>NC_051245.2:126440389-127053822 GCF_015237465.2 Chelonia mydas | reverse complement strand
AGGAGGAGTTCTAGGCAGAGACGGGCTCCACCTAACGAAGAGAGGTAAGAGCATCTTCGCAAGCAGGCTGGCTAACCTAGTGAGGAGGGCTTTAAACTAGGTTCACTGGGGGAAGGAGACGAAAGCCCTGAGGTAAGTGGGGAAGTGGGACACCGGGAGGAAGCACGAGCAGGAGCGTGCAAGAGGGCAGGGCTTCTGCCTCCTACTGAGAAAGAGGGACGATCAGCGAGTTAGCTCAAGTGCCTAGACACAAATGCAAGAAGCCTGGGAAACAAGCAGGGAGAACTGGAAGTCCTGGCACAGTCAAGGAATTATGATGTGATTGGAATAACAGAGACTTGGTGGGATAACTCACATGACTGGAGTACTGTCATGGATGGATATAAACTGTTCAGGAAGGACAGGCAGGGCAGAAAAGGTGGGGGAGTTGCACTGTATGTAAGGGAGCAGTATGACTGCTCAGAGCTCCAGTATGAAACTGCAAAAAAACGTGAGAGTCTCTGGATTAAGTTTAGAAATGTGAGCAACAAGGGTGATGTCGTGGTGGGACTCTGCTATAGACCACCAGACCAGGGGGATGAAGTGGATGAGGCTTTCTTCCGGCAACTCACGGAAGTTACTAAATCGCTGGCCCTGGTTCTCATAGGAGACTTCAATCACCCTGATATCTGCTGGGAGAGCAATACAGCGGTGCACAGACAGTCCAGGAAGTTTTTGGAAAGCGTAGGGGACAATTTCCTGGTGCAAGTGCTGGAGGAACCAACTAGGGGCAGAGCTCTTCTTGACCTGCTGTTCACAAACTGGAAAGAATTAGTAGGGGAAGCAAAAGTGGATGGGAACCTGGGAGGCAGTGACCATGAGATGGTCGAGTTCAGGATCCTGACACAGGGAAGAAAGGAGAGCAGCAGAGTCCAGGAGAGCTGGCTGTATTTTAAAGAATCCTTATTGAGGTTACAGGGACAAACCATCCCGATGTGTAGAAAGAATAGTAAATATGGCAGGCGACCAGCTTGGCTTAACAGTGAAATCCTTGCTGATCTTAAATACAAAAAAGAAGCTCACAAGAAGTGGAAGATTGGACAAATGACCAGGGAAGAGTATAAAAATATTGCTCGGACATGCAGGAGTGAAATCATGAAGGCCAAAACACACCTGGAATTGCAGCTAGCAAGAGATGTTAAGAATAACAAGAAGGGTTTCTTCAGGTATGTTAGCAACAAGAAGAAAGTCAAGGAAAGTGTGGGCCCCTTACTGAATGAGGGAGGCAACCTCGTGACAGAGGATGTGGAAAAAGCTAATGTAGTCAATGCTTTTTTTGCCTCTGTCTTCACGAACAAGGTCAGCTCCCACACTACTGCACTGGGCAGCACAACATGGGGAGGAGGTGACGAGCCCTCTGTGGAGAAAGAAGTGGTTCGGGACTATTTAGAAAAGCTGGACGAGCACAAGTCCGTGGGGCCGGATGCGCTGCATGCGAGAATGCTAAAGGAGTTGGCGGATGTGATTGCAGAGCCATTGGCCATTATCTTTGAAAACTCATGGCAATCGGGGGAGGTCCCGGACGACTGGAAAAAGGCTAATGTAGTGCCCATCTTTAAAAAAGGGAAGAAGGAGGATCCTGGAAACAACAGGCCAGTCAGCCTCACCTCAGTCCCTGGAAAAATCATAGAGCAGGTCCTCAAGGAATCAATTCTGAAGCACTTAGAGGAGAGGAAAGTGATCAGGAACAGTCAGCATGGATTCACCAAGGGCAAGTCATGCCTGACTAATCTAATTGCCTTCTATGATGAGATAACTGGCTCTGTGGATGAGGGGAAAGCAGTGGACGTGTTGTTCCTTGACTTTAGCAAAGCTTTTGACACGGTCTCTCACAGTATTCTTGCCAGCAAGTTAAGGAAGTATGGGGTGGATGAATGGACTATAAGGTGGATAGAAAGCTGGCTAGATTGTCGGGCTCAACGGGTAGTGATCAATGGCTCCATGTCTAGTTGGCAGCCGGTATCAAGTGGAGTGCCCCAAGGGTCGGTCCTGGGGCTGGTTTTGTTCAATATCTTCATAAATGATCTGGAGGATGGTGTGGATTGCACCCTCAGCAAGTTTGCAGATGACACTAAACTGGGAGGAGAGGTAGATACGCTGGAGGGTAGCGATAGGATACAGAGGGACCTAGAGAAATTGGAGGATTGGGCCAAAAGAAATCTGATGAGGTTCAACAAGGACAAGTGCAGAGTCCTGCACGTAGGACGGAAGAATCCTATGCACCGCTACAGACTAGAGACCGAATGGCTAGGCAGCAGTTCTGCAGAAAAGGACCTAGGGGTTACAGTGGACGAGAAGCTGGATATGAGTCAACAGTGTGCCCTTGTTGCCAAGAAGGTCAATGGCATTTTGGGATGTATTTGTAGGGGCATTGCCAGCAGATGGAGGGACGTGATCGTTCCCCTCTATTCGACATTGGTGAGGCCTCATCTGAAGTACTGTGTCCAGTTTTGGGCCCCACACTACAAGAAGGATGTGGAAAAATTGGAAAGAGTCCAGCGGAGGGCAACAGAAATGATTCAGGGACTGGAACACATGACTTATGAGGAGAGGCTGAGGGAACTGGGATTGTTTAGTCTGCGGAAGAGAAGAATGAGGGGGGATTTGATAGCTGCTTTCAACTACCTGAAAGGAGGATCCAAAGAGGATGGATCTAGACTGTTCTCAGTGATAGCTGATGAGAGAACAAGGAGTAATAGTCTCAAGTTGCAGTGGGGGAGGTTTAAGTTGGATATTAGGAAAATCTTTTTCACTAGGAGGGTGGTGAAACACTGGAATGCGTTACCTAGGGAGGTGGTGGAATCTCCTTCCTTAGAAGTTTTTAAGGTCAGGCTTGACAAAGCTCTGGCTGGGATGATTTAGTTGGGGATTGGTCCTGCTTTGAGCAGGGGGTTGGACTAGATGACCTCCTGAGGTCGCTTCGAACCCTGATATTCTATGATTCTGAGAGTCCACTCCCAATAATTGATGAGGAGGTGTCAATTCCAGGAGAGGCAAAATTGCTTTTGTAGTGAGCCAGCCACTCCCAGTCCCTATTCAAGCCCAAATTAATGGTGTTAAATTTGCAAATGAATTTTAGTTCTTTTATTTTAGTTATTCTTTTATTCTCTACGTAAAAAAATAAATGGACACAAATTGGACATCAGGAACGGTAACATACAAAAGCCAGTGGGAGAACACTTCAATCTTCCTGGACATTCTATACCAGATTTAAACGTAGCCATACTTGAACAAAAAAACTTCAGAAACAGACTTCAAAGAGAAACTGCAGAACTAAAATTCATTTGCAAATTTAACACAATTAATTTGGGCCACTGGACTCCTTGTTGTTTTTGTGGATACAGATGAACACGGCTACCCCTTGATACTTGAGGCTTAATATATCCATGAACAATTAATTGTATGTGCTGCTGTCACTTTCAAAGAAATTGCTGGGTAACTCACAAATTGGACAGTTATTCCTGCTGAATAAACTACAGTTCTGTGACACCACTGTCATGATACATGGGCTATAGCCACAGACACTTTGTCATGGTTGATTTCAGTGCTTGTGAAAGGGGGAAAAAAGTGTGTTTGAGCCAGGCCTAGTAACAAATCTATAGCAAGTCTCAAGTTTAAAAATTAACTCAGTATTGAATTATTCAAGCACAATAAAATCTTACGCTTAGGGGAGGGATATTTTACTCAAAAAGTTCTGAGTTTAAACTCACTGAATCCTACCTAGGGCATAATCAACTCTGGGTGGGCAGAATGGAAAATGTATTATATGATCATTTCCTTTCTGTTATTAATATCTCCATCAGTCCTTTATTCAGTGCTAACCCCTCTACAGTGGCACCTTCGGCAGCTGAGCTCATTGCCTAGCAACCTACTCACTCGGTCGTGCCCCTCGTCATGTACTCCCAAATGTATATAAATAATTTCTCAAACAAGGTTAATTGTCAGTAAAATTCTAACTTGAACTTCACTTAGGTCTGAATGAATTCTGAAACATGCACCCAGATCAAACATGCCATTCAGTTATGTATGTATTTTTTGTTGTGTGACAGACTAGTGAAGATGTTAATCAAGGAAAACAATTTTAAAAGGTAACAATTTTCCCATCCTGCATCCTAACATGTATACTGGCCCTTTACTCAGGGACGTGGCAAGTAGTAAGATTCTCAGACAGAGGGAAAGAAAAGATGAGTATAAAGATACATAATCCATGCTCTGGTGTTAGGAAATGGAGCCTTTTTTGGGGTGGGGAGAAATGCATTAAACTCCTGAACAGCTATCTTACAGTGCTTTATGAAACACAAGGAGTTATACCTACGTTGTGGCTTTGCAAGTTTCTTCGGAGTTTACTATGGACCTTTGCCCAAAACATGGCTGCTAGATATTCAATGATTTTAAGACCAGAAGGGATCACTGTGCTCATCTAGTCTGACTTTATGTCATATAACTATAACTACTATAACACAGGTTTCAAAGTAACAGCAGTGTTAGTCTGTATTCGCAAAAAGAAAAGGAGGACTTGTGGCACCTTAGAGACTAACCAATTTATTTGAGCGTGAGCTTTCGTGAGCTACAGCTCACTTCATCGGATGCATACTGTGGAAATTGCAGAAGACATTATATACACAGACACCATGAAACAATACCCCCTCCCACCCCACTCTCCTGCTGGTAATAGCTTATCTAAAGTGATCATCAAGTTGGGCCATTTCCAGCACAAATACAGGTTTTCTCACCCTCCGCGCCCCCACAGACAAACTCACTCTCTTGCTGGTAATAGCCCATCCAAAGTGACCACTGTCTTCACAATGTGTATGATAATCAAGGTGGGCCATACACATTGTGAAGACAGTGGTCACTTTGGATGGGCTATTACCAGCAAGAGAGTGAGTTTGTCTGTGGGGGGGCGGAGGGTGAGAAAACCTGTATTTGTGCTGGAAATGGCCCAACTTGATGATCACTTTAGATAAGCTATTACCAGCAGGAGAGTGGGGTGGGAGGAGGTATTGTTTCATGGTGTCTGTGTATATAATGTCTTCTGCAATTTCCACAGTACGCATCCGATGAAGTGAGCTGTAGCTCACGAAAGCTCATGCTCAAATAAATTGGGTAGTCTCTAAGGTGCCACAAGTCCTCCTTTTCTTTTTACTATAACACAGAATTTCACCCAATAATACCTGCTTCTAACCCAATAACTTCTGGTGGAACCAGAGCATAACATGAAATAGGAAAAAATATCTGGTTTAACAGAAGCTGTATATGCCTTCCTGACAAACCTTTTAACTATCTATCCAGAGATTATTTTGAGATTCTGCTCGTACACATTGTGAATGAAAGGAAACAAACAGGTGATTTTCTGAGTGCTTGTGTATATGAGCTTCCAAACACACATCACGACTGTGCTAAAGCTTTTGTTTTGTGCTTTGGCCATCAACAGACATAAGTTATGATACTGATGGACATCTTTCTACAGAATGACAGAGGATATACATTAAAATTTGCTCTTAGAAAATAAGGTGTTGCACTGAAAGTGTTGCCAGTTCAGAAATTCATCATGCAGATGTTATGGGAAGAAATGGTTACTTATAGGGCTGTCCAGCGATTAAAAAAATTAATCGTGATTAATCACGCAATTAAAAAAATTAATCGTGCTGTTAAACAACAATAGAATACCATTTATTTTAAATATTTTTGGATGTTTACTACATTTTCAAATATATTAATTTCAATTACAACATAGAACACAAAGTGTACAGTGCTCACATTATATTTATTTTTTATTTCAAATATTTGAACTGTAAAAAACAAAAAAAATTATTTTTCAATTCACCTCGTATAAGTACTGTAGTGTAATCTCTTTATCATGAAAGTTGAACTTACAAATGTAGAATTATGTACAAAAAAACCTGCATTCCAAAATAAAACAATATAAAACTTTAGAGCCTACAAGTCACTCAGTCCTACTTCTTGGTCAGCCAAATCACTTAGACAAACAAGGTTGGTTACAATTTGCAGGTGATAACGCTGCCTGCTTCTTGTTTACAATGTCACCTTAAAGTGAGAACAGGCATTCGCATGACACTGTTGTAGCTGGCGTTGCAATATATTTATGTGCCAGATGCGCTAAAGATTCACATGTCCCTTCATGCTTCAACCACCATTCCAGAGCAAATGCCTTCATGCTGATGATGGGTTCTGCTTGATAACGATCTAAAACAGTGCGGACTGACACATGTTCATGTTCAGTGCGGACTGACTCATCATCTGAGTCAGATGCCACCAGCAGAAGGTTGATCTTCTTTTTTGGTGGTTCGGCTTCTGTAGTTTCTGCATCAGAGTGTTGCTCTTTTAAGACTTCTAAAAGCATGCTCCACACCTCGTCCCTCTCAGATTTTGGGTGGCACTTCAGATTCTTAAACCTTGGGTCAAGTGCTGTAGCTATCTTTAGAAATCTCACATTGGTACCTTCTTTGTGTTTTGTCAAATCTGCTGTGAAAGTGTTCTTAAAACAAACATGTGCTGGGTCATCACCCGAGACTCCTATGACATGAAATATATGCAGAATGCAGGTAAAACAGAGCAGGAGACATACAATTCTCCCCCCCAAGGAGTACAGTCACAAATGTAATTGATGCCTTATTTTTTTAATGAGCATCATCAGCATGGAAGGATGTCCTCTGGAATGGTGGCCGAAGAATGAAGGGGCATACGAATGTTTAACATATCTGGCATATAAATACCTTGCAACGCCGGCTACAAAAGTGCCATGTGAATGCCTATTCTCACTTTCAGGTGACACTGTAGATAAGAAGCAGGCAGCAGTATCTCCCGTCAATGCAAACAAACTCATTTGTCTTAGCGATTGGCAGAATAAGAAGTAGGACTGAGTGGACTTGTAGGCTCTAAAGTTTTACATTGTTTTGTTTTTGAGTGCAGTTATGTAACCAAAAAAATCTGCATTTGTAAATTATACTTTCATGATAAAGAGATTGCACTTCAGTACTTGTATGAGGTGAACTGAAAAATACAACACCTCTACCCTGATATAACGCTATCCGATATAACGCGAATTCGGATATAATGCGGTAAAGCATTTCCCCTCTTCCCCCCTCCCTCCCAGGCTCGCGCAAGCCTGGGAGGTAGGGGGGAGAAGTGGAGGGGCCATGTGCTCAGGGGAGGAGGTGGAGCGGAGGTGAGCTGGGGGAGGGGGCGCAGAGGAACCGATCCCTGCCCCAGCTCACCTCCGCTCTGCTTTCTCCCCTGAGCACGCCGCCACTCCGCTTCTCCCCCATCTCTCCCAGGCTTGCCATGCCAAACAGCTGATTCGCGGCTAGACTTGGGGTGGGGGGGAGAAGCGGAGCGGTGGTGGTGCACTCAGGGGAGGATGTGGAGCGGAGGTGAGCTGGGGCGGGGGGGGCGGGGCGAGGAACTGCAGTGGGTGCTCTGCCACCCACCAATTTTTCTCTGAGGGTGCTCCAGCCCCGGAGCACCCACGGAGTCGGCACCTATGGTGGCAGCGTGTCTGGCTCTGACATGCTGCTCTGAGTGGCGTGTTAAGGGGGCTGGGCCAGGGCTGGGGGGTTGGATAAGGGCAGAGGGTCTCGGGGGGCGGTCAGGGGACAGGGAGCAGGGGGGTTGGATGGGTTGGGGGTTCTGAGGGGTCAGTCGGGGGCGGGAAGTAGGTGGGGGTCGGATAGGGGGCGGGGCCAGGCTGTTTGGGGAGGCACAGCCTTCCCTACCCAGCCCTCCATAGCAAGTTCGATATAACGCGGTTTCATATATAACGCGGTAAGACCGTGTTATATCAGGGAAGAGGTGTATTTCTTTTATCGTTTTTACAGTACATATATTTGTAATAAAAAATAATAATATAAAGTGAGCACTGTGCACTTTGTGTTCTGTGTTGTAATTGAAATCAATATTGAAAATGTAGAAAAATATCAAAAAATATTTAATAAATTTCAATTGGTATTCTATTGTTATAAGTGCGATTAATTTTTTTTAGTTAATCGCATGAGTTAACTGCGATTGACAGCCCTAGTTACTTACTTATATAGTAAATGGTATTCTTCAAGATGTGTAGTTTGCATACATATTCCACTGTTGGTGTGAGCACACCCACTGCGTATCCTCACACCAGCAACTGAGGGCATAAAGGGGGGGGGGGGCTGCCTCAACCAAAAACCAGTTCTTTTGCCACCTACAGAGCCCGATGTCAAAGACTCTGAGTAGCGGGGATGGGGGTTGGGTCATAGAATATGTATACAGACAACACATGTGGAATAACACCAGTTACTGTGCAGGCAAGTTTCAGAGTAACAGCCGTGTTAGTCTGTATTCGCAAAAAGAATCTACACTTTCCACAGTATGCATCCGATGAAGTGAGCTGTAGCTCACGAAAGCTTATGCTCAAATAAATTGGTTAGTCTCTAAGGTGCCACAAGTACTCCTTTTCTTTGTGCAGGCAAGTAACCATTTCTGCTGCTAATGATGAGCTATATTTTATTTTTTACAAAATTACATATATTTTATTGCTGATGACCTCTCTCCCCAACCCCCCACAAGCAGTGACCCTTGCTGGAGGTGGATACCAGGAGTCGTGTGATTGCAGGACAATTCTGCTAAATTTTGCATGGTGTCTGAAAGCCTGTTCAATTGTGTACTGCTCAGTGAATGTGTGGATGAAGGACCAGGCTGCTGCCTTACAAATGTCCTGAGAGTGGCCATCACAGTGGATCAAGCTCTCATCAAATGAGCCATTATTTTGTCAGGTAGAGTCTTTCGAGTCACCTGATAACAAAGTTTGATACATGTGGAAATCCAGTTAAAGATTGTTTGCGCTGAGACAGCTTCACCTTTGGTCCTTTTCTCTATATGCTACAAACAGTTTAGGAGACTTTCTGAAGTGCGCAGTTCTGTCAAGATAGAACAAAAGAACTCTGTTTACATCCAACGAATGCAGCTTTTGCTCTGCTTTACATGCTCTGCATGTGGCTTAGGGAAAACAACAGCAATGTGATAGATTTAATTGAAATTCTGGAGCCACCTTTGGTAAAAACTTAGGGTGAGATTTCGTAGAAATTTTATCCTTATGAAAGACAGTATAAGGTGGTTTGGCTAACAATGCTTGTAATTCAACAGCTCTCCAGGCTGATGTTATTGCCACTGCGAAGGCCACTTTCACAGAAGGATGAAATAGAGATCAAGTGGCCAGTGCCCTTCAGACATCCAGAGAATGCGGTCTCCTCTCTTCATCTGAGGCATGTGGTTTTGGAAACAATACCAGTAAATGGATGCTTTGACTCTTATGAAACTCGGGTCCACCACGCATGCTTTCAGCTAGAAAGGCCACTTTCATAGTCAGATGGGCCACAGACCATGTGGCTTGAGGTTCAAAGGGAGGTCTGCTGAGAGATGAAAGAACAAAATTGAGGTCCCACTGGGGTGCGAACTTCACCAGTGGCGGAAATGGTCTAAGAAGCCCCTTCAAAAATCTAGTTTAACAGGATGAGTGAAGATCGTGTGGCTATCAACAGGAGGATGAAAAGCACTGATTGCTGCTAAATGAACCTGAAGAGAACTAAATGAGACATCCAAAGACTTATGGGTAAATATTTCAGGATAGCAGAGAACCCAGCAGATTCTGGCGATAACACATTGTTGAGCCCAAGAGGAGAAACACCTCCTTTTAGCTGAATAACATATCCCAGTAGAGTCTTTCCTTCTGTGGTTAAGGATGGATTGCATCACTCTGGAACACAAGCGCTCTTACCATCCAGTGACCATCCAAATACCAGGCTGCAGTGGTTCCAGATTGCATGCTTGAAAGTGCCCTTATGTTGTGTTAGAAGGTCCAGAAATGGGCAGACATTTATGGGCAGCTGAGCTGAGAGCTTCAGTAGATCTTTTGACAGAACAAGGAGTAATGGTCTCAAGTTGCAGTGGGGGAGGTTTAGGTTGGATAGTAGGAAAAAAATTTTCACTGGAAGGGTGGTGAAGCACTGGAATGCGTTACCTAGGGAGGTGGTGGAATCTCCTTCCTTTGAGGTTTTTAAGGTCAGGCTTGACAAAGCCCTGGCTGGGATGATTTAGTTGGGGATTGGTCCTGCTTTGAGCAGGGGGTTGGACTAGATGACCTCCTGAGGTCCCTTCCAACCCTGATATTCTATGATTCTATGATCTGTAAACCTTAACTGTCTTGGACAGTTAGGCACAATGAGGATGACTTGAGCTCTGTCTTAATGGATTTTCCATGGGGCCTGTAGTATTAATGGAATGGGAGGGAAAGCATACCTCAGGTGATCCTTCTGTGGTAGCTGGAGTGTATCTCCCTTTGAGCCCTTGCCTAGGACTGCTCTGGAGCAGTATAGAGGAAGTTTCTTGTTCACATGTGAGGCGAAAAGGTCCCAGGACAGCATTGCCCATTGGGTGAAGACCTTGTTTAGAACTGAATTGTGAATCTCCCATTTGTGGTCCATGGAAAAATCTGCTGTGACTGTCCACTAGGGAGTTCTGCACCCCTAGTAAACATGCTGCTGAAAGGGTTATGTGATGGTGGTTGCACCAGTTATAGATGTTAACTGACGCTATACAAAAAGGAAGGGATCTCGTTCCCCACTACTTGTTTATATAGAAGACAGTTGTTATGTTGTCCTTACAGTTATGTTGACATTATTTGAACATTGGGATTGGATGAGTGGAAGGAATGCATTACAGACTTGATGGACTACCCTGAGATCTAGTAAATTGATATGCATTCTGGACTCCCAAAGGGTCCAGATGCCTTGTGCCATATGACCACCTGTATAAACTCTGACTTAGACCATGCGGTGATAAGAAAGAGCTGGAGAGGTGTTGGTCCACACCATCCCTTACACACTCAGTTCGGAGCATGAGGACAGTTATGGCGCATGTGAGGATCAACGGACACTGCTGACTAAAAAATTACAAACTCAGGTGCATGGGGCACACATGTACCCATGCAGATAAGGACCATCACTCGAAGAAGTGTATTTCTGACATCTCATGTCTGTCTCACCATCAAGTCAAGCTCAACATGGTGGCTAAAACAGAGTTCTGAATCTTTTTCCACAAGCCCTCTGCCCTATCTCCTTTTTTGTTCACTGTGAGCAACACCATCCTGCCTGTCACTCAGGCCCATAACCTGGCCGCCATCTTCAAATTGGTCCTCTCTCTAGGTCATCACATACAGGTTATATTTCAATCTTTCAGATTCTTTCTGCAGCACATCTCTAAGATATGGCCTTTCCTATGCATCCATACAGTTAAGACCCTCCTCCAGGCTCTCATCATCTCACATCTTGATTACTGCAACATCTTTTTCTTTGGCCTTGACAAATGCAATCTTGTCCTGCTCATATCTATTCAGAAGGATGCTGCAAATATCATTTTCCTAGCATGTCACTTTGACTATGTCACCCCACTCTTTGTATTCCTCCACTGGCTTCTCTCTCTATCACATCAAACACAAGCTGTTTGTCTTCACTTTCGAGGGCCTTTACAGCCTATCCCCATCTGACTTCTCACTCATTCTCTGTCAAGATGTTGACTCGCACCTCCGATTGGCTCATGTTACCAGCCTTCATTGCCCACCTGTTAAATTCTTAAAAAAGCACCTTCATGCTTTCTCTTATGATGCCTTGGGAGGAGCTCCCCTTAAATATCCATAGAGCCATCTCATTTATCCTCCTTCAAATTTCTCCTTAAAACCCTCAGAGATTCAAATTTCCACAGGGAATGACTTAAAAATTTTGCATTCAGCCTATTAAACAACAGACTTGTACTACATCCATAATCCTGAAGCCTGGCTCAGCTACACCAACCACAGAACCCTAGAGGAGGGAGTTGTGTGAAACTCTGGAGGTCCCATGACCCCAGGAACTACCATGATCACCCCCAACATATATTAAAGCGACCTCAGGAATTCCCCTCTGCCAGGGGAATCCCAATTTGGCCACTTAGAATCATAGAACTGGAAGGGACCTTGAGAGGTCATTTAGTCCAGTCCCCTGCCTCATGGCAGGACTAAGTATTATCTAGACCATCCCTGACAGGTGTTTGTCTAACCTGTTCTTAAAAATCTCCAATGATGGAGATTCCACAACCTCCCTAGGCAATTTATTCCAGTGCTTAACCACCCTGACAGTTAAGAATTTTTTCCTAATGTCCAACCTAAACCTCCTTTGCTGCAATTTAAGCCCATCACTTCTTGTCCTGTCCTCAGAGGTTAGGAAGAACATTTTTTTCTCCCTCTTCCTTGTAAAAACCTTTTATGTACTTGAAAACTGTTATGTCCTCTCTCAATCTTCTCTTTTCTAGACTAAACAAACTAAATTTTTTCAATCTTCCCTCATAGGTCATGTTTTCTAGACCTTTAATCATTTTTGTTGCTCTTCTCTGGACTTTCTCCAATTTCTCCACATCCTTCCTGAAGTGTGGCACCCAGAACTGGTCACAATACTCCAGTTGAGGCCTAATTAGCATGAAGTAGAGTGGAAGAATTATTTCTTGCTTACAACACTCCTGCTAATACATCCCAGAAGGATGTTTGCTTTTTTTGCAACTGTGTTACAGTGTTGACTCATATTTAGCTTGTGGTCCACTATGACCCCCAGATCCCTTTCTGGAGTACTCCTTCCTAGGCAGTCGTTTCCCATTTTGTATGTGTGCAACTGATTGTTCCTTCCTAAGTGGAGTACTTTGCATTTGTCCTCATTGAATTTTATCCTATTTACTTCAGACCATTTCTCTTAGGCCAAATTTAAGACTCCTTTGCACTGCAAGAGCTCAATAGGATGGAGAATCTGGCCCTCTCTCTCTTCCAGGGCTAACAAATAACATAGAATCATAGAATATCAGGGTTGGAAGGGACTTCAGAAGGTCATTTAGTCCAACCCCCTGCTCAAAGCAGGCTCAATCCCCAACTAAATCATCCCAGCCAGAGCTTTGTCAAGCTTGGCCTTAAAAACTTCTAAGGAAGGAGATTCCACCACCTCCCTAGGTAATGCATTCCAGTGCTTCACCATCCTCCTAGTGAAAAAGGTTTTCCTAATATCCAACTTAAACCTCCCCCACTGCAACTTGAGACCATTACTCCTTGTTCTGTCATCTGCTACCACTGAGAACAGTCTAGATCCATCCTCTTTGGAACCCCCTTTCAGGTAGTTGAAAACAGCTATCGAATCCCCCTTCATTCTTCTCTTCCGCAGACTAAACAATCCCAGTTCCCTCAATCTCTCCTCATAAGTCATGTGTTCCAGTCCCCTAATCATTTTTGTTGCCCTCCGCTGGACTCTTTCCAATTTTTACACATCCTTCTTGTAATGTGGGGCCCAAAACTGGACACAGTACTCCAGATGAGGCCTCACCAATGTTGAATCATGTCCCTCGATCTACTGGCAATGCCCCTACTTATACAGCCCAAAATGCCGTTGGTCTGTTTCATTGATGTGATGTTTGTACATCAAGCCATTTAGAAATACGAAATTACAAAAAGTGTTAGTAGATTTTTCAGAAAGTCAGAACACTTTTTTCAAATGTTTCAAAGAACATATTGTCTGATTAAAAAGTCTCCTCTGGCAACATGCCACCCACATGAAAATTCAAATGGGAGGCAGGTTTCTCAAGAAAAAAAACAAAGCAAAAACCTGTGACTCTATAATGCACATTTTAGATTATCATCTTATAGAATGAATTTCTCCTGGAGTTTTTTTGTTAATTAGAGAGAGCTTTTGTTTTGCTTTTTGAATAGCCATATTTACTGAACAGGCTTTTATATCTTTATTTTAGCTAACATTTCTCTGGAAAAAATAATATACCTAAAATGTAGGAAATGTTCTGGGATTTTGTGGCCAGAAAAAACTGAAGTTCGTAGACAAAAATTTTGATTACAATGTTCCTACTGATTCCAACATATGTAAAGAGATAGAAATACAATGTTAGTAATTTAAGTTTATTGATAAAAGATACATACCTCTTCTAGAAGAACAGGTAAACCCAATCTAATAGCATTCTCAAGCGTACGCAGGAAACCAGAGTCTGTAAGCTTAATTATCTTCAAACCAGATTTTGTTTCTTTGTTTCTTATCCACCGATTTGCCTATGTAGGAAACGAGAGTAATCACTAAGGTTGGCTAAGTTTCATATTTGACCAAAAGGTTAATTAGCATGTTTGCCTCAATATTCAGAAGTGCAATTCTTAAGACCACTGCTTTGATCAGGAAAAGTAAATTAATTGTACTAACTCTTTACTCCTGAGAAGCATCACCAGAAAAAAAGGTTTTTGCTTGTCTCTGTAATATCTATGGCTTTTACACTGCACAGTGTGATATTCAACTGTGCTAGTACTGCTAGTATTTTATTAGCCTTTATAGGTCCAGATTGTGCCATTCAAGGCATGGAATCATTTTGGGGAGTAGTGTGAGGCAGCACCACACCAAGAGAAACTCTAAGAGGGACTGTATATCAGAGGGCCAGCTTCCCGTGGGATTATACACACTGTGTGGTGCAAATTACTCTTCCTGGTGCACCCAACGCTGGTGTGGAGAGGGGGTTTGGCCTCCCATTCATCCCCTTTAGGATGAGTTGTGCACTAGGAAGGAGAAATCCTTGTGCTCATCTGACCCACCCATACTTCTCCTGGCCCATTCAGTCAGCAGCCCCTCTCCTCCAACAAGGACACCAGACCATGAAGAGAGACCTGTATGATGTCTAGGGAAGAGGAAAGGATGGTGCTGCAGGGTTGAGTGAAGAAGGAAGGAATACCCACACAGACACAATTGGACCCTAAAATAATTAATAGTAGATTTATACTTGTAATGTTTTAAATGTAAAAATTAAATTGAAAAAGTTTTTTCATTATAAATTCTTTCATTGTGTTCACCTACCTCTTCCAATAATCACACTTTAGGGAAAAGGAGTGAACAATGCAGGGAATTGTCCTAACAAAATTGGCTGTTGTTCAATAGTCATTTAGCACTAGGTCAATTAAGGGGATTCAGAAAAAAACAAAAATGTGTGGTGAAAGTTATAGCACAAAATAAACACCAGTTGTGAGGCAGATATATGCAGTTTTTCTTTTCTCCTTTTTAGGTTAAATAATAATAATAGTCTTCACAGTCTTTCATTGTATGAAACTCCTTTCATAGCTTCAACCATCTTTGAGACTCATCCCTGGGCTTTAAGGAAAACTGCACACAATCCTGCTTTTCCTCTGTTATCAATACAGTTTATAGTTTTCGTATTGTGGAGGGTTTTTATATCACACATTTTGCACAATCATTTCCATGTTTTTTATAGTTAGAAACCTCTATTCATTATTTTAAACCTATTCCAATTTTGATTGGAATGAGAATGTTAAATTAGAGTCCATGCAATACTTGAAACACTGTTGTGTTTTTTATTTTTAATCACAGGTCTCATACTGAAAATGTATGTGCCAGATCCTCAGCTGGCATTAGTCACCATACCGCTACTGAAGTATGTTGATTTGCACGATATAAGGATCTGGCCCCAAGCCAACAAAGAAAAAGGTGTCAAGTGTTAGAAATGTCTGGTACAAAAACTTACAGAGTAGTCGCATTTTTGGAAAGGGAGCTGCATCAGTACAGTTTACAATCAGTGCTCACCTGATCCTGGGGGTCAATCATCAGTGGCCAGCGTCGCCCTCGAGTCACAAGAATCCCATTCTCAGTAGACACATAGTCACGTGGTAACCCATCCGTGTTCCACTGGCGAATTTCATAGGGATCTCCCAAAATGTTTATAAGACTGAAGTCTGGATTGATAGGAATCTCTAGATTCTGACATTTCTTGATCCAGCAATCTATCAGCTGGGATAGAGAGAGATTAATTGTAAAAAGAGATTCATAGGAGATTATATTACTTAATGGGAATTGTAACAACCTGTTGGACGGTAGTTGGTAGTAATTAAAAGTTATCATCATTGGATGGCTGCTTGATTGCTTAGGAGGCGACAAGTGAGCGTCTTTAGTTAATTTCGAATAGACAGGGGTCCTAGTCTTGTACTAATAATAATCCTACACCCTTCACAATTGTCACTAATGGCTGAATATGTATTAAAACTGAACTCTGGACAGCAAGCCTGAGGATCATTAATGCAATTGTGGGGGAATGCTTAGACTGACGCTGTCCATATTGTACCTGTTCAGAGGCTAAAGCAATTCTACAGTGATGCCAGTTTGGTACCTTTCACAAGCACCACATTATGGAGGAAAAAAAGAAAAGGGAAATTATTTTTACTCACCAGTTGCCTATAAAGTGCTGTAAAAGCCCCATAATAGGCAACACAAGCAGCTGCTATGAACACATTCCCTATGATGTTTGAAATCTCATCTTCAAAATTCCTGATGCTCTCTTCCCACCGAACTTGTTCATCTCCTAATGCAGCTGTCAGCTTTCCAGCTCTAGTGAGGCGAGCTTGGGTAAGTGCCATGGTCCTTGCTAAACAGTTATAAAATTATTGGACTGTGATTAGTATTTAAAAGTCAATTTTTCCTAATAATCTTTTCCCTTACTTTCTATTTTAGCCTCCCTCTGCCCCTACCCTTTCTTCTAGCCTTAACTTCCAGTGGCTTCTGAGCAAACTTCTTTTTGGCCTATTGATTGGGTACTTCAGGACAGACTATGGTCCATGAAAAACATGTCCTGACCTCGCTAAACTCTCAGCACATCCTCTTCAAATCATCCTGCTGTGATATTATCATCACCTACTACTGGAATCTGGTTGCTCCACTTGAAGCTGCCTGAAGGAACAGTCACAAGCCTAACTGTTGTCAGCAGATGTAGCGTCTCCTTACCGCGGTACTGCGTGACCAGAGAAGCACTGGGGAGACAGAGTGCTAGTAAATCATGTGTTTGACCCCTTCAATGGAGTCCTACCAATGTGCATATTAATTTGCATACCACTGTGTTTATATTGTGTATAGTATGAGACTGACTGGGTCAGGGCTAGCTAGTTTCCCCTGGTCCAGCTAGCTGTATAGTGGAGGCATGAAAGTGAAAGACTAATTTAACTGTTTAATGACTTCAAGAGAAATCACTTACCAAGGCTCTCTTTTTCTTCAAGGCTTCTTTCATACTGGTCTTGTAATGCCTGTATCTGATCCTCCACCTGTTTTAATTTCCTTTGCTTGTCGCGTAGGGTAGCCATAGTAGCATCAAGCTCAGCCTAAGAATGTGAGGAAACATTTAGGCCATGGCTTTCAAACCTGGTGGCCTGATTTTTAGAAGAGCTGAAGCCAATGGAAGTGGCAGGTACAGGGGACTTGAGAAAATCAGGTCACTTATTCAGGTGCCTACATATGAATAAGGAGTCTTTTTGAAAAAGTAGCTTTAAACCAGAACATTTTTGTCCTATTAATAAAATGGCATTTTCATAATGAGTGCCTCCACCATTTTTCTAGGGAGTAGGGTATGAAACTGTCAGACACTCTAGTCTCTGCTGTAACCAGCTTGGCTGAACATTGACACAGGACCAATGGCTGGGGAAAGTCTCCTTTGGGCCACAGCTCTTTGAAAATTCATCCCCAGATGACTTGGGTTTAGTCAGTCTTGGAAGAAGTAGGCGAGAATGTCATGTACAACAGTGGTTCTCAAAGCTGGTCAGAAGCTTGTTCAGGGAAAGCCCCTGGCGGGCCGGACCGGTTTATTTACCTGCCACGTCTGCAGGTTCGGCCGATCATGGCTCCCACTAGCCGCGGTTCGCCGCTCCAGGCCAATGGGGGCTGCAGGAAGGGCGGCCAGCATGTCCCCTGGTCCGCGCTGCTTCCCGCAGTCCCCATTGGCCTGGAGCGGCAAACCGCGGCCAGTGGAAGCCGCGATCGGCGGAACCTGCCGACGCGGCAGGTAAACAAACTGGTCCGGCCCGCCAGGGGCTTTCCCTGAACAAGCGGCGGATCGGCTTTGAGAACCACTGATGTACAATACCTGATTGCCCCATGTCCTGATTCTACCCACAAATGGAGTGCCCATATGATGCTTAATTCAGCACTTATAGACATTGGCAGCCGGTATCAAGTGGAGTGCCCCAACGGTCAGTCCTCGGGCCAGTTTTGTTCAGTATCTTCATTAATGATCTGGAGGATGGTGTGGATTGCACCCTCAGCAAGTCTGCAGATGACACTAAACTGGGAGGAGAGGTAGATACGCTGGAGGGTAGGAATAGGATACAGAGGGACCTAGAGAAATTGGAGGATTGGGCCAAAAGAAATCTGATGAGGTTCAACAAGAACAAGTACAGAGTCCTGCACTTAGGATGGAAGAATCCCATGCACCGCTACAGACTAGGGACCGAATGGCTAGGCAGCAGTTCTGCAGAAAAGGACCTAGGGGTTACAGAGGACGAGAAGCTGGATATGAGTCAACAGTGTGCCCTTGTTGCCAAGAAGGTCAATGTCATTTTGGGCTGTATAAGTAGGGGCATTGCCAGCAGATGGAGGGACGTGATCGTTCCCCTCTATTCAACATTGGTGAGGCCTCATCTGGAGTACTGTGTCCAGTTTTGGGCCCCACACTACAAGAAGGATGTGGAGAAACTGGAAAACGTCCAGTGGAGGGCAACAAAAATGATTAGAGGACTGGAACACATGACTTATGAGGAGAGGCTGAGGGAACTGGGATTGTTTAGTCTGCGGAAGAGAAGAATGAGGGGGGATTTGATAGCTGCTTTCAACTACCTAAAGAGGGGTTCCAAAGAGGATGGATCTAGACTGTTCTCAGTGGTAGCTGATGACAGAACAAGGAGTAATGGTCTCAAGTTGCAGTGGGGGAGGTTTAGGTTGGATATTAGGAAAAACTTTTACACTAGGAGGGTGGTGAAACACTGGAATGGGTTACTTAGGGAGGTGGTGGAATCTCCTTCCTTAGAAGTTTTTAAGGTCAGGCTTGACAAAGCCCTGGCTGGGATGATTTAGTTGCGGATTGGCCCAGCTTTGAGCAGGGGGTTGGACTAGATGACCTCCTGAAGTCCCTTCCAGCCCTGATATTCTATGATTCGGGAGAGGATATGTCATCCTTGGAACTAGAAGTAGCTTCTGTAGCAGGGCAGGACAGCAGCCCAGAAGGCTACTTTCTGCTGGATTTGGCCCAAAGAATTAAAAGAACAGTTCTGGATGAAAAAAATTCTATTACTTAGATCAGAAGCTCCTTGAAGCAGGAACTGATTTTTCGTCTGTGTACAACGCCCAGCACCGTGGGTCCTGATTCATGACTGGGACTTCTAGGTGTTACCGCGGTAAAAAAAAATTAATAATATCATCAAAGTTACCATTCTAACAAATAAAAGACATTAGAGACATAAACACACACCTGTGCAGCATTTAACTTTTGCCTCTTTGGCTCAACTTCTTTGACGACTCTAGAGTACAAATCCATGGCTCTAACCCACATGCACATAGACCTACAGGCCCTGGACACCTTCTCTACTTTTTCAGGCACAAAATCTGGGTTATTTATATATTTCTGAAGCTTTAACAATATTTGAGGCTTTATATTTTCTTTATCGTATTCTAAAAGTTTTTTGAGGAAATTGGAATCTCCAAGGAGCTGTTTTGCTGTTGCCCAGTCAGGCCTGAAAGAAAATAACAGTAACAGAATTTGAGACAGACACGCCCTGAGAACATGATCTTAAATAACAAATTTGCACTTTTCAGACCACTTCCTCTTGCTTTATACAGTGTTTTGAAGAGCTTGACCACAATCAGCGCTTAATAAAAACATAGCAACAGCATTTACATTTCTATATCACATGTAATTAACATAAAAGTGCTGTAGACTAGATCTCCTCTGTAGGACACATCTAAGCAAAGGGCTAGGCCTCCGAATGAAGGCTAAGAAGTGCTATTACAAGTAGACTATAGCTCTGCTCCTCCAAATTGGCACTTAGACTTGAGAGACTAATGCTTTGTGAAAGTGTGAATTGAACCACAGGTAGCTCCTCTGTGGATTTCAAATAATCTAGAGACAAAGGCAGGCTGCCAAACCTGCTACTTTTCTAGTAGAATGGGCCCTATGGGCTTTCTGACTCTGAAATTCCAGCCAAGTCACAACAGGTATGAATCTGTACTTTAATCTCCTGAGACAATCTTTTAACCAAAGAGTTGGGCCTTTGTTTCTCTCTCCAACAACTATGTGAATTTCCTGTATGGTTTAGTCGTGTCAAAGTAATAAACTGTTTTCACATTGAAACCATGGAATCTAGTCTTCTCTGGTACACAAACTTGTAAAAAACTGGATTCGCTCACATGAAAATCCAAAGCTATCTTAGTCAAAAATTTTGGATGTGGTTCTTATGGAGAATCCACCACCAACTTGGAGTTCAGAGAACCAGATCCTCAGCTGCTGAGAATCAATGTAGCTTCTTTGAGGTCACTGAACCTATGCCAATTTACACCAACTGAAGATCTGGCCAAGAGACTTTTGTACTGATATGATATCTGTTAGGAAACACTCATCAGCAAAAGATGATAAGAAGACCAGTCTCTTAATGGTTAAAAAAAGCAGCCTCCAAGAGCTCAGTGAGAAATTCTCAAAGTAGAAGTGAGAGGAGGCTTAGTAAAAAGTAACTCAATCTCAAATTAAATAATACATTTGGTTTATTTAAAGAAAAACTACTTCATTTATAGTCAAGATTTAAAAATCCATATAGTTGAGAGTAAAAAACTCAACGGTACTTACGCTTTAAGTAAAAAATACTCCAATATTCTGTAAAAAGGGAGAATTTGACCTGTGGAATGTTCAGTTCTTGAAATGTGGCTTGTTTACCATAACAGATATTTTAGCAGCATTATCTAAAATATGGCTTTTCATTGTTTTGTTTTGTTATGATATCTTATTGATGTAATAAATCTCTACATCCTCTTTGGATGTTAATTGCTCCATTGCTTGAAGCATACCACAACTTTATGCTTCAAGAAAATAGAATTTGACCCAAGCACATCAAAGCTGACAAGTTTCATCATTAGGGATTTTGGAAACTCATAAAATAATTGCTTTTATCAAAGACACAAAGTATGTCATGCAAAATTAAATGTAACCCTATAATTCAGTCTTCCTTTCTTCCCCTCATTAAGAACTGGTTTCAGAGAATATATGTGGTCTGTTACTATAAATTAGCGATGGACCCAAGACACAACATTTGGAATGGCTTCTGAAACTTGGAAAAAGTTCAGGAAGTTTGACATGCGGTTTTAGTCCAGCCCACTATAGAGAATGAGACCAGTTATGAACTACAGATGCCAATGTAGATGTGAACTTCCCCAAAGTTCAGGGGAGTTTTTATTATATTATCACCACAGCATGGTGGATGATGATACCATTTTTCTGAGAAAAGTGTAGAAGGTGTTTTGCATGAGAGACCCACAAAGCAAAGCTAAGCAGTTGTGACTACAGCTGTCAAAGAGACAATGCTTTGATTCAACCAAAGATATTCTCCACATTAGTGTACTCTTCCTATTAAAATGTAAATTTACTGTAGAAGTAGGTACCATTATACAAAACATTTCACTAATGAAGAGCTGGGGGGAGTGGGGAAGAATCAAAGAAAAAACAAAGGAAAAGATGAACAAATAATGGATTAAAATAAATTAAAACAAAATACTATATAGTTCTGAATGGCTTACTTTGCATTTAAAAGAATGGAGATAGCTTCCATTACAGTCATGACAAGATCCGGAGGCTTGGTAAAAACTCTAATTTCAGATATATCTGCTTTATCCAAAGAGTCAAGAGCTTTGTTTGCAGCCTCTAAAGCTGGGAGAGCTTCATCCAGATCCCGTTGCGCATCATCAGCAATTGCCTGAGTCTCTTCCGCTTTCACTTTTGCAATAGCTTCATCTTCTTGAACAACACGGCGAACCTCAAAATTAAATGTGCAGTGAAATATTTTCAAAACAAAACAGAGATTTAAATGGGTTAACTTGTTCTGGCTTATTTCTTTAAGGGTTTGCTTAACACCCACGTCTGCATTTTTGGTTTTATACATAAAGTATGCAAAATAGAATTATAGAGGAGCTTCACCAGTCCTGACACACACAGAAAGTTATTAATTGGTGAAAGATACTAAAATCCCTTTCCTTTTGAGGAGCAACGGCCAAGGAACTGCAAGGACAGACCAATCCTGTAGGCCTCAGGCTCTGGCCTACCATGGCAGCATAGCTGGCTACAGTGCTATTGGCCACACCTCAGCAGCTGTAACCCCTAAAATGCATGTCACAGAGTGCACAAGCGATGTTAACGCTTCTTGGAGCGGCATTAACTAACATGGAAAATATCTGCATAAACTCTGCTGCGTCCACAGAGGAAACGTTTGTACTGGTAGAAGCTACACTATAGAAAAGCAGGACACAGGCTAACTGCCCTTCCCTTCTGGCAATCCCTGTCAAGGCTCAGTTCTGTGCTTTTAGGCCCTTGTGCTCCCCAGTGTGTCACATAAAGGAGGAGAGCATAGAGCCCATTACTTCATCTATGAATTATTGAGCAGTAACACATGTTATCCATAAATATTACAAGATAATTCTTTGTACCTGATCAGCATTTTCTTGATCCACTGCTAATTTTTCCATCAAAGCCTCAACATCCACAGATTTCTCTACAAGGACTGGCTCTAAAGCGGAGAGATCTAATTTCATTTTATCTACAAGCACGTTCGTCTCTAATAGTTTGGATAAGCCATTCTTCACGCGATCCCGAGCCTGAAGCACAAAAAAAACATTTCACACATCTAATTACTTTTTCCCAAACACTGACTCCAAAAAGTACAACTGTACTTTTTCCAAACACTGTACTTCCAAAAAGTTCTAACATGATAAAAATATAAACTTATGTACAAATATATTTTAACACCCTGTAACGTAAGTTTTATATCAGTTGTAAATTATGTTATAAATAATTTGTACAATACATTTATTTTAAGGGTGGCTGTAATAAAAATTTTATGTTATTATCGATGTAATAATATTTATTCAGATATAAAAGAAAAAACATCTAAATTGGCATACATGATCAGGCTTATCAAACAGAAGCTGCCAGATGTTTAGGCTCAACATTGATTTTTGTTAAATAAAACATTTTAAAAACCTGAATATTATTGCAATCTTTTGATGCAATGTTTGTTTTTCTTTGGTTTTGCTTTAATCATTGTGCTGCAATGTTTGTATCCCAAGTGTCTTGTCCTAGGACAAGAGATGGGGGAAGTGAAATGACTCATATTTTTTCATTTTCCATGCGAATGAAGAGCAAAATGGTAACAAAAAGCACCAATAGTACAAAGTAAATTAGACTTTAAAAATTCCGTGTTTTAATATTCAGTACTTGGAAAAGGAAAATTGGGCTGGTTTACCACAAAAGAATTACAAGCCATTTTATGTATGGTAAACCCTGAAGCTGCTGCACTATGAAGGAAAAGTAATACAAAAATCTGAAGGGAAGGAAGACACATTTCTCAGACACAATAAGCAGAAATTTTTGTTTAATAAAATTAAACCTACTGAAACCAACTGCTTCCTTTTTTCCCCCAGCATGGACAAGTAGAGATTGATTAATTCTAAATACGAAGTGGGAGTTGTGTAATATCGTCGCCGCAGCTCAGCATAATATCGATCTGCCATTTCAGTCACACTCATATGGATATCTACACACATTACTGAAACTTTCTCTTTCAACTCGTCACTTCCAAGATCAACATTCAGGAAAAATGTCCTTGATACAGAAAGAAGTGCTTCTCTGGGCCACTGCAAAAGGGAAAAAGATTATCTGAACAACAGTCATTCACTTCATCATGGTCAAAGCCAACATTTGTGGTGAAATATGGTAAATTCTCAGTACAAACTAGATGTTTTCTCTCGACCATTGCAGAAAGAGTACATTATATTTAAAAAACCTTATCAAATGGCCTTATGAATTCCACAAGCCCACTGCTATTGAAACTGGCCAGCCTTTGATGAGACGTTTCTGGATAAGACTTGGTGGGCTAGGGTGGATTTAGTGGTTCCTACAAGCCATGTAGATGTTGAACCCCATCACTTGACAAAGCAAAGGTCTGCAAGCTGACAGGAATCATGGCAGTGATCCTCTTGTGTGTCTCCTCAGAAGGTCACCTAGATCTTCAGCTTTCTCTGTTTGGCCTGCTGCACCAGGACTGAGGAGAGGGGACCAAACTGAGATCAGCATCTTGTCTCGTTTAGGGAGCAAAGTCCTGGAAATCTGAGTCCCCTAAAGGACAGTAAAGAGTGTGTGGGGGCTGGGGGTGATTGTTGGCTTCTGCTCCCATATCAGCTTTTAAAGTGAGGACTGCAAAGGATAAAGCAGGATTGCTGAACTGCTTTGTCCGCATCACTGGAAGCAGAGAATCTGGTCAACGAACGAAAGGATGTCAATCCTTGGAGCCTGTGGACAAGTCTGAGCTGCCTCTGGTTTTGTCAAATGTCTCAGACTGAAGGAGAGGCCAAGATCCAATATGTTATCATCAGCTGAGTAGAAACCACAATCAGATATTCGAGATATTCTAGTTAATGAGAATCTTGGAATTACCTATCATTGAAAAATAACACATAGGCCACATAATCCCAGATGACATTCAGGAGGCTACATTTTTACTTTATTTTTAATAACATAGAATATATAACAGCAGTGTTTATTACTGAGACATCTCCAAGTTATTACTCTGTTGATCTTAGTTAGTACGAACCTGCACAAACCAATCAATAGTACAGCAATTCACAAGGGATGGAAACATCCGACATCGCGCTCGGAAAGCTTCACCTACGGGACTCATACAGAGAACGATATGCAACTTCTGACGAACTCGGTTAATGAAGTATTGAAATACCTGTTTAAAAAGAACACAGCATACAGGAAAAATAAAGGAGATGACAATGAGGTTGTTTGCTCAAAGGAAATCTAGTACAATCATGTACTCCAGGGAACAACCCTGCTTTCGCTGAATGATCTAATGGGCCATTTCCATCTCTAACCTCTATAGCTAGTCTCAGAAATTCTCTATGAACAGCTGAATTCTTCTCTCCAAGGGTGGAATATGAATATTTTGTCCACACGTGACAGAATGGAAGTACTTATTAAAAGTCCTGGAAATTGATCTTCCTGAGTGTAAACAAAATGTAATGTTCTCCTCTTTTCACATTAGATACATTAGATAAATAAGAGACAGATAAAAGTCATATGTTAGAATGTCTATACTTAATTCTTTGAAAATAAGAATTTTAGTAACATCTATTTACAATGTTATCTGATACAATAAACTAATATTTGCAATACTTGTCCTACCTCATCTCTGTTCCCCTCTGCTATTCCTGCCTCTTTAGCTTTGGGTCTCGTAGGTGCCAGAACCTGTTCCAATTCATCTTTTTCAAATAAATTAGGTACTTCCCCAGAATTGAGAATATTGTTGATGTCTTCCAAGAACTCCTCTACAACAATCTATAGATAAGATTTTATAAACATTAGATGTCAAATGAATTAATGTGTGTCCTCTGTAAGTATGGAGAAAACAATCAGGAAAATAAAAATAACAGTGCTGTATTCATAAGCTATAAAAATTGTAAGAAAAAACTTTGTTTTTAACTGAAAAATGTATTTGAAAATCCTTACCTTTTAAATATTTGAAACAGATACCATCAAAATATTACCTAGGAAAACAAAACAGGTCTTCCCCATTCGTTTTCTCACCTATGTCCAGAAGTTTTTACAAATGTGTGGCCTCTAATCTGATTCACACACACTGTTCAGTGTGATCACTGATGGTGGTCTTTCGAAGTTACTGATATTATCTGTAGGATCTTGTCATTTGGTCAAGTTTATTGTGCTCATGGTCACTTTACTACTTTGATATTAGTCAGTTTTGTGTTAACTCTTCAAACTGAGGGCCAATACTTTCATCCGCCAACCCAACCACCAGAAGGAGCTGCTTCTGAACAGGTAAATAGCCTTTTTCTCCCTCTGTACCTCACAACACAGCCCTTCCTGTTTTACAGATAATCAGTGCTCCTACTTCTATCATAGTTCTTCTCACCCGCAGCCTGATCTCCTGACATGGCCTACCTCCTAAGGGACAGCCCACACTGGGGGAGGCTGCTTGGTCCCCACTCTGTTCTCTGTCCCTTGTTCCCAGGACCCCCTTGCCTTCCCTCAGGCTGCATGTGCATGAGCACCCAGGCTCCGTGCACTGTGAGGCCAGTGAGTCCGAGTCAGTCCCCAAACATGTCTGCAATAAGGAGCTGGAGCCAGAGCTACTGCCACAGGAGGAATTAACTGAATTAACAGCATGCAGACTGGGCGTTTCTGCACTCACAGACCCTGGGAGGGTGGGGGTAGGGCCTGGGAGCAAGAGCCAGAGATCAGAGTGGGGAACAAGCAGCCGCCCTGCAGAGAAGAGTAATGGCAGGGCTCCCGGCTCAGTGCAGCTTGGGGAGGAATGACCGCTGGCATCCCGGTGGCCAAGAGCCACCTCCCATCTGGCAAATTTACTCCCTGCTCTGGGCAAGCTCCACACAGCACTGAGGAGGAGGAGCTGGAGCTGGAGCAGAGCAGGAAGGAGGAGCATGCTCAGCCAGGCATTAATGGTGCTTCCAGCTGCTGTTGATGGTTCAGAGCTCTATAATCTAGCAGACAATGACATAATAACTTTCAATGTCTAGAAGATGAAGCTAGCAAAGTTCAAATTAGAAATAAGGTACAAATTTTTAACACTGAGCGTAATTAAACACTGGAGTAACCAGCACAAAGGCGGAAACCTTGCTGTGTCTGTGTACCATGTTATGACAATGGGAGGTTGTTAAACTGCCACTTTTCAGATTAATTAAAAGAGATTTTTAATAATTATTGGAAATATTCAGGTAATTACCAGAAACCCAGAAACCCTGTGCAAACTCTACTTCTTAATCAGGTTTCTAGTTTTTATATGGTGCACATATCAGGATCCTAACATGTTCAGGTCTCTCTGATTGCTACTATTGCTGGTTTTGTGTATACTCTGATCTCTCATGCAGACAGCATAATAGCAGGTAGATGAAATTTCATATCTCTACAGCATGTGGAATGAGTCAGTTTGCAACATATCCCTAAAATTTTCTGTCATTTTTCTAAAAAGAAAAGGAGTACTTGTGGCACCTTAGAGACTAACCAATTTATTTGAGCATAAGCTTTTGTGAGCTACAGCTCACTTCATCGGATGCATACTGTGGAAAGTGTAGAAGATCTTTTTATACACACAAAGCATGAAAAAATACCTCCCCCCACCCCACTCTCCTGCTGGTAATAGCTTATCTAAAGTGACCAATCTCCTTACAATGTGTATGATAATCAAGGTGGGCCATTTCCCGCACAAATCCAGGGTTTAACAAGAACGTCTGGGGGGGGGGGGGTAGGAAAAAACAAGGGGAAATAGGTTACCTTGCATAATGACTTAGCCACTCCCAGTCTCTATTCAAGCCTAAGTTAATTGTATCCAATTTGCAAAAGAATTCCAATTCAACAGTCTCTCGCTGGAGTCTGGATTTGAAGTTTTTTTTGTTGTACTATCGCAACTTTCATGTCTCTAATCGCGTGACCAGAGAGATTGAAGTGTTCTCCGACTGGTTTATGAATGTTATAATTCTTGACATCCGATTTGTGTCCATTTATTCTTTTACGTAGAGACTGTCCAGTTTGACCAATGTACATGGCAGAGGGGCATTGCTGGCACATGATGGCATATATCACATTGGTGGATGTGCAAGTGAATGAGCCTCTGATAGTGTGGCTGATGTTATTAGGCCCTGTGATGGTGTCCCCTGAATAGATATGTGGGCACAGTTGGCAATGGGCTTTGTTGCAAGGATAGGTTCCTGGGTTAGTGGTTCTGTTGTGTGGTATGTGGTGAGTATTTGCTTCAGGTTGGGGGGCTGTCTGTAGGCAAGGACTGGCCTGTCTCCCAAGATTTGTGAGAGTGTTGGGTCATCCTTCAGGATAGGTTGTAGATCTTTAATAATGCGTTGGAGGGGTTTTAGTTGGGGGCTGAAGGTGACGGCTAGTGGCGTTCTGTTATTTTCTTTGTTAGGCCTGTCCTGTAGTAGGTGACTTCTGGGAACTCTTCTGGCTCTATCAATCTGTTTCTTCACTTCCGCAGGTGAGTATTGTAGTTGTAAGAATGCTTGATAGAGATCTTGTAGGTATTTGTCTCTGTCTGAGGGGTTGGAGCAAATGCGGTTGTATCGCAGAGCTTGGCTGTAGACAATGGATCGTGTGGTGTGGTCACGGTGAAAGCTGGAGGCATGCAGGTAGGAATAGCGGTCAGTAGGTTTCCGGGATAGGGTGGTGTTTATGTGACCATCGTTTATTAGCACTGTAGTGTCCAGGAAGTGGATCTCTTGTGTGGACTGGACCAGGCTGAGGTTGATGGTGGGATGGAAATTGTTGAAATCATGGTGGAATTCCTCAAGGGCTTCTTTTCCATGGGTCCAGATGATGAAGATGTCATCAGTATAGCGCAAGTAGAGTAGGGGCGTTAGGGGACGAGAGCTGAGGAAGCATTGTTCTAAGTCAGCCATAAAAATGTTGGCATGCTGTGGGGCCATGCGGGTACCCATAGCAGTGCCGCTGATTTGAAGTATGTAAAATATACAAATGTAAAATAGTTATGGGTAAGGAAAAAGTCACAAAGTTCAGCCACCAGGTTAGCCGTGACATTATCGGGGATAGTGTTCTTGATGGCTTGTAGTCCATCTTTGTGTGGAATGTTGGTGTAGAGGGCTTCTACATCCATAGTGGCCAGGATGGTGTTATCAGGAAGATCACCGATGGATTGTAGTTTCCTCAGGAAGTCAGTGGTGTCTCGAAGGTAGCTGGGAGTGCTGGTAGCGTAGGGCCAGAGGAGGGAGTCTACGTAGCCAGACAATCCTGCTGTCAGGGTGCCAATGCCTGAGATGATGGAGTGCCCAGGATTTCCAGGTTTATGGATCTTGGGTAGTAGATAGAATATCCCAGGTCGGGGTTCCAGGGGTGTGTCTGTGCGGATTTGATCTTGTGCTTTTTCAGGGAGTTTTTTGAGCAAATGCTGTCCATCCACAGCCTCAGAAACAACTCTGACATCACAATCAAAAAGGCTGACAAAGGAGGTGCTGTTGTCATCATGAATAGGTCGGAATATGAACAAGAGGCTGCTCGGCAGCTCTCCAACACCACTTTCTACAAGCCATTACCCTCTGATCCCACTGAGAGTTACCAAAAGAAACTACAGCATTTGCTCAAGAAACTCCCTGATGTAGTTCAGGGAATTATTCATTCAGATAAGGGCTAGGCTCTGCCTTCAGCGGGCAGAAGCACATGGGAACATGTGCAGCGAGCTCTGCTGCAGCTGGTGTCCCCGTTAGACAGAATTCCTCCAGGGGGTTCCTGGGAATCACTCGCCAAAGCAGTAGGCTCTGCCACTGTTGGAGAGGGTACAATATATGTACCATGCTATGCACAGCCAACACTGGTTGCAGGTGCGAGTTGGATATAACCCTGCCCTCTCCCCAACCCCATTCAAACAGCTTGCGGAGATGCTAGCTAGGAACAGGGCCCATGCTGCTCAGCGCACCTTGTGGGTACTGAATGAGAGCACAGCAGTAAATTTAACTCTTCCCTCTCCTTTTTGCAGAGACTAGCCCCAACCTGGCCCTAAGTAATTGATTTGTAGTTGTTACAGCACTAATCAAAGAACAGTTTCTCAGGGCCAGATAGTGAACCCCTTACTCTCATTGGTGAGCAGTTACTCACTCGAGGCGTTCCACTACCATTACTGGGAATACTTATCATTACCTGCTCCTCAATGGAAGTGAAAGGTTCACAATCTGGCCTTCAGCTCCCAAAGAAAGATCAAAAGCTCTTTACTGTACAATAGCTGAACTGATCACAACTTCAGAGGAGGCTACTTCTAAGCTTTATAGCATAAAGTTGAAGCAGTTCCTATTAACAAACATGAGCCAAGCAAAATAATCTTCTGAAGGCTAAATGTGAGAAACACCTTTTGCAATTATGGCTTTGAAAGTATACACAGAAGAAATTAGTGTATCCAAAAGAATGATAAAATCTTGAAGCAATTTTGCTTGTTTCATAGCAGAGCTCACACAAAAGCATGCCTGTAAATTAGCTGTAATGTGGAAAAGCATATTCAATTCTCAGAAGTTAATGAACACACAGCAGGGATACCAGGAATCATATACATTCTAGGATACAGAAACTGTGAAGGTAGGGATATTTGCAATGTTTATTTTATGAGTCACTACCTAGCACGCTCTTCCAGATCACAGCTTATTCATAGAAATGATATTGTCCGAGCTCTGGGAATAAATCATAAGATTCAGATGTATTTTTTAGATGCCCTGATCTATTTCCAGTATGAAAAGTATAACACTTTTCTATGGTAAGTAAACAGATACAATATTAATAATGTATGTAAGTTGTTGTATCTTTTTTCAGTACTAAGAATACCTTCCCTTGTATAGTTAATTATTTACTTCTGGCTTCTGATCATGACCTGTCCTTTTTCATCCTACTTGATCACATCGTTGGTTTTCACTAATATCAATCATTTTACACTTCTTGAGTGCCTTGAACAAGAAGTCAGTGGGGTAGATCCTCAACTGATGTAAATCAAAACAGCTCTACTGACCTTATTTTTCACTTCTGGGGGAAGATTTATACCTTCCGCTCATCCTTTCCACTGCACAAGATTGAACTCTGTGCTTTGTCCTGTCATGATCTTGGCCCACTCTTCCTGTCAGACACCATATTCACCTGCAGTTTCAAGCCTGCTCTTCCTTCTTCCTGTGCCCCTTTCCCATAATTCTCTAAAGCTGGAGGTAGCTCTTTCATTTACACTACCTCAGTTACCAAGAACTCTCCTCTTCCTTCCTCTGAGTCACTTCCTCCTTTTATATATTACTATAAGATTGTATTTATTGATTTAAAGCTTATGATCCTCACTCTAAAGCATTTTCTTACTCCATATAAACAACACCATATAAAAATAAATAACTTTTTATTGTGTATGCCACAACATTTTAATGATAAAGTCAACTGCTTTTCTGGTTGACCCATTTAAACATACCTGCGTGTCTGTGAAGAGGAAAACCATATCTTTGTCTTCTACTCCTGCCATCTTATACAGCTTCCTCAGATCGTCATGAAAACTGTCGTAATTATAACCACGGCTAAGTTCTATCTGAAAGCATTTGTATCCACATATATGAGAGGCAAGTCTAGTGAGAGACTGTTTGCCAGTACCTCCTACTCCAACAAGCAGGGCATTTCCTCTTTCCTGACGGATCATCCGAGCAATTCTATAGGAAAATCAAGCATAGAATTTAAAGTACACCTCTACCCCAATATAATGTGACCCGATATAACATGAATTCGGATATAACGTGGTAAAGCAGTGCTCTGGGGGGGTGGGGCTGTGTGCTCCGGTGGATCAAAGCAAGTTCGATATAATGCGGTTTCACCTACAACGCGGTAAGATTTTTTGGCTCCCGAGGACAGCGTTATATATGATTTGATTGGGGATTGGTCCTGCTTTGAGCAGGGGGTTGGACTAGATGACCTCCTGAGGTCCCTTCCAACCCTGATATTCTATGATTCTATGATATCGGAGTAGAGGTGTAGTAAAAATGACAGAATTTTCCAACTATTTGTTGGAGTCTCATTATGGCACATTATCTCATTATGGCACAGGAGCATCACCCAGGCATGATACCATAGTGAAAATCCTATAATTCTGCAATCCAAACAATGGAAGCCTCCCCTGCACAATGCCAGGGTCCCAATGGAAAAGAACATTCCCTGCTCTGCCCAGGGGCTTAGGCAGGGAACACATGCAGACTCACACAAGCCAAGCTCAGAGGGACATTTCAGAGACTGACCTAGCTGCATTAATTCAGGATAAATTCACCCCACCCAAAACTCAATCTCCTTTTGGGATCCCCACACTGCAGTCAAAACCCAACGTACTCTGGATCCCCCATCTCAGCTGGGCTATCGAACAGAGGGAATCTTTAACTCAAAATCGCTTTTGACATATTCTGACTTCAACAAGTTGGTTACTATGGATAATTTCCAAGAAAATACTTCTGGAGAATCCTGTTTGGCTTTTTACAGGAGGAACTTACAGGATAGGCAGCTGGGAAAATTCTCTTTTTAATTGCTTACTTTACCAAGCACATTCAGGGTGTTATTCTCATTTACACTGCTCTGGAAGCATAAACGGGACACAAAGTGGGCATAAATTATATTTACTCTCACTTCAAGCTGCTCTGTACTGTAGAGGGGTGTAAGTGAGTCTTAGTGTAAATATGTGCCATATATTTATTAAATATTTATGAATTATGTTAATACATAGATATATAATTGTATACCTGGGTAGAGAAAATAAACAGCACAGGTTGAATTTGGACTGAACAGGGACTTCAAGATACATTCCGTGGTCTTTAAGAACATGCCACTTAACCAAGTTTCATATTGATGAACCCCACCGTTGATTTCCATTTTGGAAGGACTTCAGCTTTCTAGAAGCTTTCTCTCATGAACATCAAACCTCCCTTTTAGATTAAATCCTTTACCAATTGTGCCACATCATTACAAATTAATTGTTGGCCAAATTTTCAAAGAAGGCTCTTCAATCTGGCCTCTATTTGTGCATGTTCACACTATTAGCACACACAATTTTTGTGTACTTTTAAAATGACAGAATTTATACATGCCAAAAGATTTGCACTTAATTTGGTTCGGTTTGACTGCATAAGCTGGTCTCCATATTGGAAGAGAAGGTTCAAGGTCTGGAGAAACAAGTATCGACTCTGCGTTGCATAAGAGAAACTGAAGATTTCCTGGACAGATGTCAGGATATGCTTCTACAGACACAACATTCTGAAGATTCAGAGCAGGCTGCGCAGCGGGGACAGAAGGACGGTGAAGAAATTTGGCAGCATGTGACCTCCAGAAGAAGAAAGGGGAGCGTCCATGTACCAGCAATGCAGATACAGGTAAGCAACCATTTTCATGTTCTCTCCACAGCTACTAATGCAGAGAGTGGACTAAATGATACATTTGAGGGAAGGGAACAGAAGGAGACCTCACCGATTGGAAGGCATGCATCCTTAGGACATGGGGGTTCCACGACCACCACTCCCAAGAGAAGGAGGTGGGTGGTGCTGGTGGTTGGGGACTCTCTCCTCAGGGGGACTGAGTCATCTATCTGCTACCCCAACCAGGAAACCGAGAAGTCTGCTGCTTGCCAGAAGCAAGGATTCATGATATGACGGAGAGACTGCCGAGACTCATCAAGCCCTCGGATCGCTACCCCTTCCTGCTTCTCCACGTGGGCATCAATGATATTGCCAAGAATGACCTTGAGCGGATCACTGCAGACTACGTGTGTCTGGGAAGAAGGATAAAGGAGTTTGAGGCACAAGTGGTGTTCTCGTCCATCCTCCCAGTGGAAGGAAAAGGCCGGGGTAGAGACCGTCGAATCGTGGAAGTCAACGAATGGCTACGCAGGTGGTGTCGGAGAGAAGGCTCTGGATTCTTTGACCGTGGGATGGTGTTCCAAGAAGGAGGAGTGCTCGGCAGAGATGGGCTCCACTTAACGAAGAGAGGGAAGAGCATCTTCGCAAGCAGGCTGGCTAACCTAGTGAGGAGGGCTTTAAAGTAGGTTCACTGGGGGAAGGAGACCAAAGCCCTGAGGTAAGTGGGGAAGTGGGACACCGGGAGGAAGCACGAGCAGGAAAGTGCGAGAGGGCAGGGCTCCTGCCTCATACTGAGAAAGAGGGACGATCACCGAGTTACCGTAAGTGCCTGTATACAAATGCAAGAAGCCTGGGAAACAAGCAGGGAGAACTGGAAGTCCTGGCACAGTCAAGGAATTATGATGTGATTGGAACAACAGAGACTTGGTGGGATAACTCACATGACTGGATTACTGTCATGGATGAATATAAACTGTTCAGGAAGGACAGGCAGGGCAGAAAAAGTGGGGGAGATGCATTGTATGTGAGAGAGCAGTATGACTGCTCAGAGCTCTGGTATGAAACTGCAGAAAAACCTAAGAGTCTCTGGATTAAATTTAGAAGTGTGAGCAACAAGGGTAACGTTGTTGTGGGAGTCTGCCATAGACCACCGGATCACGGGGATGAGGTGGACGAGGCTTTCTTCCGGCAACTAACGGAAGTTACTAAATCGCAGGCCCTGGCTCTCATGGGAGACTTCAATCACCCTGAAATCTGCTGGGAGAGCAATACAGCGGTGCACAGACAATCCAGGAAGTTTTTGGAAAGTGTAGGGGACAATTTCCTGGTGCAAGTGCTGGAGGAACCAACTAGGGGCAGAGCTCTTTTTGACCTGCTGCCCACAAACCGGGAAGAATTAGTAGGGGAAGCAAAAGTGGATGGGAACCTGGGAGGCAGTGACCATGAGATGGTCGAGTTCAGGATCCTGATACAAGGAAGAAAGGAGAGCAGCAGAATATGGACCCTGGACTTCAGAAAAGCAGACTTTGACTCCCTCAGGGAACTGATGGGCAGGATCCCCTGGAAGAATAACATGAGGGGGAAAGGAGTCCAGGAGAGTTGGCTGTATTTTAAAGAATCCTTATTGAGGTTACAGGGACAAACCATCCCGATGTGTAGAAAGAATAGTAAATATGGCAGGCGACCAGCTTGGCTTAACAGTGAAATCCTTGCTGATCTTAAATACAAAAAAGAAGCTCACAAGAAGTGGAAGATTGGACAAATGACCAGGGAAGAGTATAAAAATATTGCTCGGGCATGCAGGAGTGAAATCAGGAAGGCCAAATCACACCTGGAGTTGCAGCTAGCAAGAGATGTTAAGAGTAACAAGAAGGGTTTCTTCAGGTATGTTAGCAACAAGAAGAAAGTCAAGGAAAGTGTGGGCCCCTTACTGAATGAGGGAGGCAACCTAGTAACAGAGGATGTGGAAAAAGCTAATGTACTCAATGCTTTTGTTGCCTCTGTCTTCACGAACAAGGTCAGCTCCCAGACTACTGCACTGGGCAGCACAGCATGGGGAGGAGGTGACCAGCCCTCTGTGGAGAAAGAAGTGTTTTGGGACTATTTAGAAAAGCTGGACAAGCACAAGTCATAGAATCATAGAATCATAGAATATCAGGGTTGGAAGGGACCCCAGAAGGTCATCTAGTCCAACCCCCTGCTCAAAGCAGGACCAAGTCCCAGTTAAATCATCCCAGCCAGGGCTTTGTCAAGCCTGACCTTAAAAACCTGTAAGGAAGGAGATTCTACCACCTCCCTAGGTAACGCATTCCAGTGTTTCACCACCCTCTTAGTGAAAAAGTTTTTCCTAATATCCAATCTAAACCTCCCCCATTGCAACTTGAGACCATTACTCCTCGTTCTGTCATCTGCTACCATTGAGAACAGTCTAGAGCCATCCTCTTTGGAACCCCCTTTCAGGTAGTTGAAAGCAGCTATCAAATCCCCCCTCATTCTTCTCTTCTGCAGACTAAACAATCCCAGCTCCCTCAGCCTCTCCTCATAAGTCATGTGCTCTAGACCCCTAATCATTTTTGTTGCCCTTCGCTGGACTCTCTCCAATTTATCCACATCCTTCTTGTAGTGTGGGGCCCAAAACTGGACACAGTACTCCAGATGAGGCCTCACCAGTGTCGAATAGAGGGGAACGATCACGTCCCTCGATCTGCTCGCTATGCCCCTACTTATACATCCCAAAATGCCATTGGCCTTCTTGGCAACAAGGGCACACTGCTGACTCATATCCAGCTTCTCGTCCACTGTCACCCCTAGGTCCTTTTCCGCAGAACTGCTGCCTAGCCATTCGGTCCCTAGTCTGTAGCGGTGCATTGGGTTCTTCCGTCCTAAGTGCAGGACCCTGCACTTATCCTTATTGAACCTCATCAGATTTCTTTTGGCCCAATCCTCCAATTTGTCTAGGTCCTTCTGTATCCTATCCCTCCTCTCCAGCGTATCTACCACTCCTCCCAGTTTAGTATCATCCGCAAATTTGCTGAGTGTGCAATCCACACCATCCTCCAGATCATTTATGAAGATATTGAACAAAACGGGCCCCAGGACCGACCCCTGGGGCACTCCACTTGACACCGGCTGCCAACTAGACATGGAGCCATTGATCACTACCCGTTGAGCCCGACAATCTAGCCAGCTTTCTACCCACCTTATAGTGCATTCATCCAGCCCATACTTCCTTAACTTGCTGACAAGAATGCTGTGGGAGACCGTGTCAAAAGCTTTGCTAAAGTCAAGAAACAATACATCCACTGCTTTCCCTTCATCCACAGAACCAGTAATCTCATCATAAAAGGCGATTAGATTAGTCAGGCATGACCTTCCCTTGGTGAATCCATGCTGACTGTTCCTGATCACTTTCCTCTCCTCTAAGTGCTTCAGGATTGATTCTTTGAGGACCAAGTCCATGGGGTCGGGTGCGCTGCATCCAAGAGTGCTAAAGGAGTCGGCGGATGTGATTACAGAGCCAATGGCCATTATCTTTGAAAACTCATGGCGATTGGGGGAGGTCCCGGACGACTGGAAAAAGGTTAATGTAGTGCCCATCTTTAAAAAAGGGAAGAAGGAGAATCCTGGAAACTACAGGCCAGTCAGCCTCTTCTCAGTCCCTGGAAAAATTATGGAGCAGGTCCTCAAGGAATCAATTCTGAAGCACTTAGAGGAGAGGAAAGTGATCAGGAACAGTCAGCATGGATTCACCAAGGGCAAGTCATGCCTGACTAATCTAATTGCCTTCTATGACGAGATAAGTGGCTCTGTGGATGAGGGGAAAGCAGTGGACGTGTTATTCCTTGACTTTAGCAAAGCTTTTGACATAGTCTCCCACAGCATTCTTGCCAGCAAGTTAAAGAGTATGGGCTGGATGAATGGACTATAAGGTGGATAGAAAGCTGGCTAGATTGATGGGCTCAACGGGTAGTGATCAATGGCTCCATGTCAAATTGGCAGCCGGTATCAAGCGGAGTGACCCAAGGGTTGGTCCTGGGCCCGGTTTTATTCAATAGCTTCATTAATGATCTGGAGGATGGTGTGGATTGCACCCTCAGGAAGTTTGCAGATGACACTAAACTGGGAGGAGAGGTAGATACGCTGGAGGGTAGGAATAGGATACAGAGGGACCTAGACAAATTAGAGGATTGGGCCAAAAGACATCTGATGAGGGTCAACAAGGACAAGTGCAGAGTCCTGCACTTAGGATGGAAGAATCCCATGCACCGCTACAGACTAGGGACCAAATGGCTAGGCAGCAGTTCTGTAGAAAAGGACCTAGGGGTTACAGTGGATGAGAAGCTGGATATGAGTCAACAGTGTGCCCTTGTTGCCAAGAAGGCCAATGGCATTTTGGGATGTATAAGTAAGGGCATTGCCAGCAGATCGAGGGACGTGATTGTTCCCCTCTATTCGACATTGGTGAAGCCTCATCTGGAGTACTGTGTCCAGTTTTGGGCCCCACACTACAAGAAGGATGTGGAAAAACTGGAAAGCATCCAGCGGAGGGCAATAAAAATGATTAGGGGACTGGAGCACATGACTTATGAGGAGAGGCTGAGGGAACTGGGATTGTTTAGTCTGCGGAAGAGAAGAATGAGTGGGGATTTGATAGCTGCTTTCAACTACCTGAAAGGGGGTTCCAAAGAGGATGGATCTAGACTGTTCTCAGTGGTAGCAGATGACAGAATGAGGAGTAATGGTCTCAAGTTGTAGTGGGGGAGGTTTAGGTTGGATATTAGGAAAAACTTTTTCACTAGGAGGGTGGTGAAGCACTGGAATGCGTTACCTAGGGAGGTGGTGGAATCTCCTTCCTTAGAAGTTTTTAAGGTCAGGCTTGACAAAGCCCTGGCTGGGATGATTTAACTGGGACTTGGTCCTGCTTTGAGCAGGGGGTTGGACTAGATGACCTCCTGTGGTCCCTTCCAACCCTGATATTCTATGATTCTAAGTGGTTTCTGTAAATTCTATATTTTGTGTGCACAAGTGACAAGTATACAGATTTGTTCCAGAAACACATATCAGTGTAGTATCTGTCTAGCTGCAGATTGCATCTGCCAAGTTCATACACACAAATGGAGACCATGTTTTGAATATTTGGTTCTCTATTCACTAAGACCAAAACTTCTATATCTGGGTGCCTTAAATTAGACTCCTAAATCTGTATGTAAAAATCTAAGTGCCAATGGAGTTGCAGAGGCTGACAGTGCCCAGTGATTTCAATGTCTATGTTGATGACAGGTCTTCTGAAGCAGCATAGGATTTCATGGGTATCATGATGATCAGAGGGCTATGGCAGATGGTTGTTCACTCAGCTCATGCAGCTGGGCACACTCCTGATTCAGGGTTCAGCATGGGATTATACCATTTTCATGGATTGACAATTACCTCCTTCCATCTCAGGTTGACCATCAGTTTGCATTTGAAGGCAAGATGAATTTAATATGTTTGCTTATTAGGGACTCCATGGTTAATTCTCTATGTATTTTAATGCATCCTTTCACTGTGTAAACCTGTGATTAGTCACATAATTTAAATTCTTCTCAAAATGACTTAAATTCACTTGTTTACACCGATCTGATTTTTACCTTAAAACAATGATACTGCCTAGGTATTAACTAAACAGTCCTGTACCTTGAAACATGCTCAATGGCATCCTGGAAGAACACCAGCTTTGTGTCCTTAGAGTTTGTTATATTGTAGTCATCCAGATAGTCTTGTAAAACTGATATAATCTTCTCCGTATCAGTCAGATCCTCATATATTCGATCAGCTTTTTCTGCGCCGACCTGAAAGGAAATTATTTGAGGAAAATAAGAGAAAATGAATGGACAGAAATTATAGTGCTTAACATCTCCACAAATTATTAGTCAAGATTTTCAATACTTGGGTCCTAGAGGTAGGCTCCTAAATCCATAGTTAGGCATTTGAATGGCACCCTAAGTGCTGAATTCCCAGCAGTTCCCACTGACTTCAATGTGTTCTCTGGGGAAATTAAGAAAAACAATTCAGGCATTAAATCCATTTTCATTTTAGCTTTGCAGTCTGTTAAGAGCAGTCTCACTTCTCCAATTCTTTCATACCTGTGGCTAAAGTTTGGAACTGACCTCTAATCACACCTTTAGCTATGCTCCAGACCTCATTTTTTACCAAATCACCCCTAGTGTTTAGTTCAAAGAATTCAGCTGTTGTGTTTTTCCTCTTACTTACTAGCCTCTTTTACTCAGTTGTAACCTGCATTCCACATGAATCCTTCCCTACCCAGTAAATGTCATAATGAGATCTCAGCTGGGGCTAATTGCAAAAGATTTCCTCACAAAGCAGCAGTTACTGCTTGCAGAAGTGAGTCAAAGTAATTTAAAAGCTGTCCTTGTGTAGAGAGAAAAAGAATGAAAATTGAACATGTAAACTCTGTGAGAGAAATAATTTCTCTCCACAGGTCCCTGAGGCCTTTGTCCTGGATATATTTGCTAATATGCACATTTGTCCCTTAAACTGCCCCCAGTTTGCTATCTGATCTAGCTAGTTGAGTGCTTATGGTGGAACTTAAATCCTCTCCTAGTATAATCTTTGTTAAATGCTACTAGTTTTTTTAAGTATCAGAAAGGTAGCCGTGTTAGTCTGGATCTGTAAAAGTGGCAAAGAGTTCTGTGGCACCTTATAGACTAACAGATGTATTGGAGCATAAGCTTTCATGGGTGAATACCCACTTCGTCGGATGTACGTAGTGGAAATTTCCAGAGGCAGGTATAAATATGCAAGCAAGAATCAGGCTAGGGATAACGAGGTTAGTTCAATCAGGGAGGATGTGAACACACCTCAACTGCTAGAAGAGGGCCTCATCCTCCCTGATTGAACTAACCTCGTTATCCCTAGCCTGATTCTTGCTTGCATATTTATACCTGCCTCTAGCTTTTTAAAAATATCCTTTAAAGATTTAGCTTGTCCTTGCCATGAGTCATAAATTGTACCACTGATGGCTTCCTTTCCTATCCATTCCCATCAGGATCCAAAGATCAAATATCTACCTGGAATCTACTTCTGTCCCTAGAATACCATATTGTTTCAAAAGAATATTTGCTATCCCTTATCGCCATTTCTTAGTGCACTCTGTAATGGAAAGTACCTGGTGAAATCACTTCCTCTTGTCCCCACATATCTTGAGGGGGGAAAGCAACTTTATGAAGGAGAACCAGACTTATTTCAGCCGCCTATTTTACAATTAGGATCACTTAATTTTGCCATTCCTCAGTTTGAATGATTCTCTTTGGTCACTAGTAACAGAGGCTGTGAAAACATTAACAACTTCCTCCAGTGAAAGTACATTAGCTACTATGTCTGACTTTTAGGCAGAAGGCTATTCATCTCTTCCTAATATAAGGGGGCCAGTTCTCAGATTATCTGTATGCAGCTTAGTTTTATTACGCTAGTTCCCTGAAAGGTGGTCTGCAGTCAGAAGAACTGTGTGAAATCCCATTTTTGCTAATGCAGACATTTTATCAAGATGCAAAAGGACTACTTCTCTTCCAAATATAACATAAAGGGCCACAGTCACTTTTGGTATAACAGGCAAAATGCTATTCACTTCCATGGAGATGTTCCTGCTTATTGTGTCAGTGAATCAAGCCCATAGAATTTAGGATTAGTTTATGCTGAAATCATAGTGTTTATATTTTGCCTCTACACTTTATAAACCCTGCAGTTACATTAAACAAACAGAAAGTAAACAGTATTCTATGAAAACTTAGGCTTATGATAGACTTACTTTAAGGAAGTCCCCAAAGATGATTGGTTTTCTTACAAAGTAATCTGGGTCAACTGGGACTGCAAAATGTTTGCCTACAAATTAAAATTCTAGATTAGATAGGTTTGTGTAACATATATTTACATGTCTAATGTAATACAAATGGAGTAAGTTGATTTCCTTACTGGCCATTTCAGATAACATAGAATGAAAATACTGTTTATCTTCACTGTTGATGAGGCGGTCATGGAATACTCTCTGACACTCATGGCAAAAGAGTCTGAAGATCTGCGTTTGGTCTCTGACTGCTCCAGGATCACATTGGAGAATGCCTGTGTGTACAGTACACGAATAATACTTTCACTAACATAACAAATTCTGATCTTCACTTTCTAAACACTGTTGAAACAAACATTTTAAAAACACTGGAAAGATAATTTACGATTGTGAAGAGAATTTCCTGGATCAGTTGCAAAGGCCTTAGCGGTAGCTGAAGATTCTGAGTGCCTCAACAGGATCAGACACTAATTAGAAAGAAACATATTGAAGAAAAGGGGCATGTTACACTGAAAATTGAAGGACACATGAACATCTGGAGAGAATGTTTACACAAGATGAGGTGGTTGTAGCAGGAAGGAAAGAAGGAGGTAATTAAATTGCAAGACATTGCTATGTAAATACAGCAAAAGTACAAGATTAGGAATGAAGCAATCAAGCTCCTATTATTATGTATACAGAAACAGAGCTAAGAGCTGACTAGCTTTACAGAGATGGTGGCAAAAAAATTACAACTGGGAAGTTAAAAGAGGATATGGCCTATATAGGAGAGATCAGCAGAGTAAAAGTGGAGGGAATATTGAATTTATTATGATTGTTATTAATTCTAACAATATTGTACATATACACCATCTACCAACATCATCTATCTCACACAAAACATCATAAAACTATTTATAATGTTCTTATAATATTTATAAGAATATATACTGCACACAAGCACTGACGTGAAACAAACAGAGATTAAAATACTAGGAACATAAAATTGGTTTTATGGATCAGACATCTAATTGAGTATTTTGCCTCCAGTATTGACAAGTGTCAGATCCTTCAGAGGAAGACTAAGACTTCCCCCCTAAAGAATACACCAAGTCCACTGTGTAGTATCATACATTGAGGGAAAAAATTCCTTCTTGACTCCAGCAATCAACCATTTTATGCCTTGAAGCATAATATTTGATTATCTTATTAGGTTAGCTTAGATAACCTAATAAGTAATAAAACTGTCCTGCCCTAGCAGTCTATCCGAAGTGAAGAATTCCCACAATGATGAACTTCACAGGTTGGCCATATGCTGAATTAAGTCTTATGAGTTTTATTACCCTTCAATTTCTTTAGGGACTTTAGATGTCCACTCATTTTTTTATTTTGGGACAGGTAACAAAGGAAGAGCAACTCCTCTTTTATTATGTCTTTCATAATTGTGAACAGTCTATTAAACTTCCTCTAACTTTTCTCATTTAGAATCTGAATAATCCTAGTCGTCACAATCTCTTGTGCAGTGTGTAAATCCAAACATACTTCTTACAGTCTGTCATAAATATAAAGGGAAGGGTAGCCACCTTTCTGTATACAGTGCTATAAAATCCCTCCTGGCCAAAGGCAAAATCCTTTCACCTGTAAAGAGTTAAGAAGCTAAGGTAACCTCGCTGGCACCTGACCCAAAATGACCAATGAGGGGACAAGATACTTTCAAATCTGGGGAGGGGGGAAGAAGGCTTTTGTCTGTCTGTCTGTGTGATACCTTTGCCGGGAACAGATCAAGGATGCAAGCTCTCCAACTCCTGTAAAGTTAGTAAATAATCTAGCTAGAAAATGCGTTAGGTTTTCTTTGTTTTTTGGCTTGTAAATTTGCTGTGCTGGAGGGAATGTAGATTCCTGTTTTTGTGTCTTTTTGTAACTTAAGGTTTTGCCTATGTTTTGAATCTGATTACCCTGTAAGGTATTTACCATCCTGATTTTACAGAGGTGATTCTTTTACCTTTTCTTTAAATAAAATTCTTCTTTTAAGAACCTGATTGATTTTTCATTGTTCTTAAGATCCAAGGGTTTGGGTCTGTGTTCACCTGTACCAGTTGGTGAGGATATTATCAAGCCTTCCCCAGGAAAGGGGGTGTAGGGCTTGGGGGGATATTTTGGGGATGGGGGGGGAAGACGTCTCCAAGTGGGCTCTTTCCCTGTTCTTAGTTTAAATCGCTTGGTGGTGGCAGCGTACCAGGTTTTTAACCTAAGCTGGTTCCCAAGGCAAGAAAGAAATCTGTGCCTTGGGGAAGTTTTAACCTAAGCTGGTAAGAATAAGCTTAGGGGGTCTTTCATGCGGGTCCTCACATCTGAACCCTAGAGTTCAGAGTGGGGAAGGAACCTTGACACAGTCGTTGGTGCCTTCCTCTGAGCGGTTTCATTTTCTACTCTTTATCTTTAGAGACAGCACAATCAACTATGGGGGAAACAAAACACAGAAACGCAACTACATGAAAAAGCAAAGGGAGGGCAGACACAAATAGGGAAACGAGAACACCATTTATCTTCTCTAAGCAGCCACCAGATGCACACACCATCAATCAAAGTCTGCACGTGAAGGGGTAAATGTTTGAAAGACTTGAGAAGTGCAAGTACAGATGTGCATGTAAACAAGAAAGTGAACAAATAGGAGGCGGCGGTGCACATAACGGTGAGAAATGTGTTGAGGGACAAACAAAGCATGTGCTTGCCTAAAACTGGAGCTTGCTCAACTGAGGCAGGTTGGGGACATGGCTCAGAAGACAAGCATGCATAACTTAATTTTAAAGTTGTGCAGATGTTATTAGGCATATGCAGCTTCAGCCTGATAGCAAGAGGCATCGTGAGGCTTATTGTCATTTCCTTGTAGACTGTCTGGTTAAAACACTGCCATACGAAAGAGGTAGCAGCTGAGTTAGGAATCACGTTAGCCTTCCTATGGGGAGTCAGAACTGAGTCTCTGAGTTCCCCAAACAGTCTCCTCTCTCAAAGGAAAATAAGGTAAAGTGGATGTCTGTGCCTTCATCACTGGGGTCTGGCCTCTTAGGATGATCTCTCCTGTATCCAGCACCACCCTTCCCTCTCTGTTTCCCGCTGTACCATTGTAGCACCAACAGCAGGAGTTTTTATCTAATACACTGGTGAGTGTTTTACAAGGACTTTCCATTCGCTGTTGTGTATCTTAGGGCATGAGGAGGAACTACTCTAACTTACAATGACTCAGGGACCCTTTCTCCCACTTTCACCAACAGCAGATGAGCATATTTTTCTTAGAGCTAGTGGATGCAAAATACGCAGTCTGAACTTACCCAGTTCATACACTCATTCAGCCACCTTCCTTAGAATCAATCAGTTAGGCTTTGTGGGCACTTACACAGCTCCTGACTAATTTCTCCTACCTTTCGAACAAGGGCAAGGTTTGCCTCTTTCTATATAATGTAGAAATTGGAGGAAATGATGATCTCCTCTTAGATATAGTGCAAGCAGAAAAAAAGGCTGAACAAAGAAATTATTCATTGCAAATTATATCCTTTGCTCTAGTAAATAACAAATTTCAGAAGATATAATACTGAAATAGAGAATGTGAACTGCTTAGAGTCCCCTCACTGGACAGAAAGACCACTGACACCTGAAAATACACTAGAGGAACTAGAAAAAATACCATGTCAAAACCAAACACGTTTTACCTTGCACACACTTTGACAAATCACGTAAATTAAATACATAATGGGATTTTGCAGGTGTTGGGAGAAGATCAATGCTCATTCTTTGATATATTTCAACAGCAGCATCTACTATACTTGTTGCAGTCTGCTTTACTGCTGGAGAGAATTCAGCCAAAAAGCCCTTTAAGATTGCCTATATCCAGAACAACAACACAAAAAGTAAGAGACACTTTAGAACTAAACATAAGGGACATTTTTATTTTCTTTGCAGTCATAAAATGCTGAAAAGTTTGGTTTTTATTGAAATGAGCTGTGATTCCAATCTGTAATAATTTCAAGGTATTTAATTTGAAAAGTTAAGATACTATATTAATTTGATCAAGACTTTAAACAATGGGTACCCAAAAATTAGACTCCTAAATCCATGTTTAGACACCTAAATAAGTGGCTGGATTTACAAAAGTGCAGCACACCCAGCGGCCATCAATCAAGTATTGTGGGCTTAGCTCGGGTGCCAAGGGGAGTAGCTAGAGTGCTTTGCACTATGGCTCTTCCGGGCTGCAGGGTAGCATACTAGGAGCCACACAAGGGTGCAATAAATCGGAGCAGTCCCAGGGACAATGCTAATTTATGCTGGTGTCCATGCCAAACCCAAGAACAGACCAGAATTAGGGAGAAGCAAGGGCAGCTGAAAGCGACCCTTACTGCACCTGAAGAATCCTTTTATAAGGCACAGCTTGGAAGCTGGCCCAAAGATCTCTTTGGCCAGAGGACAGAGATGCAAAATAGGGTATTGAGTGATGGGTTAAAACGAGTGTGGAGGATAAAAAAGAAGTGCACGGAGGGAAAACTAAATCAACCACCCCAAACAAATGTGACTTTTAAGAAAATATTTTGGTGAATCAAAAAAACAAACAAACTTCAAGTACATGAAAAAACATATAAGGAAAAACATCTGATCTATCAAAATAAACAGAGAAGTGACACTTGTTTGTCAAAAAGCTGTTGACTGAGTTACTGGAAACCAGTGAATACATAGAGACCCATTGTCCTTGGGCATAAAGGTGGCAGGATTGGACCCATAAAAAGGAAAATTCCTAAGAAAAATATTAAGTTATGAGAGTGTTCCCAATAACCTAGAAGCAGGGCACTATAATAAATATCAATATTTATCCATCCTTATGTTCAATTATGCACGGCAGCTATTGAATAATGCACAAATGTTAGACAATTTTTAGCCAATTAAAGTAATACGTTTACAGAAACTGAAGAGAAGAAGGAAATATTTAAGGTTATATTTAAATAAAGAAAAAGACACTGAACACAACTGAAATAAAAATACCTTAGAAGGTTAATGACTAATAATTTTAAATATATGCTTCTTCCTGGCTCTGTGGGCTTGATCCAAAGTCCACTGAAGTCAGTGGAAAGATGCCTCTTGACTTCAAAGGGCTTTGGATCAGGCTCTTTGTGCATCTAGCCTCAGTCTCCAAAATCAAATTTCAATTCACCTTAAGAATTTGCAAAAGTTCCAATGTGACACATATTCCTAAACTCTTAACTATAGGACCACATTGCAGTATGACAGAGTACACAAATGAATATGTTTTCGATTCCTTAGGGCCACGCAGAAGTTGCTACTGACCTGAAAAATTTGTTTAAGGCTGTGCTCCGAGGGTGTTGGAAGGCACAGCATGGCAAAGTGTCTTATGAAACGTGGAGTTACTGGATTACGACCACCGCCTGGGGGTGCACAAGCTGATGCAATTGTTACATCCTACAGAAGGGAAATTCAGGCACAATTTGCACCAAACAGAATACTCAGTAATTTGTTTAATTATGCAAACACTGTTACTTATACATTTAGTATCCATATCTTTAGCAAGCTCCTGGTAAAGCAAATGTGATTTTCTCCCATCCCTTTTTTTTTTAACTGGTATTCAAAATAATTCATTTATGAAAGTCCTTCAAGCACAACAGCATGTCCCAAAAGAGACATGGTCAGTGCTGGCCAGCTCATTACTCCTCTTTCCCTACTCTGCCCAGTCCCCATATTTTGTCTCACACAGTCACACATAAGAGAGACATTAACTAGAGTAGTGGAGTCCCCCATCCTATAGCGTTCTCACTGTGGGCTACGTTTTGATTGCTCACAGCTGACCACACAGTCGCAGGGCAGGGGAAAATAAGGAACCTCCCTTCCTGTAGCATGGCCCAAATGAGGCCCATGCAAAATTGCAGCTCCTTCACTCAGGAGAGCACAAGGGTTGCTACTGTGTTGCTCTCTCCTGAGAGCAATGGGCCAAAAAAGGGGTGGAGAAGGCTGGAGAGTAGACAGAGCCATGGCTGGCAGCAAAGTGAGGTATGCTGGAGCCACTTAAAGGCTACAGTAGACCATGCTCCCCACAGCATACCCAGAGAGCTTTGGGAGGCATTCTGTGGCAGGATATTTCCTGATGCTCCCTCAGGGTGTCACAGATCCACACTAACTTAACTAGGGTTGTCAACTTTCTACTCGCACAAAACCAAACACCCTTGCCCTGCCCCGTCCCTCCTCCAAGGTCCCGCCCCTTCTCTGAGTCCCCACCCCTGACTCACTCCATCCCCCTCTCCCTCGGTCACTCGCTGTCCCCACCTTCACTCACTTGCTCATTTTCACCAGACTGGCTCAGGGGGAGGGGGTTAGAGTAGGAGTGGGGTGGGGAGGAGGGCTCCGGCTGTGGGTGTGGGGCCAGATATGAGGAGTTCAGGGTGAAGGAGGGGGCTCCGGGCTGAGGCAGTGGGTGGGATGCTGGGGGGGGGGGGTTTGCGGGCTCTGGGGTGGGGCGGGGATGAGGGATTTGTGGTGCAGGAGGGGGCTCCAGGCTGGGAAGTGGAGCTGAAGGGTTTGGAGTCTGGGAGGGGGCTCCAGGCTGAGGCAGGGGGTTGGGGTGTGGGAGGGGATATGGGCTCTGGGCTGGGGATGTGGGTTCCACGGTGGAGCCAGAAATGAGGGGTTCAGGGTGTGGGAGGGGGCTCTGGGCTGGGGCAGGAGGTTGAGGTGCAGGGGGGGTGAGGGCTCTGGCTGGGGGTGCAGGCTCTGGTGTGGGACTGGGGATGATGGATTTGGGGTGCAGGAGGGGGCTCTGGGCTGGGACCAAGGGGTTCGGAGGGCAGGAAGGGGATCAGGGCTGGGGAAAGGGGCTGGGGCATGGGGTGGTGAGGGCTCTGGCTGGAGGTGTGGACTCTGGGGTGGGCCTGGGGATGAGGCGTTTGGGATGTGGGAGGGGGCTCCAGGCTGGGACTAAGGGGGTATCAGGGCTGGGGCATGGGGTGGTGAGGGCTCAGGCTGGAGGTGTGGACTCTGGGGTGGGGCTGGGGATGAGGGGTTTGGGATGTGGGAGGGGGCTCCAGGCTGGGACTAAGGGGGTATCAGGGCTGGGGCAAGGGGATGGGGCGTGGGAGGGGGTTGGGGTGCAGGCTCCTGGCAGCACTTACCTCAGGCAGCTCACGGAAGCAGCAGCATGTCCCCCCTCCAGCTCCTACGTGGAGGCACGGCCAGGCAGCTCTGCACACTGCCCTGTCCACAGGCATCATCTCCACAGCTCCCATTGGCCACAGTTCCCGACCAATGGAAGCTGCGGAGCTGGTGCTTGGGCAGCACATGGAGCTCCCTGGCTGCCCCTATGCCTCGGAGTCGGAGGTGGGACATGTCACTGCTTCCGAGAGCCACAAGGAGCCTGCCTTAGCCCAATTGCACTGCCAACCAGACTTTTAACGGCAGTGCTGACCAGAGACACCAGGGTCCCTTTTTGACCAGGTGTTCTGGTTGAATAGAGTTCCCAGGTGTCCAGTTTTCAACATGGGGAGGGGCCTTGTGGCTAAATACCATAGTTTACCCCTATATAGTATGTATATCTACCACATTACTACAGCTTAAACTTGAAATCCTTTGGTGGGAGCTACACATTGTGAGAAGAAAGGAAATTTCTTTCTGAATGATAGTAAGAGGTTGCCCAATTTCAAAATCGCTCTGGGCAACCTAACCTTCTGCTGCTATCCTATGAACAATACAGATGTTGGGTGCTGGGACTGGGACATCTGAAGAAATTCAGCCAATCATCAAACTGTACACTTGACTTCAGTCTATATACTGGTCAAAAATGGTATAAAAGTCTTGGCTGATTTTTCTTAACAGTCCAATCTTTGCTCTGAAATGCTTTGATAATCTGCACAAACACTGGGTTTCAAATGACAACTCAGTTACTAAACTAAGAGTAGAACTCTAGAAGTGGGTAGCTGCCTCTTCATCTTTTGAAAACAGTGTTTGAAACAAAAAGTTAAAACAACATCTGTTTTAACACTTTTTTGACAATCCCTTCTTCAGTTTATTTGGAGTTTAGGCATATCAAAAGACTTAGCCACAATTGCAAAAACAACCCTAAGTCCAACTGTCAACTTCTGGCAGCTGAGGAATGGAATTCTCTCTCATCAAATTCTTGGCTTGTGGCTGAAGGCAGAGGAATGCTATATTGCATTATGCTATATTGCAAGGGAGGAAAGAAGAAATACTTACTGGTTAGTATCAGAGTCATTATTCAGAGAGAGGGACTAAATCCAGAAACTGACATCTACGCCAACACCTTCAAGGGTTGTTAGAAGAAAATCTCAGACCCTCATTCCCTGGACTGAAAGAAGCTTGAAAGCTACAGGAACAGCACATACTTCACACTGTTCTCATGTTATTGCCTCAAGGAGCAGTGATAATGGGCTTCAGAGGGAAATGTGTCCTCCTTGGACAGAAGGGGTGTCAATGCTAAACAGGGCTAAAGGGTAGGCAGTGCAGAGGGATGAAAATGGAAGTGTTCTGGAGGATCTCTCACACACACACAAAGCTCAAAACTTTGGAGTATGAATACAAAGGTACATTTAAAAAATCCAAGTGATGTTTAGAAGCAATGCAGAGTTAGAGCATATTAACCGTACACAAAGAATACAATTAACTTTATCAAATTCACAGGATAGTTAGATAATCTAAAAGCTGGGATGACCTGTATTTCTTTCCAAAATAGTTTCTCTCTGTCATAGAATCCTCCAAAATCTTGGTACTGCCGAAGTAGCTCAATCGGAGGCTGAGAACCATACCGATCCAATTTAGGCATGTTTAGATCATCCACAAACAAAACAACTCTTTTTTTTCCTGGTGCTCCTAAGAAATAAAAATATAAAAGGCAGACAAATCAGTGCTGGTAATTTCCATTTATGAAATAAAAATTCCAAGTACAAAAAATAAAGCCTTAGGCTATTTACACTGAGCCCTGGTCTACACTACAAATTTATGGCAGTGTAACTACGTCACTCACATCCCTGACTTAGTTATACTGATCTATGTGTATACTGACCTATGCGTGGTGTAGACAGGGCTATGTTGCCAGGAGGGCTTCTCCCCTCGACACAGCCACCGCCTCTCTGAGGTGGAATACCTTCGCCAATGAGAGAAGCTCTCCCCTTGACATAGGCTGAGTCTTCAGTAAGTGCTATGGCAGCTGTAGCAGCCACAACTTCAAAGTGCCGACTCCACAGACACTTTTAGAGCACTAGCTTGAGCCCTACCAGCCCAAGTCTGTCGATCCGGGCTGGGAGGCTTGCTCCAAAATGCTGAGAAGACATTATGGAGGTGCCTTAGCAGCTCCACAGTTAAGGTTGCATTGAGTTTCCCACTTAAATTGTTTTGTGAATTCAAATTCTGTGAAACTGTGCACAGAAATCATTCTTAAACACGGTCTATTTCAAGGAGAACACATTTTCATTTTTTCTAGGTACTTGTCACACTCTTTAGAGCCTTCTTTGTACAACTTTGCAAGACATTAAATCACTCCTGTTGGTAATTTTTCCAGAGACCTTAATGGTTTTTGGGGATCCCTAATGTAGCAATATCAAAAATACCAAATTTCGAACAGGACTTCAGCCTACAAAAAAGCCCAACATGGTAATTTATTGGGAAAACTCAAAATACAGTTATCGGGCTTCTTCATCACAAACCTGTTTAATATTTTGCCATGAAGACCCATGAAGCATTGCATCTTCATGGAGGATTTATTTTCCCACACATTGCCTCCACAGCTCACTGCCATGTTTTCTCTGGTTCCAAGGCTTCATCCCTTGGTAGCTCCTCACCCTAGATGCCACTGTGCCATCCATGCCCCACAGACTGTCTTGAACGTGAAAACATTCCACACTGGAAGTCCCAGGCTGACATACCAAATTAGATCCATTAGACCAGGTCTACAAGCTGGTGATCCACAGGAAACTGGCAGATAGAGAATCTGCCTTTGTAGTGGAGCTACAAGCTCTGCTTCTGAGACAGCATTGGCTGCATGACTCCCACCCTCCTTGTCTACTGCCACCATGTCTTAACCCATATTACACATAAATGAACATCATGGGGGTAGGGAAAGGGAGAGAGCTACCGAGAAAGTTGCTTGAGAAGTAGAACCTGCAGCTCCACTAGGGAGCCAGCTCATCTCTCTGAAAAACCTTTTGCAGTTTGCCGGCAATCTATCAGACAGACATTCCAACAGCCAAGGATTATCATTACAATTTAGTCACAGAGGTCACGGCAGTCATGTATTCTGTGACTTTACTGGACCTCCCTATCTTCTTTGGCTGTCAGGGATTGAAGCCAGGGCTGGAGGCAGCACTGTGCACCCCTGCCCTGCAACTGGGGCTGAAACCAGGACCCTGCAGCCCCTGCCCCGTGGCCTGGACTGCAACAGGAGCCATGCGCCCCCCTCACAACTTCCCAGGGCCTTGCACAGTCTTCCCCACTGGCTGTGGCCATGGCTGCACACCCCTGTCCTGCAGCTGTGGCCAGCTCCAGAGTGGGGGCTGCGCCCCTCCCCCTTCAAGCCTCAGTTCTGCAGCTTCCGCCAGGGGCTGCAGCAGGGGCTGTGCATCCCCCTCGCAGCTTCCCAGAACCATACACCCCCTTCCCCCCTGCTGCAGCTGGGGCTTGGAGGGGGCTGCAGCTGGGGCTGCACACCCCTGTCCTGCAGCTGAGGTCAGCTCCAGAGTGGGGAATGTGCACCTCCAATGGCTCTGCCCCATGCTGAGGCCAATGGAACCAGGGCTGTGCCCCCTGCCATGGCAGGGGGATCAGCCTGTCAGTCTGTCCCCGTCCCCCTATGGGATTCTATTCCTCCCCTCTACCTAGTGCTGTCCCCTGGTTATTTTTAGTAAAGTCACACACAGGTCATGGGCTCCATGAATTTTTGTTTATTGCAGGGAGGCAGGTGTGCAGGGCAAGGGGGTTCAGGAGAAGGCCTGGGGATTGGGGCTCCTAGTTGACTCCCCAGCATCTTCTGCACACTCACCCCTACTTCTCTATCTAGACCTGTTCCATGGCTCCCAATGTCCTGCCCAGCTCCCTAGTTCCATGGCCTCCTTCCATCCCCTACTCCTCTAACTCTATTCTACACTGAAATAATTTTAATATTCATGTATTTTAGTTAAGTTTAAGAATCCACAATGTACACATCATATTTCCCATAATCACACTCAAACACACAACCTGATATCTGACCACATACTTTTTCATGTTCATGTACAAATAATACATTGCAGATTTGGCACTAAACATATGTATTTTAATCTATCCAAAGTCAGAGTTCAGGTTGTGCATTTGAGTATAATTACAAAGAAGGGGGTGTTTGCACTGTGGGTGGTTACATCTTAAAACTGAAAGGGAATTTGCTGTGGAGTGGAAGAAGTCATTATGCAAGGTAGCCTATTTCCCCTTGTTTTTTCCTTCCCCCCCCCCCCCAGACGTTCTGGTTAAACTTGGATTTATGCTGGAAGTGGCCCACCTTGATTGTCATGCACAGTGTGGGGAGAGTGGTCAGTTTGGATGAGCTATTGCCAGCAGGAGAGTGAGTTTGTGTGTGGGGGGGGGAGGGTGAGAAAACCTGGATTTGTGCTGGAAATGGCCCACCTTGATTATCATGCACATTGTAGGGGGAGTGGTCACTTCGGATGAGCTATTACCAGCAGGAGAGTGAGTTTGTGTGAGTATGGGGGTGGGGGAGTGAGAAAACCTGGATTTGTGCTGGAAATGGCCCACTTTGATTTTCATGCAGGTTGTAAGGAGAGTGGTCACTTTGGATAGGCTATTACCAGCAGGAGAGTGAGTTTGTGTGTGTGGTTTTTGGAGGGGGGTGAGGGGGTGAGAGAACCTGGATTTCTGCAGGAAATGGCCCACCTTGATTATCATACGCATTGTGAAGACAGTGGTCACTTTGGATGGGCTATTACCAGCAAGAGAGTGAGTTTGTTTGTGGGAGGGCGGAGGGTGAGAAAACCTGGATTTGTGCTGGAAATGGCCCAACTTGATGATCACTTTAGATAAGCTATTACCAGCAGGAGAGTGGGGTGGGAGGAGGTATTGTTTCATGGTGTCTGTGTATATAATGTCTTCTGCGATTTCCACAGTATGCATCCGATGAAGTGAGCTGTAGCTCACGAAAGCTCATGCTCAAATAAATTGGTTAGTCTCTAAGGTGCCACAAGTCCTCCTTTCCTTTCTATAATTGTGTTTAGTTATTGTGAATTGAGGTTGGAAAAGGTGTGAACTGAGGTGGGTGTGGATGTTGTTGATTTCTTTTACTTTTAGTAATTTTGTTGTAAGAAATATACTTGAGCAAACTTAACTCTAAGATAAGGATGTTTTTAGTGTGGAAAATGTAAATATATCATTCAAGAATCCCCTTGTAAATCATTGTATATGACAACTTTTCACACTACTCAATATTATAAAAACTGTTAACAGATTTTAAAGCTTTTGTACTTCAATACTGCCCTCAAGTGTAAAACTGCAAGAACTACATCATTTAATAGAAATGAAGCTTCACTTCTTGTATTCCAATTTAACAATAAATTTTCCTGGAAGTTAGCCCTCAGAAACATCATACTTTGAACTAAAATACCAGACACACATTTTTATACTACTGCAATTAAGATAAGCAAATAGATAAAATTAAAAATCATTACCTAAAATATTTTTTCTTTTCTTTTCTAATTTGGATTCGATAATCTCTTGTGTCCTAGCAGATGATGTCTGAGCAGAGAAGTTTAGGTAAACAGGAACATAGCCTGCTTCTTCTTGTATTCGGTTTAGCAATCCCCTTGCAACTACAGACTTTAATTACAAAAAAAATAAGTAATAATAACTGCCTTATACACAAAGTTGCACACACACACACACACCCTCTCTTTATTGTTCTATTATGCAATCACTTTGGTAAATTGCACAGTCCTACAACAAATAATATAATGAAATTAATCAAATGAGTAGAACAGTGGGCCAGATCTTACTTCCACTCTCAGCCTCTCCCCTGATGATCCTCTCTAGCTCCATAGGAGCATAGTGAGTACCCCCAAAATCTGTCCTCCAGCTATAGGAGTACAGGAGCCGTTGCTGTTTCCTACACTGTTTCCTGGCTGTTGCTTAGGAACAAAGGAATCACCATACTAGATCGAACCAGGCTCCATCATCCATCTAATTTAGTATCCCATCTCTGACGGTGGTCAGTACTAGCTGCTTCAGAGAAAGTATGTGCTACAGTATGCAGTTGCAGGATAACTTGCCTGCAGTTTTATTTTTATTAGTTTCCATTTTCCCTTCTTGTGGATCCTAACATCGTGTTTGCTTTTCTGACTGCTACTGCACACTGAGCAGAGCTCTTCATTGAGCTGTATGCAATGATGCCAAGGCCCCTAACCTAAACTGTTTGTTAATTTAGAAGTCCACAAGGTTAATTTAGAAGCCCACAAGGTAGTTCAAATTATTCCCTCCACTGAGCACTACTTTGCATTTGTCAACACTGAATTTCATCTGCCATCATGTCGCCTATTCACTGAGCTGGGTCAGGTCCCATGAAGTTCCTTAGTCTTCTCTAGTTCTGACTAATCTAAATAATTCTGCATCATCTGCAAGGTAGGACACCTAACTTGTCACCAGGTATTAAACAACACAGGACCTAATATGGAATCTTGAAGCACCCTGATGTTAACCCTTTACTATAACAAAAATTGCCCATTTATTTCCACTCTTTGGTTTCTGTCTCTTAGCAAGTTTCTGATCCATGACAATACTTTGACTCTTAAACCTTATTTTCTTTAGCAGCTTCTTTTGTGGGACTTACTTTGTCAAAGACCAAATAAATTAGGACAATTAGTTCTCCTTTATCCACTGTTTTTTGGCACTTTTGGAGAATTCTAGCAGATCAGTGAGGCTCAATTTTCCTTTGCAGAAGTCTTGCTGTTTAGACACTATCGTATTATGATTTCCTAAATATGTCATAATTCTGTTTGTAATTGTTGTTTTAAACAATGTACCAGATATAAAAGTAAAGGTTACTGGTCTGCAGTTCCTTGGATCATCCCAAACACCTTTTAAAAAAATATAGATACAACATTCGCTACCCTCCAATCATCCAGCACAGCAGCAGATTTTAATGGGACATTTCATATTTTAGCCAGCTGCTCAGCCAATTTTTTCTTAAATTCCTTCAGAACTCTTGGCTTAAAACCACTTGGACCAGGTGACTTTTTGCTTTTTAATTTATCTGTCTGTTCCAGCTCCTTTTCTTTAGATGTCTTAATCTTTAATAGCGCATTGTCAGTGCTACCGGAAAAGAGTAGTTCTGGGATTGGCATCTCCCCAACATCTTCTGTGGTGAACACTGATAGTAAAGCAATCGTTTAGCTTCTGCATCTTAGGAATCCACCCACCAACCCGCTGCCCAACCACCTCTCCTTTCCCCTTCCCTCAGGAATCCCCAAACCTGTATCCCAGTTGCCCCTTTCCCTCAGAAGTTCCCCTGCCCACATCCCAAATGCACTCCCCTAACAGCCCTGTCTTAATTAATACTAAATGTAATTCCTTTCATTGGCTGAGTGAAGGTAGGCCCTTCACTCAACTTGGTGCCCTTTCTCTGTCTCTCTGTAATGCCACAACTTTTGAAAACCACATCAGATCAATTTTAAAACTTCAGGGAATATTCTAGGCATCAACAGGCAAGACCCTACTGATTTTGGTGAAAAGCCTGATTTCCACTAAAATCACCATTTGGCCCATCAGGATACAGGGCTCAGGCAGTGACCTCAGAGAGGCCTGTAGAATGGGAGCAGAGTCACTCTGGACAGGGATGCAGGTAGTGATCTTACAGAGGCATGTGGGAAAGGAGCAGTGTCACTCTGGATACAGGGTTGAGGCAGTGACCTCAAGGTTAGGGTGAGAGTGAGGGCAGATTCCTCTCCCCACTCTGGTCACCCCACCCTCACCACCCAGCTGGACCTCTTTCTCCTGCTCCTCTCAGGCTCTCTCCAACCGGACCTCTTGCACCCCACCCCCACTCTGGTCAGACCCCTACTGATTTGGAAGATAATCTGACAATCTGAAAACTGGAAAAGTTTGATTTAAGTGGACATCAAAATTTTCCAATTTTCATCCAAATCAGTGGACTCTGACCAGAGTTGGGGGTGGGGGGAGGGAGTTGAGGGATCCAGCTGTAGTGGGGGTGAGGGTCTGGCAGGATGTACAGGTCAGCCTACATAAGCAACCAAGTGTGTGACCCTCCAGTGTTAATCAAGTGACCCTATTGCTATCCAAAGGATTCTTACCTTGCCGACCCCAGTAATTCCTGTGAGCAATACGGAATGTCTGACGGCTAACAACTTTTCCATTAAGTAGCCATAACGCACAGTGTCTGTGGTTGGAACAAGCATTTCAAAAAATGGCACTTGTCTGCTGTACTTGAAAGTAGGTATAATCCTCTCCCAGAGATCCAGTCGTCTATTATCAAAATCCATGTAAACACTCCACAGATCTCCAGAGGTTGGAAGCTAGAAGGACAAAATAATCCTAAACAGTACTTCATAATAATAATAAAAATATTATATCTTAAAATTCAAATGCCTTTACATCTCTGCATTCTCCAGTGACATGTAGTAAACCAGTAACTGAATTTCCATCTTTTCCATGCTGTTCTCTATTCGGTTATTGCCCAGACTGATTGCAGAATCTTACATTTAAATATTTTGGTGATTCTTTATCACGAATAGCATGCAGGTACCATGCTCATCTTGTTCCATAGAAAAATGGCACCAAACTGAAGAGTATTTGATTGATCGAATGACTCTAAGTATTAAAGGTTTCAAAGTAGCAACCGTGTTAGTCTGTATCCGCAAAAAGAAAAGGAGTACTTGTGGCACTTTAGAGACTAACAAATTTATCTGAGCATAAGCTTTCGTGAGCTACAGCTCACTTCATCGGGTGCATTCAGTGGAAAATACAGGAGGGAGATTTATATACACAGAGAACATGAAACAATGGGTGTTACCATACTGTAACGAGAGTGATCAGGTAAGGTGAGCTATTACCAGCAGGAGAGCAGGGGGGAAAAAGCCTTTTGTAGTGATAATCAATGTGGGCCATTTCCAGCAGTTGACAAGAACGTGTGAGGAACAGCTTGAGGGTTGGGGGGTGGAATGAACATGGGGAAATAGTTTTACTTTGTGTAATGACCCATCCACTCCCAGTCTTTATTCAAGCCTAAGTTAATTGTATCCAGTTTGCAAATTAATTCCAATTCAGCAATCTCTCATTGGAGTCTGTTTTTGAAGTTCTTTTGTTGAAGGATTGCCACTTTTAGGTCTGTAATTGAGTGAGCAAAGAGATTGAAGTGTTCTCCGACTGGTTTTTGAATGTTATAATTCTTGACGTCTGATTTGTGTCCATATATTCTTTTAAGTAGAGACTGTCCAGTTTGGCCAACGTACATGGCAGAGGGGCATTGCTGGCACATGATGGCATATATCACATTGGTAGATGTGCGGGTGAACGAGCCTCTGATAGTGTGGCTGATGTGATTAGGCCCTATGGTGGCGTCCCCTGAATAGATATGTGGGCACAGCTGACAACAGGCTTTGTGGCCCCTTGTGGCATGTAGTAGTTTAGATGGTTTAGTGTCCTTTTTCTTTTGTAGCGAAGCAAAGTGTGTGTGTTTAAATGGCTTGTCTAGTTTTTGTAAAGTCCAGCCATGAGGAAGTTTGTGTGGAAGGTAGGTTTTTTATGAGAAACTCCCTGAAAAAGCACAAGAACAAATCCGCACAGACAAAGCCCTGGAACCCCGACCAGGGGTATTCTATCTGCTACTCAAGATCCATAAACCTGGAAATCCTGGACACCCCATCATCTCAGGCATTGGCACCCTGACAGCAGGATTGTCTAGCTATGTAGACTCCCTCCTCAGGCCCTACGCTACCAGCACTCCCAGCTAGCTTCGAGACACCACTGTCTTCCTGAGGAAACTACAATCCATCGGTGATCTTCCTGAAAACACCATCCTAGCACTCTGGATGTAGAAGCCCTCTACACCAACATTCCACACAAAGATGGACTACAAGCCGTCAAGAACACTATCCCCGATAATGTCACGGCAAACCTGATGGCTGAACTTTGTGACTTTGTCCTTACCCATAACTATTTCACAGTTGGGGACAATGTATACCTACAAATCAGCGGCACTGCTATGGGTACCCGCATGGCCCCATAGTATGCCAACATTTTTATGGACGACTTAGAACAACGCTTCCTCAGCTCTCGCCCCTAATGCCCCTACTTTACTTGCGCTATATTGATGACATCTTCATCATCTGGACCCATGGAAAAGAAGCCCTTGAGGAATTCCACCATGATTTCAACAATTTCCATCCCACCATCAACCTCAGCCTGGTCCAGTCCACACAAAAGATCCACTTCCTGGACAATACAGTGCTAGTAAGCGATGGTCACATAAACACCACCCTATACCGGAAACCTACCGACCGCTATGCCTACCTACATGCCTCCAGCTTTCATCCAGACCACACCACACGATCCATTGTCTACAGCCAAGCTCTACGATACAACCGCATTTGTTCCAACCCCTCAGACAGAGACAAACACTTACAAGATCTCTATCAAACGTTCTTACAACTACAATACCCACCTGCTGAAGTGAAGAAATAGATTGACAGAGCCAGAAGAGTCCCCAGAAGTCACCTACTACAGGACAGGCCCAACAAAGAAAATAACAGAACGCCACTAGCCATCACCTTCAGACCCCAACTAAAACCTCTCCAACGCATCATCAAGGATCTACAACCTATCCTGAAGGATGACCCATCACTGTTACAGATCTTGGGAGACAGGCCAGTCCTTGCTTACAGACAGCCCCCAACCTGAAGCAAATACACACCAGCAAGCACACACCACACAACAGAACCACTAACCCAGGAACCTATCCTTGCAACAAAGCCCGTTGCTAGCTGTGTCCACACATCTATTCAGGGGACACTATCATAGGGCCTAATTACATGAGCCACACTATCAGAGGCTCGTTCACCTACGCATCTACCAATGTGATATATGCCATCATGTGCCAGCAATGAATCCCCTGAACACCCATTGTTTCATGTTCTCTGTGTATATAAATCTCCCCACTGTATTTTCCACTGAATGCATCCGATGAAGTGAGCTGTAGCTCACGAAAGCTTATGCTCAAATAAATTTGTTAGTCTCTAAGGTGCCACAAGTCCTCCTTTTCTTTTTTCTAAGTATTAAAGGCAGCGTTGCTTGCTGGATCGCTGGCATTGAGGACTGCCCCACCTTTGTGAAGATATCTGCGGAGGAGTGTCAGCTGATGGGCGTGCTGCAGAGAGGCCAGCAAACCACCCACACTCTGAACCCCTTCCTTCAGCAGAGTAAAGCTCCATGAACTGGTATCAATCTGGCAAAGCTCCTCTTCTGTGGCTCCTGAGAAGATCTCCTTACAGCTGAAGCACCATCTCACCATCTGCTTGGCCTGCTTCCCCAGCTCCACAATTTGGGGTAGTGCTGAAACACAGGCAAGGAGCCAGCCCAGTGGGCCCATTCCCAGAAAAATCCTGTGTTTTGTTTGTTTTCAAATGTCCTCCATGGACAGAATGAGAAGGGAACTGCTCAACAATGACCCCAAAGTGGCTTCGAAGTTATTTGGAAAGGGATTGCTTGGGGGATGGCCAAACCCTGGAGACTTAATGGAGAAGTCTATGGGCATGTCAACATAGAGACATTCAGAAAAGTTAAGGCGAATCAACTAAAGCTGTGGAGTCAATGCATATAAGTTAAAACATGTTAACTCCTCTCCCTGTATGGTTGCTCTCATTCAGAAGCAAAATGGCCTTAGTTGGGAGAATTAAGTTAGAGTGAACTAAACCACTTTACTCCTGAACGAGAGCCTCCACGTGGAGGTTAACACACTTGAATTTATGCACATTCACTTCACATCTTTAGTTGATTCGCCTTAACTTTCCTTAATATCCCCAGACAGACAAGCCCTAAATTGCTTCCTGCATATCCTGGAGAAGAGGTACAACCCCAAGTGTCTTGGATTAGGGGAGAGATAAGGATCCAGAAAAATACACTGTATATCATGGATGTCACCACTTCTAGGTTGGAAGGGGGCAGCTGTCTAACAAAACAGAAACAAGAAAAATGAAGCTGCAGGAGGAATTTAGGACATTACGATTAATGATTCTCCATTGCCATGCACCTTGGGCTCCATTCACAAAAGAACTTAGGCACCTAGCTGCCACTTTAAGTGCCTAAATGCCAGAATCAGGCCTGAGTGGGATTCACAAAGCCCCTGCTCAGCTGCCCCTGAACCCTCCAGAACCTAAATTTTTGCAGTAAAAGTTCCCTAGGCACCTATGTTTCTGTATCTGTGGTCGCTCCATCTCAAAAAAGATATACTGGAATTGGAAAAGGTTCGGAAAAGGTTCAGAAAAGGGCAACAAAAATTATTAGGGGTATGGAACGGCTTCTGTATGAGGAGACATTAATAAGATTGGGACTTTTCAGCTTGGAAAAGAGATGACCAAGGGGGGATATGATAGAGGTCTATAAAATCATGACTGGTGTGGAGAAAGTAAATAAGGAAGTGTTATTTACTCCTTCTCAGAACACAAGAACTAGGGGTCACCAAACGAAATTAATAGGCAGCAGGTTTAAAAAAAACAAAAGGAAGTATTTCTTCACACAACACACAGTCAACCGGTGGAACTCTTTGCCAGAGGATGTTGTGAAGGCCAAGAGTATAAGAGGGTTCAAAGAAGAACTAGATAAGTTCATGGAAGATAGGTCCATCAATGGCTATTAGCCAGGATGGGCAGGGATGGTATCCCTAGCCTCTGTTTGTCAGAAGCTGGGAATGGGCGACAGGGGATGGATCACTTGATGATAACCTGTTCTGTTCATTCCCTCTGGGGCACCTGGCATTGTTCACTGTTCGACGACATGATACTGGGCTCGATGAACCATTGGTCTGACCCAGTATGGCCATTCTTATGAGCATACGCACTGCAACCCCATGCCAGGTGTCCAGACACCTAAGTCCCCTGAACAAGAAACAGGGCAAGATAGGTGTTCCTCTGCCTAATTTGTCTGCATGGCCCAATCCAGTAAGTGTGCTCAGACCTCGCCTACCAGATCAGGCTCCTATCAGGAAGCATACACAAGGCAGGGGGGTTGGGAGTGGGGAGGAGGATGACCTCCCATATAACCTTTAGCCCAGAGGTTAGGGTACTCACCTGGAATGTGGGAGACCCCCATTCTGCCTGAAGGGAGAAGGGATTTGAACGGGGCTCTGCCAACTTTCAGGTGAGTACCCTAGCTACTGACCTATTGGGTACTCTGAGGTGGGGCTCCCTAAGTCTCTCTTGTTCAAGCTGCTCCACTGTGGAAAAACAATGAAGAATTCATCCTCCCCCTCCTTTTCTCCCTCACCACCAGCTTCTTGCAAAAACCACAGAGGCCCTCACCCCAAGAGAGTTGGCAGCCAAGAATCCCCAACAAAGGGAGGCACCTCCCTGCAGCATGGACATAAGCACCTATCTCCGAGAAAGTGGTGGGGCTTAGCACACACCTCTCAGCTTGGCCTCTTCAATTGGCTGGTTTAGGCAAGGAGCCGCCTAGCTTGCTGGCTTTAGTGAATCCCCTGGAGAGGCACCTCTCTCTTCCCATTCATTGTATAGGGAGCCTAGGTGCCGAACTCAGGCTTTGTGAATCCCAGTTACCAGGGTGACACCCAACATCACCACTCCTACATTTCTTTGTCAATCTAGCCCCTCCTGTCATGATTTACACCTGTATAGTGTGAGTGCAAAGCAGGTGTGAAATGCTACCTTTCTAATTTGGTAGCACTTTGTCCTCACTTTGCATCAGTGTAAATGACTGCACAAAGTACAAAGGAATGAAGAATCAGGCCCTGGGTCTTTAAAAAAAAAAGTACCACAGCATCTTTAATGACCACAAATGGTTAGGACTTAGGTTTAAGAAGGAAAGATCCTTTCTGCTACCTCTGCTTGTTACATTATCCCCCTACCTCCCTATGTATAGAAGCTACTGTAAATGCCGTGAGTCAACTTGTTTCTTTACCTTGGCTTCAGGATTGTCCTCAAACTGTTGTCTCACAAATGTATCAAAAACATCCCAGTAGTTTTCCATTAAATTTCCACCCAGTGACCATAAATAGCAGAAAACAAAAGTCTGGCAGACTATGGTTTTTAATTTTGATTGGTCCTATAAAGAAGAAAGATAGTTCATACATTTTGTACATTACTTTTCATTACATCAGTGTCTTAAAAAAAGCGCTGCAGTCATGAAAGCTGAATTAGTATTCAGTACTAACAATACTCATGGAGACTAAGCTCTGCATGTTCTCAATCCAATTCATTTAAAAATGAAAAATGAAAATGAAAAATGTTCAACTTATGAGCCCACCTGGTCATTCTGAATAACACACTTCACAAGTCTACAAACTGAGCTCCGTGCAGCTGAGGTAGGAGACCAGCAGGCTTGGGGAAGGGGGTACAAGGGGCTAGGGCCACAGGGAGGGAGGTATTTTGATAGTATTTTATTTTAAAATGCACTTTTAAATGCAAATTCCAATTTACTCAAGTTAAAACTAGTTTTCAACATTGGTCTAAAAGCTAACATCCCTCTGAACAGAAAGATACCAGTGCCCTTCTAAACAAAGAAACGATCATTTCTGAATATCAGTCAGTTCAGATCATTAATAGATTTCATGATTTCAAATCAAACAACACAAGCTACAAAACAAAAGTTATTGAACATAAAATGTGATTATTCCACATTTAAATTTTATATCAGAATTGTAAGTAAGTAAGTAAGTAAGTAAGTGTTTTCTGCATATCTTGAGTGTATTATATAGTAGTATGTTAAATGCTTATACCATTTTAAGATCAGGGCCTCCTTTTCCAAACAGCAAAGACTCCAGTAAACAACAAAGCGTAGTAACTTTACTGATGTCCACTTGTGGAATAGCTTGTGAGCACTTTTTATTGACAAACTTTAGACCATCATCAACATAGCGACAAAACAGATCAAACAAATGCTGTTTTGCTTCCTCATTTAACTAAAATGAAAACAATATTTTTATGAATACATTTTCAAAAAATTGTTTTGAACAAAGAACACATCATAATAACAAGCTGTACAGCATCCTTGACATCCAGAATATACTGATAAATTTTGTACACATGCACACTCAACACATTTTTATATATTATAGATATACAAATGAAGGATTATGCTGACAGGCGTGTTCCTGCAACCCTGACTCATGTGAGTAATCCTTCTTCTCATGATTTATTCCACTGAAGACAAATAATGAACTGGAATATTTCATGAAGTGGAGAAACACTTAGATGCATGTTCTGCATATTTTTATATATTTTGTACATTTAGATTCCTACTTTATTACAGTTAATTATAATTACTGGTTTATTAAAATGTTACTCTTCATAATAATTTTATTTAATTAATTAAAATAAATAAATAAAAGTGTAAATCCTTGATATTTATTAAATATTAAATATCTGTTGCTAACAAGTTCTTTCAGGGGGAGATTTGGAAGTGTTACATCAGTACGTAAAACTAACTTTTCTGACACTTACTTTTGCAAGACCTGCCATCCAAGTCTGTACATATGGGATCCACTTCAGCTCCTCAGGGTCAATGTATACCATTCCACATCGGCTAACTGTTGCAGGTGAGGCAACCCTCAGATCTTGTACCTGAGGTATATGGATATTGCATGTAAAACATTATACCGTATATTTCAAATGCATGTAACAGAGAAGGTATATTTCCAATTCCCTTAACCCTGAGTTAACTTGTGGACAGGCATTCAATTCAAGTACAAACTGCAATCTACCACCTTATTCATTTTTATTCCCCATTAGCTTCTTGATCTCCACCCTCCATATGCAATTTCCTCATTCCGATCAGAAGACAAAAATGCATAACTGGTAAAGGAGTTTCTCTTTTTTTGGCATGCTGATTCATCACTATCCACCAGAGAGTAAATTATGATCATATTCACACAGGGAACAGCTTTACTTAGCAGTTACGCCAAAAACCAAATTAGTTAAGCATCAATAAATAGGTCTGCTAGTGAAGTGGTTTGGAAACCATGGAAAAACTGTGTCAACAATTTAATATAGCAACTAAATCAGGTTTTTGACATGACAAATCAGGAGAGCGCTCATAACTGCCTTTCAATTTATTCTTTACACAAGAGAGCTTTTCTAGAACAGCTAGAAACGTGAACACCTCACAAATCCTTGGCCACTCTGGAGAGAAAGCTAATGCACAATTTCTTGAATATGTGCAGGTCACTCTTGGCTTGGAGAATTCACTGTTTCCAGACCTTTAGTGGATGTTATTTCTATTTAATCATAGCCGTGAGTTCTTGAACACTTTGATGCTAGGCTCCCAATGCAATACTCATAATTAATAATATGTAGTATTTTCCCAGTTACATCTAGCCAGATCATCATGTCAGTGATCATATTCAACAACCAGAATGCATGCATTTTCAACAGTAATGAGGCTTTTCAATTTGATTAACTTTGGTTAGTTGTTTTCATGGCTGTCTGAATAGTTGCGGCAGTATACTTATCATCCAACTAAATACTGATTCCAATGGAGTACAGTAGGGATGAATCTGGCCTAAAATATCTAGACTAGCTAAACGATACCTAAGTGGGATGTAAGAACCAGAGGGTTTAAACATAAAGGAGGGAAAAGAATTGCTTAGAGTGGCACATTGTTGAGGGTAATCAGGTGATGAGGCGAAACTTAATCCTGACAGGATATCAGAAGAAAATTCCAAACAGTGAAATCTGCTAGGAATCTTTCTAGCTCTCTTTTTTTATGATCTATGAATGATGATATTACCTCAGAAAGGCAACTCAGTTTCTGGGTAAAAATAAGATTGTGTGATCAGGTGACCAAGAGAGATACAATGAAATAACAAGAGTTACTCAAGTCTAATATTAGCTTCTAGGTAATTACCTGATGGCAAAGACTCCTTGGCTTTGACCCTGAATTGCTAACATGTGAAAGAGAAGTCATTCTGGAGAAATCCCCATTCTCATCCTCCATAGAGAGAAAAATAGAGACAGACCAGGACAAAAATTACAAACAAACAGATATGGCTAGATTGTCGGGCTCAATGGGTAGTGATCAACGGCTCCATGTCTAGTTGGCAGCCAGTATCAAGCGGAGTGCCCCAGGAGTCGGTGCTGGGGCTGGTTTTGTTCAGCATCTTCATTGATGATCTGGATCATGGGATGGATTGCACCCTCAGCAAGTTCACGGATGCCACTAAGCTGGGGGGAGGGGTAGATATGCTGGAGGGTAGGGATAGGGTCCAGAATGACCTAGACAAATTGGAGGATTGGGCAGAAAGAAATCTGATGAGGTTCAACAAGGACAAGTGCAGAGTCCTGCACTTAGGAAGGAAGAATCCCATGCACCGTTACAGGCTAGGGACCGACTGGATAAGCAGCAGTTCTGCAGAAAAGGACCTGGGGATTACAGTGGATGAGAAGCTGGATCTGAGTCAGCAGTGTGCCCTTGTTGCTAAGAAAGCTAATGGCATATTGGACTGTATTAGTAGGAGCATTGCCAGCAGATTGAGGGAAGTGATTATTCCCCTCTATTCGGCACTGGTGAGGCCATATCTGGAGTATTGTGTCCAATTTTGGGGCCCCCCACTACAGAAAGGATGTGGACAAATTGAAGAGAGTCCAGCGGAGGGAAACGAAAATGATTAGGGGCTGGGGCACATGACTTATGGGTAGAGGCTGAGGGAACTGGTCTTGTTTAGTCTGCAGAAGAGAAGAGCGAGGAGGGATTTGATAGCACCCTTCAATTACCTGAAGGGGGGTTCCAAAGAGGATGGAGCTAGACTGTTCTCAGTGGTGGCAGATGACAGAACAAGGAGCAAGTTGCAGTGGGGGAGGTCTAGGTTGGATATTAGGAAAAACTATTTCACTAGGAGGATGGTGAAGCACTGGAATGGCTTCCCTAGGGAGGTGGTGGAACCTCCATCCTTAGAGGTTTTTAAGGCCCGGCTTGACAAAGCCCTGGCTGGGATGATTTAGTTGGTGTTGGTCCTGCTTTGAGCAGGGGTTTGGACTAGATGACCTCCTGAGGTTTCTTCCAACCCTAATATTCTATGATTCTATGATAAATTCAGCTGCAGATCATATATCTTATCAATATAACAATATAGTCCCTAAATTAAGTGAAGCAAATCAGGAATATCACAACGAATATTAAATTCCAAGAAATTACAGTACCTCAAACACCATATGGATGGAGGGTGTGAGTTTGATTCTTTCACTGTTTGCCAAGCAAAGCATCTTGTTATCATCCAAAACAGTGTTCAAGTTTTCAATCCACAGTGCATCCACTGGCCCGTCACTGATGATCCACTTGTGATCTTCAGTTGTGTCATTAACAGCTGCTCGAACACTAAGACCCATCAAGCCATCTTTCCACTCCAGAGTTAAATTATTAACTTCACCATACAATTCACCCATTGTAATTGATTTGGGGTTCAGAATATAGGTTTTAACAGGCTGGTAAAAAGGGTTTTCATCACCAGCCCCATGTAAAACTCCTAAAGACTGTGCCAAAATTTGGTAAACTGTAGTTTTTCCACCTCCTGTTGGCCCAACAAGCATAACACCATGCCTTACTAACATGGTTTCATAGAGCTGTATGACTTTATGAACCATGCTTGCTTCAGGCTGCAATCCTTTTGCAAGCATGACATCTATAATTGTTGATTGTAGTATCCCATAGTCATGTTCTGGGATTATGACTCCCGGGAAAAGATCAGAAATAATCCCACTGTCGGAGACAAAAAGAAAAAAAAGTCACTTTTTATTTTTGTTAATTACATTAAACTAATTAAAAATTACATGGATGATGTATTTAGAAACATCCATTTTCATACTGAAATACTCCTTAGAATCATAGAGTATCTGGGTTGGAAGGGCCCTCAGGAGGTCATCTAGTCCAACACCCTTGCTCAAAGCAGTACTAATCCCCAATTTTTTGCCCCAGATCCCTAACTGGCCCCCTCAGGGATTGAACTCACAACCCTGGGTTTGACAGGCCAATGCTCAAACCACTGAGCTATCTCTCCCCTCCATATCCATTCTCGTTTGTTGTTGTTTTCACTTGGACAGCTCTTGTATATAGCTATCACCTAATGTGCTAGAACGGCTGCTCCAGGGCTTAAACCAACATTTTCAAATGTAAGTACCTACAGTTAAGAACTTAAACCTATTTTTAGGTACCTGATCTAGTGACCCAATTTTCAGAGGTGCTGAGAACTGCAGCCCCCCTTGATGTCAATGCAAACCTGCAGCCCCCACTGGTGTCAATGGAAGCTACAGGTACTCAGCACTTGTCAACAAACAAAATAAACAAACAAACCAGGCCTCTCTTAGGCAAAGCACTTAGGCACATGCTTAAGTGCTTTCCTGAACTGGGGCTTTATTGAGGTGCCAATATAGGGATTTAGGTGCTTAACTTTAAACACCCAGCGGATATGTGTGTGCGAGAAAAAATGGGGTAGCACAGGATCGGGTCCAGCATCAGCCCCCACCCCCACCTCGCAGGATCATGGGTCCAGTGACCCCGGCTGCAGTAGGTTTCTGGCACTAGGACCGCAGTGGCAGGCGGGCAGGGTGCGCTGCATGCCTTAGCTCCATGCAGCTGAAGTAGGAGACCAGCAGGCACAGGGAAGGGGGTGCAGGGGCCTAGTGCCACAGGGGGCTAGGGAGGGAGGTGCATCCAGTGCATGGGGGACAGATTCTAAGTGAGGGGACTGGTAGCTGGGGCACAGTCCCTGGATGGGGAGGTTGATGTTGTGGGGCAGTCCTTGGGAGGGCTGGGTACATGGAAGGCAGTCCCTGGGTGAGGGACTGGATGCTGAAGGGGGCAATCCCTGGGGGTGGCATTCTGCCCTGGACAGGCCACCCTGTCTGCAGGGCAGGCACGTGTGCCAGCCCAGTGTTGGAGGAGCGGGGGTCTGGATGCTGGGGTGGACAGTCCCACGGGAGTTGGGTGCGTGGGGACTGGGTGTATGGCAGGCAGTCCCTGGCTGGGAGGGGCGCCCCGCACCGGGCAGGGCTCCTTATCGTTGCAGGCAGGCTCCGCAGCTGTGCTCTCCAGGTGCTCAACCGCGCCGCCAGCAGCACTATGGAAGTGATGGTGGCAATACACCATCCCATGCCACCCTTACAGTAAATTAATTAATTTTAACAGTTAACGTTTTGACTTATTTTGCTAATTAAAAATGCTCTCGGTTTCCAGTGTTGAAATGAAAGGTACTGTACTGATTTGAATCATATTGCTGTCCTATAACAAATACTAAGCCTTTTTTTTTTTTTTTTTTTTTTGGTAGATCTTGTGTGGATGCAGCCCACATAACACAATAGTAACTAGGTTGAGAACCACTGTGTTAGACATTAAGTGCAACAGTTTCCACCTAAAATACAAATTAAACTACACTTAGAAAGTTGGGTCTTCTGTTTCACTATGCCAACATAAATGTGATATGACTAGATGAAGAAAACAAACTAGTATTATAGAAAATTACCTGAACAGAAGAGCATCATCTGCAAGAAATTTCGGTAGGTTAGAATCTCGTAAAGCCCTTATTAATACCACTTCCTCATTCAGATCTGGGTTCTCTCTTTTTAGTGACCTGAATTTTAATAAAAAGCAAACAAGATGTCTCAGTTTCACTCAATCTATTTTTATACCGACTATTATTCATGGGTACTGTAGGTGAACTTGTGTAAATAATCTCTCACAAAAGGACTCCCTAAGAATTCTAGTACATTTCACTTACACTGTCCAGATAAAATTTTGTGTTAACTCAAAAATCCACTTATTATATCTGAACTCCAACTTTTGACTACTCACCATGTTTCTATTATTTATTCCTCAGAATTCAGTAATACTGGCTAAGATTGTTTCCAGACTCCAATCACATCACCAACAGAAATTAGTGTATCCAGAAATACTACTGCGAGTTCCATGCAAGCTTGTTACTTATCTTCAGAGATTACTAATAGGGTTTGGTTTTGGGTTTGGGGGTTTTTTTTGGACCTCTAAATGTGTCTTCCTTTTAGAATGTAGAAAAAAGTGTAGAGCTTTTGAAATTCATATGTTTAATAAGCCATTTTCAGATATTTCTGATGAAGACAGTCAGAATGTATGCAATAATACATATACTGCCTTATGCTCCCAGGCTACATTGTCCCTATAACCAAGTAATTTCTCTATTTTCATGTATTACACTAATGTATAAATGTATTGTGTAAAAATCATGCAGTGATCATCCACATTTCATTTACAATAGTGGTAATTACAGAAGGAATCTTTCTTAACACAAACATGATTTAAAACATAAAAACTGTTAATATTTCTAAGTATATAAAATTATATTCATACTAATGTTATAGCTCACACAGAATGAGGATACTTACCCAGCCATGACTAATACAGATTTGACTGCTCTCATTCCAAAGTCATAATGGTCTTGTTGAGAAAGCTGCTCGCTACAAAGTTTGTACATTTGAGTCATCTTCCTTGCAAGAATTTTACTAGATTCAAATCCTTCAGAATACAGAATCACCTAACGTAAACAAGATATGTCTACATTTTTTATTAAATACTGGAATTTTTTATTTCTAGGGACTCAGTGCTGCTCTCACATTGTCTTCAACTGGCACTGAATGTATGCATATTAATATATGTATTAGAGATATTATAATTTTGCGTTAATTTATTTTAACTATAGTTTTTTACAAACACTCTCGGGTATGCAGTCTTCTCCTGTCTACAGGAAATAAAGCATTAAATCAGTTTACTTTGGGAAAATATTAAGGGCTAGATCTGCAAGCCTTACAGTGGTGAGAATTTACTAATAGATCCATTTACTTTAATGGGAATACTTGTGTGAGTAAATACTCACCAGTGCAGGGAAGGGTTGCACAGTCTAGCCCTAAAGGACCAAAAGACTCACACTTAAGACTATGTAATAAAGTATAGCAAATATTTTAAATTACGGACTTATATTTCTGAGAGACATTAGACATAATATATTTCATGTCCAAACAGAAGAATGCTGTGTGGGATTAACTAAGTGGATTTATGAAGAAACTCCAACTTTCCCGGAAATAGTTTACAAAGAGATCTATGCACAAGCATAACTTCATTAATGGCATATTTGAGAAGACTCCAGGGAGATCGAGAATAGACAGAGACTTATGATAATATTGTGGTTCATTGCTATTAAACAGTAACACTGCCCTCAAATAAACACTTGCAACATGTTTATCATACATATTATAGATTAAGGACAAAAGGGATCATTGTGATTATCTAGTCTGACATCCTGCATACCAGAGGTCATATGACAATCCCTATATTTACAGGTACCTCAGCAATCAAGGCATAATTTGGAACCATCATTGAAAAGGGTCTGAAGAGAGCTTTTAGATTGTCAGGTAGCTCTGTTCGTCCAGCATAGCCAGGATTCATTGTGATGAATGCCACACAGGTCATAACCAACTTTATTTCACGTCCCTCAAACATAAATCGAGAGAGCTGTTTAAAAGAAAATGAAATGTCAATATACTTTATACTAAATTTCTACAAAATATAAAATCACACATTCTTTTTTAAAAAATTAGGACTTTTTTTTAAAAGGGACAGATTACAGACAGTGAATTGTGATTTGCATTTATATCTGAGTGTGAATACACTTGGATAATGCATTTTTCTTTCTAAGCTTTTGAAAAACCAAATGTAACTACTGGCTTCACACCTGGTTTTAAATGTGAAACAAATAGAAATAAATATGAAATTCTCATGAGTACAGCAGAAAGCTTTGTGGAATTTCTGGTTATAAAGCGGGGCTTTTCCACAAACAGTTGGCTCTGTTAACAGAGGAAGACACCTCTGAGGTTCCACATGTCTAGAATTAGGATTTGCTGGTTTAGGATCCTTCAGTATTGGACATTTTGTTTTCAGTTCAGACACTGAGGACAGTACCTTCAGTGGGATCTGAGGCTGCTTTTTATTTCCTGAGGGACTAATGACCAATGCAGGCCTCTCAGTTCTCACTGAACCAGCAGTTATGGAACCAGAGATTTAATCCCCAGAGCCTCCTGAACTAGAAAGGCTTGAAGCTGGCTCTGATGCTCCTTGAGAGATCCTGGGGTGAAGTTGCTGCTGATCATGCACCATGAAGGAGAGTGTTCTTTCCCCAGCTAAGCCAGACACCTCCTACGGGCATCTGAAGAGGAGAATTCAGCAGAGCAAGAGGCACATCTCCTAAATCCTGACCTCTTCCCCTTTGGATCCATCGTAGGATCCATGAGCCCACACTGAGGTGTTGGAACTAATAACAATGAATAAAAGAAACAGTTTCCACACATAAAATAAACAAAGCTAGAATTTCTAACAGTAATCTAACCAACTGAAAATGCTGACAGAGGCACTGAGTTTTTTAAGAGGTTGGATCAGTCTGGGGAGATTCCTGGTCCTCTGCTGTTAGATAAGTGGTGACCAGGAACATTTTGTGAGACGGAGCCCCCTCCTTCTCTACTAAGAATTCCAAGACATTGGGGGCACAATGCCTCACTGCTTGTTGCTTTAGAACACAGTGACCTGATTGTCCATCTGAATCAGGACGACCTGATGCGAAATCAGGTTTCTGAAAGTCTTCAGTGCATAGTGAACCTGACCTTAGGAACTGAAGATCTGCACTCTGTGGAGGAAGGCTGAATAAGAATAAAAGATAAAAGCCAGCCCTCAAAAAGGAGAGCTGAGATGAAGCAGAGGTGGATCGTGTTTATCTTCCTGCTTCCTGGAAAGTGGAGTAATAATGCCATTGGATGCTTTCTGTGTAGGACAGAATCCATGGAGAGGTACAATAAAGTGCTTTGTGATCTCTCTAAATGAAAAGCCCGATGGGTCAAACCTACAGCCCATTTACCTGGCCTTTGCCTTAGCTCTAGGTAGGGAAGTTAAACAGTGAGGGGTTGGAGGCCTTTCTAATTGGGGGTAGGATGCGAGGAAAGCCACAAAGACCCCCATCACATCCATCAGCTTCAGGGCTGCAATATCATCCATGATCTGCTATGCAGCCCCAACACAGTGGGGTTACAACAATGGATTCAGGTAGATGAAAATCAACAGCCCTCTCCATGCTTCTTCCCCATATTCTCTCCTCTGCAGGCCTGCTGTGGGGGCCACTGTGAAGGTGTGGTCTCTATGCTCTGCCCCACCCCACACATCAAATCACGCCGGGTGCACAGCTCTTGTTTGAGCCAGAAGATTTAGCCCTGTAGATATGTAAGATGTTATAAGCCATTATATCTTTCAACAACAGTTGTGACTAAGTTTCCAAATGTGTAGCAGACTCCTAGTTTTGGAATCCATCACCAATGTGAACAATTGATCTCTCCCAATTTTACTAATTTCTTCTGGAATTTCAAAATCTCCATTAATGGTAGGTCACCTCAAGATCTACTCTTTTCCACTGTGAATAAATCCAACTCCCCTAATACTTCTACATAATTCAGAATGGAGCCAGGCATTATCTTAGTTGCTGTGTACATACATATCCTTCATTTGGTATGATGACACATGGAGGGACCACAGACTGGAATGTTCGGAAATGGAATTAAAGTTAAATAATAATTTATCAGACTCTTTAGAGAGGAGCTTAAAAATGGCAGAAGGCAAGAATGTTTAACATTCTGTGACTAAGAAGTGTGCATGAAAGAAAAGTACTTACAAACGCTAAATTAGGCAAGAAATTAGATGGATTTGTTTTATAGAATTCAACTGAAATTAATCTGATGGTCTCTATTGGGCACTGAAATTAAGTGAAAATAGTGTAAGTGTTACAGGTCAGAATTAACATCCACAGAGTTGTGCTGGGAAAAGCTTTTGAACAATAATCCACTTTAATAAACACTAAAAAATAAAGATTTAACTACATTTTCCTGAAAAATAAGAATCTGAAGAATCTAAAAGTTTAATACCCAAACATTAAATAAAATTGATAATGGAGGACCACTCCTGTTGTCATATGAGTTGGTGATTTTAATTCAACATCAGGAAATATGCCATCACAGACCCAATTCTGTAAACAGTGACTATTGTGTATCTTTTCTCCAGTATGTAATCCCACTGACTTCAATGGGTCTACATGCAAGAGTAAAGATATGCACAGTAGCAAGTCTTTGCTGGGTCAGGCCCATAGTTGGCATTGTTTAGCACCCTTGCTGGAAATCTCATAATAAAGGATAAGGACTGACTGGACGTGGAGAATGGAGACTCAACTACCCTCGGACCCTTACAAGTGACCTCACTAGGTCAGGGTTATGACACACTTTTGGAGAAGCTTATATTGCTGCAGTCTGTGTTGTACCTATACTGTGGTTAAATAAAGAATTTAAGATCTCAGTGTCTTCACTAACAGGACATTCATTAAAAATGTACATAAAACACTATGTCTGTTTTAATATCTAATAAAAAAAGATATTACCTTTGCAGCTTTAGCATTCCTAATAGTAATCAGCTGCTGAGCAATCACAGACAGAACTTCAATATCAATTCGGTTAAATTCATCAAAGCAGCACCATGCTCCAGACTGGGCCAAACCACTGAAGAATCGTCCCATCATCTGAAATCATAGCACAGTCTTAGCTTAACACTGCACTGACATGTCTCAAGTTCTTCAAAAGCTATGAAGCTAGTTAATCCAGTTTGAGAGAAATGGAGAGGAAGAAGAAATGTCACTTTGTGGAAGAAAGAAAAACTGGCTTATTTATACAGTGTACAGCACCATACGGGCCCCCATTCTGAGTGGAACATGCATCCAGACCACTGAATGAGGCAGGGGTACTGGGAACAAACAGCATGTTATTCTGTAATTAAAGATGCATATGCACAAGGCGCAGAATAGAATGTTTATAGTAAAACCCTGGAATGATTCCAATCAATTTGTAAGCCATATTTTTATGCATACTTGCTTTTGATCAGCTTTAGGTAGTAAAGCACTTCAAGATACTTTCATCAAGTGGGCTAATTTCAAACTAAAAAAAATAAAGACGATTAAGGAGAAAAGAGAGAGAGACAGAGAGAAAAGAGGCACTACAACAGGGGTTCTCAATCCTTTAAATAGAAGAGAAAAAGAAAATTGGGCCTTGGAAGTAGAAATAAATGTCAAGGGAAAGCTGACATCAGAGAGTATCTGCACCAGATCTGACCATAGGAGAATTATACCCCCATGGGAAAAGAAAATAGAATCTCTTAAAAAACTATTTTGTTGCCACATGTTGTATATTAAAATGCTTTCTTAGAAAAATTTCATTATTACAATTAATAGTATGAAAAAAGTCCATGTTCTCTAAAAAGATGTCACATGATTTGTGAAATCCAAAACCTTCCCTGAACTCTGTTCTACACGGTTTTCTTATAAAATTAGTACAATCAAATCAGCTCATAATTGAGAATTTAAATGCTGAACTACAAAATTCTCAGTAAAAGTGCCCAGATTTGCAATCCCAGTTCCATCCCTTTACACTGCTCAGTAGGTACACGGGAACATGATCTGGCCACTGCTGAGAATTTCCACAGCAGAAAGAAAAGGAGGACTTGTGGCACCTTAGAGACTAACAAATTTATTTGAGCGTATGCTTTCGTGAGCTACAGCTCACTTGATCGGATGCATTCAGTGGAAAATACATTGGGGAGATTTATATACACAGAGAACATGAAACAATGTGTGTTACCATACAATAGCTCACCTTACCTGATCACTCTCGTTACAGTGTGTATGGTAACACCCATTGTTTCATGTTCTCTGTGTATATAACTCTCCCCACTGTATTTTCCACTGAATGCATCCAATGAAGTGAGCTGTAGCTCACGAAAGCTTACGCTCAAATAAATTTGTTAGTCTCTAAGGTGCCACAGTCCTCCTTTTCTTTTTGTGGATACAGACTAACACGGCTGCTACTCTGAAACCTGTCACAGCAGAAAGGAATTCCAAAAGGGTGTAAAACTGGTGGAGCCAGCTCCTACACCAGCCTAGTCAACCTGTTACAGGGGCTTGTGAGGGGAGGCAGTGGGTGTGATAAGGCAAATGGGTAGGGAGGGGATGGAGTGGAGTCCACTCCCCTATGGCAAGTGTCAGCTAGTGAATGGTCCCTTAGGGAACCATAGGTAGCTGTCATGTTAGAACAGGTTTATGTCAGGACCAGGGCTGGGGCAGTATGATACCACCAGCCCCTACAAACTGAGTGCATCTTGGCAAAAAAGAGAATCTAGCCCAAGATAAGATTTTTAAATGCAGTTCAAAAGAATAGGGAAACTTGTTATTATGGACAAATCTTCCAAAAACCTGCCTTTTTAAACATCCAAAATGCTTGCAGCCGATGCGTTTCTATATCTATATAGTTCTACTTTCTTAAAAACTTCCCTGACTTCCTCACTCTTTCCAAATGATAATTAAGATTTTTTTTGTTAATTTTAATGTGTCATTTCTTTTTTTCTTTTCATCAACCTCCCCTCTCCTTTCTCATATCACCCTCCCCTCTCCTTTCTCATAACGCAAAGAGAAAATTCTGTGGTAGGGCAAAATTACAGCACCGTTTCTATGGGGAGATTCTATAAAGGCCGGGCACATTGATCCTCTTTATACTGTAGTATAGCTAAACAAAAGGAAGACTGGCTTAGTGATTAAGACACATGACTACAAATCCAAGAGCTCTGGTTTCTACTCCCAGCTCTACTGTTCATTTCTTATGTGACTGTAGACATGTAACTTCACAGGGACAAATGGAGCATTGAGTTTTGTCTGTGCAATCCCACTGACTGCATTGAGATTGCTCATATTAATACATTTACTTCTCATACCTTGTAATCCAAACCATCAGAGCAGTTAAACACAACACACTGGATGGCAAGTGCTTTGGCAAGGTCTTTAGTAGTCTCTGTTTTACCAGTTCCAGCAGGTCCAGCAGGAGCTCCACCTAGGTCAAGCTGCAAAGCTCCCATAAGGCAAAGGTAGCAGCGATCCTGATGAGATTCATATAGTATTGTTACATATGGAAGAGTAGGTATTTGCCAAAGCTTCTGCTACTTTTCACTTTTTCTGATTTGTTTTAAACACTTCATAAGCCTGCTGACATATTTACAAATACTCTATGTATAAGGTGATAGCAAATAGTATGGAGCAGATCCTTACTTGGAGCTCCCCATGGAGCTATGACAATTTACACCATCTGAAGATCTGCTCTAATATATTTAAATCAGCACAAACTGTCCAACATACACCATTAAAAAGTATAGCTCAGTATATTAGCATATAGTGGGATAAATTCTTAAGTCCTCATTCTGGTAAACACCCATTGCCCAACTTTATTACATTCCTTATTGCACACGAGCCTGATTTTCCCATATGTCAGTTTGGATGGTTCACTGCAGCCAAAAACTCAGTTCAAAGCCTGTCCATAAATATTCCTGAATTTTCCATGTAATAGAAAACGCCAAGATATGTTGAATACTGGCTGAATTAGACACCTTTGCATAGGTATAGATGAACATCTTGAGTCTTTTCACCAAAGGTATAACTGGTAATAGTAACAGGCTGTTATCTTCCAGTGCACTTTAGTTTTATTTTGCTGCAAAGAGGTAACACTATGAAAGACCATAAGCCCCTGTTTTGTACAGTGCTACATGTCAATCCCATACTAAAAGATTTCTAAATATCAACTACCTATCTACGGGTTATTCACTACTAATACTTCTAACTTCCAGCTACATAATGATAAAGAGTATAAGTAAATACATACAGTCAATGGGGTTATCACCAATCTTGGACATGCTCCTAGGTATTCATAACCATAAGTATACTGGGATAAAGCCATCCTAGCAACACAGTTATCCAGATCAAGATCCCAATAATAACGTAGTTGTCTTTGCCATTCAAAATTGTCAACAGTGTCCACCTACAGAGATAATACACAATGCATTTTTGAATAATGTGATTCAAAGCAGTTAACTTGGATATTTTTGTACAAAGTGCTATTTTGGAAAAAACAATTGCTTTACCTTTTCTGCTACAAGTTCACTAACAATATCTCTTGCATGTACATCAATAGTTATCAACGCTGTTATAATATTTCTGTGTAATTTTGGAAGAATACCACGGACTAATCCAGCCAGTGCATTTAACCTCTATAAATGAATAAATAAAGTGTTAAAATATTTTCTCAGTGCACTGAAAATATCAGAACTTTAAAAATAGGTGGTCAGCTCTTCAGCAGGTTCAAATTAGCACAGCTCCAGGATATGTCTATAACTAATATATGAAAGTTTAAGAAATAAAATTGCACACTTCTGGAGATATTGTGCTTATTTAGAATATAGTTGTTTTACATCTGAGGGTCATTAAAATAAAGCTTGCATTCATTTTTTCCCATTTTTGACTGCTTTCAAACAGTTCTCAATACAGATAAGAAAAAATATGTATAAACTTAGCAACTCTAAGACCAACTAAAGTATATAAAATTATTTAAGATATAACAGAAAATCAAACAGACTGGTGACATGGAAGCTGACTACCATATTTCCCAAATATCAGCTCCATTGGGGAGCCAAATATTATCAAACACCAACTTGAAAGTATTGGCACTTAGCATTTGACCACTACACACTGCAACCTCTACCCACTGTGGCTAAACCTCACAGAAAAAGCCCTATGCAAAGCCCCCTGAATCATACTCTGAGCCCCACTCACACACCCACTCACATGGCCAAAAGACCATTTTTGAGCAATGTTGGCAGAGATGAGCACTCACAATTCCCTCAAAGCCATCATTCCATAGAAGCAGTGTATAAATACTCATTCCCTTAAGCCATCCCTCAGTTCTTCTGCCTCCAGAAGCCTTCTTTGGAGATGGGCTCCAAAGCAGAGTTAATGATGAAGGGTCAGTGAGGCTCGATGGAGGCAATGCAGTTGGAGAAAAAGTTACTGTTTACAAGATTCTCCTTCATGATCTTGCTTCTGTAAAGCTCTATTGCAGGATGCTAGCTAGTACTGACCTCCCCGCGATAGTGGCCTGAGGAATCTGGCAAGTTTAACAGTGATTGCAGCACAGCATTTCTAAAACCAGCATCTGCTCTTGATGTCATGTCGAGCAAACAGTGACTTGTGAAGACATGAACAAACTTCCATGCAGCAAGCCCTACCAATTTCAGCTGAAGCCACAATCTCTATACTTGACCCTAAGACTACTATTCCCCTGGTGGAGTAAGCCCTGAGGTGGCTCAGGCACGTGAACATCAGCTGGTTCACAACATGACTGGATACACAGACTTAGCCACTTAGCAGAATTTTACTTTCTTTTTAAAAATTAATTCAAAACTAATTTTCAAGCATGGCACAACAAAATGTTAAATTCATTTGATGCCAAAACTCACATCAAAATTTATTTTTTCAAAGTCATTTAAAGCTTGTAAGTGATCATGATCTTCCCCTTCTAAGCACTGAGTCAGATCACAGCACCACATGAGCTGAGAAACAGTCAGGACAACCTGTAGAAAGGAAACACAAAAATACCATTGATACATCTTAAAGAAGTTGGCAGAGTAGGAACTCAGATACAATAATGATGGGGTCACATAAATAAGCACTGCCGTGATCCTGCAAGCATGCACGGGCTTAAATTGGACAACTCATGGGCTTAAAACTAAGCATATGTTTAGATGTTTGCAGGAACAAGCCCAAAGTAAGTGGATAGATGTGATATACCAGGGTGCTATGCAGACCAGTGGAGGGCTGTGTCATCCCTGTCCTGCAACCTTGGGTGCCTTACAATGCCTTGCTGAAGTAGCTCCCTCCTGGACCACTCACAAACAGCCATCCAGCATGCAAGCCACACCCAGAGTGTCTGTGTGTAACTAGGGTTACGCTCTGGCTTTTACCAGCCTGGGTTATACTGCAGGGTGACCCCAACATGCTCCCAATCCTGGATTTTCCCCAAGGACAGTCCAAACATATTAAGTCCATTATTCCTTTAAGGGAAGAAATACACAACTGCTTATTACTTTAGAGTTGCCCAGACACTGTAAGTTAAACACACTGGATTAGACAAAATAATAAAACAAGTTTATTAACTACAAAGAGATTTTAAGTAAGTAGAAATAAAGAGGCATAAAAATAAAAAATGGTTACAAGAAAATAAAGATAAAACACTTTCTAGTGCCTAATTTAATGAACTATATTAGATTTAAACAAAGTTTTTCACCACATGCTTCTAGTAGCAATACTGACAAAACTCATGGAGTCAGGACCCCTCCCAAAGAGTCCAATGGCTGTTTCCTTTGTCTTCTCAGGTGCAGAGAATGAGGTGGGCAGGGATACAGAAAAGCGTGTCTTGGGGTGTTTGCCCCTTCATTTTATAGTTTTTTAGTCCCTCTTTGAAAATCATTTCCAGCTGAGAACCAAGAGACAGGAAGTTTGCTAGAGGAAGGATGTTCCCTGTGTGGCTTTTTCACCTGTGCACGCTTTCCTTATTTTCTCCCTTCCCCCTTTCTGCTTGATGACTCTGTTTATTGCTTAAACACAAATTAAGACAAGCATATTCTCCTTTTTCAAGTCAGGTATGTTTGACCAGTTTGGTGCTTCGTGACTCTGAACATGGGTTTTTAATGTCATACAGGGAAACTTATAACTTTAGGCATAAAGCTGCCAGACACATTTTATCATGCTAATACTGATCAGCAAGTTATAAGTCTTCAAATGGTTCCTCATAAGGCACACCTTGTACAAACGTTATTGCAACAGCATGTAGGCTGTGAACACAGGGGTGTATTCTATCACAGTAGGCAAGAAAGATCACACAAAAATTAGTGTGGCTTACCTGAGATGGGTGTCCAGCAACAACCCATTCCATTCTCACTCTGGTTTGATAATCAGCAATAGCAGCTTTAGTCAGGCGTCTAAGAGAAGCGAACATGGCTTCTTCTACTTTACTAAGCCAGTCTTCTACATTTCCTCTGGCCTTAAGTCCCTTCCCTAAGCCAACCTACAAACAAATGCTGTATTAACCATGGAGGTACTATTTCCTCTGAGTTTATACGTTCATACTGCAGGTGTTTTCTAGGGTCATTGATGGCACAGCAAAAAAATACTAGGCCTGATTCACCAGTGTATTACTCCACAGGTCAGGAAGCCAAAGGCTTAAATTGCAGCAAGGGCGGTTAAGGTTGGACATTAGAAAAACGTCCTAACTGTCAGGGTGGCTAAACACTGGAATACATTGCCTAGGGAGGTTGTGGAATCTCCATCATTGGAGATTTTTAAGAGCAGGTTAGACAAACACCTGTCAGGGATGGTCTAGATAATACTTAGTCCTGCCATGAGTGCAAGGGACTGGACTAGATGACCTCTCGAGGTCCCTTCCAATCCTGTGATTCTATCATTTTTATGCAAGTGTAACACCACTGAAATCTAAGGAACTGTAGCCTTATAAACCTGATGTAATGCAGTGATGGATCTGGCCTATTCTGTATTTTATTCATATATAACAGTTGTGTTTCTAACTTTTTCCTTTCAAGTACTGTATATATGGAAAATATATATTGACTGGAAACAGAGAGAAAGAGTAATAAAAATATTTACTTACCCTCTCTCCCTCGGGTGACAACATTGCTAAAATATCATTAGTAAAAACCTTTTCTTCTCCCTCAGATGGAGTCATCATGGCAAACTCTAGTTTAGCAATTGAATCAAAGCATTTTCTTAAATGAGGCTGAACTGCTTGAGGATTGCGAGTCTGGGCCAAGATTTCCAGGAGTTCATCGTTCGATAAAAAGTAAAACCTGTTTGATAAACAAAAGTACTTTAGATGCAATATATTTTACAGAAAAATTTAAAAAAAACATTCTCATGTTAGCTAAAACTAGTACAATTTGGAAGAATTTTATAGTATAACTAAAGATTCTTGCCTTTTGTATTAGTAGCACACAGTATAACATTAAATCAAATATATGCCTTCGATTGATGTCAATCAGCAGATTGCACGGATTGTTTGCAATGACTTTTTACTAACCTGGGGAAGATAACTCGCTTGGACTCCAAATAAGCCTCTAGGCATTTTTGAATTTGATCAAGTAGCCCATTGTTATTCTGAAAAGTCTCTAAGAGGCCTATTAAGAGAAAAAAGATTACTTGAGAAAACAGAGTATTGAGAATGAAAAAACAAAAGAGAAAACACTGTGATTAAAAATGCAAGGAAAAACTCCACTTTTTATAAGCTATGGCTGAAACCCTTTCACCAGATAAAACTAAATATTGTTATGTGTTAATAACTTCAGTGCACATTTTTGGGCTTGCAAAGAATTCACCTATGAAACCAGGGAACATATTCAATTACTGCTTCACCCACTGAACTCGTTTTAATTTAATCCTACATGGGCAAAATTCCTATCCCTCACATGAAGCCTGAGTAAACAAACAGAGGATTCTGCCCAAGGCTTAGAGGTGGAAGAACTCATCCTTCACAACACAGTCAGGGCACTGGACAGCCATCCAGCTGCTCCTTGGCTGCTACTCCAACCACTGGGCTGTAATAGTGGATATGAGCTGTCCAGGCACAGGGATGTGCGCCATTTTATGGCTCCAGTGCGCCTTGCCCCTCATCCTTCTGTATCACCCTGGAAAAAGCCAAGATAGAGCAGTACTCAGTGGTGAATATGAGAGATCCCCTGCCTGCGGCTTGGAGGACTTGTGCAGGAAAATACTTCATAAAATAAAGCAAGTGTCCATTTTGTTTCTTAAAATATTGTATATGCTGTAGACTATGAAGAATTTCAATGGACAGAAAGTGATTCAAACAACCAAAGAAGTCTAAAACCCAGTAAAAAGGTCCTAACATTCTACAGATAAAGTGGATTCTACAGGAATGCAGCAGCAGAAAGCTGAATGTTTTGACTGCTGCAAATTTTACTGTAATCCAAAATGAACTCTTCTACCCTGGCAAATGAAAGAGTTAGTGTCCAGTGCCACTTAGTACCTGGATCTTAATGCTTAATATGGAAAACCTTGAGTATGATTTTCCATTGCCCTGCACCTTCTGAGGTCATTGACACCAATTCAAAGTGAGTTTTAAATAGTATATAATCAGAATGGTAATGATTTCACCCACCGTGCACTTCACTCCTGCGTGCATTTGCAGGATCAAGCCCTTCAGGAAGAGTTAGATTAGTGAAGTAGGGGAGAGATGGAAAGATGAGTGTAACACGGTGGCTTGCGACAAGGATCACCTGGTTCTGCTATAAAGAGCAACAGGAAGCTGAGTGGAGGATGCTCAGGGAGATCAGAGGTTGCTGGGAGTCACTGGGCTCTAACAGAAAGACTTGGGACTCACAGTATCTCTACACTTAAAATGCTACAGTGGCACAGCTGGACCGCTGCAGCTGCACTGCCGTAATGCTTCAGTGTAGACACTACCTATGCCAATGGGAGTAGGCAATCCACCTCCCCGAGAAGCAGTAGCTAGATTGACAGAAGACAGTGCTATCTGCACCGGGGGTTAGGTCGGCTTAGCTACACCACTCATGGGTGTGGATTTTTCACATCCCTGAGCAACACAGTTAAGCCAACTTAATTGTCTAGTGGTGATCATGCCAGAGACTATAGGCAGGAAAGGGCTGGGAGGACCCTGATAAGAGGTTAAATGCATGGAATTGAGGCAATTTTATTTTGAACTCTTTTGTGGGTAAAACCAGACCTCAAGGAGGGTAGTACTGGATGGAAAGAGAGACTCTTACAAAAGTAAGAAAAGACTCCAGCCAGGTATGATTGAAAGTGGCCTGCCAAGGCAGAGAAGAGCTGCAAAGAACAGACTTGGGGAAGGAGAGAAGCCTCCGGACTGATTTTTTGCTTTCTGCTTTATGTCAGTAAACTAGACTTGGATGCAGGAGCATTATTGGACAAAAAAGCCTGTATGCAGTTTATTTAAGGAGCCCTTTGAAAGGGGAAACTGAGGCAATGGGCTGTGTGCAGAGCTTCCTTGAAGCCATCAGGGTGTGGTTGGGAGGTGGAAAGGCCACTTGATGACAGTGAGGGAAACTGATTGATAGAAAGACACAAAATATAGGGGAATAGGGAGAGAACATAATATAGAGAAAGGTTGCAAGGAGAGAAAGTAAAAAGGAGACAGGACCCTGAAAACAATAATGGAAGATATACATTATGAGTGGGAAGAGAAGAGAAAGCACAGTGAAACTAGGGAGAGACTGCATAAAGAGAGCAAATGAGCTATAGCAAGTTACATTTTGAATATATATTAAACAGAAAGTTGATTGACAACATAATGCAATTAAATGCAGTACATAGTAAACAGGACACAACTGTCTTATTCCTTTACTGTCTTATTCCTTGTTACTTTACGCTGCACGGGGAGTGGCCGTGGGGTGGAGCAGTACAGATATTTTTCATCCTACTAACAGACATAAATGTTAGCCTAGTAAGTGCTGAATAAGGATTAACATCACCTACAATGGCTTATACATTGATTGGGATAATACACCATTATTTTATACCAGGCTGAGTAGCAGCACGAAGAGCATTTGGCAGACGATTAACTTTTCTCATTATTTCCTTCCAGGACTTATCCACCTGTAAGAACATCTTTGCCTCTCCAGGTAGCTGCCTCTGTATATCAGGAGCACTAAAAATACTTTCTAAGTAAAGCCAGTTTCTCTGACATGTCAACCATTCTTCCTAGAAAAAAAGGAAAACTTGAGCAATTAGTCCCCATCCTTACAAAGGAGAACTATTGAAATACAGTCTGAATTTTCAAATTGAGAAGCAGAAGAAAATCCACAAATATTAAACATGAATCCTCCACAATATTTCAGATATCCACCCTTAGACTGCCAAAACTTCAATATTCATGACACAATTTTAGCCCTTTGGCTCAACTATCAGACATTTGATGAGACAGTGTGCACTTTGCCCCCCACTCCCCAAAGATCTCCTAAGATAATTTTCTATATGGCAAATTGTATGGTCATGAAGAACGTACATTTCCAATGCACTCACCAAGTAAACTCTATTTGATAACACGCTAGGCTGCTTTGAAAAATCTAACAAATTTTCTTGGATATTTGTTCGTCAGATTCGCTCTTAAACTGTGATTTTTTTTAAAGGGGAAAATAAAGGATAAAATATATGCTGCTTGAGAAGAACTTTTATTTTATGACATGGAAAAGACTGCAAGAGACTGACTTGGCCACCACCAAACAAAGGCTTAACTGCAGGTCTGCTGCCTTCTTCCCTTGCATGAGGATTAACAAGATGGTGCTGGATATGGCAGGCCAGTCAGGTTTTCCAGCAGCACAAAGATGTCATACTATGAGGTGGTATCTACACAAGGCTTTTTTTTGCCCTAAACTTCCTCCTGTGGCTACTACTCTGGCAGCTCCACTGGAGGTAGCAACATCAGAAGTGCTTGTGTAAGCAGAACTCCAGGCTGCCAGCATTTTCAGCACCATGTTCCCTAACCCTGCTCAGAGTAGGTCTACACAGCACCAGTAGCTATTGGTGCCACGTCTACACTGCTGCTGCTATCAGTGGAGTTGCAATGGTGGTAGCAACAGTGAGAAATTATAGAGAAATAAGCCTCAGGCTCTGTTCATTGTCAACCCAGCCTCTTTGCACCGGCTAGGCTGGCACAAAGGGGACATAGGACAGGCACAATCCCACTTCCAGGTGATGCTGGCCTCTGGGGATATGTCTGCACTGCAATTAGACCCTGTGGCTGGACCATGCAAGCTGACTTGGGATCGCAGCGCTCAGGCTAAGGGGCTGTTGAATTGCAGTGTAGACATTCAGACTCAGGCTGCAGCCCGAGCTCTGGGACCCTGCTACCTTGCCTGTACATGAGCATGCTTAGGACCTCTTATTTTCTCCTGTTGCAAAAAACTCCCCCAGCTCTGACCAGCGCTGTGTGAGCCTCTCCCAGTGCCACGTCTGCAGAGGAAGAAAGCTGTCCAGTGGTGCTTCTCTTTCTAATATTAATGTTTTACTGTTGCTAAATTTTAAAATCACACATACACATTTTCTTTAGTTTTAATATTTTGAATAATTTCCCATTTCAATTTAGGTCCACATGCTTCAAGTGTTATTTAGGCCAACTGGGCCTTGTATATTGATCCTCAGTTGATCATCTGCAGTATTTCAGTGCAGAACCCTTCCTCTACCCATAACATTAGCCCTGTCTACCCCACAGCTGATGAATTGGCCCACTATATTTCCTCAATTACATGTACCCAACCCAGAATCACTCCCAGCTATTACACTTTCTGCAAGAAGTGCCTCACGTCAAGAACTCAGAGCTGACCTTGTCATCCCCACTCCAGCAGCAAGGCACCAGCTACCCCACTTCGCAAGAGGCTTGGACCTTGCCTCCCATAGGCTGCCGGACCCACCCTCCACCCACTCCACTGGAGAGATCACTGGAGAGATCTGATACCACCCTACTGAAAGCTCTTACTATGCACCCTAGCTTCTCTCTGCTTGCAGCCAACACGCACTTCCAATTTGCAGAGGCCATTCACTTGCCAGTTAGATAACATTCCCAGGGTGAAAGTTAAACAAATATAAGCTCATTATTTGAACTGTGTAAGTCGCTCACATCTTCTGAATGATGGTTTCCCAACAAATATAAGATCAAAGAGGACTTTGTGACATCACCTTGTAAAATTAGGTTAAAAAAAAACCAAAAACTCCTTTCAGCAATTTCAGCATATTCGGTATTTTAAAATAAACTAGAACTCCACCACTTTGCCCTTTATTTGAGACTCAAGCTAAGTCCTAAGAAGCTGTTTTGTTGTTTGCTACTCACCAATGTTTGACTAAATAAGGAGAGCTGCTTTTGCCATTCATCAACACGTGCTTTGAGGGGGCCCACATATCGTGAGGAGGCTATAGTGGATACATTAATAGTACTATCATCAAGAAGAACCTTAAATAAGAAGTACACAGTCTGTCAGTTACTGTCTAGGGACCTGATTCTCCACTAGCGATGATCAAAATAAAATAGATGAAGGTATGTTATTTCACTACAATTAGGGTGACCAGACAGCAAGTGTGAAAAATCGGGACGGGGGTGGGAGGTAATAGGAGTCAATATATGAAAAAGACGCCAAAATCGGGACTGTCCCTATAAAATTGGGATATCTGGTCACCCTAACTACAATACAAATGGTTTGTTGCCTAAAGTTTTAGTTGAATCAAACTTCGGCTGAATTAAGTGTATGTTATAATTTCATAACATATTTTCTAAATCACAGAAATTAGGCCCTGATCCTGCAAATGGCTCTGCACAGATAGACCCAAGCGCCTGCAAAAAGGGTACACCGCATGAAGACAGTTGCAGGAGAGGGGCTCTAGATAGGTTTTACGCAGTCATCCAGCTGATATTACTTCTTCTAGTTCTAATGTTTGATATTAACCAAAGTATCTACAATTTATTAAGATAATTATATATTGTAATAGATACTGCAATTGTTAACTTTGGAGAACTGAATGTTGATGAAAAATTAGAAACTCTCTTGAGAAAAAATTTTGTTATTAAATGGATAAGCAAAAAGAATGTGAATTTATATTTTTTTATACATTGTTTAAAATAATGTAAAATGTTCCATCAACATAGACCATTACCAGGTCATTGCCAGAATTTTATAAATGTAACCTGCCACTGCTAGTTTCATCTGAATTTTTGTTTCACTTGAATTTTTCTCAGCTGCCTATTAAGTACAAGCAGTGACTTACCTGAATGTCATCTGTACCACCAAGGATAAAAACATCTTTAGAATCACGATGAGGAAGAACAATGAATTCAGTTGTTTTCCAAGAATCCTCCACCTGGTTGAGAAAATTATAAACCTTGTAAATCTACTTATAACACTAAAACATTTAGGTTTTACAAAGTAAATAAAATGTAGACAGTCTCATTCCAACTAATGAAAAAACTGCTCTTTCACCTAAAAAAACCCAACGAGGAGTCTGGTGGCACCTTAAAGACTAACAGATTTATTTGGGCATAAACTTTCATGGGTAAAAAACCCACTTCTTCAGATGCATGGGGCTAAACAGACACTGTCAAATGATTGTTTTACTTTGTGGTGTTTGTTCTCTCTTCTCAGAAGAAAAAGGGAAAAAATCTCTGTTGACTTTGTCCTTTTCCATTTAACAAGCATCGACCTTTTTCTTATTTTGCATAAAACTATAATAAACAAAGCGTGGTTTTTGTCTGTTTACAATAATGTCAACTTGCATAGAGCCTTTTTAAGCCAAAACATGACTTCAGCACAGACTTGCTGACATCAGGAGGTATGTGCTACTGTAGAGGCAGTCGAAAAGGCACAGAACATTCTGTGGGCCCAACATTCTCCGCCAAGGAGAGTTCTGTGGGCAATGCACCTGCGGAATCATTCTCTGCCTTTGTAAGCCCCCTTGAACATGCCCCTTGGAAGGGCAGAGGTCTATTATTAAGGGTGAGAGGTTTATTGCAGGAGTGGGTGGGTGAGATTCTGTGGCCTGCATTGTGCAGGAGGTCAGACTAGATGATCATAATGGTCCCTTCTGACCTTAATATCTATGAATCTATGAATTATGACAGAAACTGTATTTCTGCTTTATATTTCACTCAAATATAAAAATTCTACTTACCATTAATGTGTACTTATATATTGTGAACCATAATTGAAAGAGACATTCTTTCTTATTCGTCCATTAAAAGGTCAAGATTTTCAGCCCATTGTCAAAAACAAAGACAAAATGTTTGTTTGTAAAAGTTACCTTTTTGAGAATGGTCTCCAGGGAAGCTTCTCCAGAGGCTTGTCCAGAAACATCCTGAATTTCTTGAGAAAAGTCAAAAGCACTGAGCTCAACAAGTCGAGCCAAAGATAACGGGTATTCCACATCCACCAGTTGTGCATTAACTATTTGCTCCAAAACTGCCCAGTGCCTGGGTTTTAAAAAGGGGTTTCTTAGGTCTGTGATAACTGGAAGCTGGAAAAGTCAAACGAACAATATATTTATTTTTCATTCATGTATTTTACAACGCTAGACCTCTCTCAAAGCACCATCTTTTAAATAAAGCTTGTAAGTAGAACCTGTAAAAGACTTTTGATCAAAAATTTTATTTAATTATTTTTACAAACAAAAGATCCTTTTCCCCACAGTTTCTTTTTGTTTGAAATTTTTGGCAAAAACCAAAATCGTTTGGTTTTAAAAAACTGAACTTTTCAGTTTTTTGTTTTTCACTCCTTTTCCATTTTGCCTCTGGACGAGTTATATAAAATGAAATCTCTGAAGTTTATTGAAAAATAAGTAGTATATTTTAACTTCATGTTTTTCATAGAATCATAGAATATCATGGTTGGAAGGGACCTCAGGAGGTCATCTAGTCCAACCCCCTGCTCAAAGCAGGACCAGTCCCCAATTTTTGCCCCAGATCCCCAAATGGCCCCCTTGAGGATTGAATTCACAACCCTGGGTTTAGCAGGCCAACCCTCAAACCACTGAGCTATCCCTCCCCTTTTCTAAAAAGCTTTTTGGAAAGTGAATTTCAAGTTGCTATTTTACCTTTTCTCTCATCTTCTCCACATTCCCCTTGAGCCGGGGCACTATATTATTGGGTGGCAAACCTTTTTCCAACTGATTCACAAATTTGGCGTACTTGGAAACCTGAGAATTCAGGTATTCTGGATCCAAGCTATCAAATTTACACTGTGGAAATCAAACATAGAAAAATATATTAATTAATGGTCACATTCATTTTGTATAGTACCTTACTCCACAAAGAAATCACTGCAATCAATGGCACTACTCATACAGAAAGATACTACTCAACGTAAGTAAGGGTAGCAAAATCTGACACACAGTGCGTACAACAGTTACAGTATATGGTCAGATCCTGCAATCCTTGGGCACTCAAAGGCTTCAAAAGACCATATATTCTAAAGCAAAGCACTATTATATACACCTAATCCATTAAACACAGGTAAAAGAAAGATACTACAATAGAACACTAATGATAGGGAGACTCAGTGAATTTTGCAAATTAAAAAGGAAAGGCTATATTGTGGTTTGATAATAGGCAAAGCTGGCAATTTTGATGCCTGCAGTCTTCCACTGCCACAATATATGGAATGACCACAGTCTTTCTTAAACAACTGGACAACAACAAAGTACAAACACAAACAGGTTTCCACACAACTCAAGTCCCAGCATTGTCTGCCTTGTTTTCACCAGGGACCAAGCCTTGTCTAAATCTCTATACAGCACACACAGACATCTAGTAGGTAATTAATATACAGTAAGTAAATACACCATGACACCAACTACCATACCATGACAAGAGGTAAGGTGAGATGTACCATATACCTTTCAGATGCGGAATCCCTCTGGTGGAAGAAGGCTCCCACTTAAGGTGTATGGCAGCCTGATACACAATAGGAAACACACCTCAGTATTTTATAGGAGGGCACAAATGGAGCCAAATTTGATCTAAACGAGCAGGAAAGACTAAAAGCAGTGGGGGAGGAAGAAATTATGAAACACTAGTATTGAGAAGTAGGAGACACCTCGCACAGCACAAAAAAAATCAACCTTCCTTCTCCATTTAGTTAGTTCGTTTTCACTGACAGAATCTAAGATAGTTGTATACATTACTCTACACCTTGAGGAAACACTCACAAAAATCAGCACAAAGCAGATAAAATGTTGATTTTTCTGACTAATGCACCTGCAGCAGCAGTGATAGGGAGCCCCTCTTCCAGTCAGCAGTGAAACAGGAACTGACAGCTAGAGGCACTAAGGGCTAGTCCATCTCCCCAACAGGGAGAGAACATCCCATCTATAGGAGGGGAGGTGCTGGCCGCCCTAAACCTCTGAAGTCATGGCAGTTCCCACCAGTATAGCACTGGGAACCCACACACAAGAATAGGCCATTACTATAATGACTGAGGAGTTATATGCGGTCTCATAATAATAATATTTATGGATTTATATGTACTGAAGGAGCACCTAGAGCCATCGTTCAGGATCCCATTGTGCTAGGCTCTGTACGTCATGTAATGAAAAGATGACCCTGGCCATAAACAGCTTCCAATCTATGGATATTATTATAGAGATAATCGGTGGTTAGAAAACAAAAGGTAGCAGTGAGATGTTTAAAGTTAATCGCAGGTAAATATAAAACAAAAACTTCTTTACAAATCATGCTGGAAATTACTACTGCAGGCGGACAGAATGTCAAAACTACAGCTGGATGTGAAGAGGCGGTGAAAGAATTTTACAACCCAGAAGAATATTAGCTGTTTTGTTGGCCAAGACATGAGTAGCCAAAACTCATGTTTTGAGGTGTCATCTGACCACTGCAGGATCCAACTCACTACTCCTGGCAGCATTCTGCACCAAAAAATTAAAAATTTTGCATACTACATTTTAAAATTCTGTAAAATTATGCAAATTTTATTTGTCAAATAAATGTGGAGGCTCTAGCATGGCATTGGAGAGCACAGGCCACTGGCTACACAGAGGTGCGAGATCACTGTGCAGCTCCCACCCGGGACACAGACTCAGCAGAAAGGCTGCACCCAACCCTGACACAGCACAAGGACTGGGCCTGCCCCTCCTTGCCAGGTGCGGGCAAGCAGGCTCAGCATGGCAAGATCCAAGTGTGGAGGGGCGTAGCATGGGGGGATCCAGGTGTGGGTTGAGAGGGTTCTGTGTAGAGCAATCTGGGTGCGGGCGGTTCAGTGTGGGATCCGGATGCGGGGGGGATCTGGATGCACAGGGGCTTGTTGGAGGGTTCTGGGTGCAACGGTAATGGGACCCTGCAGATTGAGTCCAGGTGAAGGTGGTTGGGGTACAGCGTGGGGGGTGTGGGGGATAGAGCTCGGAAGGGGGGGTCTTGGTGTGGGGGGGCTCAGGGGAGGGGTCCAGATGGTGGGGAAGTGGAGCTCAGTGGGGTAGGGATCCAGGTGCAGGTGGCTCATTGGGGTGGTTCAGGTGCAGGGGGGGTGAGGTTCATCGGAGGGGGAGTTCTGGGTGCAGGGGCCAGAAGCTTGGTGGAAGGGTCTGGGTATGAGGGGGTATGGAGGCCTGGGGGTTGGGTGGATGGGGGAGCAGCTCCCTGTACAGTGATCCCTCCTCCTGCAGCTCAGGAGCGTTGGGCGCAGGAAGTGTGTGTATGTGGGGGGCGGGTTGCGGCATTTCCTACAGCTGGGGGAGAAATCTGGGGGTGTGTCTGACACGGCCCCGGATGCCAGGGGATCCTCCCCAGCCCATCTGGGACTAATAGCTGAGCCTGGCGCAGGGTAGGAGACACCAGCCAGGTCTTCCCCAGTCCCGCCTCCTGCCCCACAATCATTTACCTCTCTGCTTGCGGCCCTGGACACCTGAAACATACTGCTGGGGAGGGTCGCATGACTGCTTTTGTGGCTTCCCTTTGCTTCCCCAACAGAAAGTGATTTTTCTGTGGGGAAGCAAACAAATCCATGAGGGACATAAATTCTGCGCATGCGCAGTGGCACAGAATTCCCCACAGGAGTAACTCATGTATATTTTGAAGAGAAGCCTGAAGAAAGCCAAATGAAGGAAAGTGAAACTTTATCTAAGGGCAGACTATTTTTATTCTTTTTTCTTTTTCTTTTTCCTCTTTAGTAGCCTTAGTAACTCCAGATATCCATAGTGACACAAAGATTAAGTAGCCTTCATAACCCAAATGTTTGTTCTAAATGGTTAGAATAAAACTTACTTATCTACAAAATTCCTGCTATGTTATTCAAGCTTTACAATTTGCTTCACAAAACTCACAAGATAGTATAGAGCAATTCAAGAAGCATAACTCCTGGAATAATTTACAAAAAGATTAGCTGCATAGTAATCTTTTATAGCTCTGTAATTAAAAAATCTATAATGCCACTTTGGAAAAATAAAAGAAAGTATTTTTTCTACATATTATAAACTAGAATTTTATATTATAAACTGTATTATACATCATTTTTATACTTGGTCATTTAGGAATCAGAGCACTTAATTTACCTCCATCCATTCTGTTTGGAGTATTTCCCATTCAGAACAAGAATCCCAAAGCAGCTGTTTGAGTTTCAGTTCTGCACTAACTTCCTCCAAAGCATCAAATTTTGAAATTTCCACCTCAAAAGAGAAATTTAAAAAGTCATTTTTAAAACTTATTATAAAACAAACAAACAATCTAATGCAGGGATGGACAAACTTTTTGGCCCGAGGGCCACATGGGGGTGCGAAAGTGTATGGAGGGCTGGGTAGGAAAGGCTGTGCCTCCCAAACAGCCTGGCCCCCCACCTCCTATCCGCCCCCTCCCACTTCCCGCCCCCCTCAGAACCCCAGACACATCCAACTCCCCCCCGTTCCCTGTCCCCTATCCACACCCCCGCCCCCTGAGAGGCCCCCCGGGACCCCCTGCCCCTTATCCAACCTCCACCCCATCCAACCGCCTCCTTCTCCCTGTCCCCTGACTGCCCCCCGGGACTCCCTGCCCCTTATCCAACCCCCCCCTCCCCCGCTCCCCGCCCTCTTACCAGCGGCGTCACTGCAGTGTGTTGGGGGGGCGGGGAGCAGCAGGGGAGGGGCCAGAGGTAGCCTCCCTGGCCAGGAGCTCAAAGGCTAGGCAGGACGGTCCCGCGGTCCAGATGTGGCCCACGGGCTGTAGTTTGCCCACCTCTGATCTAATGTGTATTTTTTAAAATACCCGCTTCACATTTCCCAAATGCTACAGTTAACATTGGGGAAGAGTAGGGATAGCAATCTATCATATTGCTTTAGGAGCAAATAATCTGTTCTAAACCACTTTTCTTCTTAAATATTTTTGTGCAAAAGATACAAAATTATTGTGAACTCCATTCAGTTGTCATGACTCCTTTTATTTACAGCAGTCAGTAAATATTGCAGTCTACTGTTAATTTTTAGTCAGTTCTGTGAAAAACTGCCAAGGCACATACATTGCATTAAAATAGCTCTCTCCATCTGTGCTGAATATTCATCACTAAACAAAGATATGCTTTAAGAAGCTGGAAAAGCTCTATTTGATTTCCATAGTATACCCAGTCCTGAGACGTATCAGTGACATTCCCTTTAACTACAGGTAGAGGAGCTCTCCCACTCTAACAGATTGCAATAATTCTATTTATCACCCATAACCAAAGCAAATTTACGATAACTCAACTGCCCATGTTTTCAGATGGTATTGTGGCCTCCTAAATATTATTAGGATCCAGGTGCTACCCAAAGATGGCATTAGGTTAGTAGCCAGCAAACTGACATCTTCCAAAAAAGTCTGTTCTTTCCAACAGCATGCTGGTGCTACTTACCCCTCTAAACCTACTGATACAGCTGTACATATGTATCCACTTAAAGCACATTTTCAACCCCAGGGAAATTACAGCCTCCTCCAATATAGTTCTTAGAAGTTATGACATACAGTTGTGTAACCCAGTGCTTTCAACTATGAGAAGTGGAACCTTTGAAAGAAGTCTCAGCTGTTGTACTATCAGATATTGTACCGGCTGAAGTTACAAGCTCTAGTGGCCCTTCCAGCAATGTAGGTACCCTCTGAGCGGCAAGTAAGTTGTAAGGTGAGTGCTTACAAAGCTTACAAACTCCCTGTCATCAGTAGTTCTCATCAGCATTACATTTATAGCCACACAAACATCCAGGCATGGTGGCAAAGCTCTCATCTAATGCTCATGAGTCCCTCATACAACAGATGGTTCATAGATATTACAAATGCAGTCAGTGTTTGTCACTTTTGTTTCTTTAATGTAGCTCTTACAAGGGTTACGCTCCAGAAGAACTCTGGTTTCCAAGCCTATAAGGAATCCCAAAGCCCAACGGATTCACAGTCTAAAGAGGAAAAAGACCTATTAAAAGACATAGCCCAACTCCCTGCCAAAGGAGGATTGCTCCCTACTGCACTTTTCTTGTGCATTTTTTTCCCTAGCTGAAGAGACCAATGGGGAAGTCCAGGTGACTGCCACAGGCTGTTCCATGGTATTATCTGAAAATTCTAATAAAATCAAGGTACTTCCCTCAGTGCATTAGCTCCTTCAATGCAGACACATTAAAGAAGGTACAGTGTGCGAACATCTGGATTCCCTCATGAGCCTGTTTGATTAGGAAACGATATACCAGTAAACGTGCAATAGGACATGGGCCTACCTGGGCCTTATCAGAAGTGAGCCACAAACAATCCCCAGACTTCTAGCTGGGTCTTTGTTAGTCCCTTGAATTCCCACCCCCCCCATACGTAGCTGATGGAGATTGTGATTTTCATAAAGTCTCTTTAAAATGCTTACAAAGATTACAAAATCCCATTGGTTTAATTAGGACATCACACAAACAATTTTTCAAAGGAGACTCAATCTTGCCTTCGCTTGTGCATGAGCAGGTTTGGGCAAGAAATACCTATTTCCAAAAAGACACTAGCCAGGGCATTGGCTTTACAAAGTTCTGCTATTCAGAAAAATTTGTTTAACACTGCAAAAAATACAGCTCAATTCAGGCTTCATAAAAGTCCAGCAAAGAGCTGAGGGGAAAAATTACCTTAAAATTCTTCTGGTAGGATTTATACTGGAATGCCCGTTTCTGTAGCTCATCTAGAATGGTTTGCAAGTCTGTCAGAGTTTGTTTTACTTTGGCTTGGTCAGCTGCAATATCCAAAATCTGTGGGTCCTGTTTAGCAAAAACAACTTTTTGTTAGTTTGTTAAATTTAGCTTTTAGTTCAGGTTGAGATAAACACCCTATATTCCAGGCTAATGGAAATAAGTTTTAAACTCAGTGACATATACAACCAATGTTTCAATATTAAAATTTATTGCATAACGTATGTGTGATGAGATTTAATCTATTTTAAATGACCAATGTAAATAGGTATGGAAAAGTTATCAAGTCTCAAAGATTCTAGACCAAATCTCTTCTCTTTATAAATGAAAAATATATTCTCCCACCGCCATCTTCCATTTGTCGTCAGTTGGTGAAGGTTAGCTCCCTAACCGAATAGATCATGGAACCTCCCTATGCCATGGTTACAGCCACACAGTAAGGGCATCTTTCCAGGACCTGATTGCTTATGGCAACATCTGTGAGGAAACCCTGCAGTTGGGCAAGTACTGATCCCTTTTATATCCATAACCATGGAATGATAGAATCACAGGACTGGAAGGGACCTCGAGAAGTCACATAGTCCAGCCCCCTGCACTCATGGCAGGACTAAGTATTATCTAGACCATCCCTGACAGGTGTTTGTCTAACCTGCTCTTAAAAATCTCCAATGATGGAGATTCCACAACCTCCCTAGGCAATTTATTCCAGTGCTAACGACCCAGACAGTTAGGAAGTTTTGCCTAATGTCCAACCTAAACCTCCCTTGCTGCAATTTAAGCCCATTGCTTCTTGTCCTATCCTCAGAGGTTAAGAACATTTTCTCTCCCTCCTCCGTGTAACAGCCTTTTATATATTTGAAAACTGTTATCCTGTCCCCTCTCAATCTTCTCTTTTCCAGACTAAACAAACCCAATTTTTTCAATCTTCCCTGATAGATCATGTTTTAATTTTTGTTGCTCTTCTCTGGACTTACTTCAATTTGTCCACATCTTTCCTGAAATGGCACCCAGAACTGGACACAATACTCCAGCTGAGGCCTAATCAGCGCAGAGTAGAGCAGAAAAATTACTTCTCACTTTTAAAAACATGTACGTTTCAAAATATGTCTAAGCATTACAGATCAAATCCTGCCCCTCTATCCACAACACCCTGGTTACAATGGAACTGGTGTGGTTCCTTTGCCAGTGGTAGGAAGATGAGGATTTTGGGACTCCATGTGGGGTCCACAGCCCCTGAGAAGGCACAGAGCCCAGCTTCATGGTGACTCACTGTATCCCGATGCTCAGGGACCTTGGGGTGAGGGCAGGAAGGTGAAGGAGCAAGTGCCAAGCTGATGAACCCCATCACATGCAGAGGCAGTAAGTATGTGGGACATTGCTGAAGCTCTGAGACAGGTTGGGGAGAAGTCCAGTCCCTGAGAGACCCACTGTGATAAGATCAGCTCTGTTTTGGTGCAGAAGATACAATTTGGTCTTACATATTTAGATCCATAAGGCCAAATCCTGCCCTCAAAAATAGTGTGCAACCCTTTAACTCATACAGCACAATTTAAAATGTGAGCATTTGCATCGGATTACAGATCAAACCTTACTTCACATTGTTGAATAGACTGTTGATAACTTTATAGTCCTTATTACTGCTCGGTTGTCTTGTTTTAATAAAACACAATTGCAGAAATTACGTACAGTATAAAAATAATGTAAACTGCTCTTTGCAAACCTGGGCTTGCTGTTTCACTTCTTTCACTTCCTCATTTAGCTCTACAACATCTTGGTCTAAATGTTGACAAAATTTGGTAATGCTGGAATCTCTTTCACCCACTGATTTGTCAATTGCATTGCGAACTGCAACAATGGATGGTTTCAGAGTCGCAAAAAGAGCAAAATCTTCAGGAGGTGTTGGTACTTGGTACTGTTCAATAAGCTGATACATCTGAGTTACCACATTTCCTTCTTCTTCAAGGCTTTCGATCTGCAAAAACAGTCATACTTCAACTACTGTGAATCAACCATGTTTTCTTAAGTAATCCTTACCATTATTTAATCTTAGTTACATTGCTGACAGTATCAAAATATGCTTATTATAGAAAAATAATTTTAATAAGGGGAAGAAAACAAGTCCTAGCCAAATATTATCTTTTTATGTGATTAAAATTAACAGGTTAATCTTGTCCCTGAATTTTTTAGTTTCTTTTATCACTACTGTTTGAAAACAGAGTATGTCCAGGCTGCTGGAGAAGACAGAAATGTTTGGCTGGACTTGTGGCATCTTCTTCAATGTACCCTCCCTTAGCATACAGTATGCTATGTTACCATTTTATTCCATTATAGAGAGTTTTGATACCAAAATATTAGGCAGTGGCACACAGTTACTCTCTCAGTTTGCTTTATTTTGCTGGTTGCAAGTAAGTCTATTTCTGGATGTTCTGGTTCCCACTTGGAGATGATGGATTTTGCTGCTACTAAAAGTGTGAAATTTCAGTCTAAAAGGAATTTGAGAAAATTATTAGCAGCTGAAAAAGGGAGGTTAAAACTTGAAAATGTAGTTCAACGTTTAACACAGCATTCACCACCTGTGAATGCAATAAGTACACATTTTTCAGCTGGAAATAATTAGAAACATTTTAAAAATGAAAACAGGTAGCTTTGTCCTTACCTGTAAAAGTTGTCTCCTCATAACAGGAAATCCTCTAGTCTGGAATGGACTATTGGTTTGGCCACACCACCCATGAGCATGCAGTGGCAGCTCACTGCCAAGGATTTCTGATATCACAGCTTCCCCCTACATATGCTTGGTAAACTGCATCACAAGCCCAGCGGATAACTTCCAATGCTTCTGACCCTGAAGCAACTAACAACATGTCCAGAAGCTGCCATCTTATCTCAGTGAGGTAAGAAATATTTGTACAAAAAGGATGAAAAAGAAATTTCCTGGTGCAGTTGGTAAGGGACAACTTTAGAAAGGAATTCCAAGATTCTGTAGGACCGCATTGCCATGACTAATCAGACATTCAAAATACTGTTCCTTCTCACAGAGGTGACTGGTATAAGAAAAGCTACTTTAAATTAAGAGGAAAAAAACACTGGGATTGTAGCCCACAGTTCAAATGACTGCTGCATCAGCTAATCCAGGAACAACTTCCAATGGCTGTTTGGATAGAAGGACAGATTTTTGTCACAGCATGTGTAAATCTGAGCACAGGAGGATGAGAAATTAGAGTCTCTTTTCTGAAGGAATCATAAGAGCTCCTAATATAGCCACTTGGATTCTTAATGTATTGATTGAACAAAAACCAAATATAGGTCTTGGCTGAAACTGATTTAGCACTGAGGCCATGTTGCATATAATACATCAGGTTCTGAAGATGTGGTAACAAATCTTGGATATAGAGTCTCCCATAGTCTGAAGGAGAACATTCTCCAGCTAGTTGGGATGGCCAAATTCACAATTCATCCTTTCCAGTTTTAGGTTGTCAATTAAACTATGCCTTTGTCATGGTAGCACACATGATCCTGGCACCAGGAGGTCTTTGATGACCATAAACATTAACAAGGACAGACTAAAGGAGAAGGCATCTATCTTCCATGCCTTGCTTTCTCATTCCCTGGAACAGAACAGATACCATTTTTGTTGCCATTTGAGTCAATCTGTGGATTCCCCCACTCCAGGAAGACTGACTGAAGCATTTGCCATTCAATCCCCCCACTCTCTTGGGGAGAGTGTCTGATGACTCAGCCAGTTGGCCTGGCCATTGATCATACCCTGCACAGAAGCAGCTGATATCATTAGGTTCCTCTTCCAGTACCGTGTACGAATACTTCCCATGGCACAAGTGAAATTCCATTCGTGCATCCTAGCCTAAGAGGGAGGCATATCAACTTGATCCTGCTAACTAGGACCTCTGTTAGAGATCTTTCCTGTGTCAGATTTCTGATCTTGCGCCACCTTTTTAAAGGCTGAAGGACTGAACCTGGGAAGGTGAACTAGTTGTCCAAGGACCTTGGCCATTGACAAGAGGAGTATCTGAAAAGGCTCTTCATGTAAGTGTTACCACTATGCAGTATCAGCACAGAAAATCGTCAGTCTCAGAAGCTGGAGGGGCTGCCAGATAGTACCCCACTGCTAGAAGAGAAGGATACTCATAGATAGTGGCCCTGCTATGCTTGTTTTCTCTAGTCACGTCCTCCACTGAGCTCTGTGCATCAGGAGCCTGCCAGGAGAGGAGTGAGGAGGAGGGAAAAGAACTCCAGACATAGCCAGTGAAAAAAGCCTTTCAATAGCAAACTGAGCAGAGAGAGCTCTTCTCTTCTTGAGCTGCTTCTACCAGTAAAGGCAGAATACTGGGCTTGAGACACAGTTCCCAGTTTTATATAGAGGGAAATGTGACACCAAAACTCCTCACCACTGTGCTGTCTCTGTGATGTGATGAGACACATCTCTGTGATGGAAGTCGTCAACTCAATAGTCCATTCCTGACTAATGAACTGGCTGTGTATAAGCAAAAAAGTATAACACAAGTTTGATATTAACTCTGATCCAGTCTTATAATTTCTAGTGATGCTCCATTAAGAAATGATAATGTACAAACTTTATTTTTTACTTTTGTGGAGGTCTGCAGCATGTGAATACATGGTCTTCCTTACCCACCTTTTTCAATAAATGACATATATAAAATACGTATACATATATGCAGTGGCCCCTCACCCCAATCTCCTGAAAGATAGAATGTACCTACTCGTTCCTGAATTTCATCAAGGAATATCAGGCTATTAACATATTCTGTAGTTGTGGATGGGAGAAACTCAAGTTTAAATTTGGCATCTTGTGCCTCAGCTATAATGGCAGTCACTTTTTTCTTCCCGATAACTGGAAGCATATCGTTAATAACCTAGAAAGCAAAGGGAAATAGTAGATTGTGTAAAATATTCTTAAAGCTAGAGGTGAAAGGTCAATAAATTCATGCTATTTTGGCCTGGATGGGAGTGAGTTCCAAAAATGAAGAACCCTCGTGTAGAATGCTCTGCTGGCAGCTCCTTTCTTTTTAACCAAAGGAGCTCCAGCTCGAGAGCCTCCGCTGATCTCAACTGATGTCATAGGGAGAGGTGAATGTTCTCAGTTAGGGAGGTTCCAGGCCAATTAGGCCTTTTTCAGAGCAGATCATTTTAAACTTGAACCTATAACAAACAGGCAGCCAGTACAATCCCAAAGCACTGGCACTGTGTGCTCATGGTAAGATACTCCACTTTACAACCAAGATGCCACATTGTAATATTTTGCAGTACATCTTAAAGGATGTTGCAAAGTACCTGTGAAATTAGTGTATGAACTGAGTTTAAAAATGAGGTGAACCCATGATATTGCTGGAGATGTCATAACATTTTTTGTACTAGAATATAAATAATGGTAGGACTTCAAACAAAACAAACTGGCCAGCTTGTCCAGTTGCATCACTGACCGTAGCAAAACTGAAATGGAATAAATTCTTGCTATATTGCCTGTAGATTTACCTCCAAGCAGCGCTTTGGTGATGGTATTAATTTTTCTTTCAGTTTTCTAGCATCTATAAGCAACAAACCTACATTTCTTTTCTGCTTTATAGCCAAAGCATCTTTGTGTTCTCTGTGATATTTCTCCAGTTGTTCCGCAAAGAAATCAACACCTGTGTGTTACAATGACAGTGTCAAACTAAAAATAATAACTGACACTTTGTGTGAAAAATGATCAAAAGTGTATGAACAATTGTTATCAGATAGTTGTAAACAGAACAAAACATATTTAGAACTTTGATTATCTAAACAGAAACAAATACAAACATCTATTCAACTGAACAATGTACTGAAACTACAGACAGAGCTATGGGTCAGTGTTTCAACACTAAGGTTCAGCTTTAAGAGATAGGTACAGACCATTCAATTTGGATAAAACAACCTGAACCTTTGCCCAAAGCTAAAACCAAGCCTTTTAAAATTTAAGTTCTATAAAGTTTGATTAGCTTTTTCTTTTTAAAGGCATGACACTTGTCCTCACTGAGTAAATAAACATAAAGGGAATGGGGACCTACTCTGGCTTATGAAAGGGCAGTGGGTAGGGAGAGGCTGTGCCAGGGCTGAGGGAAGAAATCATCTGCTGGAGGGACAAACGTGCACTGCTGCTGGAGGCAGTGGCCCTTGCATGGTGCAGGTAAACATCAGTACCTGCCTAGCACACCGGAGAAACACTGAAATACTTAAAACAATGAGGCCTTAAAGACTAACAGATTTATTTGGGCATAAGCAGATAAGAAGTCAAAAGGTGCAAACTAAGGCTCAGATCCCACAATCAGATGAGCACAGACCCCTACATGGAACAGCACTGACTTTAAAAGGATTCCACAGGGGCCACCTATGCAGATCCAGTTGCAGGATCAAGGCTTCAATACAGCTTATTCCACTGTTGCAGATACAAATGGAGTTCATTCCATTGTTATCTTGTGTGCACACAGTCATAGATTATTTTGTGTGAGAGAGTAAATAAATGTTTGAACCCATGACTAATGCACTCCTCTGCGGGAAACTGGTTTAGAGAACATTTATAACCAAATCAAGAGTAAATACCGCAGATATTTGCTGCAATAACACAGAAAACAAACAAAGAATCTTAGTTAAAAATTAGAGAAAAAGACAACTCACCATGTTCCTGCTGCTTCAGAGCTTCCAAGTCAAGACTTTCATTTTCTTTGAAAAATAACCGAAACCGTTCAAAAGTGTCTGCATATAAGCTGGCTGCCTCAAATGCTGAATACACAGTTTCCTAAATGTTACACAAAAAAACCATTGTACATAAGAATTTGCTTGGCACAAACAAATAGAAGAAATCAAAACAATTCTACATGATACATTGACTCCTCTTTTTGGTACTTTAAAAGAAAAATTCTGGAGAAACTGTAAGGTTCAGTAGATTGGTAATGGAATAGTGGTCTTTTATCTCTAGGTCGCCAATCTGCATCTAACTCAGATCAATGGTGAATCAAACTCATTGCCATCTAAGGTCAGTTTGGTGACCTGGTTGAAAATATTTGGTAGTGTCAGTCAATTTCCTTGTGGACAGGTGCCCATGAACATAACTGGCGTCTATTAGCCCAGTCTCATCAAAGATTGGATAGGCATGCAAACTGTACAGTGTTGTATCACCCTTAGACAAACCTACGGGCAGTACCTTCAGAAGAGACTTGGCACACAGGGGTACTGATTAATTAAAAATCAAGTCTAAAATTGAAACCGTTTGGTACCTTTATTTGCTGGATGATAGCTTGCAAATGCTTATCGTCTTTAAACATGGTTGATAAACTTGGTCCTTCACCACAAGTCTTTTCTTCAATTTTGTTGTTAATAATAGGACGAGTAAAGGCATCAAAGTATTGATCAGGTACAAGGTTAGCAACAGACAACACAGTTGCCTGAAACTGATTAATAATATCTGCAATACCTTCCTGTTAGACAACAGAAAACATCATTAACACCCATTGAATCCTTCTGAATTGCGAAATAAATTAGGCGTGAAACATTTCCAAAATATAGTGCATTTGTATGTATGCAAAGGTCTACAGCAGATTATCAATATGTCTCACTTCCAGACCAGCAGGAATGGGGAGTAGTGGAGAGGCAACATGCTAAGCACTGCTCTTGCCAGATAAGATACTAGATGGAGCCTCATACGGAGAGCAAACAGGGAGAACTCAGGGAAAACCATCACTCCTCACAACAAAAAATACAGTAGTAGCCAGAAGGCACTCTGCTTGTAGAGAAGAGCTTGTTCCCAGCCACAACTGATGCAGAATATCACTGTTGCACCATTGGATGTGGAAGAAGAGCTGAAGAAAGCTATGCAGACTCAGTTAGCCCAAGAAGACAGTTTAATGCAGTAGCTGGCTTGTGCTACTGCATTAAAAATAGATATGCGCAGGTTGAGGCACTTGCAGAGACTCAGGTAGCCACCCAAGTTCAAGCCCATCCTACCCACAGGGTCCAAGCCTCCGCCAGCGCTGCAGTGTTCACACAGCTCCTTTTTAGTGCACTGTTGTGAGTTCCACAAGCCCAAGTCTGTCTACCTGGGCTGGGAGGCTTGCTCCCAGCTGCAGTGTAGACATACCCTGAGCGGTTACTGTATTAGGCAGCAGTCTGTATTCCAAAGGGCAGCAGTGGGAGACAATCAGGTAGAGAATATGTACAAATGTGAGATGTCACCTGAGAGTGTGGGATGAATCCCTAATGCATACAGGTATCTTTGAGATCCAAAGCACATAATCAGTTTCATTTTTATAGTGAGAGCGCCATAGAATCATAGAATATCAGGGTTGGAAGGGACCTCAGGAGGTCATCTAGTCCAACCCCATGCTCAAAGCAGGACCAATCCCCAACTAAATCATCCCAGCCAGGGCTTTCTCAAGCCTGACCTTAAAAACTTCTAAGGAAGGAGATTCCACCACCTCCCTAGGTAATGCATTCCAGTGTTTCACCATCCTCCTAGTGAAAAAGGTTTTCCTAATATCCAACCTAAACCTCCCCCACTGCAACTTGAGACCATTACTCCTCGTTCTGTCATCTGCTACCACTGAGAACAGTCTAGAGCCATCCTCTTTGGAACCCCCTTTCAGGTAGTTGAAAGCAGCTATCAAATCCCCCCTCATTCTTCTCGTCTGCAGACTAAACAATCCCAGTTCCCTCAGCCTCTCCTCCTAAGTCATGTGTTCCAGTCCCATAATCATTTTTGTTGCCCTCCGCTGGACTCTTTCCAATTTTTCCACATCCTTCTTGTGGTGTGGGGCCCAAAACTGGACACAGGACTCCAGATGAGGCCTCACCAATGTCAAATAGAGGGGAACGATCATGTCCCTCCATCTGCTGGCAATGCCCCTACTTATACAGCCCAAAATGCCATTGGCCTTCTTGGCAACAAGGGCACACTGTTGACTCATATCCAGCTTCTAGTCCGCTGTAACCCCTAGGTCCTTTTCTGCAGAACTGCTGCCGAGCCATTCGGTCCCTTGTCTGTAGTGGTGCATGGGATTCTTCCGTCCTAAGATGGGTTTTAGATGGGGTAAGATCCAAGTTACCCGGGAAAGAATTTTCTGTAGTATCTGGCTGATGAATCTTGCCCATATGCTCAGGGTTTAGCTGATCGCCATATTTGGGGTCGGGAAGGAATTTTCCTCCTGGGCAGATTGGAAGGCCCTGGAGGTTTTTCGCCTTCCTCTGTAGCATGGGGCACGGATCACTTGCTGGAGGATTCTCTGCTCCTTGAGGTCTTTAAACTACAATTTGAGGACTTCAATAGCACAGATATAGGTGTGAGGTTTTTTTTGTGGGAGTGGTGGGTGAAATTCTGTGGCCTGCGTTGTGCAGGAGGTCAGACTAGATGATCATAATGGTCCCTTCTGACCTAAATATCTATGAATCTATGAATCTAAGTGCAGGACTCTGCACTTGTCCTTGTTGAACCTCATCAGATTTCTTTTGGCCCAATCCTCTAAATTTGTCTAGGGCCCTCTGTATCCTATCCCTACACTCCAGCGTATCTACCTCTCCTCCCAGTTTAGTGTCATCTGCAAACTTGCTGAGGGTGCAATCCACACCATCCTCCAGATCATTAAGGAAGATATTGAACAAAACCGGCCTGAGGACTGACCCTTGGGGCACTCCACTTAATACCGGCTACCAACTAGACATGGAGCCATTGATCACTACCAAACATACAGGGATCACTAGGATGCTATGGCTATTTTGCACCACTCTAGTGACCAGGCAGCGAAACAAGATTTGCAGCTGCTGTGTGTCTCTGGACTCCATAAAAACAAGCAGGGCATACCAGTGACTCTGGCCCACAATCCTGACATTTCTGTTCAGTGAAACTGATTAAAACATGCAACTAAAAGATAAATCTTTCTTACAACAGACCTGGAAGTCATCCAAAGATGGTGCAAACAACAATGCATGGATCTCCAAAATTAACTCTGTAAGAAACATGGGCAGAAATGATTCTTCTTCATCCTGCCCTGCAGTCCCTGACACAGCCTGAAACAATGAAACCAAAACAATACAAATTTCAAAAGATCAGGAAATTTTTAAAAATCTTGGGTGAAAAATAAACATCACTTTTTCTCTATGATGCTGCACATTTCTTTTAAGCAGACAAAAGAAGAGTGAAAAAGTTTGATAAAACAAATAAATGTCAGGGGTCAATCCTGGATTCACTGAAATCAATGGCAAAATTTCTGGTACTTCAACAGGAGCCAAACCAGGCCCTAAACTCTTTGTGAACAAACTTGCAAAGACAGATTCTTCTGATCTTAATTAAATTGGGTATAATAAAGATTAACTCTGTCAAAGTCAATAGAATTACATCAGTGTAACACTGTGGTAAGTAAGATCAGAATCAAGCCCTTAGAAGAGTTCCTTGTCAAATAGCAGCAATTTTTGTACCCCTTGCTACAGATCAGAAATTTGCTTCCATATATGCATGTAAATGCATGCTTTTGCTCCTTGGCACCAGATCAAAGGCTGAGAATTTGTGAATATATTAAAGGGCAAAAGGGGCACTAAAGAAAAAGTCTGGAAGAAGAGAAATCCCATATAAAGTCTGAGATCTCAATTCAGATATACAGGATTTTTTCCAGTTCTAGGAATTTAAATATAAGTTTATTTGCAAAGGTCCATTTGGCACATATTGCTTGCAAATGGGAGGGAAAGTAGGATTACAAATGTGTAATTTTTGTTTCTTTACTGTGCTGTAAATACTATAGCAGCCATAGATTACACGTAACAGTGCACTACATTACAAACAGTGCAAGACAATGCAAGTTGAAGCTCCTTCTAAGAAAATGATAATCAGCATAGATTCACCTATTAATGAGATTAATGCAAGAATTTAAACTTTCCTAACAAAAATTTCCTTCTAATCTTTGTTTTGAAACCAACCTATAAACAGAAAAATATGAGACATGTAGGCTAAGATTGCAATCATTGGTCCTGCTGAGTACTCAGAACTTTTGAAATCACAGCACTTATTTATATGCCTCATTATGGACTATAGGAATTTTATGCACTCATTTTTTAAAAACTTGGCCTTAGTTTTCACTGAAACAAAATTACCTTTTTTTCAGAGACTTCAATTTTTTCCTCTGTATTCCACTTCTGTATGACATCTGCAGCAGGTGTCCTTTTCAACTTATCAGAAAGGTAGCTCAAAAGCGTAGTGACTGATTTTACTGCCAGGACATGCATAGTGTTCACTATTAGGTAGTCAGCAAGACGGATAAAGCTTGAGGGACAGAAGAAGGAAGCACAATGCTTTGTCACTTTATGTGAATACCACAAGTCTCTGTGATGAGAGCGTTTGATTTTTATGGAAAGGTATACTGTGTATTATGCTTTCAAAGGACTGGTTCCTGAAGTCCTCACTCATTCCTTACTCAGGTAAATTCCTATTAACCTTACTGGAACTTTTGCCTGTGTAAAGACAGAGTAGAAAATGAGTAAGGATTTCAGGATTTGGGCCAACAATTCCCCAACAGAAAGCAGAAAAATACCTTTACTCTAATATGCACAGAATGCATACATATACAAAAGAAAAGAACTTTGAGAGATGGTTTTGTGATAGACTTACAGAACAAATAATAGAACAAACTCTGAATTACTTCACATTTCATATTAAACTCGAAACAGCTTATGACAAAGATGGGTGAGCCAGATTCACCAGTGCATTGGAGCTGCTTTGTGCTGCTCTGGGTTTAGGTTTTGTATCGCCACACTAGTGCAAAGCTGATGGAATGTACTGGCAAATCTGGTCCAGCAGTATTTACATAAGTGATAACTTGGTTTCATCTAGAAAACTGGAATGTTCCTTCAAGAAACAAATTTTATTATGTGAATTCAGCAGCAGAGCCTCAACTGTAGGGATGTTCTGCCATAATAAGAAATAGGAATCTCTCAAAGTCAGGCAGTATAACTGGGCTTTTTATTAACTTCTTAAGACATCTTAACTTTTTCTCAAGGATCACCCCTTATTAGATGAGTCACAGAGTAGCACTGACATAAATGTTAAAAGTGGCATTTACAAAAATTGATAGTTTTGTCAAGCAACTCTATAATTTGATTGTAAAAGTGAAATTACAGTACTAATGATTAATTACCATACAGTAAGTATATTGATGTTCAGTGTGTTAGATTATTTTAGTTCTTAATTATTTCATTTCATTGCTTCTTTTTTAAACTTCCTAATTGCACAGGGTGGATCACTGTGCCAAACAAAAAGTTTGTTTATTCATTTCATTTATATTTTAAAAGATCAAAGTTTGGTTTGCTCCTTTTTTTTTTTTTAATAGCTGAAACTCTGAAACCAATTAAGTTAGTGAGGTTGCAAAGTTAGCACAAAAACTGGCCTCATTTATATAAACATGTATCAACATGAATGCATGAAAACATAAAATGCAGTTGCTCAACTTTCTCCAATAAAATGAGATTGTTAATCATATAATTTTTTTCTGAAATAGTGATAATTCTCTCCTAGGCAGAAATTTTAATGGATTGCTGGACATGTTATCTATAGAAAAGAAATGAGAAGATAGCACTAATATTTCTCTCTCTTACAACACATAATCATCAATTTTAATAGAATGGAAAGTGGCCAAAATGAGCAAAACTGAGGGTGGGACAAAAATGTAAATTAAAGATAATCTAAAAAACCCCCAACTCTATTAGTGTGCAGAACCTAGTACCCGAAGGGTGTCAGAAGAAATCTAGAAGGATTAATTATATGATGCCACTGAAAGGTATTCAATCACTTGTCTGTCTTACAAATCTCTGCTTTGGAAGTGCATGCTCTCTCTCTTCATGATGATCCTGTAGTCCCCTGAGGGCAACCTGTGACATAGCTCCTTTGGTTTAATATGGCTCTCAAATGTAGCAACTTGATGTAGCATTGTTAGTCCCATTTCAAAAGGTATTATGTTAGTGCACACTAGGGACCTTTTAGTGTGCATCAGCAGAGTCCACACAAGCCAGTTAGTGCGCAACACGCTGGTGCACACTAGAATTTACACCCCAACTGGCTTACAGTAACGCATCATGTAGACAAGTCCTTACTATATAGCCAGGCAATTGCCTCTGCACAGTTAAGGCTAAAACAAGCTTATATTATATATCTCTATTTTAGCCTCCATAACTTATTCTTTTAAAAACACAGCCACACCCAAGCCCTTCCAAACATCCTACCTCATGTTGCTTTTTCTGAGCAGATGGAAACACTCTACACATCTTTCTACTGGCTTAAACTGACTATATGGACCTCTACTTTGGTGTATTTTCCATACCACCCCCCAAGAAAACATGTTGATATCATCACTGAAATCAACTTTCTTGGTAACTTAATCTTCACTGGCAAGGGGAAGAAGACCATTAAGATCTGCCACATTGTACTGTGGTAATAGCTTTTAACTCTGAAAATGACCAGTTATACTTTCTAATGAGTTAGTGTGAATTTTTATGAATTTGTCATAAAGCACTATACAAGAGCTAAATTTTGCTAGGTGCTCTACACTGAAAGCATCAAAGTTGCTCAAATATTCCAGGCACCCTAAATAATTTTCACGGCTTAGAGACAATAAGTCTGCACCAAATCCCTGTGAAAATACAGACTTCATGCACCCAGAAACTTGAGAGCAGCAAAGATTTGCCCAACTGTTCCTTCCACCATTTTTTTCAAAGTTTCAGTCACTTAATTTTAAGCAAGACAGAAGAGAGCACATTGATGCTCTGTGGCCCTGAGAATCTGAATGTTCTGATAGACACATCCGGATATTTTTCCAGTTCTGCAGAGATCCCCAAGTCAGTGCTGTTTTACTACAGAGGACTTTACAGGCATAACAGAAATCATTGTTTTTCCACTATTTACTGCCAATTATGACTCATCAACTTGCCAGCTAAAATCTTTTGACACAAATATGTTTAAATTAAAATGATTACATTTATTACTATCATTTGTAGTGATTTGCAAGATACTTTATAGCATTTGCAAGATACTTTATAGACAGATAAAAAGATAAAGTTTCAGCGTAACAACCGTGTTAGTCTGTATTCGCAAAAAGAAAAGGAGGACTTGTGGCACCTTAGAGACTAACCAATTTATTTGAGCATAAGCTTTCGTGAGCTACAGCTCACTTCATCGGATGCATACTGTGGAAACTGCAGAAGACATTATATACACAGAGACCGTGAAACAATACCTCCTCCCACCCCACTCTCCTGCTGGTTATAGCCCATCCAAAGTGACCACTCTCTTTACAATGTGTATGATAATCAAGTTGGGCCATTTCCAGCACAAATCCAGGTTTTCTCACCCCCCCCCCCTTTTTTTTTTTCCCCAAAAACCACACACACACAAACTCACTCTCCTGCTGGTAATAGCTTATCCAAAGTGACCACTCTCCTTACAATGTGTATGAATATCAAGGTGGGCCATTTCCAGTACAAATCCAGGTTTTCTCACCCCCCCCCCCCAAAACACACACACAAACTCACTCTCCTGCTGGTAATAGCTCATCCAAAGTGACCACTCTCCCTACAATCAAGGTGGGCCATTTCCAGCACAAATCCAGATTTTCTCCCCCCCCCCACACACACAAACTCATTCTCCTGCTGGTAATAGCTCATCCAAACTGACCACTCTCCTTACAATGTGTATGATAATCAAGGTGGGCCATTTCCAGCATAAATCCAAGTTTAACCAGAACGTCTGGGGGGGGGGGGTGTAGGAAAAAACAAGGGGAAATAGGCTACCTTGCATAATGACTTAGCCACTCCCAGTCTCTATTTAAGCCTAAATTAATAGTATCCAATTTGCAAATGAATTCCAATTCAGCAGTTTCTCGCTGGAGTCTGGATTTGAAGTTTTTTTGTTGTAAGATAGCGACCTTCATGTCTGTAATTGCATGACCAGAGAGATTGAAGTGTTCTCCGACTGGTTTATGAATTAAAAAAAAAAAGGGGGGGGTGAGAAAACCTGGATTTGTGCTGGAAATGGCCCAACTTGATTATCATACACATTGTAAGGAGAGTGATCACTTTAGATAAGCTATTACCAGCAGGAGAGTGGGGTGGGAGGAGGTATTGTTTCATGGTCTCTGTGTATATAATGTCTTCTGCAGTTTCCACAGTATGCATCCGATGAAGTGAGCTGTAGCTCACGAAAGCTTATGCTCAAATAAATTGGTTAGTCTCTAAGGTGCCACAAGTACTCCTTTTCTTTTTATAAAAAGATAAGTGATGCAATACAATACTGGACCATTGAAGTGAATGGCAAAACTTCTGTTGACTTCAATACAGTAAGGATTTCACCCATGGTCCCCTACCTCAAAAAACTTACAAACTAAGGCCTAAATTGTGGTATGGTATCAAACCTTGCATATGGGGTAGTGTATGGCTGCACTGCCCCACAAGCGGACCAGGAAGATTATGACTCTGAGCTACAGAGAAGTCTCCAGAAGGGGATAACAGGCCTCACCCCAAAGAAGACATCACCAGATGGAGTGGGAAGGGGCCATGATCTGTGTGCCCTCTTGGAGAGAGAGAGGAAGGGAAGGAGGGTCAGTTACAGGGCCTATAGGAGAAAGGATATGGTGGTGGGTTGTGGGGGGGGGGGGGGTGTCACTGGAGAGACTCCAGTGCTAGCCAGCTAGATTTAGACATTTAGAGGCTAGCCAGTTTCCTCACCATCTCTCGAATCTGCTTGTTTAAGATCTCTGAACTCATGAAAGATAGTTATGAGGTGAGACCTTCACTTCTGCTCTGATTCTTTTACACTGTGTAAAGGGGGCCCTAAAAGCCCATATCTTGCCAGGAGCACATCTGGCTTAGGCATGCTGGAGGACGGCCATAAAGTTATCTCCCTAGGACCCTGTTGCAAGTCCCACCAAAGGGACATGTCTGAGGGCCGGAAGGGCAAGTCAAGGCAGAGCAGCAGCACTGTAGAGATTCCAGGCAGTGCTGCAGCCCATAGGACTGCATGGAGAGGTGCTGTAACTTAGACAGGACCTCAGAGATATCTCAATTACAGTCCCTAGAAGAGCCCAGGATGAGGAAGGCACAATGATGGTTTGAAGCTGCCATAACCCCATTCCAGGGCTATGAGGTCTGCAGCACAAAATCCACTCATGGTTCTCTGCAGGGGACCATGCTGACCAATCCTGCAAGTCCACTTTGAAACATATTACTTGATTAAACCCTCAGCACATATACCATAATTATGTGCAGACATACTACAGTAAGTATATACAATTATCTCATCCAGCTAGATAAAATGGAAATTCCAGCTAATGTAGTTGTGGAGAACATTTGTACATGTAATGTAAAATACACTATCAGGATGTTTCATAGAACAACATAATACAACGTAATGCACTAAAGCAAAGCAATCTTTAGAACTATGTAGCCACCAGCTAAAATAATATTAAAAGATTTTATGCTTCGAACCTAAGCTGATTGCCTGTAGGGATCAGGGCAGATTTCCACCCCCAACCCTATTTACCACACTGCAATATTGGCTGGATGCCTTGTGAGGTTTTTTGCCTTTTTTTTAACCTGGCTCTTATGATTATATTATTTGATATGTTATTTATTAAGCACCAACAACATGCACTGAAGCATTTGATACTTGGCCCTTCCTAAGATTAGACGAACTGATCCGGTATGCAGTTATTATTTGCTTATGATCAGTTCAACATATACTAATGCATTGTTTGTAAGGAACACTGCATTGTATAATTTTAACTACTGTGAGATTATGTGAGTAGAAAGCATAAGAACAACTTTTGCTACAAACACCAGTCACTAACCATGTTAACCTTCTACAATGAGACCTTTTGTTGGCCTGCTCTGTGTAGGTCATTTTGTCAGTTGTTTCTCCATAAAGTTCTCTTTCATAATGAGGAGCAAGAAAGAGACTTGAAGCAGCTAATCCAGTTGCCATAGTGACCTGTTCTGTATGGAAGATATACAAACATGTTAATGAAAATATTGCAAGTACTACAGCGTGTGTAACTGAAAATTCTACAGTTACATAAAACTATCACTTAACAATTCAGTCTGAGTTCTGTCAAAAGCAAAGGGCATTTTCATGGGGGCTAAAGAAAAAATACAGCACAGTACCCAAGAAACTCCACCAGGGAAACTGCGCAGAAATTCCCCGATGGAAGGGTTCAGAGGAAATTCCCCCTTCTTCTCAACCCCTGCAGAGAAAGCAGAGAGCTCATTTCCCAAAACCTGTAGATCAGTGGTTCTCACCCACGGGTCCAGGACCATCTGGGGGGCTGCGAGCAGGTTTCAGGGGGGCAGCCAAGCAGGACCAGCGTTACACTCGCTGGGGCCCAGGGCAGAAAGCTGAAGCCACACCGCATGGGGCTGAAGCCCAGAGCCCTGAGCCCTTCCACCTCGGACAGAAGAAGAAGCCTGAGCAACTTAGCTTTGCGGTGCCCCCTGTGGTGTGGAGCGCTGGGCAATTGCCCTGCTTGCTACCCCTTAACAAGGGCCCTGTCCCTGGCTTTTATATGCAGAAAATCAGTTGTTGTGGTACAGGTGGGCCATGGAGTTTTTATAGCATGTTGCAGGGGGGAGCTCAGAAAGAAAGAGGTTGAGAACCCCTGCTGTAGATCCTCAAATATCCACATGGATCTCAAGCGACCGTTTAGAGGCCAAAGACATCTACACTGGCTTCTGGAAACCTGTATTTCCCCCCCAGTTCCCTGTTAGTTTAGGTAACATGAACAAGGTAAAGCGAACATACATATTTAAATGTACACTGCAGATTTCCAGGTAGCTCTATGACAACTGGGCCCAAGCAGCTCCAGAAGTAATGAGGAGCAGAAGATAGCAAGGAGATCCAATCAACTGCCATACCCCACCACTAAATTTAAAACCTTACAGTGACAAGCCAAAGAACATTCCTTAAACATACTGAAGTAGCAATGTCAGCAGCAGCAAACAGAGAACATTTCAACAAGTACTTCAGACTTCTTATTCTTTTCTAATTAAATAATTTAAAATATATAAATTATAGACAAGTAAACAAAAAAGTTTTACAAAAAATATTTTACAGTATGGACAAGATCCTTAACTCGTGTAAACCAGTATAATGCTGTGGAAGCCAGTGGAGTGACACTGATTTGCATCAGCTGAGGTTTTGGCTCAATATGCATAGCATTTAACCAAGTAGTCCTTTTAAAATAGTTTTTGCTTTTTAAACAATTACCCACATTTGGGTTTAAAACTTATGAGCCTATTAGTACTCATAAGTTTTAAACCTGAGAGCACATTTACCAGTTTACATACACTCTTCGTGGATCTAATGGAGGCCACATTTGAAAATATGTATGACTGATTTTTAAGGTTCTCTTCTTGATTTAGGCCCCAATCCAGTAAAGTATTTAAGCATGTCCATAGCCCCATTGACTTCAATGGGACTACTCATATGCTACAATTAAGCACATATTTTAGTGGTACAGCGCACTCAGGGTATGTCTACAATGGAACAAAAGACCCGTGGCACGGCTGTGGCTGGCCAAAGTCAGCCGACTCGGTCTCATGGGGTTAAAGTTCAGCTATAGAACTTCCTGTCACTGGAGATCAGAATGAGCCAGTGTTTCTCCTCATTTTGAGCAGAACACAAGTTCAATTCTTTATGGAGGCCTAACCCAAACAGTCAAAGCTGGATGCTAACATTATAATTTTTGAGGTGGCCTCTTATGGGAATTGTTAGACATTATTTATTATCAGATGGACTATAAATTGACATGGAAGATGCACCTTTTCCACAATACAATACATGTGCAAAATTGTAACACCCTGCCTATCAGATTAAGGGGAAAATACTAGACTCTTTCAAGAAACAGTTCAGTGGCCTGGTATACATGACAAAATGCACAGTAAAGATCCACATGTCCTGCAGTCATTTACTAAATGTTTAGTTTCTTTTCATACCTGCACTGCCTGATCCATAAAAATAATCATCAGGAGTAAATCCAGATTCAAGCAGGGCAGTTCGACAAGCACTTCTCACAACTTTTTTCGCTAGCTCCCTGAACTCTGCTAGACGGCTTGCCACCTGAAAATGATAGTACACATAAAGAACCATGTAAACCTAATCTCTAAAAGAACATGTAAGGAACTTGGAACCAATGAAAACAGTTCACCTCATCCAGTTGTTTGAACTGAGTGCTTCTAAATTCCTCCAGCGTGTACGTGTAACCTTTCTCAAGATGACAAAGCCCCATGTCACTGATTTGGTAACACATTTCTTGAACATTAAGCACTGCAGGCCGCAAGGACTGCCAAATAATAAGAATAGTTTATCAAGAGATATTTACAAATTAAAATCCAAACAAAGACTTAGATTTACGACTTTTTGGAAATCATGACATTAGTTTCTGATTTTATGTTTGGTAACACAGTACAGAATTCCTACTAGTTGAAAATACGTTAGGCCAGAACTCCATTTGAGAGGATGCATCCATATTTTCGCAATGACATTAGCTTTCTACTTCCTTCAGAAATATCATCATTAGCAAATACGTACAGCATTAACGATGAACAAGTTCTCCTGCAAAGCTTTACGGCACGCATTGATTTTCTTGGCACGGACATTTTTCCTCCACTCTGTAAATGACTTCAGTTTGCAAAAGATAGCAAATATGGGAATCTTAGTAAATGTTTTGTGATAAAGATATTCCTGCTCCCAGCGATCTAGATGCATGAATTCAACTTCTCCGTCACATGTGTGGATAACTGCTTTCTGGCTAATGGTGTAGTAGTCATTTTTGTTGATGCAGTCATAGCTTACAATTCTAAAAATAAATGTAAAGTTGATTTTAATAGGATACAAGTGAATTCACTGATCTCCAGTAAAATCTATTAAAAAAAACTAAGGAGGTAGGCCCATTAAGATGGCTTTGTGACTGCATTGTGCCACAAGCTGCAGCAGGAGCCAAAAATCTGTTCTCAGTTGTCTTTTCAGCTCCCACTTTTAGGCCTGATTCTCCATAGTAACATCACTTTAAAACTGGGGTAACTCTCCAAGAGGCAAAGAGAGAGCAGCAGCTAAGGCTGCAGCACTTATGACATCACTAATCAGCATGCGTGCTTAACTTTGATCAAATGAATAGTGCCTTTTACTTTAATGGGGCTATGCACATGCTTAACATAAACATATACTAAAGTGCTAAAACACTAAAAGCATGCTCAACACCTTGCACGACTGAGTCCTGGAAAAGTAGCCACAGATCGTCTAGTTTTCAGCCTTGTACCCCGCATTCAGACTGACAAGGGAGGTTGATTTCATCCTTCACAATCCCACTTGTGTAGTGGGAGATGAATTATGCCCTAGAGGCTTGGCTGGATAGCAAGCTCTGTAGTCTCCAGCTTTAACTCTAGTCTCTTCCCAAGCCCAATGACCGTTTAGCCACTAACAGTGCAACATCATTCACTCATTACTCAAAAGATGCTCATTTCCTCACAGAAAGGCCTCAACAACACTGAACGCCACAGTAACACCATATGTTCAACGCACAGCCACAATGCATTTATTTATGGGATGGATGGCCCAAGACCTAGGCCAGCAGTGAGTTTGGCATCAAAAGAGTTACACAAATGTTGCCAATTGGTCTGGACGTGTTTTGATATGGCCCCAAGATGATTTTGTCACATGGAGATTGTGTTCAGTACATTCTTACATGCTCAGAATTCTGTGGATTCAGTGATCTGAAACTGGAATTAGAACGTTTGCTTAAATTAGCATCAATTCTCTAGGCAGCACACAGGTTAGTGAGTTCTTTGTTTTTTTTAATTCCCAACTTCTGGTGAGAGGTTAGGGAGGTTCCAGCATCTTTTAGTTTCAGACCAGAGTATTAAAAGGACAATCCATCAATGTTTCAGTTCAGATTCAGCATCACAGCCACCATCCTACTGAGAAGAACTGCACATGACTCCTTTTCCAAGGTTTTCAGTAGCATTCTTTAAAATCAGCCAGAAGGATTTCTGCAGAGTAATACAAAGCTCTCCCATCACACCTGAGGTTCAGCAGGCTGCCTCCATAGTAACGTTAGCACAAGGAGCCAAAGAATCCAGAAATTAAATATTACCATTAGAACAGTGGTTTGACCCGACTTTCTCCTCTATTGTTTTATCTATCTCCTTCTGTCTCTGTTTTTGCTTGTTTGTCTCAATCTTTCTGCCTTTGGTCAGATGATCTGGCACCTCCTGAAATTTCTTCCAACTCATGGTGTCTTTATTAGCTTTACTGGAGGAAGTACCCTCTCTGTGATTAACAGAAGACACTATTTGTGGCAAGATGGCTGTTCTCATCCTTAATGGTTTCCTTGTATCTACCATATTACTGGTACCAGATAAAGGACCAGATCCTCAGCAGGTATATACCAATTTACAGCAGCTGAGGATCTGGACCAATACATCAATCATACTCTGCAGCCAGATGGTCATTAAGATATGCACTTCTTGGCCTTGTGCTTGACAACACTCCTGAAACAGGTGCTCATCTCTTTATCTGATAACACACTTCATGCTATATTGATAACCTATAAAGAATATAGTTCTACTTTCTCTTTATATCCAATTATAGTTATTTTAAAAATATAAAGCAACTTTCTTAAAAAGTAACAGTTCCAATATCAACTATTTCTAAAGAATTAAATGATAAAATATAAAGGGGAAAATTAAGCATAAGACAATTAGCCAGACAATTATAGTTATAACTATAATAACTAAGTAGATGTATAATACATATATTACTATATGTACTGTATATACAACTATAATACATAAACATAACTATAATAACTAAGTAGATGTATAATACATAAACACTGCTCGTTATAAACTTTAACAATAAGTGTCGATGCATAATCTGAATAAACAGCTTGAAAAAAATAACTCACTTCAAATTAAAAGTATCATATTTAATGGATGACTTAGGAACTGCTGGAGTCATGTACAGGAATCCAAGATTTTTGTTTTCACATATTATTTTAATAATTTTCAGAGGATCTGTAATGTTAGCTTTAATTACATCTTCTGTTTCATTAAAAACATAAGAAGGTGGAGAGGCGGAAGATTTACAGGCACTTGGCTTTAGAGCAGTACGTAGCTGTTTGGGAGGACTAGGAGTTAGTACCTTACTGGGGCTTTGCTGCTGTACCTTAAAATAAAAGCAAAATTAGATATCAGTTTACAGAAAAAATACATCAGACATGGCAAAATATCCTTATGTCATGACAATGCCCTTTTATAATTTTCTTAATTTAAGGATATTACCAATTGCAAAATTAATATTTAAATATAAAATCAGAGCCCAGGGAAATGAATTTGGGGGGAAAGAAAAGAAGGAAGCAAACCATTAAGAAAAGGAATATACAGGCTATTGTCGGATATAGCTCTCAATAAAGATGCTTGTAAGGGCAAAGCCATGAACAGAAGAAATACAAGTATTTTTTTCTCATTGTTAAAGCCTTCTTCAGAGTTCGCTGCCTCTACCTTACTAGCACTGTACTATATACCAGTTATTTTCATCCTGATGAAGACTGGCCAGAAGTGATCACCCTTTCTTGAGTTTTCAAGTAATATCAAAAGCTAAAAGATCACTGGGACTCCATGGAATTCTGGGAGTACAATGAAGGGCAGTGGAATCATAACATGGGACTGGCCAAGCTCCATGACACTGCTCCTTGTGGGTCTGACAGATTTCCCTGGCTAAAGGCAGGCAGCTCCTATCTTTGCAGGTTCTGGAAGTGGGATGGGGGAGGGAAGAGCAGAGGTGTCTTCCCTGCAGACCTGTGGGGTTGGGAGTCCTCACCTTTTCAAACTCCACAGGGTCTCAGCTCCTTCAAAGGAAAACTTGTCTCACACTCCCTGAGGCTATCTCCCACAGATTTCTCTGAAAGGATCAATCTGGGCCAATGTAATTATCTCATGTTAAAAGGCTGCATTCCTTCCTTACACAGAAACTCCACTGATTTCAACAGAATGAGAAGTACAGGAGTGGGGGTCCATAACAGCTAATGATTAGGGTCACTATTCAATACCTGCTTTTCTCTTACATGCTCTGGAAGCTCAACTAAAGGAACATAGGATGCCATTGGTTCCATGGAAGCAGACCATTTTCTTTTATCTGCTGAGGGAGAAGGCTGTAGTAATCCACAAGCTAATAAACGCTCTCTGTTCTTTTGATATATGTATTCAGGCTGTTTCTGATGTTGATATACCTTTAGCACAGGCTTGGGGGAGGAAAAAAATATAAAAAATAGAGGAAGTTAATGATTAATTTGAAGGAAAGGAATACAAAAGTAAAATTGCATAGGCTTAGAGAGTTGCATGCTTCGCTCCTGAGCTGGCAGGTGGTAGGAATGGCAGGAACGTAGTTTCTATCCCTGGATGTGCAATGTTCCAGGATACTGACACTAAAGCTAAAATTTATTGTTAATTCGGCTAAACCACTCCTCCTCTTCATTGTTTTATCAACTTCATATCAATAACAACTTCCCCTTAACGGTATCAATTTGGTGCTGGAGGCAGAGGAGTCTGAGAAGTACCACTGTGACAAGAGAAATAACTTAGCCAGTCAGCATTCATATCCTCCAGTATCCCTAACTGTACCTTTAAACCCTAACCCTAAAACTGCTGCTTGTCTTGGCCATCTCTCCCCTTGACTGCCCGTTTTCTGCTATAGGCAGAAGAGTTTCACTGCAGCCCCAAACGGGCACAGTTTAGATGAACTAGAACTTCTGACTGGGCAAACGTAAATGATCTTGCCTGAGCCAGGTATAGTGTGGAGGGAGCCATGAAACAAATCTGCAGCCTCATACCTATTCAACCTATAGAGCTCCTGACCAGAAGCAGACCTGCTATTCCAATCCTGAGCCCCCTGTGTGCACCAACTCAGTCCAAGCACCTCAGTCCTGACCTGCAGTTTCGTTTGCTGACTCAAACAACGGGGTTGAAGTATGCAATTGAACTGGAGTGAGTGAGTGATAACTGGAAGAGTTACCTATGATGTCACAATGTTCCTCTGCCTGCAACACCAAATGGGGACTGTGTGGAAATCAAGTTTTTCTGGTGTTCTGGTTCTTCCCCTCAGTATATAAACTTGGACTGAAAACACCTTTGCTAATCAACATTTTAATTAGTTGAAGATATTCTTTTAAAAAAAAAAAAAGACTAAAGAAAGCTTTCATGTATTACTTAATATTACATATACCAAAAACTGCAGGCCAGAGCCTCAGCTGGTGTAAATCACTACAGTGCCAGTGACTTCAGTTAAGCTACAACAGTTTGCATCAGCTGAGAATCTGGCCCTGCATTTCTAGTTTTTTAGAAGAATTGGCATATACATCTTACTACAGTTAATGACTGTGGGACAAAATTTTATTATACTGTAAATATAATAGCTCCCATTTACAGATCAGTTTAAAAATCATATTTCTCTTAAACATACCAAAGGTTCCAGTTTTATGGCTTGCTGTCTCTTTCTTGTTCTTTCTTGCGATTTAGTGCTGTGTATGAACTTAAGACCTTGAGGATTTGCTGCTATCTGTTTTGGAGCCATACAAATTAGTCTTTCCCTCAGTTTACTAGTATTAGTGATTGAAGCAGGAAGTTCTGCACTTGTACATTCATTGTTTCTGCCATTTACAGTGGATGATGATGTAGTTAAAGAAGGCAATGACAGCTTCTTAGACATAGTTACCTAAAAATTAAACATACATAATTTTTAAAGTAAAACAAAGGAGGGTATTATAAATCTAGATCCATTTTGTTGTAGAATTTAAAATTCCCAGATATTAACCAACTATGTGAAAGAAAAAAGAAAAATTACTGCAACAAACTATATTAAAATAATAGGGCAGATACTAACTTGGTTGTTACATTACATACAACAGCAGTGAGTGAGCGTCAAAGCATTTTGAGAATGTGTTTAGCTGAAAGACATATCCAATAGTTTCAGGAGGAAAAGGGAGAGTTGTTAGAAAGTGGAGGGGCTACATGTACCTCTAATTTACAATTTTCTTCCTCTCCAAATCTTTCCTCTTCTTTATCAGTCAGATACATTTGTATAGGACGCTTGGAATTATTCTAATTAAATGATGTAACTATTAAGAGCCTCCCCTTTCCTCCTCAAGAAAATCAAGGGCAGGGGGGTTGAGGGGCAGACAGCCACTCCTACATTATTTATCTCCTGGTTCACCAGAAGACCACCTTTGGCAGGTCCACAGATATTAGGATCTGATGGTGGGGAGGTGTTGGACAAGAGGAGGAACAAGACTAAGGACATGGCAACATGATCTTTCTCTCCTACCCAAACCTCAACAGGGATTACATAAATAAATTAATGAGTCATCACCGGCAACTAACTGGTATTAACTCACTCAAACTCCCTTGCTGCAGGAGCTGTGGCTGCCAAGACCCCAGAGGGAACTGAATGGAGCTGGAATGCATTCATAGAGCCCTGTGCAGATACAAATTTTGTATCTGCATCTGATCTGCGATCCGCAAACATTGCCTGCGGGTATAAAGCAGATATCGCAGATTTGCAGGGCTCTATGCATTCGGGGGCACTGTTTTTGGTGTAACCTCCTCACCACCCATCAGTTCCATAGAGGTGTGAGGAGGAGAGCATAAATCAAACAGCATTTTTTCCACTCCCTCAGAGCACATCCTTTGTCCCACTTCCAGCACTCCACCCAACCAGCTTCAAGAGATTTAAAATATGGACACAAAAGAAATGAGGTGGAAAGAGAAAAGTGTCTATGGTTTTGGAACTGCAAATGTAACACAGTTAAGAACCCCAGTACTACGCCAATTCAGATTGTTCTGTTTTCCATGGATTTTACCAGAGTGGAGACAGCACAAGAACTGGCAACCCTACAAATTTATTTTAAAAGTTAAAACTAAGGGAGAAGAAGAGTCGGATTTCAATTCTTCACTATTATCCTTCAGGAGAAATACATAGCAATTTATAAATCAGTTTCACTATAACAAGAGATGTCCTATCTTGGCAAAATTTCAGATTCTTCCCCTCTAGTAGTGGAGGGAAGTTTTCTTTACTCCCCTCCCACCCCCAATATATTAATGCTCATTAAAGAGAACTGTATTAAGAGTGGCAACTGTTCATTTCCTGCTGGGAATAGCTGCAGCAAAACCAGAATCCAGGAATTCCACCTTAACTTTCTCTTCTGCAAGTACTGGAAACTTCTCTTCTTTGTTCAGATAGAGCAGAGGAGGAAGAGGGAAGGTATGATCCTCTTGAAATGCAGGATTTACCACCTACCTGGTATGGGGATTATACAGAATGAAGCACCATGCACACTTGTAGCATTATACCAGTAATAATAATGATGCTATGCTGGAAGAAGGTGTTAATGGCTTCCATGAATCACAGACCTGGTTAAAATTGATGGGTGTACTAACCATCCTTCTTTCATGCTAAATGGGAGGAGCAATTAAGCCCATTTATAGTGTAAAATAGCTGGAGTCAATAGGAGCTACTGCCCAAGGAGCTGCATGGAGAAGCTGAGTAAGACTAAGCTGCATGGTCTGAGGGGTTTCCCTGGGACTGGTGAATCCATGGAGGCACGTGGATTGTTTGACAGGCTGTGTGCATGAGAGGGGCAGAAAGCCAGCAGACAATGAGAGAAGCAGCTGTGAGAGAAACCCTCAGAGGAAGCCTAGGGACAGAGCTCCTGGGGGGCACAGGACTTGCTAGAGAGGCAGGCTTGGAAATTGTGAGCAAGGAAACTCCTGGCTATTGTTTTTTCCTACTGTGATCAGAAAACTTGGACTTCATGTACATTCTTTGTAAATACACAGGTTCGCACTGAAGCAATACCTGCTTCATATAATCAATTTCTCCTCCTCTCGGAAACAACCCAGCAAGACCCCAAATATTGTTTAGCTACTTGGGCCGGCGGATGCAGGGGGGTCTCGGGTGGGGGGATAGAGGGAGGGTCCTTGCCAGGGGGATGCGGGGGGGGGTGTCCCAGCCAGGAGGTGGGAGGATGCAGGTGGGGTCCCAACTGGGGGTCCCGGCCGGGGGATGCAGGAGGTGTCCCGGGAGGTCCCAGTCGGGAGCCAGGGGGATGCAGGGGGGGTCCCGGCTGGGGGGAATGCAGGAGTGTCCCAGGGAGGTCCCAGCCGGGTGGGGGATACACGTGGGGGTCCCACCGGGGAATGCAAGGGGGTTTGTAGGGAGGGTCCCTATAATTCTAATTATAGAATTAGCAGGGGGGCGGAGGGATGCAAGACGGTCCCGGCCGGGGGGAGGCAAAGGGTGTCCCCAGGGGCTCCCAGCTGGGGGTATTTAGGGGGGGCCCCAGGGGGTCCCAGCCGGGGAGAGGCACGGGGGGGTCCCGGGCGGGGGGCGGCAAGGGCGGGTCCCCAGGGGGTCCGGGGCGGGGGGAGGCAAGGGGGGGTCCCCAGGCGGCATTTCACTCACTCTCTCCCCAGACTCTCAGCTCCCGGCCCAGCGAGCGCCCTGTCGCCCGGCAACAGCCCCGACGCTTTAGCCCCAGCTGCCGCCGCGCAGGCCGGGGCGGGGCGAATGATCTCCACGGTAACGGAAGCGCGCTCGCCTCAACCAATGGGGGCCACGCGTCCCGGAGCGCGCTGTGGGGGGTCAAACCGCCTGCCCAGCGCGCGCCCCCCGAGCCGCTCCTTGACCTAACCGAGGCGTGTATGGGCAGAACGCGGGGCGATGTTTGCATGTATTAGGTAGGTCATTTGCATACAGGCTGGGGCCCCCGGCTCACCCCACCGCTAGCAGGGGCCGCTCCGGGCAGCGGGGTCTCTGCAGCCCTGGGCGCGGCCCCCAGCACATGGGGGCTGCCGGAGCAGGGCCGGGCCGGGCCAGCTTGTAAAGGTCTGTAGGCCCCCAAGTTGGAGCCAGGGGGATTTTCAGACGTGCCTGGTGAGGTCGCTGCCCAACCTGCCTAGAGGCTCTTGTGGGCTCCTAGCTGCCCCTGGAGGCGCCTGGATGCTTTGCAAACCCTGGCCCTGCCCCTCAGCATGGACCCTGGAGCCTAATCTCTTCCCAAACGCCTGGCCTGCGCGGAATAGGTGGTTGTAAAGGGAAAACCTGTGCTTTTCTGGGGGAGATTTTGCTGACTACAAGAAAGAAAGCAACCTAGAATATCAGGGTTGGAAGGGACCTCAGGAGGTCATCTAGTCCAACCCTCTGCTCAAAGCAGGGCCAATCCCCAATTTTTGGCCCAGATCCCTAAATGGCTGCCTCAAGGATTGAACTCACAACCCTGGGTTTTGCTCAAACGTAATGCTCAAACCACTTGAGTTATCCGTCCCCCCCACAAACTCACCCAGTCCAAATGAACGCAGTGAAGCCATTTGTGAAGGTGATTTTTTTTTAATTCTGTTTTGTCAACATTAAATAGATTAATTTAGCAAATGAATCCCAAAAGAAACTTCCCATTCTCTTTATTTCTTCGGTCTAATGGGGGGGATTTGGCTGAAGGTTTGTGTTATTCAGGAGCTGGCCTGAGAGGGACCAGACATCACATTCCTTCCCATTTGCTTTGCGAAGGAAAGGAGGATTTTAGCCCTGCAGCATCAGGAGGCCAAAAGACCTCCGGCCTCCAGATGGCTTCCTATCTGAGATCCAAACCAACAGTGAGGAGATAATAACATAGGCCAAGAAACATGGACCCCACATCTTTGCCTCAATTTGCTGCTGGGTGGGAGGGAACAGAGATTAGAGATGCCTGCTAGTTGCAGAAATTCATATATTATAGAATACAAGAGAACTGGAGCATCTCTGATGGGTGTAATTATAGAATTACAGTTTTCAGACAGGTTTCAGAGTAGCAGCCGTGTTAGTCTGTATCCACAAAAAGAAAAGGAGGACTTGTGGCACCTTAGAGACTAACCAATTGATTTGAGCATAAGCTTTCGTGAGCTACAGCTCACTTCATCGGATGCATGGGATATTGATTTTCCACTGAATGCATCCGATGAAGTGAGCTGTAGCTCATGAAAGCTTATGCTCAAATAAATTTGTTAGTCTCTGAGGTGCCACAAGTCCTCCTTTTCTTTTTGAGTTCTCAGACAGGCTGTTTGGCACCATGCAGATTCATAAATACAGTGTGATTCCATTTGATATGCATTCCTGTACCACTCAACATAAAACAAAACAAATAGCCACATTTGTAAACATCTCAGTTTATCAGAAAGAAAATTTACTCTTTTTCATGGAAATCAATAGGACTGGGATTGGGTGGTGAGAGATCAGAGTGGAAGGATCTTCTTGTCGTGTTGGGAGTGGGAAGCCAGGGGTCTCTTTAAGTCAGTCTCATGGGGAAACAGCCAGCCTGACTCCTGCTGCTGGTCAGGATGGAATCCAGCACACATTTGGTTTCATTCTCTCCAAAATGGAAGTGCGGGAAAATGTTTGGAATTTTTAGCAGATAAACGGAATGTATAGATTTCACTCACATGATGCGGGGAAGTGGTCTAGCCTGCATTCAACAGAAATCAGTGGCCAAATATTGCACATTAGTAATTAATTTTCTTCTGAGTCCATTGCATATAGTAGAGTACTGAATACCTTAAGTGAAATTTCCTGTCATAAATACAGATGGTTTTTATCTATTATTTAACAGCTAAAATATGCTAAGCACAATCTAGGTACTTATGTGGTTGCTATCGATTTAGTATCTGAACACCTTTAAGCAATTTTAACTCCTTTTTAAAGAAGGAAAACTGAAACACAAAGTGAGAAAGTGACTTGACCAAAGTCATACAAGAAGTCAGTGCCAGAGCCAGGAACTGTATCTAGACCTCCTGTGTTCTGTTTCAGTGCCATAACTACAAACTTTCTCCCTGATCCAAAGAGTTTATGGCTTAAATAAATCATGACACCCCAAAGAAGGATAAGGGCAAGGCTTAAGTGGGTTGTTTAGAGACCTGAATCCCTATTTGAGTTCTTACGTTTTTGTTTGCTTGCGTTTGTCATATTAGTTTGATTTTTGATGCATCCGATGGAGTGAGCTGTAGCTCACGAAAGCTTATGCTCAAATAAATTGGTTAGTCTCTAAGGTGCCACAAGTACTCCTTTTCTTTTTGTGAATACAGACTAACACGCCTGCTACTCTGAAACCTTTGATTTTATTGTAACTCACCCTGATTACTTTCAATATATGTAGCAAGCAATTTAGCAAATATTTTCAGATGACAATTTAGAAGTGCTCTCTGTATATAAGATTCACATTTCTGAAGGAGTTAGTTTAGTCTGCCAAATACAAGAAAAACAGGTGTCGAATAAAGTGAGTCAGGAAAGGTGCCTTTTGGAAATGCTTCTTGGAATGTTTCTAAAAGAGATAGTGCTAGCTCATCCACATACCTTTTATACAGGTGACTGTTAGTCCCCAAACTCTTGCCAGCATGCAATGTGCCTGGTACTCTTCTAGTATCATGTGCTTTCTGCTTCTAAAGCACATGGGCAACACCTAGTGTCAATGTAGGGACACTGCATACTTGGAAAGATCCATGTATTATCTCCAAGTTAAACATTGTTTAGTTGTACATAATGTTTTGAATCACTCAGTTATTATCAGTGACCATAAAAGAGTTTTTATCAAATTATTCTCCCCTCTTCTCCCCCCCCCAAATTTTCAGGTGATATCAGAGAGCTCAATCAAGGTCTTATCTCAAGAGGCACAGTGTAGGTATGCTGCTGCTGTCTCTCCATTTGTCGCCTCTTTCCCCTAATTTACTACTGATTATTTGTTGTAGTAGCCATGTACAAGTTCAGGTTTAGCTACAGAAAGCTGATTAGCTATAGCTGGAACGTGATTTAAAGGGACAGCGTCAACTTGGAAAGCTCTCCCACCACAAACAGTGCCTTAACCATATCCCTGACACCACCTTAGATTAGTAAACACCAATAGTGGGGGCCAGTTTGTCCTACTTACCGCTTCTGCTGCCCGTTTATTTTTCCTATTTCCCTGGAGGTGCACAATGCAAACCAATGGAGGCAGTTTCATGTAGGTGTCTCTAGTAGCTACCTACCAAGTTTGCCAGCAAGGGGATGGAATCTGAGGAGCAACAGGAGGCTGCTCAGACAGGTGCTGATGAAGAGGCAAGGAATCACTTCCCTCCAGGCCAGCGGCATACTGGGCAGGCAGGGATGGCCTCCTGCAGGGACATCAGGGAGCAGGGACTGTGTAGGGATGCTGAGGATGTCAGCGGGGAAGGTGGAATGAGGGGAGAGCATGGGGCTGTGAATAGATGCCCCTCAAGCTGCTAGGGTGGGGAATCTCCCAATGTGTGGATGCCCTAGAGCTGCAGGTTGGGTGGTGGACAGGGAGGGGAAGCAGCAGGTGGCGACGCCAGAGGGCAGCTCCAGTACTGAAGAAGTTGCCCTGTGAAGCATGGCAGTTTGAGCGCTCTAGGGCTCGTACAGATGAGGGACCCCCTCCACAGCATGGAGGGGTCCCAGAGGGTAATAATCTCCCTGTCCCCATATCAACCATGATCCCAGTGCTGGCCCCCACCAAGAAATGTCCCAGGCAGTGCTTGTCTGGGGAGACACCCGTGGATCGCCAGCCCAGCGCTCCCTCTGCTGGTGATCCACAGCTGTATGAGGCACTTTTGTGAAAGGCTCAGGAATCCAATGCCCTCTTTCACTGCCCCCCAAGGGAGACCTGTCCCTGAAGCTGCCTCAGGAGTTACACTAGCAGCCGTGCCCCTCAGACAGTGAACTGCAGCTGGTTGCTGTCCGGAGCAGCTGCAGGGGGAGTCCAGTTTTTAGCTGAGATCCTGAGACACTAGCACCAGTTCCCCATTCCCTATCACTCCAGGCTGCCTGTTAGACTCAGTGGGAAGTGCTGGTAGCTACAGCTGTGTCAGGAGCTCAGATCAGCTAAGTACTCTGTGTGCGTGATACTGACAGTCCATGACTGGATCACCTGCACTAGGGCAGCCAACTCTGTAGTTCCAAACTGAAGGTCGGATAACTTTTCATATTTCAAATTTTAGACCTTGTTTTTCATGCCAGGCACTAGCTCCCAGCAAAAGGAGTCTGGTGGCATAAATGTCGTGTCTCCTGCCACAGGCTTTAGTTTTGCACAGACACACAAATAATTAAAAATAGGGCTGTCAATTAATCACAGTTAAGTCACGCAATTAAATCAAAAAAATTTATCACAATTAAAGAAATTAATCACGATTAACGACAGTTTTAATCGCACTGTTGAACAATAGAATACCAATTGAAATTTACTAAATATTTTGGATGTTTTTTTACATTTTCACATAGTATTCTGTGTTGTAACTGAAATCAGTGTATATTATTCTGTATTACAAATATTTGCACTGTAAAAATGATAAAGGAAATAGTATTTTTCAATTCAGTTCATAAAAGTACTGTAGTGCAATCACTTTGTCCTGAAAGTGCAACTTACAAATGTAGATTTTTTTTTGTTACATAACTGCACTCAAAAACAAAACAATGTAAAACTTCAGAGACTACAAGTCCACTCAGTCCTACTTCTTGTTCAGCCAATTGCTAAGACAAACAAGTTTGTTTACATTGATGGGAGATAATGCTACCCGCTTCTTATTTACAATGTCACCTGAAAGTGAGAACAGGCATTTACATGGCACTTTTGTAGCCAGCATTGCAAGGTATTTACGTGCCAGATAAGCTAAACATTCATAGGCCCCTTCATGCTTCGGACACCATTCCAGAGGACATGCTTTCATGCTGATGACGCTCGTTAAAAAAAAAAAAAGTGTTAATTAAATTTGTGACTGAACTCCTTGGGGTAGAATTGTATGCCTCCTGCTCTACCATATCTTCCATGTTATAGCAGTCTCAGATGATGACCCAGCACATGTTGTTCGTTTTAAGAACACTTTCACTGCAGATTTGACAAAACACAAAGAAGGTACCAATATGAGATTTCCAAAGATAGCAACAGCACTCGACCCAAGGTTTAAGAATCTGAAGTGTCTTCCAAAATCTGAGAGGGACGGGGTGTGGACCATGCTTTCAGTAATCTGAAAAGAGCAACACTCTGATACGGAAACTACAGAGCCCAAACCACCAAAAAAGAAAATCAACCTTCTGCTGGTGGTGTCTGACTCAGATAATGAAAATGAACATGCGTCAGTCCGCACTGCTTAGGACTGTTATTGAGCAGAACCCATCATGAACACGGACACACGTCCTTTGGAATGGTGATTAAGGCATGAAGGGACATATGAATCTTTAGCACATCTGGCACGTAAATGTCTTGCAACGCCAGCTACAACAATGCCATGAGAACACCCGGTCCCACTTTCAGGTGACATTGTAAAGAAGAAGCAGGCAGTATTATCTTCTGCAAATGTAAACAAGCTTGTTTGTCTGAGCGATTGGCTGAACAAGAAGTAGGACTGAGTGGACTTGCAGGCTCTAAAATTTTACATTGTTTTATTTTTGAATGCAGTTTTTTTGTACATAATTCTACATTTGTAAGTTCAACTTTCACGATAAAGAGACTGCACTACAGTACTTGTATTAGATGACTTGAAAAATACAATTTTTTGGTTTTATACAGTGCAAATACTTGCAATCAAAAGAAATATAAAGTGAGCACTGTACACTTTGTATTCTTTGTAGTAATTGAAATCAATATTTGAAAATGTAGAAAACATCCAAAAATATTTAAATAAATGGTATTGTATTGTTTAATCGTGATTAATTTTTTTAATCGTTTGACAGTCGTAATTAAAAAACATTTACAACTGTACAAATGCCTCATTTTTATGATGCTCTGTCTCAATAGACTTCAGATTTTCGCCATAAACTCTACCCCAGACCCATACCTACCAATGTATAGACTGACGTGACCATTTTTATGGATTTCAGAGGATGCAAAATTCAACCTTAAACAGAAATTTAACTGGAGCCTTAACTATGCTGCTCCATAATCCAATCTGAGTGTATCCCTGACTCTTCCAGATCCCAAGAATCACGGGGTTCTATCGCAGGCCCCAAAGGACACTGCACTGTTTGTGCACTGTAGGAGAGGGGGGTTCCCCAATAAGCTGTTCATGCCTCTAAAGCTGTTGCCCATTGTGTGTTTTCACCCAAAGAGCAAACAAGTACTTCGAAGCCAAACGTTCCTTCTTAGCTGGTTGTTCACTTCCTTGAAGAACAAAAGTAAAGTCTCAGGTATTGCCAACCTCAGCCATTCAGAAATCATGTGTCAGATCTCTTTTCCCCTCCTTCCCCCCGCCCCGCCCACCAATGAGAGTCATACCCAGTATTTGGGGAATAGTGATAGTAAAAGGAAAAGCAGATTCATCCGCCCCACCCCTGCCAAAATGCAGAGAAAGAAAAGCAAGCATGACACAGCTAATCGGGGATCTAAGGGACCAGGTTTCAGAGATGCACAAATACATGTGTGTAAGCTGAACAGAAGCGAAGACAGCCAATACACACACATAAATCAGTAGACTGTGCATGCACATCAGCTAATTAGCTGCCTAACCAATCATGTGAGTACAGATACTTTATTTGCACACACTCTAGGTGTTTGTGTGAACAAGATGGGAATATGTAACTAAATGTTACATTGTACATTGCATTGATACATTGGTACAGCGATAACTTTGAAAATGAGGGCCTACTGTAGAGAGATGGTTAATTGAGTCCTCCAAGGACATTACAGATTCTCTGGGATCTTTTTGTAGCTCAGAAGCCTGAATTTCAGGGTTCTTTGCATTAGGATTGCTTTACTGCCCCAACTGGAGGTCTGCGCTGGTTCAAACATCTGTCCCATCTAGTCCCTTTCATAGATGCACTTCCAAGCTCAGCAGAGGGATTTCTTGTAACATTCCTGCTCTAATTCCTTTTATAGCCATTAGCACCTTGATCTACTAGTGCAAGTTAATCCTACATTTTCAAATAATTAAATACGAGGAGTGAAATTCACCTCAGTGCAGACGTTCAGGACAAGGCCTATGCACCACGTCAGTCTCACTTATGCCTTCAGAGGGTATGTCTACACTACGAAATTAGGTCGAATTTATAGAAGTCGGTTTTTTAGAAATCGGTTTTATATATTCGAGTGCGTGTGTCCCCACAGAAAATGCTCTAGGTGCATTAAGTGCATTAACTCAGTGGAGTGCTTCCACCGTACCAAGGCTAGAGTCAACTTCCGGAGCATTGCACTGTGGGTAGCTATCCCACAGTTCCCACAGTCTCCGCTGCCCATTGGAATTCTGGGTTGAGATCCCAATGCCTGATGGGGCTAAAACATTGTCGCGGATGGTTCTGGGTACATATCGTCAGGCCCCCGTTCCCTCCCTCCGTGAAAACAAGGGCAGACAATCGTTTCGCGCCTTTTTTCCTGAGTTACCTGTGCAGACGCCATACCACGGCAAGCATGGAGCCCGCTCAGCTCACTGTCACCGTATGTCTCCTGGGTGCTGGCAGACGCGGTACTGCATTGCTACACAGTAGCAGCAACCCATTGCCTTGTGGCAGCAGACGGTGCAATAGGATTGGTAGCCGTCATCGTCATGTCAGAGATGCTCCTGGCCACGTCGGCCAGGAGCGCCTGGGCAGAAATGGGCGCAGGGACTAAATTTGGAGTGACTTGATCAAGTCATTCTCTTTAGTCCTGCAGTCAGTCCTATTGAACCATCTTATGGTGAGCAGACAGGCGATATGGATTGCTAGCAGTCCTATTGCATCATCTTCTGCCAAGCAGGCAAGAAATGAGGATGGCTAGCAGTCGTATTGTACCATCTTCTGCCGAGCAGCCCTGAGATGTGGATGGCATGCAGTCCTTCTGCACGGTCTGCTGCCAGCCAAAGATGTAAAAGATAGATGGAGTGTATCAAAACAGGAAATAGACCAGATTTGTTTTGTACTCATTTGCTTCCCGCCCCCCTCCCCCGTCTAGGGGACTCATTCCTCTAGGTCACACTGCAGTCACTCACAGAGAAGGTACAGCGAGGTAAATCTAGCCATGTATCAATCAGAGGCCAGACTAACCTCCTTGCACCATTTCTTATTGGAACCCTCCGTGAAGTCCTGTCTGAAATACTCCTTGATGTAAAGCCACCCCCTTTGTTGATTTTAGCTCCCTGAAGCCAACCCTGTAAGCCGTGTCCTCAGTCGCCCCTCCCTCCGTCAGAGCAATGGCAGACAATCGTTCCGCGCCCTTTTTCTGTGCGGACGCTATACCAAGGCAAGCATGGAGGCCACTCAGCTCACTTTGGCAATTAGGAGCACATTAAACACCACATGCATTATCCAGCAGTATATGCAGCACCAGAACCTGGCAGAGCGATACCGGGTGAGGAGGCGACGTCAGCGCGGTTGCGTGAGTGATCAGGACATGGACACAGATTTCTCTGAAAGCATGGGCCCTGGCAATGCATGCATCATGATGCTAATGGGGCAGGTTCATGCTGTGGAACGCCGATTCTGGGCTCGGGAAACAAGCACAGACTGGTGGGACCGCATAGTGTTGCTGGTCTGGGACGATTCCCAGTGGCTGCGAAACTTTCGCATGCGTAAGGGCACTTTCATGGAACTTTGTGACTTGCTTTCCCCTGCCCTGAAGCGCATGAATACCAAGATGAGAGCAGCCCTCAGAGTTGAGAAGCGAGTGGCGATAGCCCTGTGGAAGCTTGCAGCGCCAGACAGCTACCGGTCAGTTGGGAATCAATTTGGAGTGGGCAAATCTACAGTGCGGGCTGCTGTGATGCAAGTAGCCCACACAATCAAAGATCTGTGGATATCAAGGGTAGTGACCCTGGGAAATGTGCAGGTCATAGTGGATGGCTTTGCTGCAATGGGATTCCCTAACTGTGGTGGGGCCATACAGAACCCATATCCCTATCTTGGCACCGGAGCACCAAGCCGGCGAGTACATAAACCGCAAGGGGTACTTTTCAATAGTGCTGCAAGCTCTGGTGGATCACAAGGGACGTTTCACCAACATCAACGTGGGATGGACGGGAAAGGTACATGACGCTCACATCTTCAGGAACTCTGGTCTGTTTCAAAAGCTGCAGGAAGGGACTTTATTCCCAGACCAGAAATAACCGTTGGGGATGTTGAAATGCCTATAGTTATCCTTGGGGACCCAGCCTACCCCTTAATGCCATGGCTTATGAAGCCGTACACAGGCAGCCTGGACAGTAATCAGGAGCTGTTCAACTACAGGCTGAGCAAGTGCAGAATGGTGGTAGAATGTGCATTTGGACGTTTAAAGGCGCGCTGGCGCAGTTTACTGACTCGCTTAGACCTCAGCAAAACCAATATTCCCACTGTTATTACTGCTTGCTGCGTGCTCCACAATATCTGTGAGAGTAAGGGGGAGACGTTTATGGCGGGGTGGGAGGTTGAGGCAAATCGCCTGGCTGCTGGTTACGCGCAGCCAGACATCAGAGCGGTTAGAAGAGCACAGGAGGGCGCGGTACGCATCAGAGAAGCTTTGAAAACCCATTTCATGACTGGCCAGGCTACGGTGTGAAAGTTCTCTTTGTTTCTCCTTCATGAAACCCCCCGCCCCTTGGTTCGCTCTACTTCCCTGTAAGCTAACCACCCTCCCCTCCTCCCTTCGATCACCGCTTGCAGAGGCAATAAAGTCATTGTTGCTTCACATTCATGCATTCTTTATTCATTCATCACACAAATAGGGGGATGACTACCAAGGTAGCCCAGGAGGGGTGGTGGAGGAGGGAAGGAAAATGCCACACAGCACTTTAAAAGTTTACAACTTTAAAATTTATTGAATGCCAGCCTTCTTTTTTTGGGCAATCCTCTGTGGCGGAGTGGCTGGTTGGCCGGTGGCCCCCCCACCGCGTTCTTGGGCGTCTGGGTGTGGAGGCTATGGAACTTGGGGAGGAGGGCGGTTGGTTACACAGGGGCTGTAGTGGCAGTCTGTGCTCCAGCTGCCTTTGCTGCAGCTCAACCATACACTGGAGCATACTGGTTTGACCCTCCAGCAGCCTCAGCATTGAATCCTGGCTCCTCTCATCACGCTGCCGCCACATTTGAGCTTCAGCCCTGTCTTCAGCCCACCACTTACTCTCTTCAGCCTGCCACCTCTCCTCCCGGTCATTTTGTGCTTTCCTGCACTCTGACATTATTTGCCTCCACGTATTCGTCTGTGCTTTGTCAGTGTGGGAGGACAGCATGAGCTCAGAGAGCATTTCATCACGAGTGTGTTTTTTTTTTCTTTCTAATCTTCACTAGCCTCTGGGAAGGAGAAGATCCTGTGATTATTGAAACACATGCAGCTGGTGGAGAAAAAAAAAAGGGACAGCGGTATTTAAAAAGACACATTTTATAAAAAAGTGGCTACACTCTTTCAGGGTAAACCTTGCTGTTAACATTACACACATAGCACATGTGCTTTCGTTACAAGGTCGCATTTTGCCTCCCCCCACCGCGTGGCTACCCCTCAACCCTCCCCTCTCCCTGTGGCTAATAGCGGGGAACATTTCTGTTCAGCCACAGGCAAACAGCCCAGCAGGAATGGGCTCCTCTGAGTGTCCCCTGAAGAAAAGCACCCTATTTCAACCAGGTGACCATGAATGATATCTCACTCTCCTGAGGATAACACAGAGAGATAAAGAACGGATGTTGTTTGAACGCCAGCAAACATACACTGCAATGCTTTGTTGTACAATGATTCCCAAGTACGTGTTACTGGCCTGGAGTGGTAAAGTGTCCTACCATGAAGGACGCAATAAGGCTGCCCTCCCCAGAAACCTTTTGCAAAGGCTTTGGGAGTACATCCAGGAGAGCCGCGAATGCCAGGGCAAAGTAATCCTTTCACATGCTTGCTTTTAAACCATGTATAGTATTTTAAAAGGTACACTCACCGGAGGTCCCTTCTCCGCCTGCTGGGTCCAGGAGGCAGCCTTGGGTGGGTTCGGGAGGTACTGGCTCCAGGTCCAGGGTGAGAAACAGTTCCTGGCTGTCGGGAAAATCGGTTTCTCCGCTTGCTTGCTGTGAGCTATCTACAACCTCATCATCATCATCTTCTTCTTCGTCCCCAAAACCTGCTTCCGTGTTGCCTCCATCTCCATTGAAGGAGTCAAACAACATGGCTAGGGTAGTGGTGGCTGAACCCCCTAAAATGGCATGCAGCTCATCATAGAAGCGGCATATTTGGGGCTCTGACCCGGAGCGGCCGTTCGCCTCTCTGGTTTTCTGGTAGGCTTGCCTCAGCTCCTTAAGTTTCACGTGGCACTGCTTCGGGTCCCTGTTATGGCCTCTGTCCTTCATGCCCTGGGAGATTTTGACAAAGGTTTTGGCATTTCGAAAACTGGAACGGAGTTCTGATAGCACAGATTCCTCTCCCCATACAGCGATCAGATCCCGTACCTCCCGTTCAGTCCATGCTGGAGCTCTTTTGCGATTCTGGGACTCCATCATGGTCACCTCTGCTGATGAGCTCTGCATGGTCACCTGCAGCTTGCCATGCTGGCCAAACAGGAAAAGTTCAAAAGTTCGCGGTTCTTTTCCTGTCTACCTGGCCAGTGCATCTGAGTTGAGAGTGCTGTCCAGAGCGGTCACAATGGAGCACTCTGGGATAGCTCCCGGAGGCCAATACCGTCGAATTGTGTCCACAGTACCCCAAATTCAACCCGGCAAGGCCGGTTTAAGCACTAATCCACTTGTCAGGGGTGGAGTAAGGAAATCGATTTTAAGAGCTCTTTAAGTCGAAATAAAGGGCTTCATCATGTGGACAGGTGCACGTTTACATCGATTTAACGCTGCTAAATTCGACCTAAAGTCCTAGTGTAGACCAGGGCAGAGTAAACTGTAGGTCTTGGGCCCTCTGGACATGTCAGAGAATATCTTGAGGCACAAGAGAACACGGGGGAAGGTCAGTAAGTTTTCACTTTTGTTAAAAAATTCCAGTCTGTTAAAATGAGCCATACTACAAAATGTATTACCTGGCACATTTTCAAAAGCCATGCGCCAACTGTGCTCAGTACATAATCAAACATGCATTGGCAACAGGAATGTTTAATGTAGCCTATAGCAGTGTTGGTGATGCATTTTGTTGTTTCTCATTTTAAATTAGTGAGAATATTAGCACCCAATTTTCTGAGGTGCTGAGTCCCCGCATTTCCTATTCGAGTCAGTGCAAGTGGAGCTCAGAACGTGGAGGAATGTGGCACTTTAAGTCTGATCAAAGCTAAGTACTATTCTTTTAATTAATGAAATGAGGGCTTTAAGAAACTTAGGCTTTGCCTTTCATGTTATGTGGTAGAGAGGGTCTGGGGGCTTCATGTTTTATAACAGTGCAATTAATGGTGTTTTCTGAATTTTATAAAGAATTCTACTTTCCCAGTTCGTTCTAGGCTCAGTTCTTAAGTCACTGGGCGTGGGGTGCTAAATACCTTTGAGGATCTGAGCCCTAAGTCACTTGGGCACTCTATTCTTTTTTAAATTTAACTTGCTACAATTTTCAGAACTTAAAAAGCACTCCTGCATACATGCAAAACTCTCAATACCTCAAAATAGAGGGGACTTAGAGATACTAAGAATGTGCCCTAAGCAGCACCTCTTTCAGGGAGAGAGTGCAGATTGAAAGGAAAATGAAATGTTACTTTTCTTTCACCATAAAAACTTGTAAAGTTGATTAAAAAGTAAAAGAAAGCAATTAAAAAAGAATCATAGAAAAATTATGGAGCAGGTCCTCAAGGAATCAATTCTGAAGCACATAGAGGAGAGGAAAGTGATCAGGAACAGTCAGCATGGATCCACCAAGGGCAAGTCATGCCTGACTAATCTAATTGCCTTCTATGACGAGATAACTAGCTCTGTGGATGAGGGGAAAGCAGTGGACGTATTGTTCCTTGACTTTAGCAAAGCTTTTGACACGGTCTCCCACAGTATTCTTGCCAGTAAGTTAAAGAAGTATGGGCTGGATGAATGGACTATAAGGTGAATAGAAAGCTGGCTAGATTGTCAGGCTCAATGGGTAGTGATCAATGGCTCCATGTCTAGTTGGCAGCCGGTATCAAGTGGAGTGCCGCAAGGGTCGGTCCTCGGGCCGGTTTTGTTCAATATCTTCATTAATGATCTGGAGGATGGCGTGGATTGCACCCTCAGCAAGTTTGCAGGTGATGCTAAACTGGGAGGGGAGGTAGATACGCTGGAGGGTAGGGATAGGATACAGAGGGACCTAGACAAATTAGAGGATTGGGCCAAAAGAAATCTGATGAGGTTCAACAAGGACAAGTGCAGAGTCCCGCACTTAGGACGGAAGAATCCCATGCACTGCTACAGACTAGGGACCGAATGGCTCGGCAGCAGTTCTGCAGAAAAGGACCTAGGGGTTACAGCGGACTAGAAGCTGGATATGAGTCAACAGTGTGCCATTGTTGCCAAGAAGGCCAATGGCATTTTGGGATGTATAAGTAGGGGCATTGCCAGCAGATCGAGGGACGTGATCGTTCCCCTCTATTCGACATTGGTGAAGCCTCATCTGGAGTACTGTGTCCAGTTTTGGGCCCCACACTACAAGAAGGATGTGGAAAAATTGGAAAGAGTCCAGCAGAGGGCAACAAAAATGATTAGGGGACTGGAACACATGACTTGGAGAGGCTGAGGGAACTGGGATTGTTTAGTCTGCGGAAGAGAAGAATGAGGAGGGATTTGATAGCTGCTTTCAACTACCTGAAAGGGGTTCCAAAGATGATGGATCTAGACTGTTCTCAGTAGTTGCAGATGACAGAACGAGGAGTAATGGTCTCAAGTTGCAGTGGGGGAGGTTTAGGTTGGATATTAGGAAAACCTTTTTCACTAGGAGGGTGGTGAAGCACTGGAATGCGTTACCTAGGGAGGTGGCGGAATCTCCTTCCTTAGAAGTTTTTAAGGTCAGGCTTGACAAAGCCCTGGCTGGGATGATTTAGTTGGGGACTGGTCCTGCTTTGAGCAGGGGGTTGGACTAGATGACCTCCTGAGGTCCTTTCCAACCCTGATATTCTATGATTCTAAGAAAGTAAAAGCATAAAGCACCTGTGGCTCTTTATTCCAGATGTTAGAAAGGAGCCATACATGTTAAGTCTTTATTATTCTGAGTGTTCAATTATTGTCAGTCTACAGGTAAACAAACTCAGTCACCAAGACAAGCTGTATACTAAAAGGAGACATTGCCCCAGTCAAATGTTACATTTTCTAAGCACTGCAGAGCTCAGAGTTTTGGAAATTCTCTAGGCTCCTTGGAAATTCTCCCCCTTAATTCAGGTCCCTAGATGGTAACTGTTGGGTGTGGAGCTCTGTTGAAGAACTAGCCCGAGATGTTTACACAAGTGTATCGAGCTGTGCGTGTTTTTCCATCTGATTCCCCCGTCTCCCTACTTTATTTTCACATTACATTCATGTACTACAGTTTTATTACGTAGGCCAGGTCTACACTATAAACTGACATCGGTATAACTACGTCGCTCAGGGGGGTGAAAAATTCCCCCCCCCCAAGCGACGCAGTTATGCTGACCTAACCCCCGTAGTGTAGACAGCGGTATGTTGATGAGAGAGCTTCTCCCATCGACATAACTGCCACCTCTCGCGGAGGTGGATTAACTACATGGATGGGAGAAGCTCTCCTGTCGGCATAGTAACATCTTCGCTAAAGCGGCACAGCTGTGCCACTGCAGTGTTTTACGTGTGGACCTGCCCGTAGTTAGGGCCTGACTTTCCAACCCTTCCTTCATGTGAGTAGTCTCATTTCATTAGGATTAGTTGCATAGGGCAAGACTGCACACATGATAACGGGTTACAGGATTGGGCCCATACTGAGTAAAACCAGCACTCTTTTGGCTGTATAACCAATTTCAGCAGGAATATACCAAGTTCACAGTTTCTTTGGGATTGTTTAATGGTTTAAACATTTTCTTCTGATAAAATCAATTCAGTGTAAATGATGCGTTTTCTCCGGTTTTTTTTTTTTTTTTTCCAGAGATCAAACTACTGGAAAAATTTAACTTTTAAAGTGCATTCCACAGCTGTCTAAACGGGAGCTTTGAATGTGATTTCTACACACTCTATGTCACAGTATTTTAAATAGCTGATCAAAAGAACCTACAATAACCCAGTGAACTCTACCAGCATGTGTACCTTGGTTGTGGAGTAATTGCAGCTTAAACTCAACAGGGAAGAAAATAGGACCAGTCATAAGACTAACCCAGTGTTTGAAGTGAAATTGAGCACTTTGAATATCTTGGCCTCTTCGTCAATTCAGAAGTGCTACACTCTCCTACAGAGTTCCATCGCGGACACTACAAAAGAAACAAGTTCTATCAAGCGGAGCACAAAGAATAAAGGAAACAAAAGCTTACGTTTCTTCATCTCTATTTATCTTTCACGTTCTGTGAGCCTTGCACTTTTCTGATCTGAAGAAGTTTAATTTTGCATTATTAATGGTAAAAATTGCTTCTCCTTTAAGAGAATCAAAACAAATGAAATCATAGAGGGGGTGTTGGAGAACGGAGAGGTAGGCAGGCAGCTGCATGCATTACTCCAGCTCATATTGTTAGCAAGAACATTGGCATGGTTTTGCACATAAGCTTTTGAGAACCAGGTTGAAGCACATGCAATTTTTTGCTCCTTTCTGCAATTTTATCTGGAGGATTATGCTCTGAGGGGGGCTGAAAGTAAACTAGTAATGAATCCCCCTTTTACTCCGGGGGGGGGGGGGGGTATTCATAGCTTACAGAGAAGCAGTGTGAGATAAGAGTATAACATTAATGTGTAAGAAAGAGCATTGTGCTGTGTAATGCCTCCTGCAAAGCTCTAGAAGAAATCCCAATCGTTAACAGAACTGGAAATAAATGAGAAAACGAAGTAAGATATAATTCTTGAAAAGCCACAAGCAGCAGAGAGAAAACCCATGAAATAACAAAAAGTGACTGACTGGAAGATGCACCAGGTTCAAGATAAGTGATGTCAATGAATGTACACCTACTCATAAGGATGTGAAAACTGCAAGGTATACATGGGCCATTTGGGCCAGTAGAGGAATTGTCTCAATAAGCCATTCTCAAAGTGGGCTGAATTTTTCCAGGTTTTTGTACAAATGTTACGTTTTTAAAATATCACATTCATGGTCATGTAATTTTCATTATTCAAGCAACACAAGCATACTGTGCATTGTAATACTGGGGTACAAATGGAATACTGATCCGGGGTATCATCATTTGTTAAGCACATGCCACTCAGCAGAATAAAACAAAGCGACAGGCCCCTGCTTCCATGAGGCTGAAGTCTAATTCAGACAGAATTATATTACCTAACCAGTGAATTCTCAAATTTCTATTTCTTTCATTTATTACTTTGAAAGTACCAGCCACCCCAATAGAGGGTGAAATCCTGGCCCAACTGAGGTCAATGGCAATAGTCACATTGATTTCAAAGAGCCCAGACTCCCTGTCAAATATCTGGGACACTGTACAAAAAAAAAAAAAAAAAATTAAGGTGTGGGTGTGGAGAATTAAGCCCAGATGCAGCTAGTCAGCAAGTGCACAAGGAAGAAAGAGTGAAAGAAAAGGGGGCCAATATGTACAAGTGTACCAAATACAACGTTACACTTAGCTCTGGAGACAGCAGCATAGGGACTCTGGCCAACACGGTAAGGGAGGCCTTAGAAGATCCCGCACCCCAATGCAGACCAAACTTCAGGACAATGAGCCAAGACAACTGAAGTGATCCTGGTGTTTTGGACAGACAGGTAGAGAGCAGTCCCTTAGGCACATCTCAGGTCCGTTAGGCAGGTTCAGGGAACATTTCTGTTACTGCCAAGCTACACTACAATCTTCCAAAAGTCTTGCCAAGTGGACAGTAGCCCCAATGGCCAACAAAATAGCCACACCCCGTAGTCTGAGCAACTCTGGCTACCCATGGCTGTTGGGACGGCCCCTGCGGCTGTCTGAACTTGTGCCAGAGCTAAACTTTGCTAGCCCTGGAATCTGGGAGCAAAGGTGAGAGCTCTGTTGGACCCAATGATCTCGCCCATGCACAGAGTGTACACCAGCCTCTACACTCATTGAATGAAAGCAATTATATTTCGGTGAGATTGTGTCTCAGGATGCAATTTACATAGATGAACAATTAATGTGGTTAAATAAACCAGTTAGGGCCATATTCTGTCCTTGGTTGGACGCAGGCATTAACCCCAAAGCAAGTATTACATGAACAAAGGCCGAATGTAGACCTGACAGGATTATTGCTTCAGCTACACTGATATTTGACAGGCCATGGACCATTAGGGATTATAAAAGGCCTAGCCGTGGAGGGTCAAACCCCAGCTTCCCCAGTGACCCAGCAGAAGGGACATGACTGTGGCCTTTTCACTCCTGTTAGCGCTGCTCGGGAACAGCTCTGAACAGCAGCAGGGGCACGGGAATGAGCCTGTGGGGGGCAGGGAGAAAAGCCAGCACTGACTGTTTCGTGCAGTGGCGACTGTGAAGAGGTCACACCAGATAGGAGGAAGAAAGGGGAAGCTGGGGGCTTTAGTTAAAAGAAAGTGGACAGTGTAGCTAGTTCAGTTCATTTCCCCAACCAGCTGCCAGTGGTTAGTGAAATGCCTGCCTTGTCTCACAGTCAGGGGGCATTCTGAGGCGCCAGGAGCCCTTTGGACCCACTTCACACCACCTCAGCTAATGGTACATCTACACAGCAGCTGGAAGATGTAATTTTCTGTGTGCCAGCTGCCCGAGTACATAGATAGGATCTCAGATGGGCTGGTGCTCGGATGGCGAGCCTGAGTCACCATGCTACTCTGGTAAGACTGCTATTTTTAGTGCACCAGCTCGAGCAGAGCTGGCGCATATGTGTCTACTGGAGCTCCAAGTTGCAGTGTAGACATACCCCAATAATTTGTATTTCTGGGCACTCTGGGCCATGTCTACAAGCACTACAGCGGCACAGCTGCCGTGCTGCAGTTATGCCACCATAGCCCTGTGACCCAGACTATGGTGGCGAAAAGGGGTCTCTTGAGAGGCTGTCAATTTAGCAGTGTCTACACTGGGGCTTAGGTTGACTTAACTCTTCTCCTCGGGGGGCAGGGTGTGTGTGAAGTTTTCACAGCCCTGAGTGACATAGATAGGTGTAGACCAGTCCTAAGTAAAAATGAGATGAATGGGAGGGGAAACAGGGCTGCACTACAGAAAAGCCCAGTCAATGGAGGGCTTTGACTCAATGTGATTTTGGCTTAGCTTCTCTCCCCTCAGAAATGTTGCCAAGCGCTAAGGGCCCGGATTCCCTCAGCACACGATCTACATGCAGTGCTTCTCTGCACAGAGGCGGCCAGTCTTGATTAAGAGTAACATTGTCAAAAGCAACTTTCAATGGGACTTAAAACTCCCAACCCGCTTAGGTGCTTTTGAATATTTTGCACTAAACGAAATGTATCATTTGGGGCCCAAAATGGGGAGAAATCAAAGTGACAGATACCAACACAGACATCAGATACCAACCTCTTCTTCTCAGCTGTGCTGATGTGGCCAAAACAGTCTCTTCTGGCCAAAGTCACCAATGAGTTAGTAGTGTTTAACTTACTGCACCACGCGAGGCAGTGAAGGCAAAAAAATATATTTAGTCGGGTTCATACAGCTAAACAGCAGCTATGTTACAGCGACATTGTACATCTCCCAAGAGCATTATGGGATACCTTGCAATAATTCTTCTGCAAGAGAAGAATAAATAATGGCTTTCATTAAAAATATCTTCTCCTGTATTGGGCATGTCAAGCCAGTTAATAGTGTTAGGGGTCCAGATTCAGGAAAAGGAGGAGTCTAAAGATATTCCAAAGAACAGGCATCCCACCTGGAGATTCTGGTCTTCTATTCCCACCCCCACCCCTCAAGTTTTTTAGCCAAAGACCCTGCAGTTTCACCCCAAGTCTCACTGCAGCATTGTTAATGTCTGCAAAGCCCGTGTCAACAGCAAGATGAGCAGAGAGTGAACAGGCACATGGGCCCTGCTGGTTTCTGTGTGGAGGAGACTGGATCGCCCGTGTCCCCGTGGCTGAGGTTCTACTGTAATGTAGCCATTAATGATGCGAATCCGGGGAGGTGGGTCAGTGGTACTGCAAGGCAAACAGAGAAGAATCTTGGTCAGCAGTTAGTCACAAGGGTCAATGATCACCATGAACCAGGAGTCAAATTGTCACAGAAATGCCCACAGGAGGGTCCAAGGCCAACTTGTGGAGCTGTCTGCAGATCTTGTGTGTTCCTGAATGAGGCTGTGAGTTTGGCCTCCCTGCCCCATGGATCCACAAAGAAAGGGAGCCCTTCACTCTCCCCACTCTGAACCTCCCTAGCCCCACTGACATCAAGACTCCTTGATGACTCATTCTGCTAACGGCAGGGCACTGCACACCTGCCCCTCTCAGAGGAGGACAGAGCCAGATAATGCTCCTATCAGATCCCCACTGGCAAAGGAGAGGAGAATGCCATGGACAATACCTCATCCCCATCTCACACCACAATTCCCGAAGGGCCCCAACCCAGCTGAGCATCAATATAACGACTTGGCAAAAGAGACTCCCTGATGGATGGGGGTGTTCAATGTGGTGGAGCTGGTTATTCCTGTCCCTGAGCTGGGATCTACCTGATTAGACTTCCCTTCACTCACAGAAGGGACAGTCGATCCCAGGGAAGCAGAGAGGTATTAGCAACATTCCTGAGCCCCTGCAGCCAGCCTTTCGGCTGATCAGCAACCTTAGCAGATAAACAAATCTAGCCTTGCAGCAGAGAAGGCTCTGCTGACCAGCATTCTCACCACATGGCACCAATTTATAGGGTTGATGCATCTGCTTTCAACAGCTGAGCCTGAACCCCGTCCAGGTTCTCCCCAGTTTGCACGTGCATGTTAGCATGAACCAAGCCTCTCTGCAGCCTCCATATAAATGATGGTCCATGTGAAAGGGCATCACTGGCAGGTGGAGAAAGCATATAGACCATATATGGGACAGTGGGAGTGAGGAAAATCCAGGCATCTATTAGAAATGCTTCTCAGTCTAGAGACCGAGAAGCAAAGGTCCACGTGAAAAGCCTGTCCCAAACAGGAGTGTGAGCTGAGGGCACTGCTCTCTGGATAACAGGCTGGAGCCAGATTTGACCCTGAGGCTATAGGCAGACACAGCTCAAATCCCCAGGCCCAGCATTGTTAGGTGGAAACTAAGATAAATTCCAGCAAAATTCCAGCAAGCACACCTGCCCAACTGTACAAACGTATCCATTTCACTTGCATCAGCGCGCTCCAGCTGCTGTGCACTATTCCTGCTTTACGTTGGCTGAGTGCATTAAGCAAAAATGCTTGGGGAATTTGAAGGCAATTAGTCTGCTTTTTGAAAACACTTACCACTCCATATCCAACAGCCCCGCAGGTGGCTCCTACAGTAACTGGACAGAACCCAGCTGGCAGAGCAACAAAGCAGAGAGCAGATACATGCAGGAGCACAGACCAGAGCAATTCAGGCCAAACCCGCTACAAGACTGTATGAAATCACTTGAGTTAGGCCTTTCATGGTTACCTGCTCACAGGAGTTACTTTACGAATGGCCCAGACCCAAGCACAAGAGATTTATCCACTGAGAGATGGATATGTAGGAGTAAGGGCTGTGGCTTCAGAGATGGACTGAGTATTTATGTCTGAAGGGTTCCTGTGAATGACTGAATTTCATCAGTGACGTGAAACAGCGCCACTAGGTGGGGCAGTTAGCACAACAGAAGCATGCAAAGAAGTTTGCATGTGTTTGTTTGCTCTTTTTTTTTTTTAAAACAAGGCAGCAATTTCAGGAACTGCCCATCACCTAGAGATAACGTAGGATATCTAGGGCGTAAAGTTAGTATTGATTTTCCACACAGTGCGGAGACCCCTGCAATGGAAAGAATCTAATCTGAAGCGCAGTGATGGGCAGTTAAGTGACAGTATGCGGCAGATACAGTGGCTTCCTATAGTTCTCCCTATTTGGAAGGCACCGGGCAGACAACTAAGAAGAAATAAACATCACTCTGCTTGTTTTCCCCCAGTACAGAAGCTGTTTGGGAGGCTCGTCCTCTAGCCATTTACTCCTTCTGCTGCTAGGGTCACTACTAAAAATCAGACTTTGTTTCTGGTTCAAGTGATGCATTTCATGGGTGGAAAGAAAACTGCAGAGAAAGAAAGCAAGAAAGAGAGATCTGGTCTCTGCCACTCCCAAGGCCCTAAAGGCACATATACCTGGAGTCAGGAGGGGGTTGCTGACAGTAGCCACCAACAAAACTTTATCAGCTTTGTGCTCCCTGGAGGTCTGACTAGAGCATTCCTGAAGTGGAAACTGGAGAAACAGCCCTTACTCCCAGTTACGCTCAACTTCTTCCCATCTCACCTACCCCTTGCTGTAAAAATGACCCTCAGCTAAGACTCTGATCCCGCAAATACACAGGAGTAGGCTTTAGCACATTAGTAGTCCCATTGACTTCAATAGGAATATTGCATGCATAAAGTTAAACATGTGTGGGTATATGAAGGATCAGGGCCTAAACTGGTAAAGGCTCTGGGTTATCCTTTAGGATTGTCTGCTGAAGGTCGAGCTAATACCAGCTATAACAATAAAAACCACAAACTATAACTAACATCAACTTTATTAACTTCAGTAAAAGAAAATTATAGCAACCTGTGCAACCATATTTAATATATAGTATAATGATCATCTCTGCATTTAAACTCAGACAAGAACAGCCATTGCAGCTTTCCCCCGACCTGTCCCCATAATATATCATTCAGAAGAATCAGAAAGCAGTGATATATGATGTAATGTATCAAAGCAGTGCAGGTGCTCTCAAGTGCTCTCTACCTTGAGGCTGATGAAAAATAATGATTTAGGAAGTCCCACTGAATTGAATTGAGAAACTTGTTTAAAATTCGTAGGGACCAATTTCCATTGCCCTGCCCCTTCAGCAGTCATTTAAACTGCACACAGTGGGAGTGAAACGCTCCCAGTCTGAATGAGCACATTTCACAGGGGTAAATGTTGGCACAAGGTGATGGAGATTCAGACCTGCATTTTATCAGATGGGAAGGAAATAAGTAAATCTACAGATGCACATTCAGCAGTGGGTCAGTGGCAAATGGAAGGTGCTTGACGAATGACACACAGTTCAAAAGGCGGCTATGCTTCTTGTGGTTCTATCTGTCCTAGGAGAGTCAGTTCTCTTGGTTGGGAAAACCACCTTAGTCGCCTCTTCCCCACCCCACCTTATTTTTGATACTAAACCAATTATGCAGACAGAACCAACTGCATTGTTAATGGTGTGTTAGGGCACCTAGAAATATGAATTTTTATTATTATTTAAATCTAAATGCATAAATAAGAATTGCAGGAGATAAGAGACCAAATTCTGCTCTTTGGATTTGCACCAGAGGAAGTGAACAGAGTTTAAAACACAGGGTTTGTGGCATGTTAATGAGCCTCGATAAATAGCCAATCTTAGTGTAGCGGAGCGCTTCCCTCCCCCGCCAGTTGGTACCTTTCTTCAATGCGAACCCAGAGGTCGTTAAACTGGCGCAGCCTTTGCTTCTTCTGTTGCTTCTTCTTCTTCTTCTTGTATTTCCTGTCCACTTTCTCCAGCAGGTCGACACGCTCGGGCAGTAGCAGGTGGGGCAGAAGCTCCTCTTCCTCTTTCTGAGGATGCGGCAGGCGGTGCAGCTCCTGGGCAATCACATAGGGGGTGTACGCCGGTGAGGATGATGAGAAGGTTGACCAGGTTTTTTGATTCTTCCCACTGGGGGGAAAGGAAACCAGAATGTTTGGAACGCCCTTGAGTGGGGGTCTTGGTCCAGCCCCATGGCAACTGAGATACTATGCAGCCTCCTGATCCCCTACGTCAACAAGTATTTCCCCCTGGAAGTTCTGCTGGTTTAAATCTTATCATCTACCCATCCTCTGTTCCCATCCCCCCCGCCCCATGTCACACCTCGGGTCAAGCGGAGTCTTTTCAGTTCAGAGGGCCTAAGGAAAGAGTGTTTCCGGCACTGACCAATGCACAGGCTGAGCTCAGGAGGAAAAGATCATTCAAGGATAACATAATGCACTTGGCTGACTACATTGCCAAAACACTGCTGCTGAGATGCACTGAGTGCCTGCTGAAGTCAGACTGGCAGATACGCACCATTTCTCAGAATCAGGCCAAAAAATGATAGATTCTAAGGCCAGAAAAGACCATGATGCTCATCTGATCTGACCTCCTCCATAGCATGGCTCAGAGAATTTCACCCTGTTATTCCTGCATCCGACCCAGCTTAAGGTGGAATGATCGGTTAGAAAGGCAGCCAGTCTGGGGGCAGGTTGGCACTTAAAACACTGCAGCGGTGCAGCTGCACTGCTGTAGTGCTTAAGTGAAAACGCTCCTACACCGACAGGAGAGTTTCTACCCTTGGCGTAGTTAATCCACCTCCTCGAGAGGAGGGAGCTCTGTCTCCCATCAACGCAGCACTGTCTATGCATGGGGTTAGGTTGGTGTAACCGCATTGGTCGGGGTGTGGATTTTTCACACCCCGAGCTATGCAGTTATACCGATATCAGTCCGTCGTGTAGATCTGGCCTAGGTTTAAAGGCTCCAAAGGATGGACAATTTACCACATCCCTTGGGATAAGCTGAATTACCCTCACCGTTACAAATCTGCATCTTGTAAACAAGCGATCTAGCGATGAAATGCTCTATATGTCATTAGCAATCCCTGGAGCCATGCAGGACCTCAGAGATGGGACAAACAGAAGCAGAGAATGCATTTGAGATGGTCTATAACTGGCCTTTTAATGAAGAGCTTGATACAGCTTCTGATAGAACCTTAGTTACAGGGTTAATTCACACTCATGGCCATGCTGTTGTTTCTACTGGGGAATCTAAACACCAGTTAGGGTGACTAGATGTCCCGATTTTATAGGGACAGTCCCGATTTTTGGGTCTTTTTCTTATATAGGCTCCTATTACCCCCCACCCCATCCCGATTTTTCACACTTGCTGGCTGGTCACCCTAACACCAGTTCTCAAGTACTCACTGGCAGCTAGGAAAGATGGTCCAATGGTTAGGGAACAGGCTTAACAGCTGGAAGACCAGCGTGCAATTCCCTGCTCTCCACAGACTTCCGGGTGACCTTGGCAAGTCACTTAGTCTCTCGTTGCTCTGTTCCCCACCTGTCAAAAGAGATAACTGCCCTGCCCTAGCTCGCAGGCGTGTGCTGATGAGAAATACATAGAAGCCTGTGAGATGTTCAGGTACTACAGTAAGGGACCCTTATGGGATGGAGAGTTTTAATGGGAGATAAAAAGAAAAGGAGTACTTGTGGCACCTTAGAGACTAACCAGTTTATTTGAGCATGAGCTTTCGTGAGCTACAGCTCACTTCATCGGATGCATAGCATATCGTGGAAACTGCAGAAGACATTATATACACACAGAGACCATGAAACAAAACTTCCTCCCACCTCACTCCCCCGCTGGCAACAGCTTATCTAAAGTGATCCTCAAGTAGAGCCATTTCCAGCATAAATCCAGGTTTTCTCACCCTTCCCCCCCCCCCCCCCCGCCACAAACTGTGGGGGGGGGGGGGGGAGGGTGAGAAAACCTGGATTTGTGCTGGAAATGGCTCTACTTGAGGATCACTTTAGATAAGCTGTTGCCAGCGGGGGAGTGAGGTGGGAGGAAGTTTTGTTTCATGGTCTCTGTGTGTATATAATGTCTTCTGCAGTTTCCACGATATGCTATGCATCCGATGAAGTGAGCTGTAGCTCACGAAAGCTCATGCTCAAATAAACTGGTTAGTCTCTAAGGTGCCACAAGTACTCCTTTTCTTTTTACGAATACAGACTAACACGGCTGTTACTCTGAAACCTGTCATTAATGGGAGATGTGTGTCAGGTCAGCCTGCCACTTGGTGGCAGCAGATCCCATTGATTCAGGGGGGATCTAGGCCAACCTTAGTGGTTGGTGACATCATTTTGAAGGCCCCTAGGATAACAAAGCTGAAGCATGCTGCAGAGCGGAGACACTTGCAGGCAGGCCAAGTGCTGGGGCAAGGAAGGTTCTTTCCCCCACAAGGCTGGCTCTGGGGAGCACAGGGACCACTGCCTCCTCCAAAAAGCAGTTGGGGGAGAAATGGGGCTATGGGCCTGCTGCTCCTCCTCTAACCCTGGCTGCCATAGGCGGTGGGTATAATAGGCCTGCCCTGGTGTGCTGCAGCTGCTGGACACTGGTTGTGCAGTTTGCATGGGAAGTTTTGCTTATTTTTATGCCCCATGCAGATTCCAGGGCAGCTGAGGAGGCAGTATGTGCTACTCAGCTTCTCAGGTTCACCAGTAACCTCCCTGGACCCAGGTTCTTCGAGAAGAGACAAGCTTTTCCCATGGGGCGGCTTGGGGTTTCAGGAGGGGAGGCGCAGCAAGGCTGGGGTGGCTTCTGCCGGCCCAGGGGTCTTCTGGGTGGGGGGAGGGGGCAGGATTCCTCCAGCTGCAAGGGGGCGAGGGGTTCAGGTCATGGTGGGGTGACCTCGGGCAGAATGGGTGGGGCCGGGGGACTAGCCTCTTCAAAGGGGGGCTCCATGCTGGCGGCGGAGTAGGAGCTGGTACAACCAGGGAAGCAATCTGCCTCATCTCAAGCAGACACTATCTGCCTGGTGCCCCTTTTGGGGCACTGCAGCTCTGCATCATGCCTGATACAGGGAAGTAGCTTTAAAGCTACAACCCAATCCTTGATGTCTGTAAGAAAGAGTATTTTCCCTCAAGTGGAGCCCAACCAAATTCCTCCTAAGCACCTGGATGATCTATCTTATTAACGGCATTCCATTCAAAGCTGGAGCACAGCCTGAATACCTGAGTGATCTGGAGGTTAACTTATAGCATGAGGAGAAGCAGCAGACAGGCTGGAGACGGTCTTTGGCTGAAATTACTCAAGATAGTTAAAGTCCAAAGCAGACTGCGAAGAGTTACAAAACTGGGTGACTGAGCAAGAAAATGGCAGATGAAATTCAATATTTATAAAAAGAAAAGGAGTACTTGTGGCACCTTAGAGACTAACCAATTTATTTGAGCATAAGCTTTCGTGAGCGACAGCTCACATGCATCCGATGAAATGAGCTGTCGCTCACGAAAGCTTATGCTCAAATAAATTGGTTAGTCTCTAAGGTGCCACAAGTACTCCTTTTCTTTTTGCGAAAACAGACTAACACGGCTGCTACTCTGAAACCAATATTTATAAATGCACAGTAATGCACACTGGAAAACATAATCCCAAGTATACATATAAAATGATAGGGTTTACACTGTTACCACTCAAGAAAGAGATCTTGGAGTCATCGTGGATAGTTCTCTGAAAACATCCACTCAATGTGCAGCAGCAGCCAAAAAAAGCTAACAGAATGTTGAGAACCATTAGGAAAGGGATAGATAATAAGACAGATAATATAATGCCACTATATAAATCTATGGTACGCCCACACCTTGAATATTGCATGCAGTTTTGGTTGCCTCATCTCAAAAAAGATATATTGGAACTGGAAAAAGTAGAAAGAATAGCAACAAAAACTATTAGGGTCTGTAACAGGAGGAGAGATTAAAAAGACTGGCACTGTTCATCTTGGAAAAGAGACAACTGAAGGAGGATATGATAGAGATCAATAAAACCATGGATGGTGTGGAGAAAGTGAATAAGGAAGTGTTATTTACCCCTTCACATAACACATGAATCAGAGGTCACACAATGAAAGTAACAGGCAGCAGGTTTAAAGCAAATATAAGAATGTACTTCATCACACAATGCACAGTCAACCTGTGGAACTCATTTCCGGGGATGCTCTGAAGGCCAAAACGGTAACTGGGTTCAAAAAAGAACTAGATAAGTTCATGGAGGATCAGTCCATCAATGGCTATTAGCCAGGACAGTCAGGAATGCAATCCCATCCTTTGGCTGTTCCTAAACCTCTGACTGCTAGAAGCTGAGACTAGAGGAGAAGGGATGGATCACTCGATAATTGCCGTGTTCTGTTCACTCCCTCTGAAACATCTGGCAATGGCCACTGTCAGAAGACAGGATACTGGGCTAGAAGGACCATTGGTCTGACCCAGGATAGCTGTTCTTGTGTTCTTAAAAGGAAGAGAGTGAGCAAAAAAATGTTGCTTTCACCAGCTGTACCCTGGGAGTACAATGAGCGTTTCCCTTCTCCTGCTGCAACGGCAGTCAGGCTCCCAGAGAGGAGATGGGCTGATTTCAGTGAGAGTTTGGAGTTTCCAGACTGGTCTGGTCACTGAACCTGAACTCTGTGATGGAATTTAAAACAAGTTTCAATCAAACAGATCAAAGGCAAGAGGATGTGGAATGGAATGTGAGTCCCCGTTAGAAGGGGAGAATGAAATTAGGAGTGAATTTACAGTCATTTCCCTAAGAAAACTGAGAACTGAACCCTGAGCCAGGATGACTGAGAGGACAGAGGCAGTGCCAAGAAATGAGACCGTTTGGGACCGTGAAGGAGAAGGCACTCTGAAGAAAGATCTCAGATAGAGACATTTAATACAGGGCTGGGTTTGGAATGCAAACAGATTCTGAGCTTCCCTTTTCAAGCACTACAGTGCCCTGGTTCCCCCCACTCCAGTCTTGCCTGCCCTTTTCTCAGCTTCTTATACCATCACCTCTGTGTCCTGGGCATGGTACAAACTTGCTGAGCTCTTCCACTTTTAATTCCCCCTTACAGACCCACTGCTACTGTGCTGCCTTCAGCAACCTGAGTGGACCTGTGTAGAAACCCCTGTTTACTGTTGTCCTTCCCCCAACCTCTGTCATTCCATCTGTCCTGAAACTGTGAGCAAGGAGCGTCCCTTTGTGAGGGTTTAAAAAGCCCCTAGTGTTTCATGGGCACTGCCTCAAACACATCACAATGAGATTTAGGAATCCAATCCCTTGGTGAGTATAGGAAGTGCCTGTTCAAATAGCACAGGGCACCTGTTTTATTCTTTGTGCACACACATCATCCTCGCATTTTTAGAGTGACCTGGTTATTAGAGGTGCAGGTCTCAGGGCATTTGATACTTTCTGCAGTAAATCTGTAGGCGAGCCTTTGAATGGCAGCAGGTCCCACACCCAGAGGGACCCAGGGATAGTCAGAGGCGTGGAGACATGGCGCATCCCCCTCCCCTCGTGCCAGGTCACCCCAGCAGAACTCTCCTTGAGCACAGCAGCTGCAGAGGGGAGCGGGAGTCTCAATCATTACGGCTGTGATTGTATGATGAATATTTTATGAAATACATATTCAGCCTAAAATCAGGAATAACATTTAAAAGCTCAAAATAGAGACACCAGGAGCTTAATTCAATTCAGGGCACTATATATAAAACTGTCCTCGGTGCTCTCTGCTGTGGGGCTGGAGCACAGTCTCTCTTCTCCTTGCCCTTCGCTAGGGCAGGAGCCCTGCCTCCTCCTCCATGCTCCAGCTCCTGGCCTCTCAACTCCCAGCCTGCATATAGTGTCCCCCTCAAAGGAACAGAAGCCCTTGCTGCATCTGGTTCTGTCGTTTCCTCCCAGAGTTGTGAGCTCAACTCACTCGGTCTCCTGTCTGCCCCCAGCTGGTTCCCCATCCAAGGGAAAAGCATGTGCGCACACAAAGCGAGCAAGTGTGCAAGTCAGGGCTTCGGCCCCTGTGTGTTCCCTTTGCACAATGATGGTGGCTCGAAGGGGACCTCAGGTTGCCCTAAGAGGGAAGCTGAGGATGCTGCCACTACACAATACCACAACTCTGGAGGGCAGGCTGTTTATGTGCACCTCAATTTATCCTCCCCCTCCTCTCTTTTTCCCCCTCACCTGACAGCCTTTCACTCTGCTCTGTTCCCCGTGCTGCAGATTGGCTTCCTTTCTGTTTCACTCTGAAGCGTTTGCTTCAGCCAGTGGCTGTTCTTCTCCTCATCTCTTATGTTCATCTTCCCATTTTACAATAAAGTTTCAAGTGACTTTAGGGCCCATGAACAGTGCCAGACTGAGACGCCAAGATACTTCCCCATAAGTCTCCCCTGACCTGGAGGGATAGGACATAAAGCTAAAGGGACATTTCACTCCCCATGTTCATGCAGGTCTTTTACAGTGAGACAGCCTCCTAGGATGTAGAAGCCCTCTACACCAACATTCCACACAAAGATGGACTACAAGCCGTCAGGAACAGTATCCCCGATAATGTCACGGCAAACCTGGTGGATGAACTTTGTGACTTTGTCCTCACCCATAACTATTTCACAGTTGGGGACAATGTATACCTTCAAATCAGCGGCACTGCTATGCGTACCCGCATGGGCCCACAGTATGCCAACATTTTTATGGATGACTTAGAACAACGCTTCCTCAGTTCTTGTCCCCTAATGCCCCTACTCTACTTGCGCTACATTGATGACATCATCATCATCTGGACCCATGGAAAAGAAGCCCTTGAGGAATTCCACCATGATTTCAACAATTTCCATCTCACCATCAACCTCAGCCTGGACCAGTCCACACAAGAGATCCACTTCCTGGACACTACGATGCTAATAAGCGATGGTCACATAAACACCACTCTATACCGGAAACCTGCTGACCGCTATTCCTACCTACATGCCTCCAGCTTTCATCCAGACCACACCACACGATCCATTGTCTACAGCCAAGCTCTACAATACAACCGCATTTGCTCCAACCCCTCAGACAGAGAAACACCTACAAGATCTCTATCAAGCGTTCTTACAACTACAGTACCCACCTGCTGAAGTGAAGAAACAGACTGACAGAGCCAGAAGAATACCCAGAAGTCACCTACTACAAGACAGGCCCAACAAAGAAAATAACAGAACGCCACTAGCCATCACCTTCAGACCCCAACTAAAACCTCTCCAACGCATCATCAAGGATCTACAACCTAACCTGAAGGACGATCCATCACTCTCACAGATCTTGGGAGACAGGCCAGTCCTTGCTTACAGACAGCCCTCCAACCTGAAGCAAATACTCACCAGCAACCACACACCACACAACAGAACCACTAACCCAGGAACCTATCCTTGCAACAAAGCCCGTTGCCAACTGTGTCCACATATCTATTCAGGGGACACCATTATAGGGCCTAATCACATCAGCCACGCTATCAGAGGCTCGTTCACCTGCACATCCACCAGTGTGATATATGCCATCATGGGCCAGCAATGCCCCTCTGCCATGTACATTGGTCAAACTGGACAGTCTCTACGTAAAAGAATAAATGGACACAAATCAGACATCAAGAATTATAATATTCAAAAACCAGTCGGAGAACACTTCAGTCTCTTTGGTCACTCGATTACAGATCTAAAAGTTGCAATTCTTCAACAAAAATACTTCAAAAACAGACTCCAACGAGAGACTGCTGAATTGGAGTTAATTTGCAAACTGGATACAATTAACTTAGGCTTGAATAAAGACTGGGAGTGGATGGGTCATTACACAAAGTAAAACTATTTCCCCATGTTTATTCCCCCACCCACCCACCCCCGTTCCTCAGACATTCTTGTCAACTGCTGGAAATGGCTCACCTTGATTATCACTACAAAAGGTCCCCCCCCCCCGGCTCTCCTGCTGGTAATAGCTCACTTTACCTGATCACTCTCGTTACAGTGTGTATGGTAACACCCATTGTTTCATGTTCTCTATGTATATAAATCTCCCCACTGTATTTTCCACTGAATGCATCCGATGAAGTGAGCTGTAGCTCACGAAAGCTTATGCTCAAATAAATTTCTTAGTCTCTAAGGTGCCACAAGTATTCCTTTTCTTCCTTCTAAGATAATGAGCATGGGAACGTGCTTACATGTCCACTGGGGCTGGGCTGAGATCATATGTCAGAGCGTGCCATCATCTGGGAATGACTTTTGACCATTTACCGACCTACAGGCCTGTTAGTTTGACCTCAGTTGTATGCAAGGACTCGGAACAAATTTTGAAAGAGAAAGTAGTTAAGGACATAGAAGTTAATGGTAAGTTGGGATAAAATACAACATGGTTTTACAAAAGGTAGATCGTGCTAGCCCAACCTGATTTCCTTCTTTGAGAAGATACCTGATTTTTTTAGACAAAGGAAATGCAGTAGATCTAATCTACCTGGATTTTAGTAAGGCATTTGATACAGGTCCACATGGGAAATTATTAAATTGGAGAAGATGGGGATTAATAGAGAACTGAAAGGTGGATAAGGAACTGGTTAAAGGGGAGACTACAATAGGTCATGCTGAAAGGTGAACTGTCAGGCTGGAGGGAGATTATTAGTGGAGTTCCTCAGGCACTGGTCTTGGGACCAATCTTATTTAACATTTTCATTTGTGCCCTTGGCACAAAAAGTGGGAGTGTACTAATAAAATTTGTGGGTGACACAAAGTCGGGAGGTATTGCCAATACGGAGGAGGACCGGAATATCATACAAGAAGACATGGATGACCCTGTAAACTAGAGTAATAGAAATGGGATGAAATTTAACAGTGCAAGGTCATGCATTTAGGGACTAACAACAAGAATTTTTGCTATAAGCTGGGGATGTATTAGTTGGAAGTGACAGAGCAAAGGAAAGACCTGACTGTATAGGTTGATCACAGGATGACTGAGCCGCCAGTATGATGCAGTCATGAAAAAGGCTAATGCAATCCTAGGATGCAACAGGCGAGGTATTTCCAGTAGAGACAGGGAAGTGTTGTTACCATTATACAAGGCACTGGTGAGATCTCATCTGGAATAGTGTGTGCAATTCTGGGCTTCCTTGTTTAACGAGAGATGAGTTCAAACTGGAACAGGTGCAGTGAAGGGCTGCTAGGATGATCCAAGGAACGGAAAACCTACCTTATGAGAGGAGACTCAAAAAGCTTGGCTTGTTTAGCCTAACCAATAGAAGGCTGAAGGGAGATATGATTGCTCTCTATAAATACATCAGAGGGAGAAATACCAGGGAGGAAGAGAAGTTATTTAAGTTAAGCACCAATGTGGACACAAGAACAAAAAAACTGGCCATCAACAAGTGTAGCCTTGAAGTTAGACAAGGGTTTCTAACCATCAGAGGAGTGAAGTTCTGGAACAGCCTCCCACAGGGAGCAGTGGGGGCAAAAAAAAAAAAAAAAACCAACAGAAAACCCTCCACTGGTTTCAAGACTGAGTTTGATAAGTTTATGGAGGGGACAGTATGATGAGGTTGCCTACAATGGCATGTAGCTGACCTGCGACTACTTACAGCAAATATCCTAAATGGCCAGTGATGGGACACTAGATGGGGAGGGCTCTGAGTTACTACAGAGAATTCTTTCCCAGGTGTCCGCCTGGTGGGACTTGCCCACTTGCTCAGAGTCTAAGGTCTATTTGGGGTCGGGAAGGAATTTTCCCCCAGCTCAGATTGGCATAGACCCTAGGGGGTTTTCACCTTTCTCTGCAGCATGGGGCCCGGGTCATTTGCAGGTTTAAACTAGTGTAAATAGTTGATTCTCTGCAACTTGAAGTCTTTAACTCATGATTGGAGGACTTCAGTAACTCAGCCTGAGGTCTATTACAGGAGTGGTGGGTGAGGTTCTGTGGCCTGCAATGTGCTGGAGGTCAGACTGATGGTCACTTCTGACCTTAAAGTCTATTAGTCTAAGCAGGTTCAAGCCAGTGATCGAGAGGTGAAAGCCTCTGTATCCCATTACTAGGTCTCTGAGCTATCCTGTCATGAGCCTCAAAATCATCCCAAGAGGGATTTTCCTTCCTTTGCTTTTCACTCCGTTGTAAACTCATTTCCCATCTTAACCCTGCTTTGAAATAGTCCTAGATGGCTATTCCCAACATTTTAACAGAGCCATTTATCTTCATTTTTTTCTCTGAATACAGAATTCATCTCCGTCTCCCTGATCACCCTTCTCATTCAGCAGGTCTCAGCCACAGCCCCACCAAAGGCTTCATTCCCGGCTCTCACACTGCACATCATGAAATGCAGCAAGTTCTGATTTTAGGGGGAGGTTTTCAAAGGTACAAATGGCAGTTAATTAGGCACTGAACTTTCCCTGACTGTCAGTGGGAGTTAGGGGCCTGTGTCTTTGACACCCACCCTCGCCTCCTTCGATGTATAAAATACTATGGGTGAAACCCTGGCCCCATTCCAGGCAAGGGGAGTTTTGCCATGGATTTCAGTAGGGTCAAGATTTCACTCTGTGACTTTTCTTTAGGCTTTGTTTTTATTCCCATCTCTAGGCCACGTGAAGTGGGATTTAGGATGGCATGAGCTCTCTTTTTCTGGAGCATAAGTAGTTGCTAAGGCAGTTGTAAAGAATGATTGGCCAAAAGGCTCTCATCAAACAGAAACCTCATTTCCCCAGATTTTTCATCCTTCTAGGAAACGTTTTTAAACCATGCACTTTTTCTTTGAAAAAAGAAGTGATTCAAGTATTAGATTATGATTGGCTATTATGGATCATCATAGAGGTCTCACCTACACAGGGAGCTACCCAGTGGTGTTCAGATCCTACGGTGATGAGTGCAGTACAAGAACCTCTAGAGAACAGAATACTGCTGACATTAGGGCTATGGCAAGGCATGTGGCTGAACCCATGTGGAGCCTGGTTTAAAAGCAAGCGTAGACTATGACAAAGCATGTTCAGCACCATGTGAGAAGCCAAGGTTAAAATGTAGCCCGACAAGGAGCTTACATCCCTTGTGGTAACAGTCAACACCAGTGAAAGGATTCAAGGAGGAAGGTGACATGGTCAGGAGGAAAGGAAGTGACTTCATTTATATTATTTGTATGACCGTAGTGCCTAGGAGTTCCTACCATGGACCAGGATGCTACTGTGCTGGGTACTGTAGAAACACAGAACAAAAAGATGGTCCCAGCCCCAGCGAGCCCTTTTAGTAGAGGTGTTTGGGAAGGCGGTTTGGAGAGTGTGGTGCTCAGAAAAGGAATGCTGACAATAATGAAGGCAGAGGTATGTGGTGGGGAAGGAGATACAAAGGGAAATATTACAGTAGTCAAAGTGAAAGATGACCAAAATGCGAACCAAGGTTTTAGCAGTAAGAATACAAGGGAACAGGCTTATTTTAGATACTAGGCCCAAACATGGGATTTAGCGAGCACCTGCATGTGGAGCAGGGGAGAGAGAGCGATGGAAAATAGGGCCCAGGTGGCAAGCCAAGCAGGGAGAATAAGGAAATGATCAGTTGTGACAGAGAAGGGAGGCAGAGCAGGGAGATCAGAAATCTGGAGTTTGAGATATTGGCAGGAAGTCCAGGAGGAGATGGCTGAGACAGAGGGAGATGCAAGGCTAGACTGAGGGGGAGAGGTAGAAGTTCTCTGGTAACTGAAACCATGGCAGAACACCTGAGAGAGAGTACTGAGGGAGACCAAGGTGAGCTCAGGAGAAAACCTTGAAGGCTATTCATAGGTAGGAGTGAAGGCAGGATGAGGAGCCACCAGGCAGGATGAGGAAAGAGTGCTCAGCAAGGAGAACCAGAATAGACAAGTGTCCTAGTCTAAAACAAAGGATAAAATGGAGGAAGAGAGAGTAATCAATGGTATTGGTGGCAGCAGACAGCTTGGGAACAAGAATACAGCTTAGCACAAAGAGGATGTTAGGGAGGATGCTGGTGAGGCCGGCTCTGGAGTGGAGAGGCTGGAAGTCAGATTGGAAAGGTCAAGGAGAGCATTGCACAAGGAGTCAAGGCAGAGCAGACTCAGGGGGTTTAGAGAGAATACAGGGGACGAGTTGGCAGGTAGGGAAGGGACAAGGGAAGACTTTTCAAGCTAAGTGATATGACACTGTACTTGTGTACAAGGGGGAAAGAGCCAAAGGAGAGGGACTGGTTGAACACACAAGAGAGGGAAGGAATGGGAGAAGGGTCCCAGGAGCACAGGCCGTAGGGGAAGATGTGCCAAACTGGGGTCAGGGTGGGGAAAAAGGGGCTATAAAACAGAAAAACCAGCAGCCCTTCCCTTTAGCGCTTCCCTTTTTCTGCTACACTACAACAAGTCAGCTTGTCCCCCCAAAGAGGTTTAACTTGCCGTTCATAAATACTTGCTAACTCAAGGCTTTAAAAGTTATGGGAAAAACATGTCCAAGTCAATATGAAAGAGCAACCTGTCAAGTGTCATGCATGCCGCGTTTCCAAATTAGCTCCCAGAAGATGAACAGAGCAAAGGAATTGTACTGGGAAATAGCAAAGAAGAGCAGTCTATCTATTTCCACAGTATCTCTATAGTCATCTACAGCTTATCTATCTCAATGGCTTATCAAATATGATAAAAACATGTATATATTACTTGTTGATGGGTTGTCCAGCGGGAGTGTGTTCTACCTCATACCCTTCTCTTCCCAAAACATCAATCACTGTGTTGTTGCCCATGAAATGACCTGCAGTTAAGAAAAAAAATTAGAAACTTTGGAGCAAATCAAACAAGAATAGCAGTAACCATCCTCACCCCTCCCAAAGAAAAACGCTCCTCAACAATCCACCATAGCCGCACTTCTAGGAGCAGAAGATCTGTCAGAGCAACTGGTTTCCATTTCTCTTCTATGAGGTCTTGAAAAAGTACGTGATATACCAAATTATTGGAGAAGCGTCAATACCGGTTATTTGGGTGGTGCCAGAATGTTCTCATTGGGTCATTCTGAAGTTCCCTGCTGCTAATGACCACCAATATGCCACTATGGTAAATAAATGTTTCTGTCCTCACATTTCTCCTGTAGATTCAACTGGATAAAGTACCCTTCGCTTCCTATCCCAAACTGTTCCCAGGTGTTCCTGCACATTGTTACACAGGCAGGGATGTTGGAACAATTTGTATAGTGGGGGTGCAGAGAGCCATTGAACGAAACTGTAAACCCTGTATACGATGGAAAGCACTTCAAGCCGGGGGTGCTGCCACACCCTCAGCACCCCTAATTCCAGCACCTGTGTGAACAGGTACTGCCCTCTGACCTCATAACAGATGAGATCATTCAGAGATATAAAGTTACACTGGTATCAATGTGAAGCAACAGCATTTACTTCAGTACACATAACCAAAGTACTCTGCAAACGTAAAGGCCCTAAATATCAAGTCATAAACCTTTTGTTGTGATTATTAAATTAAGAGTCATCCCACTGTGGTGAATTAAAAATAGCTCTGGACTTTGGTCAGACACTGCCCTGGCCTGGCTAGAATTCAATCTCTCACTTCCTTTAAAATAAGCAATTAGAGACAGATATTCACCTATAACTTCAGTAAAAATCCACTAAACTTTGGAGAGGATTTAGCTGGCTCTGGCATAATTCTGTCAGTGATTTATAAGTCCACTCCATTTTCAACCAGATGTGTATGCTGCTTTGCCTGTATGCTGACATCATAATGAATTAATTATGACAGTCTATTATAATAAACGCTGACCAGCATGGGAAAAGAAAATCCTCTCCAGGACTTGTGACTTCAAGACTTGTGATTGTGACTTCAGGTTTGTTTTCATACCTCATCAGACAGAGATTCGAGGAAATAGACTGAGACACAGGAAGTACAGCACAGACTTTCAAAGCTGTATCCTGTTCTGTCATTTAACAGCCTGCTATTAAATAAAATTATAATTTGTAGCGAACTCCCTTCCTCCTGCAGAAGCACTTGGTGTTAAAATTATCACAAGCAGTTAGAGAAAGTATGCCAATCAAAAACACCCTCCTAAATGCATAGGAATAAAACTAACCAAGAGGGTCAGATTAAAAATCATGTATAGAAAAATGGGGTTTAAGGTATATTCCCCAAAATGGGTATGGGGTACTGAGATAGATGTCCAGGAGCAGCAAGTCCCACACCCCCAGGCTCACTATAGTAGATTACCTCCCAGCTGGGGAGAAATGATATCATCTGTAAAGAATGGTGTGGTCTGAGCTTCGATACTTGACAGGCTGGGGTCTGAAGAAAGGTCACCAAAAGGATTTTAAAAATCAAACAGTGCCAGCTCAACTGGCATTTGCTGGCAAGCAGGCAAGGCGGGCTAACGAGGGAACACACACCAGGATGTGTTCTGACCAAGTTGCAAGCTGCCCCGCTAGACCAGGAGTGACTATAATCAAGCCTATGATCGCTAAAGCATGAGTTGCTGTTGCAAGCTCAGACTGGGATATATAAGGGCGCAGCCTGCGCAAAGTGCTCATCTGGAATAAAACAAGAGACCGCATTTGTGATGTACTCTGTCAGACACGTGGCTTTCCATGGAAGCGGAGTGATCAAAAGCCGTACCAAGGTTCTTAACCTTTATTTCATTATCAGCCATCTATGTTTTTAAAACAGGAGCACTTACCTTAGGCGTTAAAAATCTCAGGTTCTCAGACATTTCAATAACAAGCTGTATTTCCTGTGTCCTAATCTATATCACATTGTCAAAATGGCAACTCCCTATCTGAGTTTTAATTATTCTTTTTCCTAACAGCAATTTTGGTTTGTTGGCACTGCAGTAAAGAAAAGGGAACCCTGATGCATATACTATGGGATCGACAGGCAGGCAGCTGTGGAAAAAGGTGGACACAAGAGTGAAAATAGCCCTTGACTTCAGCAACCAATCCTCATCTGAAAATTATATCGTAGGTTATGGCCCGATTACGCTGGGTTTCACTCCACCACAAAGCCTTTGGTTCTTGAGGGCTGCAGTGATTACCAAGTGCGTGATTTTACAAAAATGGAGGAGTAGGCTTATGCCCAGAATAGAGCAGTGGTATTCGGACCTGTCTGAGTTTGCAGCTAAAGAAAGATTAGCTTATCCACGTGGACAGCAAGTATAGGAATTCAAAGAAATCTGATACCTAATAGGTGTCATGACATTTGGCTTAAAAATGCTGAGGTAGCTCAAATAATGCCAGACTTCCATTAACTTCACCTCTCTGCTTTTTTCGCTCCCTCTTCCCACCCTCCACCTCAGCCTCCTCCTTCCCTCTTTTTCCTATTTGTGTATGATTATGTTATTGTTACCCCCACCCTAACATGTTATGTCTGTGTAATAGTGTCTGATTTTGTACTGCCTGGTCTTGAACCTTTGACAAGTTGTAAAGTTGCACAATTGCATACTTGTATTGGATATCCGGTGAAATGTGCAGTGTTAGGTAACATAGACAAGCTGTAAGGCATTTTCCTTTTTGTAATTTTTATTGTTTATGAACATTACAAAAAATAATAATCGTGATTTAGGCTGTCATTCAGGAAAGCAGTCAAGCAACTGTTTAAATACCACTGAAACCAAGCACATGCTTAAGTGATTTCCTGCATCAGGTCCTTACTCTTCTTTGTAATTTGATGGCGTGATAAGAACATTTTTTATACTACACTGAAATTTTCTTTTAAGAAAATGACTTAGGACCTGAGACAAAGTGCACTGAAGTCAATGGGAGTCTTTGCACTGACATCAATGAGCAGATGGACAATGATTTCTCTCTCTACTGTCAGAGAGAAATCATGTGCTAATAAATCTCGGCAAAAGAGAAACGGAACAAAAAAAATGTATATGTGAAAACACAACTGTGCTCACAAACATGCCCAGACATGTGATGAGGCCTTCAAAAACTCATTTCACAACAGTTACAACCACCAGAAGTCAACACCACTACCACCCAGCTGTTCATGTGTCATGCATATGAGATATTGTTATATTGTTTGTTTATGCAACATTCAAAAGAGTGCCAGACACTCTGCACTACAAAGAGAAAGAGAAGGCCTGTGCCCCGAGGAGCTTACAAACTCATTCTAGATGTGATATTGCGTGCGAAAGTAGCAAACAAGAGAGAGGATGAAGGAGGAGGGCCGCAGCCACAGGATCTCATGGATATTCGGGATAGCTCCTCTATTTAGAACTGGGTAAAGTTGTCATTAGTTACTACTTTGTTTCTGTTCTGGGAACACATACAGTCCAAGCCCCCTCTACAGTAAGAGCCCTGGTTATATATACCAGATCCATCTACTCACAGAAAACAACTATAAACAACAAGAGAGGGGATTCACCCTCCCAAGGTTTAAGATCAAACAGTCGTGCTGTATGAGAGAATGAGTCCACAGAAGCATGACAGGGAGTAGGCCTCTTTCACCTGTTTTCTATTTTGACCTAACACACTTGAATGCCCCCAAAAGAAAAGCCCCAGGCCCTTGTCCCATCAGAAAGCCTACTCCTTTCTTTCTGTACACAGCTCTCCATTATCCTCATACCACTAGGTGAAGTGATGCATTTGAGAGGTCAATTTACTCTGGCAGGGGGTGGGGAGCCATGAATCTCTATTCTTCTGTGTTCAGACTCAAAAGGGAACTGAGGAGCTGTTGTGTGCACCAGCTCAGCCATACTCTCTACTGGAGAGTAAATAAAACCAAGCCTTTAATCTGTACTGAAAGGAAGTGGAGTGCAGGGATTGTGATGGGCAATATGCTCAAATAACAAAGCTGTCTGACCAACATGCACTTACAAACCAGTTAAAGCACTGGCCCCTGAATTTCAAATCTTCCTAACATCCCTCTCAAATGTTCTGCATTATGTGATTCTATTGGGCAAGGGGTTTTGGTTGGGTCAGTTTCTTTATTTTTTGTAATATCCTAAGTGACACAATTCTTCACACATGCTCAATTTCTCTGGTCTGCAGCCTTTACTGCCTTGAACACACACAGAGGTGTTCTATTCTTTATAATTAAGTCAAGAATATCTTTTTCATCAGGGGACTGCTGAACCCAACTCAAACCTTGTGAATTTGGACATTTGAAAAATTCTAGCCAAGCGAATGAGGAAGTGCCAGATAGTAGCGGTTTCACTGGTGTTCCAGAATTTGTCTCTTAATTATTAAATGTCGCAAGAATGCATTTTGTAAATGATGCCGCTGTCAGAATTTCAACAATCTATCTGATGCTGATAGATCAATAATTTGATCAGCCCTTTCTTTTAAAGTCCATGTAAAAAAGAAACAAACTTGAATTCCATGTAATTTTGTGTGTATTTCTTTAGCAGAAATATCTCAGCACTTTCCCTCAAACTCCCGCATAACCCATAACTTACAAATTGTTCCACAATAACAAACCGGTGGATATATATGGGTGAACAAAAATGTTTATCAGGAAATGCATTTTAGATCAATGCCCTCTGAGTAGTGGTAAGAACAGCTGTAGCATGTGATTGTGGTGATGCAACCACAGAGTGATGCAACTGGTCCTAACCGCTGGGATATCCTAAGTCAGGATGTTTATTTCTCTGACTTGGTTAGGAACATTCAGATGGCTTTTGTGGGCTAGCAATTTATGGATTGCTAAAACAAACCATTATAAATATCTTAGACAAACAAGTCTTCTAATTTTTTAGAAACATCTAGGAAAGGAGGGAGAATCTGTAACCACTTTTCCTAAAATGTTCCTGAAATGTAAAACATTTTAAAATAATAGGAAGTACATCCAGAACAGTAGCCATGACAGCTGCAGATATGCCCAGGATGAAACCTGGTTAACTGGAATAAGCTTACTTGTGTGCTCAAGCCTGACCCTCCTTTATCTACTTTCCACCTCACAGACTATGTCCTGTGAGCATGAAGCATAGCTCTTGGCTCCATTTTTCAGACAGCTGAGAGATATGAACAACAGCAACTCACCCTCTGCTTGCTTCCCTTCAGAGTTTCACTCACCCACCAAATCAATCATCAAGGCACCGACAGCTGAAGAGTCCTTTCCTCCCAACAGCTGGTGAAGGTGCGAGGAAGGGCCCTGAACTGCCAGCAACCCAAAGCAACACAAACACAAGGAGAAATTCCAGGCAGATCAGGTCCATGGGTGAGATGTAGGAAGGCATCACACAGGTTAGTCCCGCAGATTGGTCACCCAGCTCACAGAGCACAGGGTTTGGCACTTGTAGCAGAGAGTTTGCATTTTTTAAATCCAGGAGAAGGCAGACTCCGCTGAACGACTTGGACAGCGCAAAATACAGCATTGTATTCCCTTGAGATCACTACATGAGGTGGAACCTGAATTTCTGGGCTGGTCTCTACCACAGGGCTCATGTTTTCCCAAATGACTTCCCTGCAGAGTGGGGTGCAGCAAGGAAGAAGTAATAAAAATGGAACCTAAGCATGGCCTCCTGGAAGGGAGTAATCTCAAGATGCAGTTTCTAGGACCAATGCACAGCCCCCTACCTAATACACCAGTTCTATCAGTATAAAGGTGCTTTATATACTATTCCTGTTCAGGAAGGAAAATAACTGCATCTACACTGGGGTTGTACTGGTATAACTATTCCAGTTAAAAAAGAAAAAAAAAAAATCACAACCTTAACTGAAAGTAATTCCAGGCCTCAATTTATAGGAGCTACTTTCCTTCTCACCTAATTTACTGAAAGCAGAGAACACACTTTCAGAGTCCGGCTGGACCCAGGTATCAGTGTTTGTCACTTCTCCATTGTCTCACTTCCTTATCGACAAGATTCAGTTGCTTCTTCAGTTAATACCTGTGTAGCAGGACTTGTGGACTCTGGTCAAAGTTGTTTATTAACCTCTATTCCTCAACAAGAAGTTCTCAGAGTCTCTCTCTGAAGTTACTTTCAAAACATTTTCGTGTATTCGGTCCATTTACTGAAATATGGAAGTTCCATAAATTTATAAAAATGCTTCTTTTTCCAATGACCAAAGCCACATTTTACAGTCAAGTCTTTTTGCTGCTTTGATATAATACTTTCAGGGCCAGATTTTCAAGAAAGGTCTTAGTACCCAACAGCTCCCAGTTAGGCACGTAAATGAAGGTACCCAGATTTTCAAACACTCAGTTCCCAATGTTTTCAGTGGGGGAATTCACGGTTATTCCCAACAGGTTCTGAGAGTTCTGGCCTTAAAGTTTATACTGTTAAGATGCTCTTTTGAAATGTAGCTACTTCCATTCAACAACCTGCCTGGATTCTCCTGGCCTCCTCCTAAATTTGGGAACGTGATGTGCCATCCAGCTGCAGGTACGCAAGATGCCTTCAGGCAATTGGGTGACAAGTGGAAAAAAGAAAAAGTGCAAGACAAATAAAATCTCACCAGGTCCCACAATCTCGATTTAGTTCAGCTGAGTATGGGGCTAGGCTCTGGGCTCACAGGTCTTTTAGAGCCTTTTTTAGAGCCTTCTCACAAACTGGCCTGATTAAAGTGTGGGGGGAGGAGCGGGGATAGACTGCCAGGAAGCACCATACTCTAAAGAATCTAATCCTGCCAGAAAGGAAAGACTTGGGAAGAATTCATTACAGGAAAAATACAAATCTGGCGTAATCAGCTGGAAGAGTTGTTTCCACCTGCCGGAGACAGGAAAACAAGGGCCCAACCCAAAGCCCACTGAAGTCAATGGAACGACTATTTAGATTACAGATTAGAGCTGCATTTAAAGCCTTCCTTTTCCATGTTGTGATGCTTCTGCAGAAGCAGACCAAGGTCACATGGCTTTTTTACCACGATATTGCATTTCTTCTTCTTCTTCATCATCATCAAGGCAAATCCCAAAGGAATATATCCCTCGTGCAGATCAAGTGCCTTCTGGATTGATCTCCAGCTAGACTGGGTAGGACTGAGCAACAGTGGTGTTGGACTCTGCTGGGGAGGTTAATTAGTTTTTGTTATACTTACGTTGTTGCAGAGTTATTTGATTTGATCTTGGGGTAACTAACAGATCTGCTTATTGGGTGTAATTTTAACAGTGTATCAAAGGCATCCAAGGCATTGCCTGGACTCTTGTTTATTGCAAAGTAATAAAAACCCTAATAAATAAATGAAGGTATTCTCTATACTCTGACATCCCTACAGTATACACTTCCTATATACTTGTTTCACTGAAAGAGTTAAAGAAAACCTCAAATGCATGGCCTGTGTTTTCTACTAGCAGGGTGAAAAAAAAAAATGACATTTTATTCTTTTACATTTTTTCCCATGCAAACATCTAATGCATAGGCAATTGCTGGCATTCAGATGGGCGGATTTGGCAGTCTTTCTATATTTACTTAGACTGTGGTTCACTTATTTGAATAGGAAACTTTCTCGGAATTGTTGTGCTTAAGGCCTTGTACAATATAGAGGATACAGTTACATATTATTTCCAGAATTGATTTAATAAAACTGCAATTCCCCTAATCCAAAACATAGTCATAAATCATATCAAGTTGCCTTTCTACCCAGCAGTCTCTGTGGATAGATTTAGATCCCTTGGCAAATGTGTGGGTCACTTATTTCAAAACAAGTCTTAAACGTTGAATGCATGACAACTAAGTAAATCATGGCTTGAAGGAAGATTTTCCTGAGTAAACATAAATTAAAAAAAAACATTTCCATTCTGGCAGGTTGCCTATCAATGGTGTATCTGCACTGGCATTTTGCTGGAAATCTAGCTGCAGCTGCACCAGCCCTATCAGTGATGGAGGTATTAGTGTAAACTGGCTGCTCATGCTTTTATCACCATGACAGCAAGACCGGCAGCATTAGGAAACATGGTGGTAAAAACACCTATGCCCTGTTTTGCATGAATGTTCTCATGGTTGCTATGACTGGAGACAGCTGTGTTGGTGGTAGCCCAGTGGTGGGAGATTTCCAGAGAAAGGGCTTTGGGGACATGTCTACACTAGCTTTTTTTAGAAGCAATCTCCCACCACCTGCTACTAACGAGGGAACTCTAGCACAGACAAGGAGCTGCCAGCTGACCACCATCGAGATCTGCTTTCTGCAACTCTCTCTCTCTTCTGACTTACCTTATTTTGAAGATTCCACGGATACCTCGGAAAGGGTATTTGTGCACACTCAAACTTCAACTGTGTATATTTGTCATAGACTCCAGGCTGAGTGCCCTTCATGCGACCCGTGGGGCTTTGGAAATGATTCCCGCTTCCACAGACTACATCCCCACTGGAGCCTGTCATTATGATAATCCTACACTAGCTGTAGTCTCCAAGAACTACTGAGTAAACAGACAGAAAAGCTGCTAAGTTGGATCGGCCACTCTCAAGTTCCACATGTTCACACATCTTCTGGGACTCTGCCCTTCTATTCCACTCATGGAGCTCCAAATGATGCTGCATCCCAGAAGCGGAGTAACACAGCGGGGAATCAGGCCCTTCACACACAGGGAGAGGCAAAATTGACTTAATCTGGTATATCATGATCTCACTTGCCTGCTTCTTTTTGGGTTTGGTTTGTTTTTTTTCAAATCGGTCTTCTCTTTCGGGGCCGAGTGTGTTTCTTGAATGTCTTTATACTCTGCGTCTCTTGGCTTTTCCAGTAACTGACTGCATGAGTTTAGCACCCTTTGCACAAAGTAGCTCTGGCTGCATTCCCTACTTACTCCTGGAGTCCCAGGTCTGATTATTTAGACTGTAGGCAGGAATTTCAAAAGTGCCTGAGCAAATTACCCTCCTAACTCCAGTTGACCTTCAAAGGGAATCAGGCTCCCAACTTGCCTAGGTAACTGAAAATCCTACCATCTGTTCCTTAGGGTTTTTTAAAACCTCCCTACAAGTACGACAAATGTATCCTGGCCTTGAATTCTCTTTTTTGTTTTACAAAGATTTCTGCTGGCTCACGTCATCAATCTCCTCTGTCCCGCAGGCTGTAAACCCAGTCACAATTATGACTTTCACTTTTAATTAAGATTCTTCAGGCTTCTTGCCCTAAACTGCATCTTTTTCAAAACAATAAACAAATCATAAGAACTGATACTAATTAACATTTCTATTGCAGTATTGCCTAGAGGCCAGTCTGGGTGGGACCCCATTGTTCTAGGTGCTGGACAAATATACAGGACATGACAATTCCTGCCCCACAGAGTTGACCATCTAAAATTCCCATGGCATGATATAGAGTCTTGCACACTGATGGGGTCTGACAAATGCCTTATGGTCATATTAAAAGCCCAGTGAAGTCAGTGGGAGCCTTTCCATTGACTCCAGTAGGCATTGGCTCAGTCCCTTAAACAGTAGCATGTCATCTCTCTTTCTAACCAAGTCCCTCTCCTATTACAATCTAGCACCTATTTACCAGTTGTGCACTTGGTCAGTGACAATCCCTATTTTGTGATAACCTACAAACCTTCTCCCTGATCACAACTGCTCCTTTCAGTACACATGTCTTAGATGGTGCTGGACTGTCTGTGAATTAATTTTAATTTAGAGCATATTAAGTCACAAAGCAGGAAAACTAGTAAGACCTGGTGTTTCTGAGATGTTAAGTCTCTAACGACTTGCTGAATTGTTAATTCAGACATTGGCTAATCGGGCTGTTCATACCAATTCCCCTTTCTGGGCGGTCTGTAAAAACAAAAACAAAACAGCATTCCCTGGAGGTTTACTGTCATACAAATCTGCGTCATAGTAAGTGAACAGCTTCATTATTTCCTTCAGTAATTGGTTGATTTTTTTTCTTTTGGTAACAGAAGAAATGTTGACCATAGCCCTTCTTTTTGTAGCCTTACTGACAGTTTGCCAACATTCAGTCTGTGTTAATAGCTTCAGAATAATACAGCCCTTGTTTTTTCAGTAGGAACATGATCTGGGGCCTGTACTGCTTTCTGGATGATCTACAGTGGCATTATTGAACTTCTTTAAGCCAAGGGCTGATGAGAAGAGCAAAGACATACACCCAAATACAAAGATGATCCACTGGCTAAAGGCACAAATACGTGACTTGGGACACCTGCATTCAATTCCCTGCTCCGCCAGAGGCTTCCTGTGTGCTCTTGAGCACGTCACTTATCCTCTCTCTGTACCTCAGTTCCCCAGGGGGATAACAACCCTGCCCTTCCTCGCTGGGGTGCTGTGAGAATACATACATTAAAAATGTGAGAGTGCTCAGATGTGGCCAGATAAATACCACAGAAAGACATGACAACGGGACACTTTCCAAATTGGCCCCTGTACAGAGTGAGTGAGTGTGCGTCCCTGGGGAAGAGAAGAAACAATGCTAATGGCTTGGAAACTTCCAGCAGGCGCGGCATAGAAAGTATGCTGGAAACACTGAGAAAGGTTTGACCGGTGTGTGGAGAGCGAGAAGCAGCAGTGTACTTCCCGCAGGTTGCATGCAAAGTGTCTGTTGTGACCTGGAGCTCAACAGGCGCAGGGTTGGATATTTCCCACAGCATCATTTCCTTGCAGAAGTACAAGAGCTTTCCCCCATGGGCGGGGGAGAAGAGTGATTTGAGAAGAGAAAGTGCAGTGGGGGGAATGGAGAAGGGAGCGTGTCAATTGAAAGGGAGAGTGAGGGGAATGGTGAAGTGAAGGAAGGAAAAGAAGGGGATGAAGGGAAGAGCAAAGATGTCTTGGAATGGTTTTTAAAAATCTAAGGGAAGTGACAGGGAGGCAGGTGCCAGAGAGCGAAGAGATAGAGAACTGAGGAAGCCAGAGAAGATTGTATGAGACGACGACAGTGGCAAATAAATTGAGGGCTTGTCTTCATAATGAGTTACTGCATGACAAGCCAGGGTGTGAAATGAATGTAGAACACGCCAGCTTGCCGCACACTAATTGGCTGCGTAGACTCTGCTCCCATGCACTAAAAGTTCTGTAGGGCAGTGCTTCTCAAGCTATCTGATGTGGGGAACCGGCGTTTTTTTTTTCCAATGTGTGCGCAGACCAGCAGCCAATGGCTTGCGGACCGGCACTGGTCCACGGACCACCACTTTGAGTAGCACTGCTCTAGGGCACTTTGCCGTACTCCCATTTCAAACAACTCGATGTACATTTCTGCTGTAGATTCACACCTTGGCACACTGCATGTAAGTTGTTGTGCAGACAGGTCTTGAGAGAGAGAAGAAATAAACTAACAAAATGGAAGACAGGGAAGAAAACTCAGGAATAGGTATCTTGAAATGTCTGGCTTATTCCTGCCCATTTCATTGCATGTGCTGCTGCCGGGAGGGCATTACTCCTTCGAGGACCGTGCTTCTGGGACAAGCTGCTTTCACGCTCACAGTTGTGTCCATGTGAACTCTTCTGCATTTGAACGTCGGCCATTCAGTGTTCAGTTATGACCCAATTACTGGGGCAGTACCTGGCAAGGACTAGCTCTTCTCATGAGGAAGGAATATTATGCCTTCTTCTGTGGCTGGTGTTTGTTTCCTATCTATGGCCTGTCATTATCAATATGAACCCATCAGGGATTCACATGCTGCTTCGACCTGACAGGAGTTCAGAAAGTGGTGTTGGCAGCTGATTTGTACTGGCGAGGCCAAGGACAAAGTCTGAACTTGTGTCATACACCCGAATGCCCTAACCCAAGTAACCTGTGTCTGATTCACTTTTCTCCACGGTGGAGAGCTGTATGCAGCAGTGTGTTAGTGCAGAAGGATGGTATGTATACAATCTTTATGCACGCCTGAACAGGTACTATCAGCTACCTTTCATTACTGCCCTGCTCGGTGTGAGAGATCCTCGTTATGCTAAGCAGATAGCCCATAACCAGAGCTCCCTGCTGCATGCATAAGGATTTCTCCTTACTGTAAATGCTGTTACTGCATTTCGATAAAATATTTCCCTTTCCTTATCTAGACCTTCCACCCTCACTGAAGCAACATCCACTGATCAGATGAATGTGTCATGTGCATCTCATGCTTGACAGGATGCTGCTCTCCTTGAGCGTGGTTTTAGCTGCATTTCCCTTTCCAGTGGCCATTAAGGTTTACAGACAAATTTAACTGGGAGGCAGTAGGTAGGGCACTAGGCTGGGAATCAGGAGACCTGGGCTCTATCCTTGGCTCGTCCACAGATCTACTGGTGTGACTTTGAGCAAGTCACTCCCCCTTTCTGTGCTTCTGTCCCCCACCCCTAACAGCCTTTGTCTGTGTTGTCTATTTAGACTGCCAGCTCTTCAGCGCAAGGACCAGGGTGTATGAACATGAAGGGTTTTTTTTTAATTAAAAAGATCTTTTTTCTTATTTAGATCAGATTTTTATTAAATACAGGTTGATTATTAAAAATAAACATTTAAAATTAAATTTGAAATTGACAACCTGTGTTAAGGCCCACACTTTTATAATCTAATAACACCATTTAAATTAAATGCAAAAAATAATATTGCACTACGTTTGCTGCCAAGTGCTAAAGAAAGTCCAACCACTGACCTGGTGGAAGTCACTGGCTCAGCAACTGGAACCAGAGAGTGCTCAACCAGTTTTTGACAGCAGTAGCCTGCTCTGCAAGTGCAGAGAGAATATTTTCTTCATTTCAGTTTATTCAACTAGTTCAGTTCAATGACTAGTTCATTCAAAGTTAAGAAAGCAACTGGGAGCTGAAAAAGCAGGAAAGCTTGTTTTCCTCTTCCAGTCTATGAATAAAAACTAGGTGTGAAAGTATGGTCTGTTAGTTCTAAAATCTTGAAAGATGTGGTGATCACAAACAGTTAGTTCAACACATTACCTACAGATAATACTTTGTTTAACAAATCAATTAATTTTAAATGCAAAATATGTTTTGGTAAACTTACACAGAAACTAGTATCCAGCATCATTAATGTAGTTTTAGTCAAGTAATTACAAAAATTGCAAATGCTGGTTTTGTGCATTTTTAGTTGAGTACCAATTTCCATGATTGACACAAATCATGAGTAGAAAATCAGTCTTCTAGTAAATCAGAAAATTCACCATTTTCTGAGACTGTAAAAATAAATGTGTCTAGATCTATTTGCTAACCAGGAGGATACAGTATAAGTATCAGATTTAGTTCTATTTAGTTGTAAATCAGCATGTTTTAATGGTTACCAACCAATGAGAATCAATTGTTCCTTAGGAAAATAACTAAAAAGTACAAATGCAAAGCACAATTAAAATCAATTATTTAAATCAAGGTTTCCTGCTTGCATCTTTAAATCTCGATTAAAATCAGGTGATTTAAATCACTTTGATTTGAATAAATCCACCCTGGCAAGGACTGTCCCTTATGCACATGTATATCACATAGCACAGTGGGGCCCCAATCTCATTGGAAGTGTCTTGGCACTACTGATTGAACTAGATACCCATCAACCAACTAACTTTTCAGACTTAAGCTAGCATGAGGCAGTAAACTAAGTATGCACCTTCAACAACCCTGCCTACCTTGGTGAGCTTCAAAGAGTTCACATTTATCTTTAATTTGAATAATAGTCTACGGCTAAAGATCTAACGAAGGGAAGAGGATTTGTTATGCCTTTAAGGGTCTGATCCTGCAGTGAGCTCTGCATGGGGATTCATAACAGAATCTGGGGCTTGAAAGCAGAGTTTGTAAAAATGCAGGAAGAAAGTAATCAAATTCAAGAGCTCATCTAGCACGTACCGGCTCCAAATGCAAAGAAGAAACTCTTGTCAGGGTACTCCTCCAGCAGGTCCTTCACCCTCTTTCCCATCCTCTCATTGCGCTTGTAGATCAACTCCTGGCGGAAATAGCTGTCTATCTCTTGGGCAGTAATGCGCTCGTGGGGTGGCAGGGTGGCGTTAATGAAATTTGGGACCTAGGCAAGAAAGAAAAATCTTTGTGAGAAATGACTTTATTCCACCAGTATATTCCAAGGAGATGAAGATTGTCAAGGTCAGGCATCGAGGAGCCTGGCATTCCCCCTAACCCCCCACAAAAAACATGTACAGCAGGACAAAAACCCCTTCTCAATGAATTTTTAAAAAGTATGTGATTTTACAACCTGAATTTGTTTTAGCTTGATACAAAGAAAACAGTCAGATAGTAGCTCTTGAATCCTGCTTGTACAGCTAAAGGAAATCCGTATTTGTCATTGGCTATCTTTAGCTTCATACCTTTTCCCTAAACCCACCAAGTATTATAAGATTAAGATCATAGGGACAGTGTCACATGAGCCATTTGCCTGCTGTCCCGCAAGCCGCGCTGGTTGGGGGAGAATAATAACCAAGCAGCTAGGGTTGGTCAAAAAATTTCAACGTTTTTCCCAAAAAGGGACAATTTTTTCATAAAGAACGTTCCCATTTTTCAACCAGCTCCATGTGCATCATTTACAAGGTAGTCCCCAGTCCTGATGTCATTACAGCATCCTTTAAACATTCGTTCTCAAACACCCCTCACACACGCACCCCAATAACCCCAAATCCACCTGTGGTTGCCTGCTGCAACCCCCCTCTCCCACAATCCTTTGCCATTCTTTGGGACCAAGGGGCACCAGTGCCCAAGGCCCCTGCAGTGGCAGGGAAATGATGAAGTGAGACATACCCGGATAATGCACTGGCACACTGCAGAGGAAGCTGAAAAACCCCTGAGGTCACGGTCAGCCTCACCTGGAGGGAAATTCCTTCCTGACCCCACCCCACACATTGTGATCAGTTTGACCCTGGGCATGTGAGCAAGAACCAGCCAGCCAAGTATCTGAGAGAGAGAATGCTCGGTACCACCTCAGAGCCCTGGCCTGCCCCATCCAACATCCCATTTCCAGTTGAGGCCAACCCTGATGCTTCAGAGGAAGGAGATTAAAAAACAAAACCGCCCAGATTCAAGGGGGCGAGAGGGGGAGTAAGTGCTGTAAGATTGAGGAGCTCCAGGAGGAAGACAGTGCCTGGCTCATTCCTTCCCCTCTTTGGCTCCCACAGAATTTGGCAGGTTTTGTTTTTTGTTTGTTGTTTCTCCGCCAATGGGGTGGGAGCACTTCCCAGATCATATCCAACTGGTTAGGAATTGCTGTTTTAACAGATTTAGACTATTAGGGCCGCAGGGAGGTCGCTCTTTGACCTAGCTCACATAGAATCTGTCTCCGAGGTGAGCTTTATGTGGTGGAGAAAAAGGACTCTCGTGTAGGTGAAGAGCAGCGTGTCCCTCAGAGACATGAGGCATGGTATCAACAGAGCAGTTCTCTCCTCGGGATGGGAAGCAAGGTTAATCGCCTGTAATCTGTAGTAATTGAATAAAATAAACATGTCTAATCTGTATGGTCATCTGTGAAATGGGGATAATGATGCTCGCCTCCTTTGTTAAGTGCTTTGAGATCTGTGGAGGAAAATGCTAAATAAGAACTAGGTGTTATTTATTATTATCATTGCCAACAATTCACTCAGCTGCAAAGGCACCCCGAGGCGATGGTGAGGTGTGCACAACAACAAAGAGACAGTGACACACACACAAAGCTCAGTGCCAGGAGACTGGCACAATGGACTGAACATGACAGTAGCTTCAGCGCCGCAGCACACCCCACTGAACGTGCTCTGCCACAGAGGGAAATGTTAGATCAGCAGGGAACCCCTCCCACCACCGAGCTCTCACTCAGCTCTGCTAGGTTGAGACCTACGTTTTCATTGACATACATAAAGGGCTAGGCAGAACCTCACACTCAGCAGTAACAGAGGTCTAATGTCTGAGACCCAGCCACCACCCTGACAAGGCCAAATGATTCCCTACACGGCGTTTTCTTGTCGTTTATAGTATCAGAGCACTGGGGATTCCATCACGCTGCTTGGGAGACTGTTCCCGCAACGGACTCTGTGTGTCATCGTACGTTTTTCCTAATATTCAATCTAAACCCAATCTTTCTTTGTTTCATCCCAGTTCTCCTACTGAGGCCTTGTCTGCACTACAGAGTTGTATGGCGTTAACCCCATCCCCGGAATGTGGATGCAGTTACGTACACACATACATATTATACCAATATAGCTATTCCCGTATGGGAAGGGGAAGAGCTCTACTGGTATAAAACACTTTTATACACCCATACGAGTTGCATGTAGGATTGCACTGGTATAATTATTAATTAACAGACAGAGTTACACCAATACAAAACCTGTACACAAATCAGGCCATATACACCCTTCTGCCCTCCTACATAATCCCTCCCCCCCTTGTGCTGACATGCTTTCAACACAATCCTCTTAGACACCCCTTTGCTGCCATGAGTCTCCACCAAATAACTAGGCTACGAAAAAGCAGGGTTAAATGCAAAGCATGCCCCGTCCCAAGACAGGGCTCCGATACTAACACAACAGCGATAGGAATATATATAAAAACGGCACGTACTCTAGAAGTGCAAACAATCCCAGGAGCTCAAAGGGCTTGACAAAAATGAAGTAGCCAATCCATGAACCACTGTGAGGAGGTGACTGCCCTCCCCACCATAGGCGCCAACTTCTGCTGGCGCCGGTGGATGCTCGACCCCCGACTGTCCCTGACCCCTCCCCAACTCCACCCCTGCCCCTCCCACCCCTGCCCTGTCCCCGATTACAACCCCTTCCGCAAAGTCCCCACCCCAACTCTGCCCCCTCCCTGCCCCTATTTCAACCCCTTCCCCAAATCCCCGCCCCGGCCCCACCTCTTCCCTGCCTCCTCCCCGGAGCGCGCCACGTTCCCGCTCCTCCCCCTTCCCTCCCGGAGCTTGTTAAGCTGCAAAACAGCTGTTTTGCGGAGGCAAGCACTGGGAGGAGAAGCGGGGACACGGCGCGCTCAGGGAAGGAGGCGAAGGCGGAGGTAAGCTGGGGCGGGGAGCTGCCGGTGAGTTCAGAGCACCCACCAATTTTTCCCCGTGGGTGCTCCAGCCCCGGAGCACCCACGGAGTCGACGTCTATGCTCCCCACTGCCAAGATGGGGAAAATACAGGCATTAAAATGCTTGTGATTTGTCCAGTGTTACATAGGTGCCAAAGTGAGGCTCACATGCATGTGTCACTATTCGCACCAAAAGCCTGGGCCTCCTCTCCACTGGGACTAAACTGACTCTTCCCTTATACAACCTAACGCCAAAGGGGCCTTTAAAAAATAAAAGTGACCTCTCGGAGCTTTGGTGCTAAAATTAAAACAGTCAGACATCCTGTTTGTCTCAAAGAAAAGGCCAGGGAAGACTCCGCTGTCTACAGGCAACAAGCTAGAGTATAGGACAGAGCATGTTCTGGTCCTGGCTGGAGAGAAAAGCAGCCACTCAAGTCAGCCAGTTAGCAATCTTTACCCACATTTGCGAAGGGGCCTATCGAAGGAAAGGCAGTGTGAGCTAGCAGTTAGAGAAGCAGACCAGGAGTGAGAGGATCTTTGTCCTGTTCCTGACTGGCATAACCAGGATCAGCATCTGGCCTAATGTAAACCAGCTGTAATTCGAATGACATTTCTCCAGATCTAGAGCAGTGTTCTCACATGCAGAATCTGGCCCTCTGCCAACGACCTGCTGAGTCATCTTGGGCAAGTCCCACAGGGCCTGATTCTCCCAGGTGCTGAGAGCCCACAAGTGCAAATCAAATCCAGGGGAGATGGAAGTGTTCAGCACATTTGAAACGTAGGCCACGAATCTCTTGCTGTCTCATTCTCCCCATCTGTAGGATGGGGGTGATCATTCTTAACTCACCACCAGGAAAGAACCCTTATGGCCTGATTCTCCTCTCCATTGCACTGGTTCCACCACCCCAGTGAGAGGCAACCTGACCCTGTGGTTCTAGGCTGAAGGGGTGATGTGTTAGATAAATAATTGCAATCTGCGGGAGGGAGAGCTCAGCAGAATACATGGCAGTGGAGCAGCAAAGGGGTGTTCAACTGGGGCAAAGCTGCGCAGCATAAAACAAACCACACAGCTTAGCATGCTAAAATTAGCAGTGTGGATGCTGCAGCTTGGGCAAGAGCTCGGGCTGTCGCGCCCACCCAAGCCCCTGGGTCTGAGCTCAGGTGGCTAGACCAAGTCTCCGCCAGAGCCACAAAATCCAAGCAGCTATCTGAAGCAGCCTAGCTTGCGTGGGTCTGTCACCCTGGGCTGGGAGGATCACTCCCAACTGCAGTGTAGACGTACCCTCTTAAGCCTGGTCGACACCAGAAGGTTTTGCTGGCATTGCTATGTCAATTAGGAGGGTGAAAGAAATCACACCCCCGACCAACACAGCTAAATCCCTACGGTATGTGCAGTTATACCAGCAACAATGTCCTTTTGCCAGCATAGCTAATTCTGTTTGGGGAAATGGTTTACGGTCTACTGGCAAAAGCACTCTTTTGACACTCTAAATTGTACTTCCACAAAGGGGAGGAGGACAGATATACCTGTACATCGAGCCTGGCAAAGCCTGTTAAGCATACAGCCCCTCCTCAGCACACCTATGCTAGGGAAGCCAGAGTTAACCCCTTGCATGCCGGGAGCCCCGGTGTTGCTGCTGTACCTGCTTGGATTGGCTGGACTCCTGAGCAAAGCTTTTAACTCTCTCAAGTTGCAAGAAACGAAAGGTTCAAATTAACAGGGACAGAAACCCCCCCAAAATCCAAATCGGGGACAGCCTGACAAGAAGGCAGGCAAAATCATTTGAAACATCCCCCCCCATTTCTCCCCTTCCCGTTTCTACCACACTAAACAGAACAATAAGTGGTTCTACTTATTGGTAACAATTCTCAGACCTTTTCGGAGTGGAGGCAGCGCTGTCCGTGGAAGGACGCTGGCATGGCAGAAGGGCGGAATCAGGGGATTCTCTGGCAGTCAGGGACAGGTGGGAAATACCAGGGGGTGCAGCGGCAAGACTCACTTGAGAAGTGTCATGGCTGAAGATGATGGAGTTGAGGTCCCCACAGTTGTAATGCTCGATAAGGTCCTCGGTCGTATATGGGGTCTGAAGACTTCCTGCTCGGAGGCTCTCCTGCTGCAAGAGAGTCTGATTCAAAGCAAAGATCACCTGAGGGAGGGAGGAGGGAGGAAAAGACAGAGTTCCTTATAAGTGCTTAACTCACTGGCTGTGAAGATAAATATGAACAAGAATCTTCAACTCTACTCCCACTCCAAGTGTGGTAATCCACATGCTTCACCAACCCACCCTTCCTGCAGAGGTATAGCTATTTACACATCAGAAACAACAGAGTACACTGCCTTGTGGGGGCAGGGGAATCTATCCTGCCTCCCCTCCTGCTCACCCGAATACAGGAGGCTGTTGGGCTCAGGGGGAGATACAGGCTGTGGCATCTCTACACATCCCTGGGGGTTGCAATAGGATGAGTGACTCAGTATCTGAATGAGATCAGGGCCAGGGTAAGGGCTAGCAGACTGAGGTGCGACCCACGGAGACAGAGCAGCGGGCAGCAAGCGGAAGGGTCAGCACTGCAGACTGAGGGATTGTTTGTTACCAAGCTATGCAACTTGGGGGGAGGGGGTGTCTTTCTAGATCCTGGGCTGTTCAAACAGCAGCTGAGGCCAAGAGCACCTGGTGAGAAGAGGACTACTGGTTCTTTTGGGTGCAGACCTTGCTGGAGTTACCCATGCCCTTACCACTCAAGACTAGACCTCTGTAGCACACTCTCTCTGCTTCAGGCTTCAGCTTGGGGCCATTCAGAAGCAGGAGTAAGAAGAAGTATTCTGCACTGATCAGGGCTTCACTTAAATCCCAATTCAGGAAAGCACTTAAGGCTTGAGCCCAACTCTGTTCACTGACTTTGATGGGATGGAAACACATGCTTAGGCCTGGCCTACACTACGAGTTTATGTCAAATTTAGCAGCATTATATGGAATTAACCCTGCACCCGTCCACACAACGAAGCCATTTTTTTCGACATAAAGGGCTCTTAAAATCGATTTCTGGACTCCTCCCCGATGAGGGGATTAGCGCTGAAATCGACATCGCCGTTTCGAATTAGGGTTAGTGTGGACACAATTAGATGGTATTGGCCTCCAGGAGCTATCCCACAGTGCACCACTGTGACCACTCTGGACAGCACTCTGAACTCGGATGCACTGGCCAGGTGTACAGGAAAAGCCCCGGGAACTTTTGAATCTCATTTCCTGTTTGGCCAGGCGAGCTCATCAGCACAGGTGACCATGCAGAGCTCATCAGCACAGGTGACCATGCAGTCCCAGAATCGAAAAAGAGCTCCAGCATGGACCGAATGGGAGGTACTGGATCTGATCGCTGTATGGGGAGAGGAATCCGTGCTATCAGAACTACGTTCCAAAACACGAAATGCCAAAACATTTCAAAAAATCTCCGAGGCCATGAGGGCCAGAGGCTACAGCAGGGACGCAACACAGTGCCACGTGAAACTTAAGGAGCTCAGACACGCGTACCAGAAAACCAAAGAATCGAACGAACACTCCTGGACAGAGCCCCAGACATGCTGCTTCTACGCTGAACTGCATGCAATTCTGGGGGGGGGGGGGGTCACCACTACCCACCCCTGTCCGTGGACTCCGATGATGGGGTACTCTCCACCATGCTGACAGGGAAGATGATGAGGAGGAGGAGAACGAGCTTGAGGAGAGCACACAGCACAACGTTCTCCCCGACAGCCAGGATCTTTTTATCACCCTGACTGAAATACCCTCCCAACCCAACCAAGCCGGAGAAGGGACCTCTGGTGAGTGCACCTTTTTAAATACAATACATGTTTTAAAAGCAAGCATGTTTAATGATTAATTTGCCCTAAGGACTTGGGATGCATTCGCGGCCAGTACAGCTACTGGAAAAGTCTGTTAACGTGTCTGGGGATGGAACGGAAATCCTCCAGGGACATCTCCGTGAAGCTCTCCTGGAGGTACTCTAAAAGCCTTTTCAGAAGGTTTCTGGGGAGAGCAGCCTTACTCCGTCCTCCATGGTAGGACACTTTACCACGCCATGCTAGTAGCAAGTAATCTGGTATCACTGCATGACAAAGCCTGGCAGCGTATGGTCCCGGTGTTTGCTGGCATTCAAGCAACATCCGTTCTTTATCTCTCCGTGTTATCCTCAGGAAAGTGATATTATTCATGGTAACCTGGTTGAAATACGGGAGCTGTCTTTAATACAGATGTTTTCCTGAATTAGGACCATAGAGAGCACATAACGACAGTGCCTATAATCTGCACTGGCTGCCTGACTGAGATTCAGGTGGTGGTTTTGGGCTATAGAAGACCTAAATGGATTTGGCACCTGACAGACCCTCTATCTAAGCAGGGTGATGCTATCTGCTCTGAACACAATGCATACACACTGGGCAAGATAAAACAAACATTCCTCTCTTCTGGAGGTTTGCCTTTATTGTTAAGGTAAACAAGAAAAGGTTGTTTTCAGCCTTACCTTGCTCCCAAGCTTGGTTGTTCCCTACGGTTCCCCCTACATCCTTCTGCCTCAGAGACACTCAGCCCTTTAAACTCATCTGCTGTACCCAATAGGAATGACCTGAGCTGACGTAAGAGCGAGTCAGCTAAAGAAAAACAGCCAGCATCCTCAGAACCTACCACGCTCCTGTAACACCCTTCCCTTTCCCCGCCGCATCAGGGCAGCTGCTATTAGCAGAGGCGCTAAAGCTGACAGGCCCCCAGTTTAAAGGGGTGGGGCCTTTTCCCATGAGGACACATCAACTCTGGAACTGGTCCCTTTGCAGTGAGAGAGGCTAGAATTGCTAGCTTCCAGGACATTCTGCAAAGCTCATCCTCTTTGCCTTTGGAGCAGAAGGCGGGTTGAAGGATGTGCCTGGCTAGATATGGGGAGAATTATTCCAGCCTGGGTGGCTTTGTGCCATTAGCTGTGTGGAATTGATTCTTACTTGTTGTTTATTTCAGGTACTGCAAAAAGCACCTAGAGCTACTGGTGCTTTTCAACAACATGAACGGAAGATACATATAGATATATATATATTAATATTGGGTGTTTTATCACTTTTATTCTCCTTTTTTCCAAATAAAACAAATGTACCAAAATACCAAATTCATCAGAACACAAAGTAAGTAAAGAGGATTGGGATAAATATTAATATGGTTAATATCAAATCTACGGGATGTGCAAGGTGGTGAAGTGTAACCAGGGCCGGCTCTAGGATTTTTGCCACCCCAAGCAAAAAATTTTTTGGACGCCCCAGCTTTTTTTTCGTGCCCCTCCCCCCGCCCTGGCCCCAACTCTGCCCCTTCCCAACCCCTTCCCCAAATCCCCGGCTCCACCTCCTCCCCCGGGAGTGCCGCATTTCCCCCCCCCATTGCTTCCTGCTGCTCCCCCCCCGACAACCCCCCGGCCTAGCTCACCTCCGCTCTGCCTGCTCGCCTGAACATGCCGCTGCTCCGCTTCTCCCCCCTCCCTCTCAGGCAGGGGAGAGGCAGTGCGTTCAGGGGAGCAGGCGGAGGGGAGGTGAGCGGGGGTGGGGGGAGCGCAGGAAGTAACAGGGGGAGGGGGCAAATAGAGGAACCACTCCCCGCCCCAGCTCACCTCCGCTCCGCCGCCGCCTCCCCCACGAGCGCCGCCCCTCGGCTTCTCCTCCCTCCCTCCCAGGCTTGCCGCGCGAAACAGCAGTTTGGGGCACGGCAAGCCTGGGAGGGAGGGGGGAGAAGCGGAGCAGCAGAACGGAGGCGAGCTGGGGGAGCGGGGGCACATTTCTAGGGGCGGCATGGCCGGCGCCAGAATGCCGCCCCTAGAAATGTGCCGCCCCAAGCATCTGCTTCTTTTGCTGGTGCCTAGAACCGGCCCTGAGTGTAACACCACCCAGAGAAAGAATTTGTCCAGCGCCTGACTTTGGCATAACCGTAATGTTATTCTGACCACTGCTGATCAGACTGCCCAGTATCATTTCACTACTTCCTGGTACTCCCTCATCTGTCTGTATCCATCTGTTGTCACTTGTCTTATACTTGGATTGTAAATTCTCTGGGGCTGGGACTGTCTTTTTGTTTTGTCTTTGTACAGCTCCCACCACATTGGGGTCCTGGTCAAGAACTAGCATGGTAATACAAATAATAATTTGAGTCTTGTGTGATGAGTTTTAGTGTCTATACATACATGTATATAAACATATCCATGCATGCCACACAGAGATTATTTTTTTACAAATGTGCCTGCCCAGAGGAAATTTTTTATCCATGCCCAACTATGGCGGTATGAAAATAGTGATCTCTGAATGCTATTTGACAGCAGTCTGCCTTTCGGATGGAAGCAGATACCAGCATTGCTCCATGCAGCGCAATTACTCCCTCTTCAACAACTACCTTGGCTAAAATCCAATGAACAGAACCAGTGACCTCAGGCGGCCTTATTTCCTCCAAACTAGAGATCTCATGCCTCATAGGAGACATTAGTATTGTTTTTGTAAACTGTTTTGGACTGGTGACCTTTGATGGAAAATGTAAAGGTTTCCCCAACTGTGCTCAGAGGTCCATGGATGCATATACCAAATGTCAAGATTATAAAACAATGGGAACATGGGATTTAATCACGTCAGTCTGTCCCTCCCCATTGTATGTGCCTGCCTTCTGATCAACGGATGAGAGTGCAGAGATTACAGAGCTATGTTCACACAATGTGAAATGATGTTGCCTTCATTACAACCAAACCTGACTGCCTACCCACAAAGAACTTTTTACATTGGTGTATTAGTATATATAGACACAATCTGTTTCAATCTCCTCAAGACACAAAAAACAGCACTTAATGCCCACATTTTTCAGGTACTCCAGGAATTCTGTTTCTCGCTCCAATAGCACCCCGCTAAGGGCATGTCTACCTGAGGAAGTTCAAGAAAGTTAAACCAGGTTAACTAAAGGTGTGAATTTAAAGTGTCTCAGTGTAGTTTACACTGCAGCCGTGGTGTGATTTGCAACTCGTGTAGACATATCTGCAGTAGCTGTACTCTAGCTAGCTTGCTAAAAATAGAAGTGAAGATGCTGTGGCATGGACTTTCTGTGTAAGCTGCACAAGCAAGCACATACCTGGTGGGGTTTGGGGGTTGAGAGACGGGGCATCTTCACTTCTATTTTTAGCAGGTTAGCTAGAGTATAACTACGGGTATGTCCACATGAGTTGCCATGCACACCCCTGGCTGCAATGTAGACGTACTCGTTGTTAAAATGCATTAAATCCCACTGTGGATGCTCTCATTCAGAAGAGGCCTTAGCCCTGGTCTACACTAGGAGCTGAGGTCGAATTTAGCAGCGTTAAATCGATTTAACCCGTCCACACGACGAAGCCCTTTTTTCCAACTTAAAGGGCTCTTAAAATCGATTTCTTTACTCCACCCCCCACAAGGGGATTAGCGCTGAAACGGCCTTGCTGGGTCGCATCTGGGGTAGCGTGGATGCAATTTGACGGTATTGGCCTCCAGGAGCTATCCCAGAGTGCTCCATTGTGACCGCTCTGGACAGCACTCTCAACTCAGATGCACTGGCCAGGTAGACAGGAAAAGAACCGCGAACTTTTGAATCTCATTTCCTGTTTGGCCAGCGTGGCAAGCTGCAGGTGAGTGCAGAGCTCATCAACAGAGGTGACCATGGAGTCCCAGAATCGCAAAAGAGCTCCAGCATGGACCGAACGGGAGGTACAGGATCTGATCGCTGTATGGGGAGAAGAATCCATGCTATCAGAACTACGTTCCAGTTTTGGAAATGCCAAAACATTTGTCAAAATCTCCCAGGGCATGAAGGACAGAGGCCATAACAGGGACGCGAAGCAGTGCCACGTGAAACTTAAGGAGCTGAGGCAAGCCTACCAGAAAACCAGAGAGGCGAACGGCCGCTCCGGGTCAGAGCCCCAAATATGCCGCTTCTATGATGAGCTGCATGCCATTTTAGGGGGTTCAGCCACCACTACCCCAACCGTGTGCTTTGACTCTGTCAATGGAGAGGGAGGCAACATGGAAGCAGGTTTTGGGGACGAGGAAGATGAGGAGGAGGAGGTTGTAGATAGTTCAGAGCAAGCAAGCGGAGAACCCGGTTTTCCCGACAGCCAGGAACTGTTTCTCACCCTGGACCTGGAGCCAGTACCCCCCAAACCCACCCAAGGCTGCCTCCCAGACCCGCCAGGCGGAGAAGGGACCTCTGGTGAGTGTACCTTTTTAAATAGTATACATGATTTAAAAGCAAGCATGTTTAATGATTAATTTTCCCTGGCATTGGCAGCCAGTACAGCTACTGTCAACATGTCTGGGGATGGAACGGAAATCTTCCAGGGACATCTCCATAAAGCTCTCCTGGATGTACTCCCAAAGCCTTTGCAAAAGGTTTCTGGGGAGGGCAGCCTTATTCCGTCCACCACGGTAGGACACTTTACCACGCCAGGCCAGTAGCACGTACTCGGGAATCATTGCAGAATAAAGCATGGCAGCGTGTGGTCCCAGTGTTTGCTGACGTTCAAGCAACATCTGTTCTTTATCTCTCTGTGTTATCCTCAGGAGAGTGATATTATTCATGGTCACCTGGTTGAAATAGGGTGCTTTTCTTAAGGGGGCATTCTGAGGTGCCCATTCCTGCTGGGCTGTTTGCCTGTGGCTGAACAGAAATGTTCCCTGCTGTTAGCCACGCGGTGGGAGGAGGGGTTAGCCACGCGGTGGGGGGAGGCAAAATGCGACCTTGTAATGAAAGCACATGTGCTATGTATGTAATGTTAACAGCAAGGTTTACCGTGAAAGAGTGTACCCATTATTCTATAAAATGTGTCTTTTTAAATACCACTGTCCCTTTTTATTTCTCCACCAGCTGCATGTGTTTCAAGGATCACAGGATCTTCTCCTTCCCAGAGGCTAGTGAAGATTAGAAGGCAAAAAAAACGCACTCGCGATGAAATGTTCTCTGACCTCATGCTGTCCTCCAACACTGACAAAGCACAGACGAATGCGTGGAGGCAGACAATGTCAGAGTGCAGGAAAGCACAAAATGACTGGGAGGAGAGGTGGCGGGCTGAAGAGAGTACGTAGCGGGCTGAAGAATGTAAGTGGTGGGCTGAAGAGAGGGCTGAAGATGATAGGTGGCGGCAGCGTGATGAGAGGAGGCAGGATTCAATGGAGAGGCTGCTAGAGGATCAAACTAATATGCTCCAGCATATGGTTGAGCTACAGAAAAGGCAGCTGGAACACAGACCGCCGCTACAGCCCCTGTGTAACCAACTGCCCTCCTCCCCAAGTTCCATAGCCTCCTCACCCACATACCCAAGAACACGGGGCGGGGGGCCTCCGGCCACCCAGTCACTCCACCCCAGAGGATTGCCCAAGCAACAGAAGGCTGGCATTCAATAAGTTTTAAAGTTTTAAAATGCTGTGTGGCCTTGTCCTTCCCTCCTCCTCCCTCCTGGGCTACCTTGGTAGTTATCCCCCTATTTGTGTGATGAATTAATAAAGAATGCATGAATGTGAAGCAACAATGACTTTATTGCCTCTGCAAGCAGCAAGGGGAGGGTGGTTAGCTTACAGGGAAGTAGAGTGAACCAAGGGGCTGGGGGGTTTCATCAAGGAGAAACAAACAGAACTTTCACACCATAGCCTGGCCAGTCATTAAACTGTTTTTCAAAGCTTCTCTGATGCGCACCAAGCCCTCCTGTGCTCTTCTAACCGCCCTGGTGTCTGGCTGCGCGTAACCAGTGGCCAGGCAATTTGCCTCAACCTCCCACCCTGCCATAAACATCTCCCCCTTACTCTCACAGATACTGTGGAGCGCACAGCAAGCAGTAATAACAGTGGGAATATTGGTTTCGCTGAGGTCTACGCGAGTCAGTAAACTGCACCAGCGTGCTTTTAAACATCCAAATACACATTCTACCACCATTCTGCACTTGCTCAGCCTGTAGTTGAACAGCTCCTGACTACGGTCCATGAGCCATGGCATTAAGGGGTAGGCTGGGTCCCCAAGGTGAACTATAGTCATTTCAACATCCCCAACAGTTATTTTCTGGTCTGGGAATAAAGTCCCTTCCTGCAGCTTTTGAAACAGACCAGAGTTCCTGAAGATTCAAGCGTCATGTACCTTTCCTGGCCATCTCACGTTGATGTTGGTGAAATGTCCTTTGTGATCCACCAGTGCTTGCAGCACTATTGAAAAGTACCCCTTACGGTTTATGTACTCGCCGGCTTGGTGCTCCGGTGCCAAGACAGGGATATGGGTTCCGTCTATGGCCCCACCAAGTTAGGGAATCCCATTGCAGCAAAGCCATCCACTATGACTTGCACATTTCGCAGGGTCACTACCCTGGATATCAGCAGATCTTTGATTGCGTTGGATACTTGCATCACAGCAGCCCCCACAGCAGATTTGCCCACTCCAAATTGATTCCCGACTGACCGGTAGCTGTCTGGTGTTGCAAGCTTCCACAGGGCTATTGCCACTCGCTTCTCAATTGCAAGGGCTGCTCTCATCTTGGTATTCATGCACTTCAGGGCAGGGGAAAGCAAGTCACAAAGTTCCATGAAAGTGCCCTTACATATGTGAAAGTTTCACAGCCATTGGGAATCGTCCCAGATCTGAAACACTATGCGGTCCCACCAGTCTGTGCTTGTTTCCCGGGCCCAGAATCGGCATTCCACGGCATGAACCTGCCCCATTAGCACCATGATGCCCACATTGCCAGAGCCCGTGCTTTGAGAGAAGTCTGTGTCCATGCCCTCATCACTCTCGTCACCGCGCTGACGTCACCTACTCGCCCGGTTTCACTTTGGCAGGTTCTGGTGTTGCATATACTGCTGGATAATGCACGTGGTGTTTAATGTGCTCCTAATTGCCAAAGTGATCTGAGCGGGCTCCATGCTTGCCATGGTATGGTGTCTGCACAGGTAACCCAGGAAAAAAGGCGCAAAACGATTGTCTGCCGTTGCTTTCACAGAGAGAGGGCCTGACAACATGTACCCAGAACCACCTGCGACAATGTTTTTGCCCCATTAGGCACTGGGATCTCAACCCAGAATTCCAATGGGCTGCAGAAACTGCGGGAACTGTGACAGTTACCCACAGTGCAAAGCTCTGGAAGTCGATGCTAGCCTCGGTACTGTGGAAGCACTCTGCCGAGTTAATGCACTTAATGCACTTAGAGCATTTTGTGTGGGGACACACACAGTCAACTATATAAAAATGATTTCTAAAAAACCGACTTCTATAAATTCAACCTAATTTTGTAGTATAGATATACCCTTAGTTTCCTTTAGCTTAATTCACTTTGGAAGTACATTAAACTGAAGTGGATTAAGGACATTTCTGAACAAGTATGTCCACACTGGGATTTCAGGAACTTTAACTAAGGCCCTTTAATTTCACACTTCTGGTTCATTTTGTTTAATTTCCTGTATAGGCAAGCCCTAATTGACGCTAAAGACTAGAGGGGGCCTACTGAGACAAAGGTCAGCTCTACACTTTAAACCCATGGTTCTTAACTAGGGGTGTGCATACCCCTGGGGGTACACAGAGATCTTCCAGTGGGTACATCAACTCATCTAGATATTGCCTAGTTTTACAACAGGCGGCTACGTACAAAGCACTGGCGAAGATTGTACAAACTAAAATTTTATAGACAATTACTTGTTTATACTGCTCTACATACTATACACTGAAATGTAAGTACAATATTTATATTCCAATTGATTTATTTTATAATTATATGGTAAAAATGAGAAAATCAGCAATTTTTTAGTAATAGCATGCTGTGACACTTTTATATTTTTGTGTCTGATTTTGTAAGCAAGTGTTTTTAAGTGAGGTGAAACTTGGGGGCACACAACACAAATCAGATTCCTGAAAGGGGTACAGTGGTCTGGAAAGGTTGAGAGCCACTGATTTAAACTTTTCCTGGTATAGAAATGTCAGTTGGGGTGTGATCCTTACCGTCAAAAGCCCTAAGATAGATGCGATTTTACCAGCAAAAAAGTGCTTTGGCCAGAATGGCATATTTTGTTCAGGGATCTAGTATATGCAGTAACAGCAAAAGCACTCTTGCTGGGATAAGGTGCATCTCCACTAGGAGGCCTTATTAAATTTTGTGAATCAGTGAGATCGCAAACACACAACGAAGCGAGGACATTGTGCCATAAAGATGCAGTTTAAAACTAAAAACTACAATTGTCAGAATAAAGATTTAATCTTTTCAAACCTATTACAGGACACTGAGATGTACTTCACAAAGCCTTACTAATATAAATATTCACTACAACCCTTGGCTCACTACTCTTCGCTGAAAGGTGGGAGCTGTCCACCACAGAAGTGTGAAGATCAGCAAAGGTCTACTGGATAGTCAGAGAGGAAACGCAGTTGTAGGAGAGGAAAAGCCCTTTTGCTGTTCTAATCAGATATTCCATATTTCAGCTAGAAGATCATCTAAAGCTCCGGGATAAGGTTTTCAAAGCCACCCAAGGGACTCAGGTTTTTGGATTTTGGATGCCCAATTCCCATCTAATTTTAATGGGAACTACGTGTCTCATGCCTTGTTCTTTCTGCAAAAGGCACCCAGGCAAGTATAGCTTTATCGAACACCGGAAACCAATTCTGCAGCTGGGGATATTGACCTCAAATGGCTGCTTTCATTTCCATTTAGGGACTAAACAGTTCCTTCCCAATTTTCACTTTCCAGGAAGCAACACCCCCATTTTAGTTCCAACCATCTAAGCTACAGCTCTGCACAGTACTGATAGATAGACATCCAGTAAGAACCACTTCTGAGCCAACATTTGCAGATCAGTTAGGGTGCGCTCTCCTGCTTGCATGGCACCCAGTTGTACCTTCAGCACTCCTTTGGTGTCATCAGGGGGAGCCAAAGGAACTCAAGATCAAGTCCACAGCACCGGGAGGTAAAAAAGTCAAGCTATGCCAAAGGCATAGGAATCAACAGAGCCACAATTTCATGCAGTAAATTCACGGCACCAGGATCCATGCAGTGCAGGGCGGATGATGGTAGTGCTAAAAACACTCTCAGCATCAGGCTGTTAAAGCTTTGTGAGGGCATTTGTTGGAGGTAGAACGTGGCATGTTTATCAAAGAAGAGTATATGGTTACAACGCAGCTAGCGCACAGCACGGATTGCCGAAGGAAGCTAGGGTTTCATCATGTTGTACTAGCATGTGTGCCTTTGTAAAGGCACTCCTGCATTTAGGAACAGCACCTAAAATTCTCCCCACACAATTATTTTAGAGAATGGTGTCATTTCAGCTGTTTGCGATACCAGATGCTGCTTCAAATGGTGCCCCTGCTGAAAAGTTTATCTTCAGTAAACAGTCAATGATTGATAGTCCTGGGCATTTCATAGCAAGAAGAATTCCTGAACTCATGTGCTCAAGGTGTTTAATTTGTGTGACTGACTTGGTTCAGAGTTGATAACCTTATCTAGTGTTACTACTAAGAGAACATGTTAGTTCTATTACAAAGTGCTGATCTGGGAAGTCCACAGTAATTAGACTGTCAGGGTCTGATTCTCATCTCACTTACCAGGTATATTAAAGCAGGAATAGTTCTGCTGAGTTACACAGGGGTAAGACAAGTAAGCGACTGGAATCATGCCCCCAGTTGATCTAGAGCCTTTGAATTGGATGCTGGCACCAAGTTAAAATCCCCCTGCAGCAAGTAGGAAACTGAGCTACTGTACACTGTTAGAAAAGGGAGAAGAGAATAGCAAACAGTAAGTTGCAAGAGACCTTTACAGTTAATTCTGCATAGCTGGGGAGTGTTTAAATTAAGCCAGCTGTTTGTGTTAAGCTTGATTTTGCAAACCAATGGTACATAAGGTAGATTTCTGTTCTCCGAGTGTCTCTTGCATCACACTGTATTATATTAACTCAGAAATCTTCCTTGCATTGAGATCCACAGGAAATCACTCCAAGTTTGTCCTTCTTTCAGAAATATTCCTCTCCTGCCCCCCACCCCAACACCACTTTCCATTAAGTGCATTCACACCAGCATCAAAGCATCTCCTGAAAAGATGTATTCCGAGAACAAAAGTAACAAGTTTATTAGAAAGGTTTTTTCCCCCTCCCACCTCTCATTTCCACTCAGATCTCTCTCTCTTCTCTCCCTCTGCCCCCCCCCCCCTTTTTGTACTGTGGAAAAAATCGATTAAGCTCTCTGGTATATATATTGCTGCAAGTCTCTTTCTCCTCCCTGAGATTCCTTCAGCTGTCAGGAGACACTTGTCCCCTTTGCGGGCATTGTTGGAACAGCCTGCTAGGCTAAAGGGGTGGGGAAGAGGGAGTTAGAGCCCGGCAGATGCCTTTTTTGTCAAAGACAAAAGACCCCCTGCCATCCTCTCCACTTTTCAGCACTTTCATCCAGCCCGGATCAAAGCGCTGCTCTGCATATGAAAGGAACCTGGCATTATGAGACTCAAATTAGCCTATCGCCACCCCGCTAGCCTCCAAGTCTTCGCAACAAAAGCGCTCACATCTGTTCGATCATTTGCCTCATCTTCTATGGTTTTTTCTCAGCTCTCAGTTTTGAGGGCCATTCAACCCCTTGAATTATAGTTTGGGGGAGCATCTTCCTTGCTACAGGCCCGCTCAGCCAGACAATTTGCTTTTAACTGTCTCAAGGCATCGTGGCTGCTTTGGTGTCCCTTCTCAGCAACTCCCTGCATTGGTTGCCGTCACCCATTCAATTGAGTCGTGTGCTCCCTTCTCTCCTCCGCTTTAAGAGCTCATTTCTCTTCTCCCTCTTCACCTGAAGGGGACCGGTCCCTCTCTGCAAGTGAGCACAGCCGCCCCGAATCAAAGCGAGCCTCGAATCAAAGGCATCGTGGCAATGAAAGTCAATAATCCTCCTTTGTCATGGTAATGGTTCAAACTGAGTGCTGAGAAGAAAGCAGGGCTCCTCGCTTAGATGCAACGCACTTCTTAGATGTTCTGTGGCTGCATCTCAACTCCCATTGAAGCAAAAGGCTGGGAGTGCCCTTCTCAAAGCCTGGAACCTGAACTTTCCTGCTACAGCAAGTAACCCTGCAAAAACCACTCAAGGCATGGAGACGGCAGGAGTCTGTGCAGAAGTTTCATTTAGAGAGCTACCAGAACACTACAGGGGGTCTGAGTATAAGCGTGCTATTAACCATCTCCTTCCAAACCATTCCCTGGCCTTATGTTGCACCTGATGTACTATGTGGGATATTGCATCAGATGGAATACACCCCGCTGCCACCCTGACAACAAAGAGAAGAGCTGAGAGAAAAGCAACACTTTCCCTTACTCAATTTGTTTTTCAGGGTTAGAATCAGATTTATTAAAAAGAGAGACAGAGAGAGAGACTGAGACCCCTTAAGAGTCTGTTCACACTACAAAACAGACTATGCCAAAGAAGGAGTAAGTGTCCTGAAATCACTTCTAGGGGCAGATCTACACTACGGGGTTAAGTCGATCTAAGTTACACAACTCCAGCTACGTGAATAGCTTAGGTCAACTTATTGCAGTGTCTACACCGCGCTGGGTCGACGGCAGAAACTTGACTTACCCGTCAACTTACCTTACCTTATGCTTCTCGTTCCGGTGGAGTACCAGAGTCGACAGGCGAGCGATCTGTGGTCGATTTAGCAGGTCTTCACTAGACCCTGCAAATCGACCCCTGGCAGCACTGATCCACAGTAAGTGTAGACTAGCCCTAAGTACACCTCATGTTAATAATTGTAATAATACTACCACCATCTTCCATTCATATAGTATCTTTTGTCCCAGTATCTTAAAGTGCTTTACAGGCTTTAAGTTTACAACATAACTGATGGAGAAAAGAAATGATATAATTTATTTTCTCTAATCAGTGAACCTCTCTCGCTAAATACATCTAAACAAGCTATATTTAAAGGACATGAAGCCTGCAAAGTCAATCATACCAGAATTAAGGTTGCCCATGTGTTCTAAGCAACTTCAAACAGAGTCTTATAAAGAATCAGGCAACTAACGATAGGTTTCATTGTCTGTACACACACAAACCCTTGAAAGCTTCTCCTACTGGCACAGCTGCTGAACTGACTACACCTTTCTCCAGGTGAATGCGTCCACAACTCAAAGGAGACAACACTAGAACATTTAAACTCATAAAACAACCTCCAAGTCGGTATTACTATTGTGATATCTTAATCCCATTTCACAGTCCCTCTTGTCCTGACTCAGAGCAAGGCAGAAAAATCCCATGCTAAGCCAAACCCCTATCGAATTAATAAACAAAAAATCTATGGTTAAGATTTTAAGGTGGAGAGTGCATGTCATTCAGCAATTTACAGGTAAAAAAAAAAAAAAAAAAAAAACACAAGCTGGTATATTTATCCTAAAACCAAGTATTACAAACCCAGGAAATTCAGAGTTAAAACTTGACAGAAATCCCAACACACTAAGGTAAGAAATGCTCAGTTAAGTGACCCAAACAACCTTAACTCTGCTCTGTAGGGAGGCCGTGCAGTAACCCCATGACTTGGAGTGTAAACTCTTTGGAGCAGGGACTTTTTGTTCTGTGTCTGTACAGCTCCTGGCACCATAGGTACTGACTCCGTGGGTACTTCAGGGCTGGAGCACCCACGGAAAAAAATTAGTGGGTGCTTAGCACCCACTGGCAGCCAGCTCCCCCTCTCTCCCTGCCCCACAGTGCCTCCCTCCTGGCTGCCAGTTTGTTCAACTTTATCACTTCAATTACTTAAACACTGAACATGTCCCCTCAGCTCACCTGGAGCTGCTCAACTCAGACGCACAGCCCTGTCCCCAACACTTCCCAGTTTAGTATAATTTGTGCAGAGACAGGAGAAATCATCCTTGTCAACGACCACCCAGTGTGTCTGGTTTGTAGTGACACATTAATGTGATCACATTTGCTTTTTATCTTCAGTCTTTTGAACCCTCCCTGACTCACCCAGACTCTTCAGCAATAGTTGTCATTGGTTCAGTAGCTTCATTGGCTGATCTCCTTTCAAAATAGCTTGCAAAGGTAAAGTGCCAAATTCCAGTAATGTATCAATACAGTACGTTCTGCATAACCCCCAACCACCAGGAGACCATCAGACCATCTGAAAAGCACACTTTTTTTCTATCTTTTCATCATGGCTATCTCCATTGTGAGCAGCCAGCTTCCACAGTGATAATCATATGTGCTTATTTAGCACATTTTATCTGATGATGTCAAAGCACTTTACAAACATTAAGACCTGGTCTACAGATTTTTTGTACTGGGACAACTATTCCAGTTAGGGGGTGATTTTTACCAAAATAGTTATACCGGTATAACCCCTAATGTGAATTCATTTATATCAGAACAAAGGTGCCTTATACCAGTATAGCCATAAGCTATACCAGTATGAGACACCTTTATACCAGTGTAAACTGCATCCACACTACAGGGATTGTGCCACGTTAGCTACCCTGGCATAGTTAAGGATCATAACATAAGGTAAGTTCAAAGGTCAGAATGGGCTGAATATCTTTTCTTAGCTTGTGTGCTGGGGAGATCCAGCCCTTGTTGGTACCTTACCATACCTTTTAAACATTCCCTTAACGTCCCTATTATTTTTCCAGGCAAGAATGTATTGAAAGTCTTACTGAAGGCCAAGTGGGTTAAGTTCATTACATCCACTTTGCCCACAGACAATCTTTTTTTTTTAAATGAACTCACACTGCTTGCATCTCACTGAGCCATATTTATTTCCTGGTGTCACAACAGGATGAGCTACCTAAGCAGAGCTGTGCGAAGAGCAGATTTTTTGGTTTGCTAGCAATTCCAAAGAACTCGGGGGAACCCACTTGTATCAGAGTTACACTGGGAAGGGGGCGGGGGGGTTGAAATGTTCAGCAAATCAAAACATTGGAAAAAAAGTCAGGCAGAACTAAACATGTCGTTTGACAAAACCGAAATGTTTTGACTTTGACTATTTTAAAACATTTTATTGGTTTTTTTAAAATAAAATTAAAGGAAATTTTGAAACAAAGTCATTTTGAACCAAAAAAATCAAAGATGTTTTTGATACAAAAATGTTGAAACAAAAAACATTTTGGTTTTCCAGATCCTTTTATGTAGGATTTTGGTTTTTTTCAACCAGAATAATTTGGCAAAACTGACAGGAATGCAAGAAATGTCTCAATGTTACCAATTTTTTGCCAAAAAGAAGTTTTGGCTGAAGAATCTCACCCAGCTCGCTATATAAGTGCTTACAAATTGGATCCTTCCTTTTCACAATGTTGTAACCTTCTACTGAAGTCAAACTAACTGGTCAGTCACTTCCTAAACTGTCTTTTTTGCCCTGTTAAAAAATGTTACTACATTTGCTTTCGCCAACCCTCTGGGGTCTCACCTGTTTTCCGTGAATTTTCAAAAATGATGGCTAGCAGTTCCGCTGTATCCTGTGCTAGTTCCTTTAGAAGTCTTGGACGTGTGTCCTCTGGTCCTGCTGATTTAGAAATATTTAGTTTTACCAGGTATTCTTTTATCTTCTCCACGTCAATAACTTTCCCTGGCTAACCAACAGTGGCTCTAACCACTTCTTGATGTTTCATGCTCGCACACTTTTTATTAAAAAGCGGTTTGCTTCATCATACACTGATCATCCTTCCCATCATCCACTCATATTTGGTCCCCTTTGAGTGCTGTTCTTGCCATGGGTTTTCTTTTCCCCAGATATCGTTATAACACTTTTTTCCAGTCTCTTATGAAAAGGTGTCTCTATGTTTTAGGCGTATTATTGATATTTCCAAAGCCTTTGGTGTGTTTCATAAATAAAGACCCCCCCCCGCACAGATTTCTTCAAGATTCTGTTGCCATTCAAATATTTGATTATTTCCATTGTCCTAACCTCCCAGTTCAGCTCTACGGAATGGTCTGTATTAGATGTGCGCTCCGGGTTTAACTATTTAAACAAATAATATATTTAAACCAGTGGAAATCCATGATGCAATGGACTTAGAGTGGTTTAATTCTTGCTTATATTGGGTTAGCTAAAGTGCATTTACATAAAATTGCAGTGGTTTAACTAGCAATTTTTAGATCATTTTAGTGAAACCACTGAACTTTTCCAACACAGACAAGGAAGATTTCCAAGGCACAAATGGCAGTTAGATGCCTAGCTCCTCTTGACTTTCAACTGCCATTTGTAATATCAAAAATCTGCACCAAAGCCTAGATCTCATCTTTTACGTGTCAGTATTATTCCTCTTCATAGCAATTTTCTTTTGCGATGGAATTTCCCTTTACTTTGCTTCCATTACAATATCACTCTATGACCTTCCGTCTTTCACTTCCTCTTTCTGCCTTCCCTGGAGTCTTGCCCAACAGAACTCTTCTTCATTTCCAAAATCTCTATTGAAATCAAGGACCTCTCACAGAAATCTTATCACGTACTGCAGTGAAAAAACCTTCCAAGAAAACACACACTTGGGCACACCTACAAATTCCAGCTTAGGGTTCAACATCACACAACCCCCTCACTCTTCCCAGTATTCAAATGCATGCACACAGGTAAGGCCATTCAGACCACCTTAACTCTGCTCCCATTAGGCTTCCCCGAGAACAGCCTGAAACTCAGACAAACTAGGAAAAGCTTCTCAGCTGGTGTAGACGGTCACAGCTCCAAATGCAGCTATGACAGTTTATACCTGTTAAGGATCTGCCCCTTTCCCTTTAACCACTGCACAAGTTATGTATTGACATTTGTCATCACTAATGAGAGGAGTAAAGAATCTATCCACTGAGCTGTTAACACAGCTCCTCACCACGGTATGTGTGCCCTTGGATGACTGGAGAAGATTGTCTCAGAATTTGATGGTGCTCACAGTGGTATTTTTGTGCTCTCCCATTGCTTACCAACTTGCAGTAACACCATAATCAAAAAGTATTAGATGGAGGCCCTGTTTAGGGATAAGTCTATAGCTCTATTATAGAAAAATGTACTTGTTCAATAAACGGATGAACAATAAACATACATTAAATTGTCTGATTTGAACGACATTCTGATTCCATCAGGTCTTTGTATGAACGATTAAAATCCAACATGTCTGAACTTTGTAGCCTTTACATTGTTTTTAATTCTTAATAGGCTATGATAATAATCATTGCATGCTCTCCCTCCAACCAAAGCTTCTTGGAGTGCTGCACAAGCAGTAAACAGGAAATACATAAGTACGATATAAACTGTATGTTTCTATTGCATTCAGGCCATAAGCATGTGAGTAACCCCATTAAAATGCCTCAAATCTAATGTGACAAAGCTCTGTCCTTGCCTCCGTGGGTCCCACGTTTCCTGGCAGATTTCACTAGCCTTAAAGGCTCACTGTGACCCTCTGCGTAACCCTTCTCTCTCTCTAGAGACAAGGGTCACAGTCTACTGAGCCATTTTCATCATAAGCCAGCAAGGGAGGTGAGGAGAAGTTATCCTTCCTTGCACAGTCTCTGTTGTCTCCCAGTCTCAGTGATTAATCAGGGGGCAAAGGGGAGTGGGAGCCCGGGCGCACCCTCTACTCCGGGCTCCACCCCAGGGACCCTAATAGTATCAGCTATGGTAGCTCACCTTTTAGAAACATGACATGTACAATTCCCTGGGCTACTTCCCCCACAGCAGCCCTCACTTCCTCAAGCTCCACTTCACCCTTACCTCAGGGCCTCCTTCCTTGTGCCTGATATGGGGTGTACTACTCAGCCTCTCCAACAGCGCAACTTCCTCCCACAGCTCCTGACATGCACACCCACCTGACTAACTGGGAGGCTTTTAACTCGTTTCAGCCAGCCCCTGATTGGCTTCAGGTGTCCCAATCAACCTAGCATTCTCCCTGCCTTCTGGAAAGTTCTTAATTGGCCCCTGGTGTCTTAATTGGGGAGTGGGAAAGCGGGATACTGGGAGGAAACACAGGCAGGAACGTCTGTGAGGGGAGGGCTCCTGCCTCATACTGAGAATGAGGGGCGATCAGCAGGTTATCTCAAGTGCTTATATACGAATGCTCAAAGCATTGGAAACAAGCAGGGAGAACTGGAGGTCCTGGTGATGTCAAGGAATTATGACGTGATTGGAATAACAGAGACTTGGTGGGATAACTCACATGACTGGAGTACTGTCATGGATGGGTATAAACTGTTCAGGAAAGACAGGCAGGGCAGAAAAGGTGGGGGAGTAGCACTGTATGTAAGAGAACAGTATGACTGCTCAGAGCTCCGGTACGAAACTGCAGAAAAACCTGAGTGTCTATGGATTAAGTTTAGAAGTGTGAGCAACAAGAGTGATGTAGTGGTGGGAGTCTGCTATAGACCACCGGACCAGGGGGATGAGGTGGATGAGGCGGATGAGGCTTTCTTCCAGCAACTTGCAGAAGCTTCTAGATCGCACGCCCTGGTTCTCGTGGGTGACTTTAATTTTCCTGATATTTGCTGGGAGAGCAATACAGCGGTGCATAGACAATCCAGGAAGTTTTTGGAAAGCATAGGGGACAATTTCCTGGTGCAAGTGCTAGACGAGCCAACTAGGGGGGGGAGCTTTTCTTGACCTGCTGCTCACAAACAGGGAAGAATTAGTGGGGGAAGCAAAAGTGGACGGGAATCTGGGAGGCAGTGACCATGAGTTGGTTGAGTTCAGGATCCTGACACAGGGAAGAAAGGTAAGCAGCAAGATACGGACCCTGGACTTCAGGAAAGCAGACTTCGACTCCCTCAGGGAGCAGATGGGTAGGATCCCCTGGGGGACTAACATGAAGGGGAAAGGAGTCCAGGAGAGCTGGCTGTATTTCAAGGAATCCCTGTTGAGGTTACAGGGACAAACCATCCCGATGAGTCGAAAGAATAGTAAATATGGCAGGCGACCAGCTTGGCTTAACGGTGAAATCCTAGCGGATCTTAAACATAAAAAAGAAGCTTACAAGAAGTGGAAGGTTGGACATATGACCAGGGAAGAGTATAAAAATATTGCTCGGGCATGTAGGAATGAAATCAGGAGGGCCAAATTGCACCTGGAGCTGCAGCTAGCAAGAGATGTCAAGAGTAACAAGAAGGGTTTCTTCAGGTATGTTGGCAACAAGAAGAAAGCCAAGGAAAGTGTGGGCCCTTTACTGAATGAGGGAGGCAACCTAGTGACAGAGGATGTGGAAAAAGCTAATGTGCTCAATGCTTTTTTTGCCTATGTCTTCACTAACAAGGACAGCTCCCAGACTGCTCTGCTGGGCATCACAACATGGGGAGTAGATGGCCAGCCCTCTGTGGAGAAAGAGGTGGTTAGGGACTATTTAGAAAAGTTGGACGTGCACAAGTCCATGGGGCCAGACGAGTTGCATCCGAGAGTGCTAAAGGAATTGGCGAATGTGATTGCAGAGCCATTGGCCATTATCTTTGAAAACTCGTGGCGAACGGGGGAAGTCCCAGATGACTGGAAAAAGGCTAATGTAGTACCAATCTTTAAAAAAGGGAAGAAGGAGGATCCTGGGAACTACAGGCCAGTCAGCCTCACCTCAGTCCCTGGAAAAATCATGGAGCAGGTCCTCAAGGAATCAATCCTGAAGCACTTACACGAGAAGAAAGTAATCAGGAACAGTCAGCATGGATTCACCAAGGGTAGGTCATGCCTGACTAATCTAATCGCCTTCTATGATGAGATTACTGATTCTGTGGATGAAGGGAAAGCAGTGGATGTATTGTTTCTTGACTTTAGCAAAGCTTTCGACACGGTCTCCCACAGTATTCTTGTCAGCACGTTAAAGAAGTATGGGCTGGATGAATGCACTATGAGGTCGGTAGAAAGTTGGCTAGATTGTCGGGCTCAACAGGTAGTGATCAATGGCTCCATGTCTAGTTGGCAGCCGGTGTCAAGTGGAGTGCCCCAGGGGTCGGTCCTGGGGCCGGTTTTGTTCAATATCTTCATAAATGATCTGGAGGATGGTGTCGATTGCACCCTCAGCAAATTTGCGGATGATACTAAACTGGGAGGAGTGGTAGATACGCTGGAGGGCAGGGATAGGATACAGAGGGACCTAGACAAATTGGAGGATTGGGCCAAAAGAAACCTGATGAGGTTCAATAAGGATAAGTGCAGGGTCCTGCACTTAGGACGGAAGAACCCAATGCACAGCTACAGACTAGGGACCGAATGGCTAGGCAGCAGTTCTGCGGAAAAGGACCTAGGGGTGACAGTGGACGAGAAGCTGGATATGAGTCAGCAGTGTGCCCTTGTTGCCAAGAAGGCCAATGGCATTTTGGGATGTATAAGTAGGGGCATAGCCAGCAGATCGAGGGACGTGATCGTTCCCCTCTATTCGACATTGGTGAGGCCTCATCTGGAGTACTGTGTCCAGTTTTGGGCCCCACATTACAAGAAGGAAGTGGATAAATTGGAGAGAGAGTCCAGCGAAGGGCAACAAAAATGATTAGGGGTCTGGAACACATGACGTATGAGGAGAGGCTGAGGGAACTGGGATTGTTTAGTCTGCAGAAGAGAAGAATGAGGGGGGATTTGATAGCTGCTTTCAACTACCTGAGAGGTGGTTCCAGAGAGGATGGTTCTAGACTATTCTCAGTGGTAGAAGAGGACAGGACAAGGAGTAATGGTCTCAAGTTGCAGTGGGGGAGGTTTAGGTTGGATAGTAGGAAAAACTTTTTCACTAGGAGGGTGGTGAAACACTGGAATGCGTTACCTAGGGAGGTGGTAGAATCTCCTTCCTTGGAAGTTTTTAAGGTCAGGCCTGACAAAGCCCTGGCTGGGATGATTTGATTGGGGATTGGTCCTGCTTTGAGCAGGGGGTTGGACTAGATGACCTCCTGAGGTCCCTTCCAACCCTGATATTCTATGATTCTATGAATTGACCTGGAGCAGCTGCCATTTCACTCATCCTGGTACCAGGGATTTGTTGAGCCTAGAGCTAATATATCTATCTCCCACTACTTTTCTATAGCCATCTGGCCTTGCCCCGTCACACTAGGCAGTGTTGTAGCTGTGTCAGTCCCAGGATATTAGAGAGACAAGGTGGCTGTCTCTCTCATCAGTCCAATAAAAGATATTACCTCACACACCTTGTCTGTCCTAAATCTAGGCACGTGTTTAAGTCCCTTTCTGAGTTAGGCGTTTACAGAATATTAACTTCAATAATAAATTTAACGTGTGTGTGTTACTGGATAGCAATGAAACTATGTAGCTTAGCAGATAAAGTGTAAACTGCAAATGCTATGAGTTCTGATCAAGGCTGGGGATGGATATAGTTTTATGACAAATATTTCACCTGTTATGCCTCGAGTCAAACAGATCCCTGTATTTTCAACACTTTACCTTCATCCAAAAACTATTCTGCATTGAACTAAAATAACATATTTCTTCTGCAAAGAAAAGATTAAAGGCAATCTGAGGTATTATTGTCATGAGATGTTATGTGCCTAGCTCCTGGATAAACTAGGGATTGCATTTGGTCCAACCTTCCTAGAAGCAATCACCCACACATGGGAGGTCTAACCAAGTTAGTTACACATGACTTACTAGGCAGCTATTCCATCACCCCGTAAGATGAGGACTACTCCAGTCCTCACCATGTTTTCAAGGTTTTAAAAGTCTCATATAATTGCCCTTGAACCTCCTCCTTTGGGAAACTAATCTGGTCATGAATACATCTCACTTTGGGAAACTAATCTGGTCATGAATACATCTCACCATGAGCATATTTCTCCTCATGCTCAGGCTAGATCTTCCTTTTCTTAATTGGGAAAAGCACTGGGGAGAAGTATAAGATTGTGAGAGAGAACCCTTTCCTGATCAGCTTACAGTGTGTTTGTGCAGTGCCTGACCTAATTGGAACTTCTGTGTGCTACTGTAATATAACCAAAAAAAAAAAAGATAATAACAGCCCTGTAAACACCTAGCCATTTTCCAACACCTCATTATATGGATGAACACTTCTTTTTCTTGGCTTTATTCACATGTGAAATCTTAGACTCTATCTATGGAATACAAGATGGCAGAGTGCGATATGAAGGTTTTATTGACATTGGGTTGGGACAGCAGCACACTATTACTCCTCTTTGTGAACTGCCTCCCACAAGGGGGCCTTGATATTGGTTGGGCTCTTGGTATCTGCACAATACTAATAACCAAAAATAATCCCTCTAGGTTGTTATACCTCTGCCGATAAATGAGTGCCTCTTTCATAGATTCCAAGGCCAGAAGGCCTGGAAGATACAGACACAGGGAATTATGGGAATGGCACTAGAGGACTATCTAAACACAAGGCCAGGTGCCCACGCTTTTGCTTCCTCCACACTGCTAAGTGGGCGGGTCATAGCTCAACACACGTTGTCCCACATATCCTCAATGGAGCATGCCAGCTCGGGTTCCATGTGCCCCTAGACAGGCATTTAAAGGCCTTGAGTATGGATGGTTGGGGGACTTGGGCAACACACCACATGGGACAGCTGGGGGCATGCCTCCAGTGCAGACATATCCTTGTTACCATGTGTGTCAATTTTGCAGGGCTCTAAGGGAGAGAGCGAAAGACATAATGAATGTCCTGTCTTTCAGAGCCAATATCCCTGGGGAGCAAGGTGAGCACTGTGTGTTCAGTTGGAAAGCAGAGGATCTAGTGCTTCCAACAGCAGCAAGGACCTGTTTCCAGCTCTGCCTCGGTCTTGTGATTTTCCAAGCAGACTAGGCTACGTTGCCAAACAACTTCAATGAATTCCAAGGGGAATTGTATGGCTAGATCGTCAGCTGACTTTGAAAATCAACCTTTATGGGGTTATGGGATTGAACAGAGCCCATCCTGGTAAGTTTACTGGAAAGTTCCACATTTGGGTAGGAAGTAAAAGGAGAAAACATTTTGGTTGCAGGTTGAGTTGAAAAGGGTGGCTGTTTACAGCAGCTGAGCTGCTGGCCTGTCATAGATTCATAAATATTTAGGTCAGAAGGGACCATTATGATCATCTAGTCTGATCTCCTGCACAACGCAGGCCACAGAATTTCACCCTCCACTCCTGCAAAAAACCTCACACCTATATCTGTGCTACTGAAGTCCTCAAATCGTAGTTTAAAGACTTCAAGGAGCAGAGAATCCTCCAGCAAGTGACCCGTGTCCCATGCTACAGAGGAAGACGAAAAACCTCCAGAGCCTCTTCCAATCTACCCTGGAGGAAAATTCCTTCCCGACCACAAATATGGCGATCAGCTAAACCCTGAGCATATGGGCAAGATTAATCAGCCAGATACTATAGAAAATTCTTTCCTGGGTAACTCGGATCCCACCCCATCTAATATCCCATCATAGGCCATTGGGCCTATTTACCATGAATATTTAATTACCAAAACCATGTTATCCCATCATACCATCTCCTCCATAAACTTATCGAGTTTAATCTTAAAGCCAGATAGATCTTTTGCCCCCACTGCTTCCCTTGGAAGGCTATTCCAAAACTTCACTACTCTGATGGTTAGAAACCTTCGTCTAATTTCTAGTCTAAATTTCCTGCTGGCCAGTTTATATCCATTTGTTCTTGTGTCCACATTGGTACTGGGCTTAAATAATTCCTCCTCCTCTCCGGTATTTATCCCTCTGATATAGTTATAGAGAGCAGTCATATCTCCCCTCAACCTTCTTTTAGTTAGGCTAAACAAGCCAAGCTCCTTGATTCTCCTTTCATAAGACAAGTTTTCCATTCCTCGGATCATCCTAGTAGCCCTTCTCTGTACCTGTTCCAGTTTGAATTCATCCTTCTTAAACATGGGAGACCAGAACTGAACACAGCATTCCAGGTGAGGTCTCACCAGTGCCTTGTATAATGGTACTAAAACCTCCTTATCCCTACTGGAAATACCTCTCCTGATGCATCCCAAGACCGCATTAGCTTTTTTCATAGCCATATCACATTGGCGGCTCATAGTCATCCTGTGGTCAACCAATACTCCAAGGTCCTTTTCCTCCTCCGTTACTTCTAATTGATGCGTCCCTAGCTTATAGCTAAAATTCTTGTTATTAATCCCTAAATGCATAACCTTACACTTCTCACTATTAAATTTCATCCTATTACTATTACTCCAGTTTACAAGGTCATCCAGATCCTCCTGTAGGGTATCCCGGTCCTTCTCTAAATTGGCAATACCTCCCAGCTTTGTATCATCTGCAAACTTTATTAGCACACTCCCACTTTTTGTGCCAAGGTCAGTAATAAAAAGATTAAATAAGATTGGTCCCAAAACCGATTCTTGAGGAACTCCACTGGTAGCCTCCCTCCATCTTATCCAATTTAACTAATAATTCCCCATGTGGCATGGTATCAAATGCCTTACTAAAATCTAGGTAAATTGGATCCACTGCGTTTCCTTTGTCTAAAAAATCTGTTACTTTCTCAAAGAAGGAGATCAGGTTGGTTTGGCACGATCTACCTTTTGTAAAACCATGTTGTATTTTGTCCCATTTACCATTGACTTCAATGTCCTTAACTACCTTCCCTTTCAAAATTTTTTCCAAGACCTTGCATACTACAGATGTCAAACTAACAGGCCTATAATTACCCGGATCACTTTTTTTCCCTTTCTTAAAAATAGGAACTATGTTAGCAATTCTCCAATCATATGGTACAACCCCTGAGTTTACAGATTCATTAAAAATTCTTGCTAATGGGCTTGCAATTTCATGTGCCAATTCCTTTAATATTCTTGGATGAAGATTATCTGGGCCCCCCGATTTAGTCCCATTAAGCTGTTTGAGTTTTGCTTCTACCTCATATATGGTAATGTCTACCTCCATATCCTCATTCCCATTTGTCATGCTACCATTATCCCTAAGATCCTCTTTCGTCTTATTAAAGACTGAGGCAAAGTATTTGTTTAGATATTGGGCCATGCCTAGATTATCCTTGACCTCCACTCCATCCTCAGTGTTTAGCAGTCCCACTTCTTCTTTCTTTGTTTTCTTCTTATTTATATGACTATAGAACCTTTTACTATTGGTTTTAATTCCCTTTGCAAGGTCCAACTCTACTTGACTTTTAGCCTATCTCGCTTTATCCCTACATGTTCTGACCTCAATAAGGTAGCTTTCCTTGCTGATCCCTCCCTTCTTCCACTCCCTATATGCTTTCTGCTTTTTCTTAATCACCTCTCTGAGATGCTTGCTCATCAGCTTGGTCTACAACTCCTGCCTATGAATTTTTTCCCCTTTCTTGGGATGCAGGCTTCCGATAGCTTCTGCAGCTTTGATTTAAAATAATCCCAGGCCGCCTCTACTTTTAGATCCATAAATTTTTCAGTCCAATCCACTTCCCTAACTAATTTCCTTAATTTTTGAAAGTCAGCCCTTTTGAAATCAAAAACCCTAGATGCAGATTTATTTTTGTTAATCCTTCCGTTCAGTTTGAACTGAATTAGCTCATGATCACTTGAGCCAAGATTATCGCCTACAACCATTTCTTCTATGAGGTCCTCACTACTCACCAAAACCAAATCTAAAAATGGCGTCCCCTCTTGTCGGTTCAGCAACTACTTGATGAAGGAATACATCAGCTATTGCATCTAGGAAAATCTGAGCCCTATTATTATTACTAGCACTTGTCCTCCAGTCTATATCTGGGAAGTTAAAGTCTCCCATGATCACACAGTTTCCATTAGTATTTACTTTATTAAAAACATTAAAAAAGGGCTCTATCCATATCCAAATTAGATCCCGGCGGTCTATAGCACACCCCAAGCACTATCCCAGGGGAGGCTCTAATAGTTTTCTTCCCCAATGTAATTTTTGCCCAGACGGACTCAGTCATATCCATTTCATTGCTTCTTATTTCTTTACATTCTACCTCATCATTGATATACAATGCTACTCCACCACCTTTACCTTTATTTAAGTATTTCCTAAACAGCACATACCCTTCAATACCTGTAGTCCAGTCATGACTACTATTCCACCATGTTTCTGTTATCCCTAGAATATCTGGTTTCACTTCCTGCACCAGTAGCTCTAGTTCCTCCATTTTGTTACCTAGGCTCCTCGCATTAGTGTACAAACATCTTAATTTTTGCTGTTTGGCCTCACTCACATTCTGTACCCTATTAGGCACGGTCATTTTACTACCAGTATAACCTATTAGACTTGTATCTACACTGCCCTTCCTCCTACCCCACGGCTGTATCCTCTCTTACTTCGTTTTCTTTCCTCTCAATGCTAAATTCCGGCGTGGAGATTACCTGGACATCTCCCAACCATCTCCCGCAAATTCCTGAAATTCATGAAAGAGCTGCACTGGGAATACAGGCAAGGTGATCAAATGTGCATGATAAGAGACATTTATCACACAGCTCTGCAGTTTGTTATAGAGATCACAGTTATGTGATATGCACCCAATTACAGGTGGAGCAGAAGTGATGCTTTGCTTAAAGGTGTTTAATACTCGGGCCGAAATAAGGCACAAGAACAATACATACATGCTTAGAGTCCCAGAATCCAAATTTTGACTTTCATTTTTTAAAAAAGCCTCTAGCCCATACAGGTGTGAAGAAAAGCTTGAAAATGAAGCATGGCCAACTCTCGTCATTCTACACAGAGTCTCGTGACATTTTATGTGTTTCTTACAGCCCCAACTCCTGGCATCAAAGCAACTTTCTAGCCCACTTGGTTGCAGAGAAAAGCTTGAAAAACGTGAACTTTAAAGGGTGAAATCACAGAAGACAAATCAACAAAACCCCGCATTTATGATCTTGTAAAATCTCACTACGTTTCAGAACCTGAATGCTTGGGTCTGGCAATGCTGAAAGCTTGCCCGCGGTGCAGTGAGCCAGGGATGGCTGCCGAAGACTTCAGGCAGCACTCAGCAGAGGGACAAATCTCTAGCAGAACAACGGGGGGGGGGGGGGGGGGAGGAGGGGGGAGGGCGCGGCACCAGCTTCCACGCCTTCCACCACAGAAGCCCAGTCCCCTGCTGCTCAGGGAGGAGGTCACCCTTCCACTGATCCTGCACCTGACAGGGGGCCACCACCCTTCACTGGGGTAGTGACCCTGGTAGGGCCCCCACGTGGGGGTGGACCTACAGTCCCGCACTGCCTTGACCTGGAACTGCCAAGACCTTCTATTATAATCTTCTGTTGCTGGGTGTTTATGGCTTAGTCTAACTGACATTTCGGGCTGGCATTTTCCATGCTTTGCACCTGTCTCAGTTTATGCTCTTTGGAGAAGTCCACGCAAAAATGATTCAACCATTTCTGAGAAGGAAGCTAGTGGAAAATAGGTATTTGTGCCAAGGGGTCTGGTGGAGAGGAAAACAGTAAATTCTCATGTAATTAGTGACTATCAGAAGGCATGTGCAAAAAGAAACAGAATTAAGATTGTGAAGGAGGAACTTAATTCTGGTATTTCCTAACTTTGAAGGTTTGACTTGGTTATCGATGGAAGTACTTACACGTCCCTCATCACCCCAAAATCCTAGTGACTCACTGCAACACTGTTTTAATGTACTCACATTAAATTGCCTTCTTCTGCAAGTGTTGCCTCTGAGATGACCCTCAATCTTCTAAATTTAGTTTCTTCATCCAAAGGCTTCTTGACTTATTTGTCTGGGAGCACTTAAGACTCCAGCACATAGACTGTGTGCTCAAATGAAATCAATGAGCTAATATTGACTGGCAGGCGGCTCAAATCTATACTCATCTTTTTTATACACTTGTTTCTTTTTATTAAAAAGTTTCAGATGCTGTTATGTTCTGCTAAGCTGAAATTGGTAGAAAAGTCTTTTCAGGACTCAATATTATACACTCAATAAAATAATCTTTATCAAGTTAGAACAATCTAGCATGGGAAAAATAAAGGTGGTTTGGAGAGAAAGCAATGTCTAAAAGAAAAATATAGCATGTTCTGGATAATTCATTTCTAATTAAATGAGCTTTGGGAGACTGCATGTTCACAATAAGTTGGTTACCTCACTACCTAACACCTGGATTTGCAATGCTTCCATTGATCACACAATAGGTTCATTTCACGGTTTCTCTTTCTTTGAGGACTTCCATGCAGCAGAGGCTTAGAGAAGTCTGCCCTGGGTCCAGTAATCTGATGACAGCAAAAATCACAACACCGGCAAGAGGCTGAGAAGGGATTGCCACACTGTGATTGCATGAAACTATTCCAAACAGCACCTCAGTCTGGAGCCTGGAGAAGCGGGAACCACAGAGCATTCATGCATATAACAGGGTAGTTCTCTGCCCACTCCACTCATTTCAACAGCAGACAAACTTTAGGAGGAAGCTACTCGCAGGCCCCTCCCACTAGGCTTAAAGGGCCAGCTGAAGCCAATGGAACTACATCAACATATAGCAGGCGAGGATCTGGCCCATGACCCCTTTTGGGGAAAAGCCACCACAAGGAAGCAGATTTCCCAGGACTCAGACACCTCTCTCTTCCTCCCCAATCTTTCAGCTTGCCCATGTTCTCCCCAGATGCCATGGCTGTCTCTACTTTTCCAGATTCCCTCATTTTCATTCTGAAGTACATCATAGAGAAGTCTAAATGAATTTCAGAACCAGGGCAACGGCACGACCGACTAGCAAGGGAAAGCTGGTGTGTTCATCTGCCTTTCGAGCCTTGCCCACAGTAGGTCACATTCACCCAATGCTGACAACAGGTCTTAGCAACAATGCAGCTGAACCAGAGCTGAACTTGGGTCCTTGCTTCTTTCCCAGAGACTTGCCACTGTTGCTAACACTTTTGGTGGCCCCAATGTTGCGATCCCTGGTGCAGGCTGCTGAGAACTGTCATTTGTAGTATCACGTCGATAAGTCTTGCTGTGAGCGGGTTTAGACGACACAATGGTAAAAATACCTGAGTTCTACCTGCGCAAGCACAAGTACAGAAGAAATGGCACTACCAGGACAGTCCCTGAGAAATGCTACCACAGATGCAGTCATAATGCAGCCAACCAACCACAGTGTGCTTGGAAATGCAAGACGGCTTGCAAAGTGCAGCAGAGAAACACCGAATATCCTAAGTGCTACAAAATCACCCAATGCTCCTATTACAGAGAAGGGAGTAAATGAGAAGAACAGGAGGTGGAATGGGAAAGACGAAAGAGATGGTATCAGCCAGTTACCAAGAGAGAGAAGAAAAACACATGGATGATTGTAAAGAATCAGGACTCAAGTCCTATTGAACAGGAAGAATGGAAGGAACAAGTAACAATGTAGCTTCAGACAGGGTGTGCAACGAGGTGAAGGGGAAAAGACAACCTTTACTGTACAGGCAAACAAGAACATAGAGTGTTAGTTAACACAGAGGAGCAAAGGGCAGAAAAAAAACAGATCAACTCAGTTAAAAAGGAATAAGAAGGTCTTTACCTGTGTAATACAGCAGCAGATCTTGAGAAACACGGCAGGCCCACTAATAACTAAGCAGGGCCATGAAATACCAGTGGATATTCCATAATGGCCAGGAAAATGATCTGCTGATTTAAAATCTGTTTCCAAAACAAGAGAAAAAAAAGGGGACAATGGAATAGAAGGGTGTCTTTTGGGCCTGTCAGAGTGTGCTACGCAACACTCTCCACGCGGCAGAATGGAAAAAAGACAGCAGAGTGGAAACAAGGGCCAGGGTTAAATTCTGGTAGATAGATTTGAAATACTGTTAACAGGTCCTGTGCATATAAACTTGCTATATGTGTATGTTCTTTAAGCCACTGATGAGTGACATCCGCATGTCTTATTTTCCCAAGAATCACAGAAGTTCTGAGGATATGGGAAAGGAAAGCAGAGAGAGAAAAATCATAAGCAGAGAGATCTGACAGAGAGACCTGTGCCAGAATACTTCTATGAACACCCCACACTGCAGAAAGATACTCAGATTCGCTTCCCATATCACAACTTCCTTTCGTTCAATAAAAGAGAAAAATTAAACTTTGTTTCTTCTTGTACAGACTTGACTTACGGAGCAATTCATAATCGGGAAGTATCTTTCAGAGTCACTGGTGGGATTCTAACTAGTTACATAGGTCCTTAAGGGAAACATGCTCAGTACAACAGGTGGGTTTCATAACTTTAACCAAATAATGGATCAAAGGTGCAGGGGAAGGAGGTCAGATGCCCCAGGCACTGGGAAGCTGAAGCCTTTGAAATATTGCGCAAATTTTTAGGAACATTACAGAAAACTAATCCTTATGATTGGACATGACTGAGACAGCTGGAGTTACTCTCCTGAAATGCCAAGGAGAAGGTTTAAAAGGTGAACAGCAAGACAAAATTGAGAACAGTTGGGCACAGATTTCTGGCCCGAATCCTCCTACCCCCACATTCAGGTTGGGGTCAGCATTCAGCACAGAAATAAGTTTAACCATCTCTCTACAAATTATGGCTAGAGTTTTCACAGGTAGTTGCCTACAGTTAGTCTACATCCAGCTGTCAGCGTCTAGATAGAGGTTGCCTGCTCTTCAGAAGTTCTGAGCACCCCAAATCCCATTAAAGTCACTGAGTGCTACTGAGCTCCAAGTACCTTTGAGAAAAACAATGCAGCCACTAACCTCATGGTATGCACCCATGTTTGAAAACACTGGTGTGTGTTTTCTCTGGGAAGCCCTCTGGGTACTGCCTTGCTTAGACAGAGCAGTGGACTAAAGCTCTAGAGATCTGAGCTCTAGTCCTGAGTCTGCCACTGACTGTGTGATATGGGACAAGTCTATCAACATGCCTGTGTTTCAATTTCCATCTCTGTTAACAGAGATGACAACACCCATGCTTTCCCCCACTTTAGTAGAGCGCTTTGAGACCAATGGATGGCTACTGTGCGCTATGTAACTGCTAGGTGGGCACAGCTGACAGAAGATATCTCAGCATGCAGCATCACAAATGCCAAAGGTCTCATTGCAATTCACGGTATTTGTGATGTCACACACTTTACACATTCTCAGGCTCCAATCCTGCAAGCACTTCTGCATATGGTTAATTTTAAGCACCTGAGTAGTGTCACCGAGAGAAACAGGACTATGTGGACGCTTAAACCTACGCACATGCAGGATTGTGAATTTAGATTGTACACGCCACGGCCTTGTCTTGACTACAATTCAACCGGCTAGATTAAGCTACACGATGTTACCCAGCATCTACGCTGGGGAAAGAGTTTAGGCTGACCTAAGCAAGTATGTATTAGCTAACCCTGACCTAGACTCAGACACTTTCATAGTCAAGGGAAAGTCCACAGGATATAGATCATGTGGATACAGTCTCTAGCACAATGAGTCCCAGACTGGATTGGAACCTTTAGGTGTTACTGCAATATAAACATTTCCAGCAAACGAGGAGGTACAAAAAAAGACTTTACAGCAGAAAAGATTTTTTAAAGCTTAGGTGAAGCTTATTCCTGAGCTGACCTTCCCCTCCCCTTGCCACCCCAAACCTGGCTAGATGGGGGCCTTTCAGCCCCAAATTATGTGGTCAGCTCAATATTTAGCACTGTTTTGCAGTTTACCTTCATAGAAAGGAACTTTAACGTGCGTAGGGCCCCAGAACTGACCTCCCTAAAAAGGTGGTGTTCTTGTTGAAATGGAGATAACATTGACACAAGAGCAGATGGGGAATTGTTAAATGAAGTGTTTGGGCAGGGGGAGGGGTGTTTGGTCAGAAAATGCCAATTTGTCAAAACTGAAACTATTTATTCAGTAAAAGGTTGCTTTCAACAAACTTCCAGTTTCAAAAACATTTTGAAAAGTTTCAAAATTTTCAAACTGGGAAATGTAAAATTTCTTTTTTTCAGGTTGAAATGAATTTTTGTCTAGAAATTTAAGTTAATTTATAGTAAAAATAAATTTTTGATGAACCCTTTATGAATTATTTTCAGACTTTCTGTTTGGAAAAACATGCCACATTTCAATGTTTTGTTCCCATTCAGGATGGGAAAAAATGTTCAAAATCTCAAAAATTCTCCCAGGATGGGAAAACCATTTCCCATGCAGCTCTAACTCTGACCATCATGAGGAATGGCTGGGGAGATATTATGCCATAGTATGGAATGCAGACCCTCCAAGCCTGCACACCCTCCAAGATAGAGAGGGACTAAATTAGGGTTGCCAGGTGTCCAGTTTTCAATTGGAAAGTCCGGTCAAAAGGGGACCCTTGCAGTGTCCAGTCAGTACTGCTGACCGGAAACCAAAAGTCCGGTTACCGCAGTAATCAGTCTCCGCTGCCAGAAGGGCAGGAAGAGCAGCTGCTGCTGGAAGAGCTCAGCTGATGGAGAAAAGTTTAATCTGAGGAACTGGCTCCTAGCTCCAGGGTGAGATAGATACTGGTGCTGCCAAGGGGCGGGTTCCTGACTGCATGCAGTGTTTGAGAAGCACGGCTGGCGGCCAGGCTTGCTGCCCATGATGGCCTGGCAGGGCTTCTCAAAGCGCTCTCTCCAGCTCCTAGGTCCAGGGATTGACATCCCCCTCCTCTCCTCCATGCCCCAACTGGGCAGGCAGGCTTCTCATCGGCTCCTCCCAGCCCAGCTCTGAAGGTAGTAGGCGAGTCCTGGGGGAGGTGGGAGCGAGGTCAGGGGGAGGGGGGAGCTGTAGTGTCCAGTTTTGAAAAATTGGAAAGTTGTAATCCCTAGATTAAATGTCAGGTGCACAGGAGGAAATGGGTCAGTGATGCTGGCAGAGAATACAGCAAAGGTAAGAACCAGCCAAGCTGCAAAGGTCCATTATTTGGCTTCTCTCCTCCATTTTGATCCCTCTCTTGTTTTATTTTCTTTAAGGATTAAGCTCTTTTCCTGCCGTTTTGCACAAGGTTTGGATAGGAACACACAATCTGGGGGCCATGGATACAAGGTATACAACAGTACAAGCCACACCTGATTTTGGTTTTTGCAGATGCTGTGTTTTCAAGTACCCACCAAAGATAGCTGAGTTGGAAAATACTTGCATGTATCCAGCTGTGTTCAGGCTGCCCTCCCTTTCATTAACGTACCCCACTGACAGTGTATTTGGTAATCTTGTAACTCAGCGCATAAGAACTTGTACTTCGAGTAGCTAACAACTGCGCTGAAACCTTCCACTTGCGTGCTTCTTATATATGGTTTAAAATAGTACGACAACTCAGAAAACACAGAGATATTCCTCCCCCCCATACACCAATAAGCCAGATGTGTTGGATTGTACTGACATAGCAGGTAAAATCAGTCACATATAGCTTCTCCTACTGTGACCCGTCTGTCACAGCATGCGCACATTGGCTGTAACAGGATTCAGGCACAAAGTTTTCCTGCTAGCTGTTTGATTCACAAGCAACAACAACTTAAATCCTACTTTTTTAAATTAGCGATATATAGGTCACTGGGTCTGTGGCCCAGATAGTCCCAACAGGGAAAGATTTTCAGAAGTGGCTAGGAGATTTAGGTGCACAAGTCACATTGGTGTCAATGGGACCTGTGCTCCTAAATCCCCGAGTACTTTTGGAAGTCTCTCCCAGCCAGTGTGTATCTGCATAAAGTGCAGCTGCATTCCACAAGCACCCAGCATGGCAGAAAAGGATGCACACAGCCAAGTTCTGTAACAAGTCTACGAACCATCTGGAAAAGTTTAAACGTGCACAAAAAGGGCCTGGAGTGAATTCTGAAATGTTGGATCTGAGCCTTGGCAGCTGCAAACTGGTTACCCAAGCGGGCGTTTGGCAGACATTGTGAAGTGGCTGTCACTTCTACTTTGTTTCTGCCATGGCACCTGCAGGTACTTCAGCCTCCTCTCAGCCTGTTGGGGCTCTGCTTATTACAATTAGCACAAATAAGTCCAGCATTAGCCTTGCATGGAAATAAAAGTTATCTTGACTTAATCCTACTCTCCTTTAACCATGGTAAATGACCAGCTTAAGGACATTAGCATCGGGCCACTTCAGAGTATTCACCAATAAATTGGCTGATGTTTGGGCATCTCTCCTTTCCTAAACTGATGTAAACGGGCACTTTTCCTGCTAATCTGTTTAGAATCAGCCTGCTGGAGACAAAATGCCAATCACTTCCCCAATTTCCAGAATCGTTTCATTTACTAGGGCTGTTAGCCCTGTGCCCTTTCACAGAGAAATGAAAAATACCCTCGAGACAGCAGCATTTATTCCAAGACGCATGCAGAGAGCCATCCTGCTGCAGATTTATGCTCTGAACTAACAGAGCGTTAGATGAGAGAACCTTGGTCAAATGTGGCAATCAAATTTCTGTTGGAGAAACAGCATTTATTTGGAGAAGTAATAAATAATTATCATCCTTTTATTTCGAAAGTCAGGTCTTGGGAAGCACTCAGGGCACTGTCAATCCTACGGAAAGCAATTCTAAAAATACACCAGTCCAACATGAATTATCAAAGCCTCCTTCACTAAACAGTAAGGAAAAAAAAAAAGAAAAAAAGAAAAGAACATCACACAAGACTGAAAATGTAAAGCAATCTTTCAGTCTTTTCCTTTTCTTTTCTTTCTTTTGTGGTAAATAAGCACACTCATCCTGACATTTCCTTTTCTTCTAGATCATTTCTTTATTAATATTTCGAGAAACAAGGTATTAAAGTTTGAATAACGTAGTCAATTAATAGTGATTTTTGGATGAGGTGCAATCCCAATCACCGTTATTAAGAAATGCCAACAGCTGTTTTAATCCCTTAATTTTTTTTTCTTTTCCCTTTTAAAAATAAAGGTTGCCTTAGCCGAAGCAATAAGACATTTTTAAATTGCTTTCTCCTCTAAGCTTCAGCATCTGAGAAAAGGCCAGGAGTTCACTGGAATTATACCAGGGAGAAATGTACTCCTAATGATTCACGCTTAGGCCAGGTAGCACATATTCTCAGCCTACTTCACTTGAACACCCCTACTGCTAATTCTGCTGAGAGTCCACAAACTCAGTGATCTCCTGGCCAGCAAATGGAAGATTCCACTTGGGGTCTACATTGAATGAGTCAAGATTATGGTCCTCCCCTAACCACCTCTTACTAAATTATTGATTGGCTGGGTCTAGGTCACATGGACTGAGTCCAGCAAACTTGCAGAAGCAGCTGCAAGAATTTGTAAAGCTCCTTTTCTTACTCTCTCTATTCTTGGGAGCACTTACTTTGCCCTGCCTAGCCAACAGCATTCGAAGGACTGGTTTGCCCTCTCTTCAGCCCCCTGCAAGTTGTGGCAGCATTAGGGAACTAAGTTCCTGATCCAGTGTGAGCCTCCAGGATGACTCCTATGGCCAGTCATATAGAAGAGAAGCTATGATGAAGCCACAGCAGCAATAACTGTGGTATTACAAAGTTGTGGAAACCGTGGTAGCAAAATGGATCACCGGTAACAATAATACCTACCTGACATTCATTATTACTAATGCATTAAAACAACTTATAGAGCAGCATCACATCCAGCACCGCCAACGCTGACTAGCAGTGCTGGAGAGGCAATCTCATGCTAAGACTCTGTCTACTTTCCAGAGAAGGTGATGTGTCCTCAAAGGCATGGGGCATAGCAGAATTACCTTGACTATCTAGATAAGGTACTTAGAGGATCCTTCCTTAGACGTTTTTAAGGTCAGGCTTGACAAAGCCGTGGCTGGGATGATTTAGTTGGGGATTGGTCCTGCTTTGAGCAGGGGGTTGGACTAGATGACCTCCTGAGGTCCCTTCCAACCCTGATATTGTATGATTCTATAATAATTATTTGGTGCCCAGCACTGTGCTATCTGAGCGCTGCACAATCTTTCATGTAGTTATCCTCAAAAAAAAACCCATGGGCAGTGCTATTCTTCCCATTCTACAGATGGGGAACTGAGGCACAAACAGGCTAAATGATTGTCCCGGCTTGCCCACAGCCAAAGCTTACAAGTGAAAAGCCATCACTCCCTTCTGTTAACTGCCTGGAATTGCATCCATTCTTGACTTTGTCTTCAACGCTCTGCTTTGAAGACATTTGGTAAGAGACCCGTGGACTTGATTTCCTTTCGTTTTTAGCCAGTGGGAGCTATGTGGTGCGTGTCAGAACTAATCGCCCCCAAAAAAGTGAAAATTAGACGAGAGCAACTAGAGCAGAAACAAAGCAACTTTTTGTTCTAACAACTAGAATACACGTTTAGAGTAACTTTGCCTCTGGAAAGCAGGAGCAGCTACTTGAGTCCCTTTCTTCGCTTTTAACGGGAAAATGTGCGCTGTATAGGCCAGGACCATTGGGGGAATTTGTCAAACATGCTGCTTAGCTATAAAGTGCAGCTAAAAACCAGGGATGTTTACAACAACATCGACCCTGCCGTTCTTCTGAACGTATTGGGAGGAGGCACAGCAGGCTGCACAGATGTATTTGTTACTCGCTGTTTTGCATCAGTACAATAATGCTTTAGTGTCAAGATTAGCCCCCTTTCCTTCCGGTTGGAACAAAAGAATTTCTCGTATTGCACTGCATACACCACTGCCGTGTTGCCAACGCTCCCAAGGTTTGTTGGGTAAAGCCCCAGCTCTGGAGTAATGGGACTGCATCAGCATCCCAGCTTTCATTTTAAAAATAAGTTTCTAGCCCTTCATGACTGCAGATAAAAGCTTGGAAACAGGATAAAAAACCAGAAGGCAAATAAAAAGAAGCCAATATCTATTTTTCAAAATTCTCATGATTTTTAAGCCATTCTCATAATTGTGGTGGCCTGACTCATGAGCTTTGAACGCTTCGAGTTGGCAATACTGTCAATCATGTGGCTTTAGTAGCTAACTCAGCCTTAGAACAGCTAATGAATTCACAGGACAACTATTCAAAAGCACTTTAAATGAAGGCAATCAACTTGAAACCCAGGCCATTAGGAAAGAGGTTATCCATGATTCTCAGGTCCTCCACCTGTCCTGGATCCCCATGCCAACATGCTGTGTTAGCATCACATTTTCCTCTCCCAGGAAAGACCCACACAACCAGAGGAAACTGATTACAGGTTCAATTGACCATTGCCCTAAACTTTGCATAGTCAGTCCATCACACTAGTGCAAAGTGGGTGTTTAATGCTAAGAAATCAGTAGGACAGTGTTTTACACATGTGTAAATGACTGCAGAAGGTGCAGCACAAAGAGAAAGGGGCCTGACTACACCCAAGGCAAACAAGCTAGGAAAGAGAATTAAGTTCTCTGACCTCCCTCGGCACACAATGTTCTTAAGCCCCTGATCCTGGGGTACCCAGGACAATTACGCACTGATTAATTTTACACACATCAACAGTGCCACTGAAGTCACACTCACACGTGTGAAGTTAACAATATGTATAACTGTTTACAGGCTCGGGGCTTTTGGTGTCACATGTACAGTTAAAACACACACAGAGCAGTGATGTTTCAGTGAACAGTGGCTCTTTAAAACTAAGGGTTTTCCTTCAAAACCAGGTGTCTTCATTTTAAATACTGCTCAGCAGCTGTTAATCCTAACACTGCTGAATTACAGGAGAGACGCTTGTAAGATTATACCATGCTATGGGTTCACACGTCTGCAGGATTGAGAACCTATTTTTTATAGCACTTAGTGGGCCAGCTGTAGCTCAAAATGGCTTTACTTAGGTTTGTCGTCAGTGCTATAAAGGGGTGGGGGACTACTGCAAGATATCTAACGTGCAATAGTTATCTTGCTGTAAAACCCTAGGCTTTGTCTTCATTGCTAAAAAACAAATGTTGGGTTTTACTGAGGTAAACTAGGCGAGGTGACCCACGGGTAGGTATATAGTGTGGACCGCACTAAGCTACCTCACGGTGAAAACTACAGAGCACTTGTCTCCACCACAATTCTAGAACAGGATAGCTAATGCATGCTGGATGCCCTGCCATGAAAACACAGCTTTTTAAGCAGTGAAGACAGAGCCTTGCTTAAAGGGTGAATCCTCAGAGTTCTGACCACACTACATGTATTAAGACATGGCACTGGACAGAAAGTGAGCTATTTTCGATTTCTACTCACTCGGAAGTGAGCTGTAGTTGCAGCTGTTACTATGGGCCACACGAAGAAAGCCAGGATAATAAGAGAGCCATACCCGGGAGTTATATGTGGCACTGCCCCGTACACAAAGGTGAGACCTTAACGTACTTTGAAAATTGCCAAGTACATGGACAAGTAAAACATAAAATAAATAACAAAGTACATCTTGTGATGCAGTATCTCTTTCTTTAGAAATATCCCATATCACACTTGACATTCTAGTAAAAGTACTGCATTATGTTGTACAAAAGTGATGAAATCTTAGTCACAAGAGGCCTCACTGCAATGCCTGGCTACTAAACCTTCAGTGAGAAGTGAGGTGAGAGCAATAGGGGGTTTATTTAAAAGCGGCCTACCAATCATTTTTCAAAACAAAAAAATGGGGCTTACCATCCTTTGCTTGCTAAGGTGTATAAAGAAGGCCTGGTTTATTTGAATTGCCTGCTTTTTCCTTAGAAGTATCAGGAATATCAGCTTTGCTCTGTCCCTAGCTCTAATGGAGAGCCTTTGGGAAGTCTCCAGGATGTTTAGTGCCAACCGCTTAGCTGAGGGTGACGAATCTTTAACAAAGACTTCCTCTATTCAAAGTGTTACTTAGTCACTGACATTACATAGGCATTAACAAAACCCCACTTTTTAACAGCTTGACTGAAAGTCCCTCCCACATTTAATAGCTCAACGGTGACTCTCTTGGCTCTTGCCATCTCACCATTTTGCTGTTTTGCCAGCCATTGTGGAGTCTGCCAGCCAAGAACTGGAGCTGTTAGTGTGAAAACCAGATTTTGGGGAAGAGTTTGGGGCCATCTTTATACGCGAAAAAGGCGAGAAATTAATTTTTTTTTCACTTTGGAAGTCACCTCTAAGAAATGTGTGATCTGCAGATTAGTCAGGGAGAGTCTATTGTATTTCAGACAGGAGCCTGACAGGTAGTGACAGGAACTCGGGGGATCTGGCTACTGACTGAGCCGTGTCCATCGGTGGCTTGAAACCCCTAGGACATCAGCCTGTGTGATGGCGTGAAAGGAGGAGGCCACCCTGGGTTCAGTGCTGCTACCTTCATGGACAGGCTATTGCAAGGAAGGATTTGAGATGGTAGGCACGCACCCCATGAGAAATACTTTGAAGTATTATCTCAGTCACTCCGCTAGCTGTAATCCAAGTATAGGATTGGGGGTTTGGGGGGGGGGGGGTTTGTTGTTTGTTTTTTAAATGAAGACATCAGCAATGAATGCAGCTGAATACAGTTTAACTACAAGGGTGGCCCAAGACAATGCTTATGACCTGTGGCTAAGATGGGTTTCAGCCACAATGTCCGAAATGTTGCTGGACTTTTTCTCACTTTGCAGCAAAACTGCATTCCACGCCAGTTCAGCTGCACCCACAGTTAGCAGCAGGTGTTTTCTGACCAGGCTGCTGTGTCTCTCCCAAGACAGCCAGAATGGCAGAACACAGCTCTCTGGTTCTGGTTCACAGAGATCACCTGACATAAGGCAGTTAGCAGGCAGATGCCATAGGACACTAGTGCATCCACGCAGTACGGCAGGTGTCAGGCTAAGTCAGAGAATTCTAGTCTGTGAATTGCTCTGGGTGGAGCATTTGGCAAGGCCAATGCTGCCTTCTTCCGTTGTGTTAGGACATGTGATCCTTACAGGCCACGTGACCGACTGGCTGAATACTTTGAAACACTGAACATTAATAATTAAATAGCAATACGACAGAAGCACTTAGAGGCTCCAATCTGCATGAAGCCTCCATTGCTCCAGGCCCTGAGGAGACCCAGAGACTGCCCTGGCAAACATACAGTCGGAGAAGCTGAGTGCTGCAGGGCCAGGAGTGGAAAGATCAGAGAAATGTTTAAACACCAAGGCATCCTCTCCAGGTAGAGTGTCTTTGTCTCCAGCTTCACAAGTATTTCCTGCCATACAGCTTTGCAATCAGTAAATCCAAATCAAGAACTACACACCGTGCTAGGCAGCTCCCCATTATGCCCCATCCCAGTTCCTTACCACCACAACCCTATGACTTCTCTCCAGCACATCCTTCTTTTAAGGCAATGAGCCTACAGAGGCTCAGCTGCACTTTATTAGCTCAGCTGGTAGAGCTACCTCCGATAGGTATTCAGCCCTAGAACTGCTTTTGGCCAGCAGGGCAAAACCCCCCTCATAGGCACAGAGAGCATGGGATCCCCTCCAGGAGGTGCCAGAAGACTTGGACACCTTATAGCACTGAGAAATATATGAATAGTGAGGGAAACGGTCAAATAAATATACATTTTACAGGCATTTCTCACCCACCCTTCAATTGTATAACTACATAAAGACTTGATTAAATAGAGTGATTAAATGACTTGCCCAAGGTTGCATAGTGAGCAGTGGCAGGGCTAGGAGAGTGAACTCAGCCTAAAGTAAGCTGGTGCCACCCCACTGCAAGTCCTTGGGCCAAAGCCAGGGCTATCACATTTGGAGGGCAGAGAGAAGGGGCTGACATGCTATTTACAAGTTTGTCAAAAACTAGGAGCAAGTATGCATTGCAAAGTAACATAACTTGCACCAATCTGGCTCCAGTGGACATGCCAAGTGAATGTAACTTACACATCGAGGGAGCGTGACAGGAAAAGCAGTGAGGATGTGGATGGAAGCAGCTCACCCATATCAACTTTACCTCACACTCTCCTGTTTATGTCCCTGTGGAATTTGTTTTCCCAAGTCCCAGCTCCTATTTCCCTCTCCAAACGCTTTACAATGCCCCCTCTCCATTGTAGCTGCTACTGGATGGCTTTGAAGCCTACCTGAGTGATCCTACAAAAGAAAAGCCTTTACAGCCCGACTCACGTCAGGACGGATCTCTTCCCCATCTTCATTCTACTTCTCAAAATCACACGACTGAAAATAAGGTGAGCTGCTCTGAGTTAGCTGAACCAGATAAATGTGCTGGCTTCAGAGACCACCATCTGAGACTCAGCGGGGCTTTACATGGTTTTTGTTCCTGTCAGTAGCTTGGCAATAGGAAGACACCCTATTTCCCCCTGCCACTCTTATCAGAAACTATAGCAAATAAGGTATGGGACCACTTTTTTATATATAAATCAGGCTGAAGCAAGTGCAATTCACCACCCCCAATAAAAACAACCCTGCTTTCAGGAAGGGGTATTTCCAACAGCATTAACTATAATCTTCAGCTCAGTTATAAGAGCTTGTCAATAAAAATCTCTGCTGGAATGTTCGGTTGCCAAGATAAAGAAGGTGTTATCTGCGGCTAATCTCCAGTTACTTTGCTCCCGAGACTGGGGTGCATGAGACGAAGGAGGAACCATTAGCTGGGGCAAATGCAATTTGGAAACTGACCAAGTTATGTACAGGATGCTCAAACCACAGCATAATACTCAGAGCACTTAAGGGGAAGATTGAAACGATGATGAGTCTCCAGGTTTCCATTACCCAGATCTGTGGCCAGATCCTAGATGATGAATTGGCTGGTCTCAAGAGACGGATGAGGATTAAGCGGCAACGGGAATAGAAAATAAACCAGAATTTGAGCAGAAAAGGACCAGTGAAATAATTGTGAAACACAGCAGCAGGCATTCTTGCTCGGTTGGTGTTAAATGAAACTTGTGGCACAGATTTTGATCCCAACTTCCCAGCAAATGTTTTCAAAGCTCGGTGATGTTATGACTCCCCTTTGAATTGGTGAGAATGTTAGACGAAAAACAAGAGAGGTGCTGAAGATGCAAAGAAAGTCTTTAAAAACAGTGATGAGAATGGAAGATTGGCTATTGCCCTCTGTGGTGGAAATGAGAACTGGGATGGATTCTGGCCTATCTGCAAAATCCCACAGAAAGGAATGATGGATATGGGAACTAGAAATCCAGACGCTTCCAGCTGCAGGTGTGATTGGTATATATTAACATGGCAACAACAGTGTTGACATGAGCCTGCGTTCTGACCTGATCATGCCCCATCCTCAGCCTCCCCGCTCCATTGCAGATTATCCCGGCCAGAGGCAAGAGCCATCGCTTAGACTATGTCTACCCTGCAATTAAGCTCCCGCGGTTAGCCCATGTCAGCTGACTTGGACTTGCGGGGCTCGGGCTGCGGGACTGTAAAACTGTGGTGTAGACATTCAGGCTTGGGCTGGAGCCCAGGCTCTGGGACCCTCCCCGCTTGCGGCCCCTTGATCCAGCTCTATCCTGGACTGCCCCCTCGACAGCTCTGGCTGTGGCAAATGGGCAGAGCATGTGCAGCTTTGAAGGAGCGGGGACTCAGTTTTGCACTGTAAATCTCTCCCTAGCTGTGACTCCCCCTAGTGACAGGAATTTTTCCCGGTACTCCCTCTTCAAGATCTCATCGCTACTGCAAGTTAAAATGACTGCCCGTTGGAGATTTAGTGCAGATTGCGTTACAGACAGGTGAATGTCCCTTTCATTCAACTCTTCACCTTTCCCACATGCTTTGCATGTTATTGTGGCTGATACCAAAGTTAAGCTCTAACCTGGGGGGAGTGATAGCTCAGTGGTTTGAGTGTTGGCCTGCTAAACCCAGGGTTGTGAGCTCGATCCTTGAGGGGGCCATTTAGGGATCTGGGGCAAAAATTGGGGATTGGTCCTGCTTTGAGCAGGGGGTTGGACTAGATGACCTCCTGAGGTCCCTTCCAACCCTGAATGTCTATGATTTATCTATGATATGCTGGCTCTATGCCTGCTGCTCTTAAAAGATTTCTGGAGTTCTAGCAGGAAGTACATGCAGGCCAGCACTAGGACTGCCATTCATATGAAGCAGAAGGCTAAGATCCTATGTTTTAGTGGTCCTACATGTTCGCTTGTTGGTACTTGCCTTTGTATTTAAAAAAAAAAATGTGGAGAAACTAAAGTTCTTGCTTAGCGCTATTTCCCAGGAACCCCAGACTGGTGTCATTAGGCCAGTCAGTGTTGTAAATAAATGTGTTTACATTTCCATGCAAGTGAACTAGCATCAATGCAACATTAAAGCTCAGAAATCAAGCCGGGAATGCAGAGTTAACCTGAAAACTCAGCTCTAATTCTGCCCCCTTGTGCTTAACCAAAAAAAGGCCATGAGCCCAACATATATAAAACTCTGCAGCTCACCCTTAACGGGAACTATATTTTAGATCTAAACAAGATGACAATGTCCCTTTAATACACTTGTGATACACACTTTTCAACCAAATATAGCACAGGGATAGTGTAGGGAGGAACAAATGGCTCATAGTTGAAGGATCTGAATTGATCTACTGGATCAGCAAAGATTTAGAATCTGGATAATTTCCATAGAACATCCATGTGTTATTTAATTTCCATTTAAGTGTCCTGGGGTTTATTTGGAATCCCTCCAGCATCCTGCTGACACATTTAAATGTCAGGAGATGATCTGCAAGACAAGAGTAGAATCCTGCGTGGCATGAACTGATCCTGAAGTGTCAAACATGTCATATCCGATAGGGTGTTTTAAGAGTCTAGAAAGGAGCCATAGGCCTGGGAGTTGTCTGACGTGGAAAGAAGGCTAGGATCAAAGCCATGGAGTTGGAACGAGTGCTGCTTGCATTTCCCCCCACCCTCTCGGGACTCCTGCTATAATTATGATAAAGAGAGTGCACAATGACATTTATGCCGGTGTGTCAGTAGACTGCACTAGGCGGCATTAGGTTTTACAACTAAAAAATTGAGAAAAAGTGAATGTAGAATTTTAAAGGACTTTTTAAAATGCTTGAGAGCCAAGGCTTTACTCTTTATACATTTCATCTAAAAGGAGCAACTAAGGTGTAGTTCCATCAGTGGAATACTTACTGCCACAGTTTATCATCTGGCAGACAGAAAAATAGCATCAAGACCCCTCTAATAGTTATAAACCAGTGGTGTTAAGCAACTGGCCTTTTAGGAAAAAGAAAAGGAGTACTTGTGGCACCTTAGAGACTAACCAATTTATTTGAGCATTAGCTTTCGTGAGCTACAGCTCACTTCATCACTTCATCACGAAAGCTTATGCTCAAATAAACTGGTTAGTCTCTAAGGTGCCACAAGTACTCCTTTTCTTTTTGCGAATACAGACTAACACGGCTGTTACTCTGAAACCTGGCCTTTTAGGGTTAGTTCTGGCCCACCTGATATAGTTATCCAGCCTGCATTGCACATTCAGATGCAGCCTCTCATTTAAAAACAAAGATCCAGGTCCCCAGTTGGTTTCAATTGGTATCGTTCCATTGTAAGCAATGGGGCTATGCTGATTTGCACCAGCTGAGGAGCTGACCTAGCATTTCAGTTTCTAACCCTTGTTGAGAAGACATCTCGCTGCATGTGAGCCAGTGTCGACAGCCTGAAACAGGGGGAAAAGGAACCCTGTCTCCATTTCACGGGGCTGACCAGAAATACACTGAGGTCTGACTTTCATCAGGGGCAGCTGATCAATACAAAGATATTGTTAAACTGGGAGCAGTGGAGGTCAGGACAACTGAGCTGACAATAAATGGAACAGAGAGCTTTAGATAGGTGAAGAGAGTGACAAAACAGGGATTTCAGAGTAAATAAGCAGAGCTCCCTTGAGTTCAGAGGAGCTTCACCAATTTGAAGGCCAAATTAGGAAGGCTTCAGGACCCGGACGATAGATTTGCACAGCCTCTGATCCTGATTAGGTGCCACGGTAATATAAGGCATGTTTTCAAGTGCAAAACGCTACAATACAGAATACTGAACAGCATCTTCCTATCACAATAAATGCACCTCTGAACCCGCCCAAACAATTAAAACTGCATTTTAGAGTCAGATATTTTGAAGGTTTAGCAACACGTAGTGCCACTGACTCTTTGAGAGAGATTTTAAAGTGGCAAAAATGAGCTCTCTACCTGGTCCCAACCTTTTAGACTTGGAAATCAAGCTAGTCTGATCCCTGTATGAATCCACTGCTATTATCAAGGCCAGTACCAAATAGGACCTTTCTGGAGTCAGCTAGCCAGCCGGTTAATTGGGGCACATTTTGAAAGCTAACAAGAAGGGCCGGCTGTACCTGCATGCACAAGGGAACCTAAGAGGGATAATTACTAGGTAGTTTCTTTCCATCAGGGCCTAAAATGTCCATATATTTGTAACAGTCACTCAACAATTACAGGGTTGTTACTGTGGTATTAGCCCATTCACTGCCTCCTCCTGATGTGCATTAGAAGCTGTGCTTCAACCTTTTCTCCAGGCTGTGAATGTCCGCACTGTTGGGCTGTGGCACCTTTCCTTGGGTAGCCATTTTGTTGACTTTGGTGAACCAGGCTAGTTCTTCAGCTGCAGCTGAGAAGGGGTGGGAGATGCAAAGGTAGCTCCAAGTCCCAGTCCTGCAGCTTGGGGGCTGACCTAATTTAGAGCAGCTTGGGGGCTGCTCTAAATTCTGCTTAGCTGCCCACACCCCCAAGGGACTAGTCTAGCAGCCAAGAACTGCCAGAGCACAGCAGCACGATTCCTACACCCCCTTTTTCCAGGTTAACCCCCTACACAGTGGTCTGGGACGGGATGGTGTGGGGTCACTACAGAGGCTCTATGCCATTTAGTGAACGCCCTTACTTAGGGGGAATCCTGGATGGACTGTTAAGCCAGCTTTACAGCCCCTTTGCACAGCCAAAGCACACAGAGAGGTCAAGAATCTCGTCCAACATCCTCATGGGAGATCATCCAGCATGTATGTTTTGTATCAGAATAGTCAATAAAATCAAGCAGATTGCTACAATCCTGGGCTCTAATGACTGGCAGGCAACAGCAAGTTGGACTTTCTAAAGCAAGGAACACTGGACTGTCTCAGATGAGAACCTGCCTTATTTAAATGTGGGTATGTTTTGTTTCGAACACTATCATGAGTCAGACACTCCCGTTACAGAGAAGAGTCTCGAGTTACGGATGTGCAGGCTAGATACGTTTAGAAAGACCTCTCTAGCCACTGGTTGCATTTACTTTCTCACTAGTGTGGTTCATGCACCTCTTTTTAACCAACATGACTATAACCATCCCCCGAACTCTGAAGCAGCGCTAGGGCGACTAGCCTCTGAACCATCACAGGATCCCAAGATGTCAGAATGTGTAAATCCCTGCAAGTATCCGAAGCTGGAGGAGCGGTTGTGGGTGCTCACATGCTATGACTAATGGCAGTGAAGAGACGAAAAAATGCCTTTATCAAGGAGCCCATAGCAAGCTCATAATTACTGGAAGTTATGAAAACATTACACTCCAGCTAGCACAAACTATAGGCTACTTTTTGGATGGCACGTCTTCGCTAATCCAAACCGAAAGGGACCCCATCGTATTCAAAGCAGCCCTTTAAGAATCCAAGTGGCTCTGAAACCTTACCAGAGTTAAAACTGCCTTGGCAGGCAGGGCTGGCTGCTGGGTTGCTGAGTTGTCACTGGTTCACTCTTCATCCAGAACCTGGGGGAAATTTCCCTCCCCAACCGCAGCACTGGGCTGGCATTTTGAAAGCTGTCTTGTCATCACAGTAATGAGCTCAAGATCCTGGTTTGATCCAACTGGCCAGGATTCAGTGCAGACTGAAGAATCCAGCCTGGAAATTGTAGCTCTTCATGTCAAGCCGGACTGTCCTTAATGACAGCTGAGTTGTAGAGAGAGAGAGAATTGGACTATGGTCTTCCAGTGCCTTCCCACTATTCCCCCTGAAGGATTCCCCCTGGCCGCAAGAATTCTGGTGCATCTCAGCACAAAGAAGCATGGGCTACGCCCCCACGCATGCTGTGCAGATGCTTGCCTCCGGGTTAGGATAACCCAGGCGCTCAGACCTGGTGCCAATCATGGTGTAGTAACACCATGACCTAAAAGGGCCCCCCCGGCTATTTTTTCCTCTCTGAAACTACTCTGGAACACCTGACTCAGGTTTTGCTTGCGTAGGCAGGGAGGTACAGGCTGTTAGCAGGAGTGCAGAGGTAGGCAAAGATCTGCAAACTCCTCCTAGAACTTGTTTTGCCCAGAAAAAGGTAACAGTGTTACACATGAGCTCAGAGTGCATCACACCACCAGCGAACCACCCCAATTCCTAATTACATGGCATTTGCTAATGAAGGGCACGTTTTCGCTGCAGGGATAACTTGGGTGATCGGCACCCAGGTCTGAGCACCCAAGTTAGCCTAGCCTGGGTGCAAGCTGACGCACTGCAAAGCGCTGCCCACATCACTTTGTCCTCACTGTCATTGCGCTCCTCTGTGGATGTTGCTCAGATTTCTGGGGAGTACATCCCATAGTCTTTGTGCTGCAGTAAGCAGATTCTTTCCCAGTGAGTTGTGGGAGACCTTGTCTGTCTATCTTGTGGGAAGGCACTGGAAAACAGTCAGCACCCAAGTGATTTACGTGTATCCTCACTGCAAAGCAGGCGGGTTATCCACCTGAGTTAAAGAGGCACCCGGACTCCAGCCCACACCCCTAAGATACAACAGCTAGCTCGGGCTGAAAGCACCACTAAATTTGGGTGAAAGAGGTGTGTGTGTAGGTGGGAAGGAGGTGAAAAGCAACACCCAGATAAGAACCTGAGTTCACTCTGCAGTGAAGACACACTTTAAAAACCTAATTCAGCACTCACGGAGGCCAGACGGGCTCAAGTCAGTCGAAGTTTCACCTGCACTAAAGATGCAGGATTGGGCCCAGACATCAGTAAGAAGGTTTTCACCAGCATGTTGTGTAGAAAGTCCTGATGTGTTCAGTGGTGCATTTATACAGGATTACGGTTGTCTTTTAGTTCACAGAGCTTCTCATGTAAACAACAAGGGAAAACAGTAAAACACCATCAGTCCTCACATAAAGTCCAGATATGAATGATTCCTTGAGGTCTAGACCAAACTCTTAGAAATGCAAGTGAAGAGCCCAGTGGAAGAGCATGGAACAGAACTGATATAATGTGCTGCATTCCCTTACGCACATGCTAACGACACCTCAGAGATTTGTATCACATGCTGAACAGACTCCTGAATGTGCTTGTTTGCTCAGCTGAACCAAATATGCTTTGAAACATGTCTGCTTAAAAGGAGTTTAGAACACCTCGCACTGCCAAAATGCTGCATTCCTCATTCCAGTGAGTTTACGGGCCAGCGACGAAGCAATGCATGGATGTTGAAGAACTCCGAGCTCTCCTCAACAGGGAAGAATGACACACTGCTCCCACCATGAACCATAGCCATCCACAGGGTCTCTGTCTCTGCAATTCTGATACCCTTGAGTTATGAAACCTCACCTCAGATGACACCAAACAAGGACAGCGATCATCTCAGCAAGAACAGAACAGTTGGCTGTGCATTAGGAAGGGTTAAGATAAGAAGACTTGCTGGTAGCAAAAAATTTTGTTTGACAAAAATCAGTCGGATTCAATGCAAAATTTCTAAGTTGGGGCACCAGCAGGTTTAAACTTCTGCAGCTCTTATGGCCTGCAAAGATGTGCCAACATTTTTCACATTCATTCTTTTAGGGCACTTTGAAGAAAGAAGTGCAAATGACACATACGAGGATCAAACAGGATGAAAATCAGCCATGTACCAGTAAGTGCACTGAGAGTACAGATTCTGTGAAAAACAGACATGCGGAACCCTCCAAAAAAACCCAAAACAGGTTAACAGAGAAATACACAAAAGCTGCCCAAACAAAGTTCTTCACTGGAATGTTCCCTTAATCCTTTTAGCAGATGCCCTACATAAACCAAACCTGAAGCCTACGTTTTCAGCCAAGAATTAATTCAGGTTCTGGCCAAATGTAGCAATCCTGCTAATCCTATTAGAACAGTGTAACCAGATTGTGAGAAATTTACAAGGCCGGCTACATAAATCTGCCCTAACACGGTTCTATGACAGGATTGTGATTCCAATAAATCTCAAACCTAAACACTGTTATACACTTGGCGTTGTTGACGGTACTAGATTTAAGTGGCATAGATTGCCTCGCCAGCCTCTCACTGGTTTCAAATTGCATTGTCAACTGGGGAAAGCTGCTCCCAAATACTTGTCTGTTCACATTTGACCTTTGTACGCTTAGCAAAGATAGCGCTAAGCCTCAAGCAAAGGGAGGAGGAGTTCTGAAAGTTCTAACTGGGATATTGTCTAACACAGGCTTAGATCAACTGACATGCTCCTCATCCGATTCCAAGCTCCATTCTCATTTCCCCAGTGGGTAAACTGAGTCAGAAAGCTACCTGATGCCTCAGTGTTTATATTCCTAGTTTTATGTAGTCTGCAAGTCAGCTGCGGACTTGTGCTTGCACCATTTTGTCTGCCAACGCAGAAGCTATTCTTTTGAAAGTGGCACCAAAGTTACCTAGAAGCGATCAGTGCCATGCAGCTCAGAGCACCCCAACTGTTTTCCTACTAAGCACATCACGTCTGAGCATAGGAGCCCAGGAGAGAAGGCAGATGTGACACACACAGACACACTCACAGGCAGTACAGCATGGTACAGTGTTTAAAATCCCATTTTAAACCATCTCAGGGCCAGGGCGGTGATGCCATGGGGGTCTGGATCCCAGGCTCATTCCCTGAGACAGCAGGAGCTGGGAGCACGGTCAAATCTCGGAGGAGAAGAAAGGCCCTTATGCCACTCTAGCGACGCCCTCTGGTGCTCACAAGGAGTGCCATGGGGAGGCTCCAGAAAGAGCAGCATCTTGCTGGAGGGAAGGTGGCTGTACTGTGAGGTCCTCACGGCAGACAGGAGCCCCCCTCCCCCACACACAGAAACATTTGCCACAAGTGGCCTGACAGGTGGTACCTCAGGCTGGGCCCTGCATCCGGCAGCCCTGGACCAGCAACACCTGCATCTACTGCAGATCAGGGCATGGGACAGTGTGCACTTGGCTATGGATCAGGAGGAACTAGACTTCCAGCAGCACGCAGACAATACCCGAGTTTAGATCACCTTCACCGCACACCACCTCCCAGCTCTCCGAGGGCTGGGTGGAGATCTCCCCCAGAGGGAGAGTACCTGGCTGAGGCTGCATGCTGGGAAGGTGGAGGTGATGCCGAGAGGGGAGAGGAAAGCGCTGTAAAGCACTTGCCGTATATATAACGCCACCCTCTACTGAGGGTGTCTGCCCTCAGGTTGTTAGCGTAGTCAGTTTGCAGCCTTGGTGTCCACTACTGCTGGACACCCAACCAGCAAGGCCCTCGAACACTGCTGTTATTCCCCACCTATGAGTGGCTAGGAAACTGCTGCTCTGTGGGTCAGATTCAGTCGCAGCCACAGTGAGCCAGACAATCATGACTTCCAGGATGGATTACTGCAATTCTCTGCACCGAGGTAGGAGACCACTGATCTTAAAAAGCCCTCCATTTGGTTCAGGACACATCATCCACTGCCCAGCACTGCAGGCTGCAGAAAGCACTTTGCCTCTATGCTCTGCTCCTATCACATGCTCCCTTTAATTAACAGGTCACATTTGAAGTTCCAGCCCTCACCTTCAGAACCCTCTGTTGAATAGGCCTAAATTACACCAGGGACTGTGTCACCTTGTACCATCATCCCCCCTGACCCCCCCCCTCCCCCCACACACACCAGCCAGTGGCTCTGTGCATTCCCTGGGGTACTATCAATCCCAAGGCGAGGCTTGTAAATGGAGCAGACAGAGTTTTCCCACTGACTGGCCCATCAGCCTGGAACTCATTGCCAGAAGAGATGAGAATGACCCAAATGTCAGTGCCTGCAGAGCAACATGCCTGAGCCATGTTGTCTCTGACTGAACATTCCCGTAGTGTCTCCGCTGACAAAACCCCCACAGCGGAGCCCAGCCCTGATGACAGAGAAGAAAGGGAAAATCGTATCTTGATCATTCAGTCCTGTTGGGAGTTGGTCAGGTGGCACAGTGATGGGTGCTCTGTGGGAATGTAAGGGAGAGAGAGAGAGAGAGAGAGAAGCAATTGTTGTCTCACATGTTCTGAAGACTGTGTTTCTACTATGCAAGTGTTTGGTGTGCCAAGTTAATTATTAATTTTAATCAGGAAATACAGTTCATCAAAAACTAGTTTCTCAACTGAACAAGTACAAATGTCATCCTGGCAGCTTTAGATGTGAACAATTCAAATTTACACAAAAGCAAAATGTGCAGAGTTGGTCATTTTGAAGTCTTTCCACAGAATCCAAGCTCTCATTTAAAACAAACAAAGCGTCTAGCCCTTCTGAATGCAGAGACTGCAAATCAGTGACTGCATTCCTCTTACACTGAGGCAGAGGTGCAAACTATCAAATTTAGTTAATAATGTCTTAATTGAAGTCTAAGTATGACAACATAAATTCAAACACTTAACCATTTCCCTTCTGAGACACCCAGATAATGCCCTGACTTCTGTGTCTAGACATATAGGCTACGGGCTTATCTACACACCAACTGGAACCAAAATAACTGAATCTGTGTCACAGACATGCACTGAAATAACTAGCAGCCCTACTTCCTGATGTTCCAGTCGGATCAAGGAGGAATGGTTAAAATACACGCACCTTGCAGCCACACCCGAGGTGCAGAACACTACAACATCCCATTCCAAATAGTGTCCTGTTTAATCTGTTCTCAAGTCTCCATAGTGAAGGGGCCTTTATCAGCAGCCTTGGTAGATTATTGCATCAGCCAATTTCTCCTAATGTCAAGACCATTCCCTTAACATCCAACCTAAACTATTCCTTCCTTAGCTTCAGGCCATGCATGGCTCCTTGATCTATCCTTTTCTGAGATCCTTTGTTTGAATTTCAGAGTAACAGCCGTGTTAGTCTGTATTCGCAAAAAGAAAAGGAGTACTTGTGGCACCTTAGAGACTAACCAATTTATCTGAGCATAAGCTTTCGTGAGCTACAGCTCACTTCATTGTAGCTCACGAAAGCTTATGCTCAAATAAATTGGTTAGTCTCTAAGGTGCCACAAGTACTCCTTTTCTTTTTGTTTGAATTGCTATCTCCAAAGGTAATTTTGCATTGTGGTCTTGTACAGTGGGAACTGACACAAAAGAGTTGAACGTGCCACCTTGGAAATGAAAGGCAAACATTTTATTAATAAAATACCACTTTGGAGCCAGTGGATAAAAAGCCTTTTCTTCTGGCTTGGTATTATAGATTTTGGATGGATCCAAAACAAAAAAAACTGAAGTCTAATACTTATTGACACCTCAAAGTTTAACGGTCTGGATCCAAATAATTTCTCAGCCCAACGTAGGCCCTGATTCTGCAATGACTGAAGTTTGCATCCTTACAGGGGATTGCACCAAGAGACACAATAAGCCCCAAAGGGGGAACTTTTAAACAAATGAGGTTAGAAATGGCATGAAGAGTGAAGGCAGGAAAATAAATGAGACAGACCAAGTGTGGTGACTGTTTCAGTCTTTTCACACTCCCAGAAGTTATACAGCGCTCAGAAAAAGCAAAAGGGATAAAAAAGACACAGAATACCACCACAAGGCTAAAAGCACTATACAGAGTATGTTCAAGCCAAAAGTATCATTTCAAAACAGGAGAGGCAGCCCAAGTTAGTAAAAAACAGACACCTTTGGCAAATACAGTATGACAGAGCCATAAAAATAATGATTAAGAGGAAGTAGGAAGAACAACCACAGCCAAAGAGCGAAACCTCTCGGAAAGCAAGGGCTAAATGATTTCTTTGCACCCCAAAGGATAGCAAGGAAATAGCTGCCTTAGATTTTCTCTTTGCAGTTCACGAAGATGATGCAATGTCAGAGATAGAGGTCTCAAAGGAGAACAATTCCCAATATTCAATTACAATACCAAGCCAGTGCCTAGGGGAAGAGTTCATCTGAGACTTCTGTGAAAACTGAAGAGTATAGGACTCAGCTACTAGACATGTATAATTCATATCAGGAGTCCCCTCACCCCCGATTCGAGGCCCAATCTGCCCACTCCAAAAAGAACGTATCAGGAAGGGAGGGTATTGAAACGCTGGTGTTAACTGGATGGGAGCTGAAAAAGGCTGAGGAAGGGAGCTATGAGGGGGAAACAGGAGGAAGCAGCCAAACCTACACATAGACCACTGGGGAGAAGGGAGATGATGTGGCGAGGGGGAGCTGGAGGATTAGGGGAGGGAAGCTGAATTGGAGCTGGTGGGCTCTTAGCAGAAGCCCCATCAACAAGCCAGCCAGCACTGCAACATCAAAGGGTTTCTGTGCTTCCAGGGTGCCACAATAACAGTGCAGAAACACGCAGGACTAAACACAGCTCCCTCTGGCACAAGAGACTAACACCGTACCTGTCCTTCCGAAAGGTGCTAAGGGTGACCCAGGGAGTTATAATTACAGGGTAGTACGAACAGCAATAAAAATAGTACAGAGCAGCGAGCGGGGTTATAAAACACAGACTGCACAGGAGCGTAATACAATATGAACAAACTAGCAAGGCTTCTGTGTGGGGAAATCATGTCTCTCTGACCTGCCTGAATTCCATTAAAGTAATAAAAATCACCTACAAAGAAGACAAGTGGGGGTGGGCCCTTGCTTGCTTTTCTGTCATGTATAAAAATGCGGTGGTAGTGGTGTGTGTATATGTTTTTCGTTCTCTTTCTTTCTTTCTCCCCTGGAAGACTATATGGATAACTGCAGCACTAACAGGATCATAATACCTGGGTCCCCATTCAAGTGACACATGATTAGAAGAGGAGTGATTTCTAGTCAGCCTGTTAAAACCAAGATCTGTAATTAACACACAACTAACACAGCTGCCTGAACAAACAGTCATAACAAAGCTCTTGTGCTAAAGATTTACAGTATCAATAAAGGCCAAGGGTCCAAAAATCAACAAGCCCCTCGAAAAATACATATTATATATATCAAGAGACTGGCTTAAAAAACATGAGGTTTGGTTTTTTTAAATAATACATTTGGGCTTCTTTTTCTTTGCCTTCTGGCGTCTGAGCCTTCAGGGCACATTCTTGTCACATTTTCAAGCTTTTCTCTGCAACCACCAGGCTACACTGTGTTTGTCAAGGCAGGGGTCAGCAACCTGCAGCATGCTGATTTTTAGTGACACTCTGCTGCCAGCCAGGATCCCGGCTGCCAGCCCCACTAAGCCCGCTGCCGGCCTGGATGGACGGAACCCCGGGCCGGCAGCGGACTGAGCAGGGCGGGACCCCGGCTGGCAGGGGCCAGCGGACGGAACCCCAGACCGGCTGCGGGCTGAGCGGGGCCGGCAGCCGGGACTCTGGCTGGCAGGGGCTGGTGGACGGAACCCCAGACTGGCAGTGGACTTAGTGGCTCAGCGCGCTGCCAGTCTGGGGTTCCGTCTGCCACCTGCGCTGCCAGTCTGGGGTTCTGCCCGCCAGCCCCTGCCAGTCGGGGTCCCAGCTGCCGGCACCGCTCAGCCCGCTGCCAGTCTGGGGCCCCTGTAAATGTAAAATTTATTACTGGCACGCAAAACCTTAAATTAATGAAGACTTGGCACACCACTTCTCAAAGGTTGCCGACCCCTGGTCTAAGAAAAACTGAGCTTCTCATGGAATCACTTGATTCTAGCAGCTGAGGCTTGAAGAAACATCGTGAGATTCATGAAGAAATCATGAGACCTGGCAATACTGGATTTCACACCTCTACCCAGAGAGAGCGCCTCCCAAAAAACCCTCCCACAAAATAGGAAAGACTGTGTGTTTATGATATTTTTGAGAAGAAACACACACAAAACAAGCAAAAACATACTTTGTTTGAGAGTGGATATACTTCTTTGTTCACCATAAGGCAGTAAAGAAAGGGCACAAACTGATTTTCCCCCATTGCAGGTCACCTTGACCAGTGCAGTGCATACAGGAGAGACAAAGGATGCAATCACACAGGCAAAGTCCCCATCTCTGGGGCCATAGGCAAAGTCCTATCGTGAATTAAAAATTGCTCAGAGAGTAGAATAAATGGCCAGTTCTCAGCAAAGAAGGGGTTAATAGTGTGGTGCCTATGCGGTATGCATCAAGCGATTTAGAGCCTCATTGTGCCCAGCCCTGGACCGGGGGGGAGGTGGGGAGAGAAGTTGCCAGGAGCCCTCACCTCCATGCTCCAAGCAGGGATGGGACGTGAGTTTTTCACCCACATTGGTACCAGACTCCCCGATATGTGCAGGGAGGGGACAGGATGAGTCCCACACAGGGACCCTGGGGAGAGAAGGGAAGGTGTATCACAGTAACTGCATTGGCTGGAGCGCTGCGCCTGCCCAGCCACTCCCTCCCATCTACCATGGCCCTAGTTGAGGGCTGCGTCTCCCAGATCTGTGTTCACAGGTTCTCCAGTAGAGAGCCCCTGTATTCAAATATTTGTCCTTATTAGACATCCTCAGAGTTGGTCGCTCCACGTCAAACACTGTTTTCCTCTTACCTGGGAAAAATTCAGCCCATTCAGTGGATGGCATTGTTCCTCCACTTTCTCCACAGCCCCGGTCTGCTTCCTCAGGCGCTCGGCTTCCTGGGCCAGGTACAGATCCAAGACAGGGACGCCACGTGACTTAATGTCCACCTCGGTCAGAGAATTCACCATCAGCATCACCCACACAGGTCTCTTCCGCTCCCAGTTCCCAGCGATGGCATTGAAGAGATAGTCAGCATAGAGCCCTTTGCCCCGCTGGTCCGGAGTCATCCACGAAGGCATCATGAGCTTGACGTACTCCAGGTGGCGCTTGAGCCGGCGGTAGATGTCCCGGGGGAGCACGTCCTGGAGGTTCTCGCCCTGTGGCAGCAGCTGGCAGCTGGTGAGAGCGGAGATGGTGTAGGGGTCTGTAAGGTCCAGTTCAAAGTAAACAATGTGGCTGTGCTGGAAGGCCTTCTTGGAGTTCTCAGGGATGAAATCCCAGACCCGGGTGTACGGGACATGGATGGTGCCAAAAAAGTAAGATGGGGGGTCTCTCTTTATAGTCCACAGGAAGGAGTTAAGCTCGCTTTGCTGAAGGGAAGAGAAACACAGCCGAGTAAACGAACAATGGCCTGCAGGCTGGAGGGGAGGGAGGGGCATGGGGAGAAAAATCACACAGACGGGGAGAGGAGAGAAATACCCACGGCAAGTGACACAGGCTATAAATAGTTACATTGTTTTAATATGATCTGCCTCACGCCGGCAAGTCTGCACCCCAAATACAATGGACCACACGATGTTGCTGGCCAGTAGAGTTACTCTCGGTGCCCACAGGAACGGTCTCTCCTTTTAAAGGAAGGCAGTGTTGTCTAGTGGTAGAACATGGAGCGGAGACTTAGGAGACCTGAGTTCTATTCCTGGCTCTGGCCAGCTCCCAGGGGGAAATCACTTCACCTCTCCATGCCTCGGTTTCCCTGTCTGTTAAATGAGGATAATGAGACAGACCTCCTTTGCGAAGTGCCTTCAGACCTACTGATAATCAGAGCTAGGCACTATTAACAAAGGTGGACCTGCCACGCTTTTGGGACCATGGTTGTTTTTTCAGCTTGTGAGATTCCTTTGGTAGTAAAATCCCTCCTGCCTTACTCGGGTTTTTCTTTGTTTTTTAAAACACTAAAACCCCATTTTCATTATTTTTTTAAAAATAAAACCAGTGGCTCTGGCCTCTCCATCTCACAGAAAAACCCAAGTGACAGACACTTCAGCCCTGCCGTTGACGACAACACTGCCTGCCGATACCAGCCAGGGAGCGGAATCTACGTTAGCCAACCTCCCCCAGCCGGAGTGGGTCACATGCGGCCACTGCTTTGGGGAAGTCGATTCGCTGCCACTATCTCCACCCTTCAGCCTCTCCATCAGGGAAAGCCCATGTTTTTAGCATCCATGGATGATTTCTGAGGCCCTCCAGGAGAAAGGAAACATGCATGGAGACAGAAAACTTTCATTCAGGAAACAGCCTGGACACAGCTTTTTGTGATGCAAATCTGTTTGGTGAGGGAATGCCCTTGCCAAGCTTCACATCCTTGGAGAACTTCTGAGTCAGCATGTAACATGAAAAATAAACAGGCAGGTGGATAAGGAACATACTCAGATAATAATTTGGAAACACAGGCTGCACAGGTGGCTGATGCCCATCCCTGACCCTTCGGCGTAACCTATCTCAGCACAGCTTTGGGAGAAAAAGGCAATTACTTTAGAAGACAAAAAAGGAAGCTAGAATGCTGCCTGAGAGCCAGACCTGGCCCACAGTTCCAACAAATGTTTTTTGAAATAGAGAAAAAACTTTTACATTTATTTTTTAAAAAACATATGGTTTTCAGATGCCTTCAAACTCTTAACTGCACAGCTTAGTTACTTTAGTAGCAACAAACCTTAGAACTAGTTCTAAAAAGATCCTGCCCTGTGGTGGCTTAGATTTCTGTCTGGTTCTCAGACGTCACTGTGTTTGTTTTAATAGAGAATGATTTAAAGTGTTCCCCTAGAACTGACCATACCATCTCAAAGAATCCTAGAGGGTAATGTTGTATCAAGCCTTTGAGCGGTCTATGGCATGACAGTAAATATATATGGGGTCACCACGTCTTCAATGGCTTCACTTGAAGGAGCTACATCAGTTCACGCCAGCTGATGAGCGGGCCCAGGTAATCTACAATCAGAGTACACAATGGGGTCGGTGCTGCTGTAAGAGGCAATCTGCTCCTGATTGTCTGCCCACAAGCAGGGAAGCACAAAACATCTGGAATCTCCACCCCATCCCTGCCCGGCAGGAAGATCTGGTTATCGAATGTCTGGCTCCAACAGGGGCATCCAGACACTCAATTCAAACATACGGTCAGCTTTCAGGCAAAAAGATTGCCCTAGAGCTGGGGTTAGATTTACGTGTGCGTGGATGTTGAGCTTAGATGCCTTGCTCTGGCTGGTAAATGCATAACAGGCTCCTTAGAAGACTTATTGGAAACACATTGCCTATGCATTTCCAGTAGAAACCTAGGGCCAGAAGGGTTAATGTGAAAGATAATTCCACAGTGGCTCAACCCAGACAATGGTTTCTGAGAGTGTTCTCTATCAAACACAGCTCCAGATCACAGCACTCCTCAGCTGAAAACTCCAGCACGTCCACTTTACTGTCACCCAGAGGATTTGGAGACCTAGCAAGTGAGGACTGCAGTGTTCTGAGGCAAAGTTACATGCATGCCGAAGAAGTGAAAGGTGCATCCCACAGCTGGCATGGGACATTGGAATATGTTACGGACACACATGCCACAAAAACCACTCTATTCCTGAATTAGCTTTTCTGGCATGTTGGGATTCCTCTGATTTCTCTGTCCTCAACTCCCTCATCCTGCAGGAAGCTAAACAGGAGCAAAGGGGTCCAGCTGGCCTGAAGGAAGAGGCTAGAAAAATACAACAGACCATGAGATGCTAGATGGAGAAAAGAGGAAGGAGAGGGCAGGGACATGAAAAGAATGTGAGGAAATGACTATGGAAAAAGAAAGTGAAAGGAGCATGAATGAGGAAAAAGCAAGCAGAGAAAGCAGAGGGGGGAGGATAGAGAGGGTGGTTTAATAGAGATGGAAGAGGTTTGACATAGGGAAGGGACAGAAATATGTAAAGTAATAACTAACAGAAGATTGAAAATAGACATGGAGCAAAGCCCAATTTAGCACTTGCCCTGACTTTAGCAGGCACATGTTCACATCCCCTTCCTGAATAGGGAAGCTTTTCTGAATCCATGTGCTTAAGGTCCAATTACTTTAATGGAACTTAAGCACAGGTTTTAAATTAAGCACGTGGGTTACTGCTTTGCTGAATGAGGATAGTCTGATGAATCAAAACCTAAGTGAGATAAGTGCTGTGAATAGAAAGGGGAGGTGAAAGAAGATTGGGCTGAGGAAAATAAACAGAATGCTAACCACAATTAAACAGAGAAAACAAAACAGACTAGAAAAGCTGGAGGAAAAACTGAGCCAGGAGACAGAAAGGAACTAAGAACACTAGTAAGGGAGGCCATTTTAAAATGAATCTGTGGGAAGTTTGATGGCTCAAACACTGGATTCTCCTTTACACTAAAGTCCCCTCTAATGTAATTTACACCCACTGTAAGGTCTCTCTGTGTTTCCAGAGCAGGCTTTAGTGTGAGGAGAATTTAGCCCCAAATGTTTAAATAACAGGAGAGAGAACTGTGTAGAAGTAAGCCTGGAAGACCAACAAGGAGATTTTCAAAAACACCAATGATAGGCACCTAACTGCTATCGGTGCCTTAGAAAAATCTCCCCAATCCCCTAGGTGGTTACAGGAGACCTTCCTGGGCAAGGGAATGTCATTCTGTATCAGGAGCAGTTTGGTTTGGAGTAAGTGTTGACTGGGTATTTGCTGCAGTGCTGATGCTTCATTTCCCAGTGTTTGACAGTCATTCTGATTTATTTTATTTTTGACTTAATGAGAATCCACTCATCCAGGATGTGAAATCCTTACAAATGGGCTACTCACCTGTAGTAAGGAAGGAGGCTTTCCCCAGGCAGAGTGTCATCAACTTCTGCACAGCCTTAACCTTCACTAAGAATAGTACGCTCAGGGTGCGACTTGCCAGAGTGTTCAATGTTGATTTAACTCTTCTCCCGCTGAAGTCTATGAGAGTTTTTACCATTGATTTCAGAGGTAGGGTGGGATTTTCTAAAGCACGCACCATAAGCCTACATTTCAAGGCCAAGATTTTTTTTTGTAATGGGTGCCTACGTTTAGGCATAAATACATGGCCTGATTTTCCAAGCGCAGAACACCCAGCCGCTCCCATGAAAATCAAGGTGATTTTCAAGTTGACGAGGTCTCTTTAAAGAGTGTAAGATCCTTTTATTTACCAGCATTTTAATTTTATAAAGGACTAAACCAGTTATTAGTTAATAGGGAAAATGCGAGGGAGACGTTAATGTGGAAAGAAAACAAATGGAGACAAATGGAAGCCACAGAGGAGGAGTGACAAGTGGTGTCACTTACTAGCTGCAAGCGAACAAAAAGACAGGAGAGCAGCCATAGCTATGGAGGGGATTGAAAGGGCATCCTTTGCTTTAAACAGGTCTGATCTTGTATGTGACAGGCAAGACACGGGAGGAGCCAAAGCTAAAAGGGATCTTAGGGAAAGAGTTGCCTCTGGCTAGCTTAAAATTTCATTGGCTCAACTAATTTAACCAAACGAAAGCTGCTGGAAGGCTAAAGCCAACATGCAGAGAACTGAGCTTTATCTGGCTGGAACATAAAGGGTGACAATTGAGGTTCATCCAGGATCATAAACAAACTCACCAGAAGAGTAATTGCCATAATACTCACATACTCTGGGAAGTTCAGTGGCCTTTAGAAAGCAATCAGATAGATACCTAAAGTAGATTATTATTATTATTAAAGAACTATTTTGCAGTAGCATCTACAGGCCAAACAGATCAGGGCCCCACCATGCTAGGCTCTGTACAGACATAGGGTGAATGACAGTCCCTGCCCCAAAGAGCTTGCAATCTGTAAGTATAGTGTACTGTGTTGGAGAAGCCAGCCCCAGTTACGCACTCAGCCATGGCTCTCACCCAGTCTCAGATGAGATCTCTGTGCCTACAGAGTACTTGGATGTTACTACAGACATTTCTGTGCACTAAACAGCAGCAAGAGTTATTACTAATGAGGGCAGGCTGGGCCTCCTCGCTTCTCTCTGAAAACTATTATGGGATCATTAATTCCCACAAGAACAGGCATTAGAAATGGGCAGAATGGACCTCCATTTACCATCTCTTTGGAGGGACGGCACATCTGGCGGGAAAGCACACCCTTAGTACTGCATGGCACAGTCTGCTCTGGACAGGAGCCCAACACCTGAACATAATCAATCCTGCTGGCCAACACAGAGCTTTAGAAGTTGCTGCACAAAGTTGCATCTTCTGCCAGAAGGCGGTGCCGGCATTCAAAGCATTTGACACCCCCACTCTCCTAGGAGAGCAGGTGTTATTACTTACGCTCATTTCCCCAACAGCCTCCCCCTTTCCAGCCACAGAAGGTATTGAGGGGAGGTTGAGCAGTTCACCAAAGGGGCTGCCTCTGGAGCTCCCTTGTGTTTCTTCCACCCACTCTCTTCCCCCGAAAGCCCCCCACAAAATCTACAGCTTTGTTATAGGCCTCTGGTTAGTAAGTGTCTAGTAAGTTCCTTAATTGTGCCAGAGCTCTACTCAGCATAGATTGAGAGAACGGGTGGCAGTGATGTGAGAGGAAGGAGGGACTAGCGGTTAAAGCACTAGCCTGAGATGGGGAAGACCCGGGTTCAGTTCCCTGCTCTGCCACAGGCTTCTTGTGCGACCTTGGGCACGTCACTTAATCCCCCATGCACCTCAGCTTCCCATCTGTACAATGGGGATAACAGCTCTGCCCTGCCCCCCAGAGATGCTGAGAGAGTAAATACATTACAGAGTGTGAGGTGCTTAGATACTAGGATACTGAAAGCCACCCAAGTACCTGAGATGGCAATTGTGGATGAAAAGAAAAGGAGTACTTGCGGCACCTTAGAGACTAACCAATTTATTTGAGCATAAGCTTTCGTGAGCTACAGCTCACTGCATCCGATGATCCTAACTTGCCCTTGTGCAGCTCTTCTATTGTTAGGTATTTTTTCCATGTAGCTTAGAGATAAAAAGCAAGTAAACATCTTCCTCCCCTCCCCCCAAAAGGGGAGCAATTCGACAAAGTGCTAAGTGGCTGTGAGATAACACAGGAACAGTGGTGACGCTTGCTCACCCTCCCAGCGCTATGCGACAGTTGGCAGCCTCTCTCTCTCACCTCATTTCAAGAACATTTAGTAGATAAAGGCACTGGGTCTGATTCCACTCTACACTAAGGTCATTTTACACTGCTCCAGCAGCAGAAAGGGGCCTTAAAGTGAGCACTACACTTTACGGTCCTTTGACACTGCCAGAGAGATGCAAAGGGGACCACGTAACTCCACTAATTTCAATGACTTATTCCTGATTTACACCAGCGTAAGAGGAAAATCAGACTCACAGGATCCAGAGAGGGATCACACCACACTCAATTTTAGGCACCAGTCACTTTATTATGTATATTGATGCCTAGATGCCAGATGGAGGAGAGGAAGGATGGTCCAGTGGTCAGGACACAAGCCTAGGATTTGGGAGACCTAGGTTAAATCCCCTGCTCCACTGCAGGCTGCCTCAATTCCATCAGTAAAATGGGCATAGTAGCACTATCCTGCCTCAGAGGATTATTGTGCGGATAATACTTTAAAGACTGTGAGGTGCTCGGATACGACAGTGATGAGGGCAAGATAAAGATCATAGCTAGATAGGCCCCAGCAGAGATCAGAACTCTACTGTCATAGGCACATCACACACATATCGTAGGAGACATATGTCCTTGCCTCAAAGAGCTTAAAAAGATAGAAAAGAGTTTGAGGGAAATGAGGAGGCAATGTAACTTGCCTAAGGCCAAATCACAGTCACTAGCATGACTAGGAACAGAATCCTGTGCCAAGCTATCTCCTCAAGTTAGCTGATCCAGTTACCTTTAGATAATTTTACAATTCTGTGTGCACCTTGACTTCCTTTTATTTGTTTTAGCAGAGCAGAGGTGCCAAATGCTCTTGCTAAAGGGTGTTTCCAATAGATTTTTCATGGATTTATTTTTGAGACATCATGAAATAGACCAACCCCCAGATTCCAGCTATTTTAAACCGACAGCAAAAGGCTTTGCTGCAATTGCCGGCTTGCTTTTCCAGGAGGACACAAGCAGCATTTATGGGACTGTAACAGGACATAACATTCAGTCCCCAAATATACACCTCCTACTTCATTTGTCAGTTGACATATATCGTTTCATGTGCTGACAAAGACCTGTTGGTAGATCAGAGCTACAACCTGCCAAACAGGAAGGTTTTTATGACATCTGCGCAAAGTATTTTATTGTAACACATCTATCAGGGATACTGTAATTTTCCTCCCCAATAGTTATTTCAAAACCATTGAAACCTTGTATTGGTTGCTGTAAAACACTACAGAGACACAGAAAATAAATAATGCAGCTAAGCAACGGGAAGAAACAAATATCTCCAGTGGAATTACACTGGGCATCCGGTTACCAGAAAGCCAGTGACAAACGAGCGAGAACCTAGAAAATCAAAAAGGAAAGGACTCTTCACTGGCAGTGTGGTGCAGTGGATACAGAACTGAACTGGGGATTAAGAGTGCTAAGTTCTAGTCCTAGCTCTATTTGTGACTTGCTGTGTGACCTTGGCAAACCCCATCACCTCTGTTCTTCCCTCCCACTCTGGGGCTGTCTTGCGTATTTAGATTGTACATTCTTCAGGGCAGGGACTGTCACTATGTGAACGTACAGTGGCTTCAGTCTCATTTAGGGCCTCTATCACTGTAATCATTCAGAGCCAGAAATAGAACCCAGGTCATCTGCGTCCCAGTCCAGTGGCCAATCTGTTGCACCACATGGCCTCTTTAAATTTACTACCATATTCTCACGCCTTTTTTTTTTTTTTTTTTTTTTAAAGTACTGTAATACAAAACTGGGAATACATCCCTCAAGCAGCCCCAAAATCTTACTCTGTGTGTGCTTTTTGCACTCCTTCTATCTCCTTTGTCTGCTGCTTATCTCTTTCAGTGTCCCATCTTGTCACATTCCACTTAGCTTGTAGCTATTCAAAGCAGGGACTGTGGCCCTGATCCCCAAAGGTATTTAATGACTTTTGAGGATCGGGGCCTATGTCTTTGTACAGTGAGTGAAGTGCCCCATGCACCTAACTGCAAATGTTAAATACATTATTAATAATATTCTCTTCATTTCCCCTCCTTTAAATTACTGGCATACTTAATATCCTAAATCTAGTTTAATGGAGTTTGCCTGGGGAAAAGGACTGCATTGCATACAACTATTAAAAGAATCCAAATTCAGTACCTTTTTCACCAGAGGAAAAATAAAAATCAGTTTTCAAACTAAAAGCCAGAATTTACAGCAGACAGATGAGATAACATAAAGGGACAAACTGTGTATGCTCTTTAGAAGCAAATATAATGGGAAAAAGTTAGCCGTTTAGATTAATTGGCCCATTTATCATGAACAATGCTCCCTACACTTGTAAATAGCTACAACTGCTAATCCCTGGGGGCTGGCATTAAACACATAAATGTGCATCAACATTTAGCAAAATACACTAACAGATCAAAAGAGTTCGTTCATGAATGGGGAAAACCCTAAATGTTCACAAAAGACACTCTTGCAAATTAATTCTTTTAAAAGCTTTTTCCCCCCAGGAAAACATAGAATGGTTTCTACTGTGCCAAAAATTCAGGATTTGGGGAGAGTTATTGGCTGCAGTTTTAGCTATAACATGGAGCTTTGACAAGAAAGGTCTCTGAAGAATTATTGTTTGCCACTTCCTTAAAATAGCAACTTATCTCTTTCAGACACTGAATACACACACTCAGGATGGAAGGTTTGGGAGTCACAGAGGAGGGCAGGTGTAAAAGCAATTTAGGGAGGTAAGAAAAAGCACATCCCATAATTTGAGGAACTGGTATTTTAAAAAAACTTTATCCACTTCAGGCACAATGGGGAATGTTGTTTAAAAAGAGATGGAGTTAGAAGAGTTCATGTGGCATTTCAAGAGCGTGTTTCCTTTTTACACAAAATAAAATAGCTGGATACTCCTATTTATATGACCTGAAAATAAAATCTATCATTGAATAGTGTCATTTCTCCCACTGTCCTAATGACCTGAGGAAGCAGACTGTCAATATGGAAAACTACAGGCAGTCTCACATTTTAATGGCATAGTAATCAGGAGATAATGAGACTTCGTTAACACATTTCACCTCAGGTTTTCTTGACAAAGGGTAAAAGTCTTGTTGCATCAACTGCTGGTGAAAACATGTTGGTGTTTTCAACCGGAGGCTTGCAGTTTTCCATAAATACAATTTTTTCTGCCAAAGTTTACAGATGCCCCAAAACTTTTTTGTTTTTTAAAGTCCTTGCTACAAATTCACACAAGCCCATGGCTTCTACGCCCCATCCTCTGAAGGGAGCCGAGCCTGGCCTGGCACCTGCTCTCCAGACATGACCCAGTTTTATGAGGGTGCCGCCACTGATTACACTGAAATCTGGTTTACATCCTGGCTCCAATAATAAATTGACTGGCCAGCTGGCAAATCGCCTTCTACCTTGGCAGGGGTTGAGCGCCGTCTGCTAGGCCCGCTCTGGCATCTCCGATAAGCTGCCTGTAGTGTGACACACAGTCGAGTCTGCGGTGCTCCAAAGCCCCGATTCCTGATTGATTCTGATTGGGAAAGCCCCAGACTCTACTGCTGCCTGGTGTATGGACAGTTCATTAGGGGGCAGCAGGACCCAGGATGAGACAGGTGGGCTACAGGTAGGCGTCCCTGCAGTGAGCGCGTGGGAGACAAGCTCACAAGTGGATAGAGCAATAAAAAGGTATCCCTGACCTTCTCCCAGCTACCAAACCTTCACACAGCTCCCTGATGACAAGGGTCTCCAACCTGACCCCACTGGCCAGCTGCTAAATCCTCCCACAGGATCCCCAAATCATTGTAAAACCAACGGTGTATTGTGCACAGAGATGAGCCAACTGTGGATTTGTCACCTCCCTAAGTATAGGAGCCCTGCACTTCAATGGATCCTAGCTCCTTTCAGGTCTGCTCTACACTATGAAATTTGCTGTGTCCGAACATGGCTGGCTGCAATCATGTTAGCTAACCCAGGACTAAACATTAGAAGTGAGCGTAGATGGGGCAAACCAGGCTGAGCAACTTCTCAGGTACATGAGAACAGGTCAGATTGCCTCTAAGCCACGCACTGAATCCAACACACTGCAGCACTTCTTAATGAACTAGAGAAAGAATGGCTAAGCTTTCTGAAAGTGACCAGTGATTATGAGTGCCTTGATTTTTTGAATGCCGAACTTGAGATACCTTAAAAGCATCTGATTTTCGGAGTGTGAGTACTCAGCACTTTCTGAAAGTCAGGCCCCTTTGAAGTGTTAACACATTTCACCTCAGGTTTTCTTGACAAAGGGTAAAAGTCTTGTTGCATCAACTGCTGGTGAAAACATGTTGGTGTTTTCAACCGGAGGCTTGCAGTTTTCCATAAATACAATTTTTTCTTCCAAAGTTTACAGATGCCCCAAAACTTTTTTGTTTTTTAAAGTCCTTTAAAAACTAAAAAACTAAAAAAGCCCTAAAAAACTGAGGCTTCCAAAAATCACTAGTCACTTCTGAAAATCTTGGCCTTATGCTTTTGTTCATCATGTTTCGTCCTCATCCTCACTTGCTGCTTAATCATGCTCAACATGGGTCAGCTAATATCATTGCAAACAATCATGTTCAGACAGTCAAATTCAATCGTGTAGAGACGGCCTCAAACAGGTCAATAATAACAAAAGTTTATGCTGCTAGCTTGCTAATTAGCATGGTTGTCAACTGTCCAGGTTGGGGCTTGAGCAATAAGCCAAAAATCTATCCTCATAAAAAATAAAAAGTAACAGAAATGCAACCAGGTAGCAATTCTGGCAAACAGTGTGCCAAAGTAACCAACTACCCTGGCAATGAGTCTTGGCGAAAGCCAGCAGGAAGCCACGACACTGAAAGGTAAAAGAAACTATGAATGGAGATTCAGATTCAGGTGGTGCTTGGAGCATAGGCACAGTTTGACTTCTATATTGGGGAGGACGGGGGGAGGAAATTCCAACAGGGCTGTGCATGGGGGGCGGGGGGAGGAAATTCCATGCCTGCCCGAGCCTTGCAGTTTGGGGGGGGGTGTCAATGCCCCCCTGACCCTCTCCAAAACTACACCCACAGCTTGGAGCTAAGCTGCGTTGTAGGACACTAATAACTCCAGACACTAAGAAGAGTTCTGTGGAGCTTGAAAGCTTGTCTCCCTCACCAACAGAAGTTGGTCCAGTAAAGGATATTACCTCCCGCACCTTGTCTCTCTAATACCCTGGGACCAGCACAGCTACAACAACACTGCAGACAACTAGTAACTCCCACCTATGTCACGGGAGTTACTTGCCCCTGAAGCAGGAGAACAGTCCCATTTCTCCCAAGTCTGCGCCCTCCCTTTCCTTGTGCCTGACTCCTATGCGCCAACAAGCACTGTGGATGTGAAGTTTGGGATTTATGCATGCCCATTCCCAGGGGCACACCCCTGATTTGCACATACAATTGGCATTGCACATGTGGGGCAAATACCCTTGCAGAAAGCTGGGCCACTCTGTGTGTTGGAGCAAGTCACTTTAATCTCTCATTCTCTCCATCCATAAAATGGGCATAATATTCCATAGCTACCTCCCCAGGGTATGGATTCATTAGTTAATGTTTGTACAGGTCTGTGACCATGTAACATGCTATATAAGTGCCAGGTTGTACTATTAGTTTGTCTCCAGGCAACCATCCTAGCGAGGCTTAACTATACCATACCAGGCAGGCACCAATTGAGGTCATCCTTAATTAAACTAAAAAGTGTATTATGTCCATTACCATCAATTCCCTGTTTGCACATGATGCTCACAGTAGGCATTTAATCCTTCTGTGCTCTGATTTCACCTTCTTCTATATTCCGAGCTGCTCCAGCAAGAACCCTTTCTGAGCGCTAAGAAAAAACTGCTGGTGGCTACTTTATGAGAAACTGGTTTTAGTTACACATTTTTTGCAGCAGTTCTTATTAAAAGAGCACCACAGCAAGATTTCCATGAGGGAATAATACATTATGGGTACCTTAATAAAACGTGGTATGCCATGCCTCAGAGGACTGGAAACAGGCAAACGAGCACAAAAAGAACAAGTCGTCTGTAAATTTTCCGTACTGTCAAAGAAACTCTGGAAAACTGAATCACATGGTCATTTAAAAAAAACCAGTCAGATAGTCTCAAGCAAAAATTGTGAGGAGCAATGTTCTACTCTTTGTTTGGATCTATGTTCTGTTACCATTTTCAAGTTAAAAGGTCCCAGAGGTCATCTACAGAGCAGGCTTAGGACAGTTTTCAACATGTTTACACTTCCCTCTGCTAGTGAAACCATTCGCCTGCCTTTTGCAGCCTTTCATTCCAACTTTAAAAGTCCAGTACAGAATCTGTGGACCTATCTAGTTGAATTTGCAGGATGTCACAAAAAGATCTGAAGTGCAGGTTGAAGGAGACGTTTTAATTCAAATCATCTTGTGCAGAGAGAGTAAACAGTGGTGGCGTTACCAGGATCAGGAGCTAGAACAAACAGGGTCGTGTTTGGAGAACACTTCTTCTGATCACTGGCAGGATGCAAAGGGGGGGGGGCGGTTAAAACTGGAGTGATTTGCCAAAGGAATCAAAGCTGCAGAAAGTAAACACGGCGAGGACCCACACAAACAGCAGGCTGGCGCTCCTCACCCCTCCTTATCTCCCCTAGCTGGATCTCATTACGGACACTGGAAATCCCATCACTTCACTATTTACACCTCATCTTTTACGAGCTAGCCATCCGTGCCCGGCTCCTTTCCCCCTCCCCTGTCTCTGGAGAGATGTTCTCCCCTGCTCCAGCGTGTCTCCGAGCAAAAGAACGGAGCTGTACGAGGCGGGGGGGAACCCCACAGATCCCCGAAGGCAGGGAAAGCCGGGGGGGGGGGCAAGCCAGGATTTTCCTTCTCCCTGCACGGGGCGCGCGCAAAGCCCCAAACTGCATCCCACAAACCAGCCAGGAAGGAAGGCAAGCGGGACAGGCGGCTGCCTCCCGGGTCTCCCACATGGGGAGACGTCCCACGCCGGGCTGCTACAAGGGGAGCAAGGCGGGTCCCCGCAAGTTAAATCTCCCACCCCCGGGCAGCCAGGCGCTCCCGGCCGGGCAGGGGAAAGTCCCTCGCAGCCCAGCCCAGCCCTGTCCCCTGCAGCAGAGACTCTCCCCCGGACCGGAGCCGGGCCGGGCACTTACTTTCCGGTGGAGCTCGCAGCTGGCGGCGGGGTCCCCGCTGGCGGGGCTCGGGCTCCGGCGTGCTCGGGCCAGCAGGAGGAGGCAGCTTTGCACCAGGCAAGCCCAGGCGAGCTGCACCATCGTCGCTCCGAGCCCGGGGACTGGCGAGCCGCGAGCGTTGGCCGGAGGGGAGCGGAGTCACCCCAACACCAGGCCTCCCAGCCCCTGCCCCCTCCCCTTAAAGGGTCCCCGGGCCGCGCGGGAGGGGGGACTCGCCATGCCGGGACTGGGGGGGGGGGGGAAGCGGGGCTCTGCAGCGGCAGCAGCGGGGAGCCCTCCCGAGGGGACCGGCCGCTCCTCTCCTCCCCTGCAGGAGGCTGGGCTCAGCTCTGTAGTTCCTGCGGCAGCCCCTGGATGGAGGCACGAAGTCACCCGCTCCGTGCGATTGGCCGCAGGAGGTGCCTAACCCTAAACTCTCCCCCCACCCTACCCAGGGGGGAGGACACGTCTTCCCGGGGCGCGGGCTGCTCCCAGTCCCCTGCCCGGGAGCCTTCGGAGCAGCCTGGTTCCCCTGCAGCCCGCTCCCCGGGGTCTGCCCCCACGCAGGGCAGGGCAGAGAGGGGACTGGGCTGTGGGTCTAATCACCCCCTCGCTCTCCTCTGGCCTTTTCTCCTTCAGGGCCCAGGGACTTTCGGTTAGGGAGTGAGGCCAGGCACTTCCTCGACGTTGGAGGAGTCAGGCTCAGGCAGCGGTAATAATAAGAAAAAGGGAAAGTAAATTCGTGGATTTTAATGCAAGCCAGAGACAATTTCTGCAGCAAGCCCAGCACTTCTGTGTGAGCTACAGCTTCTCAGTAGGTCTTTTAGTTCTAGGACAAGTAAATCAAACTTAAATGCGAGGAAGGGAAATGACAAGGGAATATGTGAGAGAATAAAAACATATGGAAGTGAAAGCAGCGACAAGTTGGTTTGGATTTGATTTAAATTGACACATGCTGCTGGAGAACTTAGGTCTGGATCCTGCAAAATCTAACGCATGTGCTTAATTTTATGCACCATGAGCAACTTTTATGGACTTCATCTGTCCATGCAGGACTGGGATCTAAACACTAAAATAAATTACACCTGACCTGAGATACAGGTGAGAGTTAGAAGAGTTATAAATTAAAAGTGCAATTCGTTTGCAAAGTGACAGATTTCAGAGTAACAGCCGTGTTAGTCTGTATTTGCAAAAAGAAAAGGAGTACTTGTGGCACCTTAGATACTAACCAATTTATCTCTAAGGTGCCACAAGTACTCCTTTTCGTTTGCAAAGAACATTCTGAGTTACTCAAACCAAAACATAAAGTGCAAATACAGAACACATATTAGAAGGGTTTAACTCTCCCTGTCTTATGCAGCACTGGACAGGGGCTGGGGAAACTGGATGCAATAAAAGACTGACTCTTTTTGCAAAATTTACAGTAATCTTGCAGAGGATGGGAGTGACACCTCTCCAAAGCTGGGTGTGTTGGCTGCATTAGATAGGCAAGAGAGAGAAACTAAATGCATAAACGTCCTTGTGGTGTATTATTCATATGCAATATAAATTCAAAGAATTAGGATATAAATAAACTTAATGGTGGGACTTGAAATGTTGGCAGCTCAACAGGGAGAAAAAAGGGCCCAAACCACACTTTTAATCTGACAACAGCAAGGAAATTACAAATTAAGGCTGCTCCTAACCCATGCAGTTGAGCTCTGGTACAGGAGCACGGATGGATGCCAAAGAGTGCTATCCAATAACCGTGCTTTTCATTTCTATCCAATAACCGTGCTTTTCATTTCTTTAGTGCCTTCTTAATCTGCAGGAGCTCAAAGCACTAAATGCTAACATTAGGCAGTGTGTAGGTTAGAACCCTGAGACGAACACCTATGGAATTTTGTGGGATTAAAGGGGGCTAATTTTTGTTCCGCAACAGCACCCAGCTGCTGTGGTTGTGAGCAGGCATCTTCAAACCACATCCATCCCTTCACTTTTCTGAGGCCCACAGATACCCATGATGCAAAATGTTCTTCCCCTCCTGGAAAGTATACCTTTATTATGCAAATGTTGTTTTGCAATTTGCCACCTATACAAAGACTGTGCCATCGCTGATATACCAATATATGTACCAGCCAACTTCCAGACATAAGTACCACCCAAAAGGGCATGGGCGATGGAGAGCAATGTGGCTTAGTTAGTGCATTGGACTGCAACTCAGCAGACCTTGTTTTTATTACTGGCTCTGCTGTTGGCCTGCTGGGTGACCTTGGGCAACTCACTTCACCACGCTGTGCCTCAGTTTCCCCATCTATAAAATGGAGATGATGATATTGATCTCCTTTGTAAAGTGCATTGAGATCTACTAATGAAATGCACTAGATATTATTATTACTGCCAAGTTATCCTCTAATGGCCGAACAGGTCACCTGAACAGGAATTCAGCCAGGACTGACATAAGGGGAGCAGAGAGTTCACTGTGAATTTCCCTACACTCAAAGGTTGGGAGGATTTTATTTTAAATTTAACGTAGAATTTCCTGTTTTCTAATGTTGAAGTTTTTAAACCAAAAAGTGTTCTTCCAGCTTTCTCCTTTAAATTACAGGATACTTTTTCAGCTGTAACCTCTCTTATCAATTTGTTTGTCTGGGAATGTTAAGAGATTTACTATACAATTTTATTGGTTGTTGCTACTAGGAGTCAAGGACAAAGTGAAGTCCCTAATTCACTGACATAACATTGGGTTTGCAGGTTGTCTGAAGTGGTTTCCATATCAATGGAACCTGATGATTCTTCCATTGTCTTTTCTCCACTCAACCATTTTTGGCTTGGGATACAGCATAAAGGGAGCCTTTACCTTGGACTCACTCTTGCCCTAAAGACTCCAGATCCAGTTATGAAACCAACCTCTGTCATCATTTTGTGATTTAGAAATACTGTGTGCACAGATAAGTTATTCCATTGGCCATGACAGTCCAGTCATCTTCATATGAACAATGTGATCCTTACAAAAAGCTTTACATGGAAGAACCTATTGCAATGTTTTAGCTGTCAAAGTTCAACCATATTTGCTCTGACACTGATCAAAAGCGATTAAAATCTCAAAATTTTACGTTGTCACTAATCTCCAGTTAAAAACGTTGCACTAAAGGTAAAAGCCTGTGTGCCAGGCTCCAGGCAAATGTGAATTAAAGTGGCCAAGTTTCATATCTCTCAACAAGCTTAATAATAGGAACTTTCTGCTAATTATATTCGTACTAATGGAGCCGCTATAATTCCTGTACAACAAAACTCTTGTGACTTAAGCAAATAAAGGAGAAATATAAACATATTTATTTAAAGTTTGGACACCAGCTCATTCCATAACATGCCTTAGCATGTGAAACTATTGTAGGGTAGAGGTGATTGTTCTTTTTTCTTGTTTTATTAGAGACCAAAAAAAGCAAAAAGAAACAAGTCTCTTGCAGGAGTACATCAGTCAAATTGGGAGGGGGCGGGCTTGGCACTCCCCAAAGCTCCATCCACAAACCGAGTTCCACCCTCCAAGACAACAAAATGCAGTGCCATTCTTAGCAGATGGCACAGACCTTCATAATCCCTCACTTCGTTTTTGCATGCACTGATCAGTAATGCATTAACAATTTTGACATTTTAAATGAGCATTATTAGTCTTTAAAGTTAATGCCCACTTGTGATGAATAGGGGCTGCCACACGTCTCTCATTACTACCGGGTCTTACTCTGTGGTGCCTTGTGCCTGGCACAGTCATTTACTCTAGTGCAACAGTGGGTCTAAAATGCTGCCATTCTGATTCGGCAGCAATTTAAACCTACCTCCCACTGATCTCTATGGCTATACTATGTGCAGGGCAAGGGAGAATCAGACTCCTTGTTTCAGGCTGGGGGGAGACTGAGGCAGACATCACTGTATTAGTAACGCTCTGTTCACATTTTTAAGTTTATCTGCACAATAGTAAGAGACAGAGATTTGGGGTGAAATCCTAACCCAACTGAAGTCAAAGGCAAAACTCCCATGGACTTCAACAGGGTTACAATTTCATCCTTTATTTTTGTAATGAATGCTTAGCTCTTGGAGTACAAGGTGGAGGCCTCCAAAAAAAAAAAAAAAAAGTACCAGCTCAACAAGCTGCCACAAGCGTGCCCAATTCAGACCTCGAGTTAAGTATGTATTAACTTTTTCAGTTGTAATTTCCTCCTGAGCTTTGTGGAAGCGTGCACGTGATAAAAAGAACTGTGTGCATAGGCAATATATAAAATGCATATTACTCTTTCAGCACATCGTGCTAACCATTAAAAAAAAATCAATGTGTTCTTCTGGCAAAGAGCCTTGGTTTTGACTAGGGATATAATTTACACGCAATATGTAGAGTAATCTCTTCAACAGATCTTATTTTAAAGAACTACTCTTTGGAAGATAACTGGGCATTCATAGGCCTATGAAGAAGAACCAGAGATGTGACATTGGTTAGGCAATTAGGGTTTCAAATACTGTGGCTGTAAACCAATCACTGCTAAGTAAACAGTGTTTCAAACTGATCATCAGCGTTAGCAGCCAGGTGCTAAATACTGTGACAACATTTACCTACCATGGTAGTGTCCTCATTAACAATGCCCTCATAGATGATGGGTGGAAAGTCAAGTGTTTCGTAAGCCAGCTCCACATCTGATCTACATGACTGGGTTTGGGAGCAACATGACTTTCACATGCCAGATTGATCAAACTGTACATTGCAAGAATGTCTTGTATGGTGCTGTCTTGCTACTGAATTGGTTAGATAGCTTCTTACACGTGAGACATTTTCAGTCAATTGTGAGTATAAAGTAGAAAGATAAAATAACCAACAGTACTTACTGGAGCACATGTAACTCACTGGAACACAGGCAAAACAGATCAAAATGCCACTTGCCGTATCATTTGAATGGATGTATATTCCAAAGCAACTGATCCATGGTGAATTGCCTGATGGAAAATAAGACAAGAGGTGGGCAAAGGAAATGTTTTAAAGATACTTTCAAACTGTACAACTGTGTCGTATTTCAGTTAAAAGCCAGAGTTTACTGTCATTAATGGAAACACAGAGGGAAAACCAAAGTTGCTAAGGCCCTGTCTATCCAGGGTTTGTTTATTCTTTTTATCCCTGTATAGCAACCTCCATGACTTCAATGGGACTTAAGCATGTGCTTAAGGGCTTTGCTGAACAAGGATGAACTTAAGCACATGCTTAAATACTTTCCTGAACTGGGGCCTTAACTTCCCCCCTTAGTGCAAACTGAGACTGTGTCTACACTAGTGTTTTTAACTTGAATTGACTGAGGGTCAGTTACCTCAAGGTTACTAACACGTCTGTGTACTTGCTAGTCTAGACATCACAAATGTGTGTGTCCTGGAACAGACATTGATGGGGTCCCCAGACTGTCATATACAAACATCTTAACTAACTTGTGTTAACTGGGTATCAGTTAAGTCATGTTAAAAACCCCGGGGAGCACTGGCATGGAGAGGCTGTGGAAAAGGACATCTGCACTTATGTCTAGGTATTATATTCAAATCATATTTATCAGGCTCCACAGGCTAAGTTATGATACAGTCAAAATCAAGCACAACTAGATGCACAGTGCTGCTTGCATGGCCTGGAGAGCTAAATTTGCTGATTTTTCTATTAAAATAATGAAAGAGATATCATAAAACAGGCACTAAAGGAGGCAAAAGAGCTTTTCTCATTGAGTTGAGAAAAAGTACTCTACTTTATCTGCATTTGAAAGGAAGTTTGCTTAGAAGGATTGATGTGGACTTCAGAGACTCAGAAACACACAGCCCCAATTATGCCTCCAGATAAAAAGGGTTAGTGAACTTTGTAGTATGTTACTGTATGAAAGTGTTAGGTCAGCTGGAAGGGAAATATGGGGAATATATTACAAAGTGAAGTGGTTACATGTAATTATCACGCGTAGTCAGCCAGAAGCTCAAAATAAAGAGGAAAGAGTGGAATGCTGTACTCTAAACACATCTTAATAATAGTAATCTCAATTTGAATGGAGCAGGAAAGCTAAACAAAAATAAATCTCTTAGGCGCTGAAAGGACATGAAGAGAGAGTACAAGACCAGAACAGGGAGCACTGAATTGCATTAACCCCGGCTCTCTAGAAATAACAAAAATGACAGGAGCATTTGGAAGTTCAGGCCGCAAAGAGTTAAAAGTTTTACATCCCCCATCCCCATCTGAAAATAACACCAAAGGGATTTAATCAAACAACAATTGTTTAGAAAATGAGAGTGAGGAAGAAGTGAAATGCCAAGCCTGATAAAAATGGTGTAATATATTCAAGTATTAATTTTATATATATACATACACACACACACACTTAAATTAAAGGGCCACTGTCAAAACAAACATCCCAAAGACTTAGCTTTGTTACTAATTTATTATTATTAATAATAAATAGTGAGTTCTTATATAGCACTTTTCATCAGTAGATCTCAAAGCACTCTACCAAGTATCATTATCCCCATTGTACAGATGGAAAAACTGAGACACAGAGAGGCAAAGTGAGTTGCCCATGGTCACCTAGCAGGCTGATGGCAGAGCTGGGAATATAACCGAGGTCTCCGTATGTTAGTCACAGAGGACAGTTACATTATTATCCTCTGTGAAGAACTCTGGCGATCCACTGGTTTTGGGAGATGAATACCCTTTCTGCAACAGGAGGGATAACTATACATCCTGTTCTCTGCACTTCCTCCCTCAACTCCCTGCCACTCTGGAAAAATGCATAGGAAACTCAGAGTGGAAACCCATGGAGTTTTCTGTCCCCTAGATGGGAGTAGCCCATGAAGGGGACAATACAGTGCCAGGTGAGTAATTATAAATATTTTAATTACAATAGGCCAGATTCTGAAATCCTTGCTCAGTTTTCACTCAGGTAAATTCCTGAAGACCTCTAGGAAATTTCAGGAGCATTTGTCTCGGAAAGAATTGAGGAGGAAAAAACTAGAGCAGCTGGAAATTTTCCTTATTTCAATTTTTCAGTGAAAAAGAAAGACAATTTTTTCAGAAAATTTCACAGAAAAATTCATCCTGATTTTTTGACCAAACAGCCAGCTAGCAGGACAGTTTTGAAATTCACAACATTGACAACAAAGAAGGAATGAGTTTTTCATTAACAACGTTTGCATAAAGTTTTCCCGGTTTTTTGACAAGCCATAGCAAAAACTAAGCAAAGATCTCAGGACTATATCAAGATAGTAAAAAACAATGGTATCATTTGTATGTGTACTGTAATTAGACAAAAAGAAAAGGAGTACTTGTGGCACCTTAGAGACTAACCAATTTATTTGAGCATAAGTTTTCGTGAGCTACAGCTCACTTCATCGGATGCAGGTTAGTCTCTAAGGTGCCACAAATACTCCTTTTCTTTTTGCGAATACAGACTAACACGGCTGTTACTCTGAAACATGTAATTAGACAGTACAGATTGTAATCTCAGGATCATCTCCTCTGGGTGAATGGTAAATACAAACAAATGACACCTGACTCCCCCCCACCCCCCATATACATTATACCTTGGGTGAAATCCTGGATCCAGCGAAGTCAATGGTAATTTTGCCACAGACTTCAGTGGGGCCAGAATTTCACCCACTGTGCTGATGAGTCACAGTATCCATGGGATTAGTAAAGGAGCCCCCGTGCTCAATCAAAACCACTTTGAATGTCCTGAAGTCATTCCGACCCCCCTCTTTTTTATATCCAAAGTAACAGGTGACCTCATCTGTGGTTTCTAACTTCCTGGTGTGCCCTATCTGATTGCATTGCAGTCATAGTGGTATCCCATTTGATTTCTTTTAAAACAGAGCTATCATCCACTTTCACTTAGAGGCAGGCCTGAGCTACAAGTTTCAGGGCTGACTTTAGATCTGGATCCAAATAAAGATTGGGGGACGATGTGAATCTGGGATCTTGGTGCAACCCTTCCATTATCATCTGTTTGTACTGTCAGAACACTGAGACGTCCCACTCAGGGATTGGGCCCCATAATGTAGGTGCTGTGCACACATAACAATGTGACTGTCACTGCCCCAAAGCCCAGCTCCTGTGAAGATTCATGCACATGCTTAACTTTATGCGCTGTGAGTTGTCCGACTGACGTCAGAAAGGAGCCTGCTGCAAAGTTTCCATCCAGGTTGGGATTAGGATCTGAACTTTGCCAAAGGTTCAAGGTGTTTGGATGTGGGATTTTGGTTTGAGCCTTTCAGTAGTCTGCCACAACAGAGGGATGCTTGTTACCATGACAGCATACCGGCGGCAACAACAGTATAGAAAAGCTTCCGTTCTAACCCTTATTTTCAGCAGCACATACTCTAATTTTCTTTAAAATGTTCCTTTAGCCTCAGTCAGCGCCTGCTTTGCTTTCAGCCCAACAGGGCATTTTTTTTCTCCCCACCAAAGACTGCGGAAAATGGGTGGACATTTTGCAGTTTGTCATCAGGATAAAACTGACCAATACATTTACTTTCCACTTGTTCAGAGACACGCTACAAATCCAGTTTGACATAACAACTCCTGCATTTCTGATGCTGAATGTATTGCCCTGAAGTTGGTCAGTTTTTTTAAACCTCAGATTATTTACATGTAATTTTACAGAAAAATAATACTCTCACTTCCACTGTAACCTCTAGGTCCTTTTCTGCAGAACTGCTGCTGAACCATTCGGTCCCTAGTCTGTAGCGGTGCATGGGATTCTTCCATCCCAAGTGCAGGACTCTGCACTTGTCCTTGTTGAACCTCATCACATTTCTTTTGGCCTAATCCTCTAATTTGTCTAGGGCCCTCTGTATCCTATCCCTACCCTCCAGCGTATCTACCTCTCCTCCCAGTTTAGTGTCTTCTGCAAACTTGCTGAGGGTGCAATCCACACCATCCTCCAGATCATTTATGAAGATCTTGAACAAAACTGGCCCGAGGACCGACCCTTGGGGCACTCCACTTGATACCGGCTGTCAACTAGACATGGAGCCATTGATCACTACCCGTTGAGCCCGACAATCTAGCCAATTTTCTATCCACCTTATAGTCCATTCATCCAGCCCATACTTTTTTAACTTGCTGGCAAGAATACTGTGGGAGACAATGTCAAAAGCTTTGCTGAAGTCAAGGAACAACACGTCCACCGCTTTCCCCTCATCCACAGAGCCAATTATCTCATCATAGAAGGCAATTAGATTAGTCAGGCATGACTTGCCCTCGGTGAATCCATGCTGACTGTTCCTGATCACTTTCCTCTCCTCTAAGTGCTTCAGAATTGATTCCTTGAGGACCTGCTCCATGATTTTTCCAGGGACTGAGGTGAGGCTGACTGGCCTGTAGTTCCCAGGATCCTCCTTCTTCCCCTTTTTAAAGATGGGCACTACATTAGCCTTTTTCCAGTCGTCCGGGACTTCCCCCAATCGCCATGAATTTTCAAAGATAATGGCCAATGGCTCTGCAATCACATCCACCAACTCCTTTAGCACTCTCGGATGCGGCGCATCCGGCCCCATGGACTTGTGCACGTCCAACTTTTCTAAATAGTCCCGAACCACTTCTTTCTCCACAGAGGCTGGTCACCTCCTCCCCATGCTGTGCTGCCCAGTGCAGTAGTCTGGGAGCTGACCTTGTTCGTGAAGACAGAGGCAAAAAAAAACATTGAGTACATTAGCTTTTTCCACATCCTCTGTCACGAGGTTGCCTCCCTCATTCAGTAAGGGGCCCACACTTTCCTTGACTTTCTTCTTGTTGCTAACATACCTGAAGAAACCCTTCTTGTTACTCTTAACATCTCTTGCTAGCTGCAACTCCAGGTGTGAGTTGCCGAAAGAAAGCCTCGTCCACCTCATCCCCCTGGTCTAGTGGTCTATAGCAGACTCCCACCACGACATCACCCTTGTTGCTCATACTTCTAAACTTAATCCAGAGACTCTCAGGTTTTTCTGCAGTTTTATACTGGAGCTCTGAGCAGTCATACTGCTCCCTTATATACAATGCAATTTCCCCACCTTTTCTGCCCTGCCTGTCCTTCCTGAACAGTTTATATCCATCCATGACAGTACTCCAGTCATGTGAGTTATCCCACCAAGTCTCTGTTATTCCAATCACATCATAATTCCTTGACTGTGCCAGGACTTCCAGTTCTCCCTGCTTGTTTCCCAGGTTTCTTGCATTTGTGTCTAGGCACTTGAGATAACTCGCTGATCGTCCCTCTTTCTCAGTATGAGGCAGGAGCCCTCCCCTCTCGCGCGCTCCTGCTCGTGCTTTCTCCCAGTATCCCACTTCCCCACTTACCTCAGGGCTTTGGTCTCCTTCCCCCGGTGAACCTGTTTTTTAATTCAGGGTCTGAATCTGTACTGTTACAGTCAGTAAGAGCTTTGCTATTGACATCAGTGGGGCTAAGGATCAAATCATCAAACTCCAAAACGTCTCACAGGAATGGACTTTTGACAGAGTCTCACCCACAACACTCCTTGCTCCCATTGCTCATGGGGTCTAGAATGATGTCGTGTTGCTAAGCAGTGCGAGTCGATGATATAAACCAAGTTGTTGCATCGTCAGTGATATCTTTAAAATAAATGAGCTCTTAGGGACAGAGTAGTTTTATGCTCTGATCCAGCAAAGAACTTATGCACATGCTTAACTTTTAGCAGGGGAGCAGTGCCACTGAACTTGATCTCTACCTCCAGTAAGTCAGATACTCTGGACCACAACAAGAAACATGAAAAAAAGAAGGAAGCTGAACCAGCCAGAGCTCTGGGTAATTAATGCTGAATAGCTGTAATAGGATTTAGTGAGAAGTTCTTGGGGAGCCATTTATTCCTCAAGGAGCCATCCTGTGATCTCTCTTTAAGGGTGTAAATGAGGGTGACCTGGCACCCAATTCTTGGCAGCATTGTTCTATTTATTAACAAGCTTATCTGCTTTTTGCCTATCCTGTGGCCCCAAGACCAGCTCTCTCAAGCACTGGCAGTTCTATCCAGCTTCTACTTTGTGATGGTAAGCAGGCAGGTCTACGCCTGACAGAGGCAGTGGGGTATCTTCAAGTACACTAAACTCTACTTGGACGCCTAGTTTATTCAAACGTAGTGAAGGCCTTTCTTCTTGGAGGCCACCTATGCAATAATGCTGGGAAGTTTCAAACTATGGGTTTGAGTTATCCACACGAAAATACTTCTGAACGGATTTGGTTCTTTTTTAAAGTCGTGGGATAAAACCCATTTTCATACTTGGATAACTTTAAAAGGATCAAGTAGAATTTTACCAAATTTCCCAGACCCACTCCCTTTTAGGCTGAGAACATGCTGGAGAAATTACAGACAAAGGGTGATTATTCTGAAATAGTATAAGCACCTGAAAATGGAGGCATGTGGCTCTTTAACTAGTATTAACTAGTATTACTGGTAGTAGTAAACAATGACTGACACAGCTCCCAAGTGCATGCAGGCTGCTTCACAGACAGCGAAGGAAATAGGCCTTCACCCTGAAGAGCTCCCAGTCAAAGGCCTGGTCCTGCCATTACTACTAGCATGGCTAATCCTCACTCACACAGAAGATTGAGCCTCCTGTTAGTGAGGTCACTAGGAGTTTGGCTATTGACATCAGCAGGAGGCCCGTGACTAATCCCATTGAAGTTAATGAAACTACCTGCCTGGGTGAGAGGTCCTCACCTGCCTCAGGCTTTGCAGGGTCCGGCCTTTAAGCAGACCACATACCAACAAAGCCTGGGGGTGGGGAGGAAATGTAGAGTGGGATTTTGAAAAGCACTCGGTGTCAGTCTAGCTCTGCTCTCACTGAAGACAATGGCAAAGCGCCCATTGACCTAGCTCTGCTCCCACAGAAGGCAACGGTAGAACTCCCACAATGAAAGCAGAGCTAGGCCCACGCTGAGGGCTTTTGAAAACCCTGCCCTCAAACTACGTATTTAGCCCCACGCTGCTCCTCCTTACTGTTTCTTAACCCTTTACCTGGGGTTTCTGTTGTTCTGTTTTAACCCCCGGCCTAGTCTCATCTTTTAGATTTAACCCAATAATGTCCCTGTTCCACCTCCATGCCTCTGCCTCATGACCCTTCAGAATGGACTAAGCAGGATGGGGCGAAGTGAGTGTGTTTGGACTAATGGGGTTACAAAATATTCAGAGCAGCAACCCCAGTCTTCTCAGGTGAGAGGAAGCGTCCAGTCCTGGCCCATTAGCAATGCGTTCTGATCGGGCGATGGTGCCGGGAGAGGATGGCCAGCCCTTTTGGAGAGCGCATCTCTGGGGAGCACTCAGCAGCTTACTCAGCACAGGATGCAGCATCGCCCTCACTATAACTGGCCATCGTCAGCAAATCCAGAATGGTTGCCACCAGAAACTGGGACCCAGGGATTTACCATCACACCTGTGGCCCTCCCTTCCAATCTTTTGTGATGTTTTGGCCAAAGCAGATAAGGAGATAGAGCAAGAGGACATCACGCTTCTGAGCAATGCCTGAGAGATGAATCAAAGGGTCCCCTTCACCTTTATTCCTTCTAATTTTCCATTTTTGCCTCCTGTCTAATGGGAGTCACGTCATGTCGGCCGGCTAAGAGCCATGCTGAGCAGCCTGATCTTTATTAAAGACTATGGGCCATATCCTCACCCCCATTCCTGGTCCCCCCAGCCAGCTGGTCAGCTAGTAGCACCACAAAACAAAGCTGGAACCGCATGTAGACTTTGCAGAAAACATGCAGGCCTTGAAAGCTAGTAGGCATGTGCTCAGCCCTGCAATCGGCCAGCTCTGATGGCTTGTAGAGAGGGCGGTTGGGCCACGGAGGAACCATCCTGGTTCTATGATGACTACCAGCCAACAGAGTACAGGGGCATTAGTATTTTAAATTCTTCTAAAGAGCATTTCCTCTCCTTCAGGTTCTGTCCTTGCTTTGCTGTATTTCTGCCACCCTCACACATGGTCCAAGGGCAACACAAGAGTGATCAGCATGCATTATGCTGTCCATCCCCAGACTTTTATGGCAATGGAATGAATTGTCACTTGTGCAACTAGTGCATTCAAGTATTCGGAAAAAACTTAAATTACCAAAACTCACCATGACTCCATGGATTCTGCAGCCAACAATGAGTTTCAGGGGGACAATAACATTTCATCACTGCCTCCGAATTTAATAAAATGTGTCAAAATCTTTTACTTTGTGATGCCGAAACTGCCTTTATAATGCCACACAACACCAGAAGTCTTTTTAAAAGGCAAAGCCATGGAAAACTACAACAAAGTCTGCTGTTGACTGATATTGAAGCTTCGCATCTTCTGTCATCATCTCCCACAGCAGGGAACATTACTGGTTTGGATCACTTTTTCCCAGAGACACAAAAGAAACGTTTTGATTTCTTCTCCTCAGACAGCATGGAAGCATTTGTGGTTTGTTTTGCCTGAATGCCAAGGCTTGGAAGATACATCATGGTATTATTTATTGAAAAACACCAGATAGGGAGGGAGAGATCTCCTGATTTACATATATGTTTGACTGTGTGAATAGCTTGTTAGGGCAAATTCTCAATTACACTAAAGACCCCCTGTTATGGGGTGTGGCTGGCCCATTGCGCCCTGTGCTGGCTAAGTGTGGCACTGCAGGCACCCTCTCCCTCAGTTTCCTCCTCCCCAGGATTTTCTGTTTCTCCCAGGGTTCACATGGCACAGCCCTCTGGCTGGGTCACTCTGAGTTCAATCCCCTTTCAGGGTAACAAATCCAAACAAAAGAGTCCCAAATAAATAAAAAGGTTCCTCTGCACTCCAGGGGCTTCTTTTCAATCTACCCTCTGGGCCCTGTTCCCAGCCCTTTCTGGACTACCTTCAAGAGTCTTTCTGACTCTGCAATACAGCACTAGGCCTCCGCTGGCTCCCCGGGACTACTGTTTCAGCCCCTGCTGGGTTCTCTTCTTGGCATGCTTCCCCGCTCTGAGTTAGGATACTGGGCCCCAGGCCGTGTCCCTTGGAGCCCCCAACCCTCTGCAGGCTCAGGGCCTTCCACAAGAGCCTACCCACTCCCTACAGTTCCACTCTCCAAATAAAGCTTTATCAGCCCTCTTAATGGACACCTGGGCCTTATAACTATCACCTGGCCCTCCTCAGTCCCACCCTCTCAGGCTGGGAAGCAGCTAATTCATTATAGCCCAGGTGTGGCTGGGGCAGTCCCCCGGTGACACTCGGCTATACAGAACTCTGGCAGCAATCTTTACTTTTAATCAGTACTCATTACAGTAACCACCACATTACAGTAATCATATTTTAAAATAGTTTTTATTCCTGTAAGTAAGTAGCTTATATACATTGGCTTCTATATATGTCAGTCTTCCCTCTACCTGGTGCTTGCTGTCTTAAATCTCAGCCACAGTAGGAAATTTAAATCTAACATGCCCATTTTCAAAACACATCACTAAATGTAGAGTGACTATATTTCTTAAACTCAAAAGAGGACGGAGCTGTCCCCCCTTTCGCCCCCTGCACAGGGCTCGCCAGACCTGTCCTCCCCTCACCACCCACGCTGACCCACCGATCCCTGAGCCGCCCATGGCTGGGGCTGACCCCCTGAGTCCCATGCCGCCCACGGCTGGAGCTGGGGTTAACCCCCCAAGCTTTGTGCTGCCCAGGGGAGGGGTCAGTTTAAGGCAATCCTGTCCACCAGCTGCAAATTTCTCTGCTCTCCTCCTGGGGAGCAGCACTGTCTTCAGCTGACCCTGGGGCCTCAGCCGCTGCTCTCCACTCTGCCTTGCAGCCGGAACAAATACCCCAGTTTTGGTGAATAAGTAGGGATGGCTGGGACAGAGCTGAAAAAGGGGACTGTCCCAGCCAAACTAAATGACCTAAAGCATGGACTCTCCTCAACCTGGGGATCACAAAGAGGTCCGGGGAGATCAGGACCAACTCCCCTTTCTTTAGGGCTAGATGTGGAGCTAGGATGGAGCGGGGTATGTCCCCAAAATATTTCTCAGCTGTATCCTGGGGATCACAGTACAGAAAATGTTGATTTAGAGGGAACTCAGGAAGATATAAACCTGCTCTCTGAGATGGTCACAGAAGAAACATAAGAGTTAATTTGATGGTAATGATTCTAGTCTGTGTTAAACCATCTAGAAGAAAAACCGCCAACTCACTCATCACAGTCAGCTAATATGCCTGCGTTGGAGATCATGACATGGCTCATTTTAGCAGTGACACATTCTTCCTGTGCTGGCACAAAACAAGCTTCCAGACAGTTCTAAAAATGGCCTGCAGGCAGAACCACTGTAACCCAAAACGCAGGGAAGATATTTCACTTCCTCATGGAGCATGCCAGTGTGTCCCCATAAATTACAAATCGAATACTTCCAGAAAGTTGAGGTCATTGTGTACTTTTTCTTAAAGAGCCGGGACCAATAAAAATAGCCACCTCTTGCTTAGTTTTATTTTGTTGTGGGCATTTGGGTTAGATAGTAACAGGTCACTGTCACTTGTGGTCATTGCAGTCACCACAGAACCTTGCCTAATGGGCAAGGTGTTAATGGTTATTACAACCTGCCTCCTGAAATTCCCCCTACTGATCCAATTAGACACAGTTATGTGTTGTCATGTCCTGCCACAAAGTGTGAAGTCCTCCAGGCTCTAACCAACCCTTTCCTTCTCTCTCCCAACCAAATACTCCTAGACGTTTCCTGCCTTCCTCCTGGGGCACCTGACTGGCTTGCAGGCTCCAGACCCACCTGGTTATCCTCCCCTGAGAACCCATGCAAAGGGAGGAGGGAGACTAAGGAGAATGAACCCTTCATTGCCAGTGATCAGATGGTACCTCCGCATCCTGAAACAGTGCCCTTTGGTCCAGTGATCTCAAAGCACTTTGCAAACAAACATCAAACGATTGATCCTCGCAAAGCCCCTTGGAGGTAGGTAGGATTTCAGAGAGGGAGACGTTGAAGAAAAAAGGTGTGGTTGTGAATTGCAGTGGCTCACAGTGGTAGAGCCCAGAGTACAACCAGACTCTCAGGCCTCTGCTGTAACCACCAGAGCCTGCACTATGTGTCTAATTAGCATATACCATGACACATTATGAGTAACCTTTTCAAAAGCGCCTAAGTCCCACCTGACTTTCAACACGACTTGGGTTTCTAGGTGCCTAATTCACTGTTGAAAATGAAACTCAGGTGTTTCCAATAATTTTACCCCCTAGATCTACAAACAGATGTATATTGAAAAACATTAAAACCGAAGAGGCCGATTAGGTTCATCAAAACAAGCCACTGCCATTATTAGCTATTTATTACTGTAGAGCCAAGAGTTCAAGATTGGGGCCCTGTTAGGCTTTTTGCCTTACAAACACTGACAGACAAGGTGCCTTCCCCGAGAAGGCTGAGTCGGAACAAAACGTTGCCACACAGTAGGTTGGGAATGGAGATAGGAAAATTTATTTGGTGACTTAGTATTTGCCCCAAAACATTTTCTCCATTTATTTACTACATGGCCGCTCCTGTAATATTCCTGGTTCAGTGTTATAAAGACAAAGAAAACTCTAATTAGATAAAATAGAAATAAATATCCAGGAGTCCTCAACAGTAATCTCATGTTAAGGTTCAGCACAGAGACAATACATCTTACCTGTTTAAAACGGACACTGCTAAATTACTGCCTGATCAATTCCACCAGTGAAGTCTTGGCTCACACCAGGTCAAGGAAAGATGTGCTCTTACATGGATTATGACAAACCAGCGTAACTCTTATTTCAGTTTGAAGGAAAAAGTTTAGTAAAGCATCAACTTACCTCCATGTGGTTTGACTTAAACAACTCTTTACTTCACATAGAATAGTTCCAGTACTTCGTTCAATAGGCTGGCCACGTTAAGGCTCTGTTGCCTGCTGAATTTATTGCCACTTTTGCAACCTATTTCTCTCACAAGAAGCAAGCCCCGTGCCTGTAGCTACATCTAATGGCAGCAGTAGCAGCTCCCCTTGCTTTTCACAACACACTGTGCGTTGACATGATCTCATGGCAGGCAGAGCCCTGTGAATGTTTTCTGGTTTATTGTGGCTTTTCCCAGAGGAATTTAAGAAAACCACAGCTTATAAAGTCTTTCTGAGATGACACAGCAGCTCTTCACCTCCCCTCCTGAAAAGGCTGCTTTAAGCAGAGGTTGTACATTTATGAAATCCAGTGCAAACACGGCATATTCCTTTGCACGCTCAGCACATTTTTGATGGGCCAGTTGAATGGTGGTTGTTCTTTGGAGCCATAGTTTGCCTTGGAGCAGGGAATGTTTTTAACGTTCCCAGTCCTGACTCTGAAGCTATGACTTCACTGCAGAGTTATCTCAGGCTCCTATCTGGGTGTTGGCCCCAACGGTCCTCCCAGCCACACACAAAAACCTTTTACCTACACTAAGTGTTGCTTTCAGCTCAGGCTAGCTGGCCCGGCTAGGAGTGTGAGCCCGGGTGCAGTTTTCATTCAGGCTGATAGCCTGCCCAGTCTGCAGCAAGGACACAGGCTGAACCACTCAAGTGCTGATAGTCCTCCAGTGCCTTCCCACAATTCCCTTTGCATGCCCAGCTGGACTGGCAAGTTCTCCCACAATTCACTGGGAAAGAATGATATAACATCTGAGGTTACTGTGGCACAAACATACCTCCAGCAATGCCCCTGGGGAGCGCAGCACCAGTGAGGACACAGTGATTTAAGTATGAAACTGCAGAAAAACCTGAGTGTCTCTGCATTAAGTTTAGAAGTGTGAGCAACAAGGGTGATGTCGTGGTGGCCGTCTACTATAGACCACCGGATCAGGGGGATGAGGTGGACGAGGCTTTCTTCCAGGAACTTGCAGAAGCTACTAGATCGCATTCCCTGGTTCTCATGGGAGACTTCAATCACCCTGATATCTGCTGGGAGAGCAATACAGCACTGCACAGACAATCCAGGAAGTTTTTGGAGAATGCTGGGGACAATTTCCTGGTGCAAGTGCTGGAGGAACCAACTAGGGGCAGAGCTCTTCTTGACCTGCTGCTCACAAACTGGGAAGAATTAGTAGGGGAAGCTAAAGTGGGTGGGAACGTGGGAGGCAGTGACCATGAGATGGTCGGGTTCAGGATCCTGACACAAGGAGGAAAGGAGAGCAGCAGAATACGGACCCTGGACTTCAGAAAAGCAGACTTTGACTCCCTCAGGGAACTGATGGGCAAGATCTCCTGGGAGAATAACATCAGGGGGAAAGGAGTCCAGGAGAGCTGGCTGTATTTTAAAGAATCCTTATTGAGGTTACAGGGACAAACCACCCCGATGTGTAGAAAGAATAGTAAATATGGCAGGCGACCAGCTTGGCTTAACGGTGAAATCCTTGCTGCTCTTGAACATAAAAAAGAAGCTGACAAGAAGCGGAAGATTGGACAAATGACCAGGGAGGAGTATAAAAATATTGCTCGGGCATGCAGGAGTGAAATCAGGAAGGCCAAATCACACCTGGAGTTGCAGCTAGCAAGAGATGTTAAGAGTAACAAGAAGGGTTTCTTCAGGTATGTTAGCAACAAGAAGAAAGCCAAGGAAAGTGTGGGCCCCTTACTGAATGAGGGAGGCAACCTCGTGACAGAGGATGTGGAAAAAGCTAATGTACTCAATGCTTTTTTTGCCTCTGTCTTCACGAACAAGGTCAGCTCCCAGACTACTGCACTGGGCAGTACAGCATGGGGAGGAGGTGACCAGCCCTCTGTGGAGAAAGAAGTGGTTCGGGACTATTTAGAAAAGCTGGACGAGCACAAGTCCATGGGGCCGGATGTGCTGCATCCGAGAGTGCTAAAGGAGTTGGCGGATGAGATTGCAGAGCCATTGGCCATTATCTTTGAAAACTCATGGCGATCGGGGGAAGTCCTGGACGACTGGAAAAAGGCTAATGTAGTGCCCATCTTCAAAAAAGGGAAGAAGGAGGATCCTGGGAACTACAGGCCAGTCAGCCTCACCTCAGTCCCTGGAAAAATCATGGAGCAGGTCCTCAAGAAATCAATTCTGAAGCACTTAGAGGAGAGGAAAGTGATCAGGAACAGTCAGCATGGATTCACCAAGGGAAAGTCATGCCTGACTAATCTAATTGCCTTCTATGACGAGATAACTGGTTCTGTGGATGAAGGGAAAGCAGTGGACGTGTTGTTCCTTGACTTTAGCAAAGCTTTTGACACTGTCTCCCACAGTATTCTTGCCAGCAAGTTAAAGAAGTATGGGCTGGATGAATGGACTATAAGGTGGATAGAAAGCTGGCTAGATTGTTGGGCTCAACGGGTAGTGATCAATGACTCCATGTCTAGTTGGCAGCCGGTATCAAGTGGAGTGCCCCAAGGGTTGGTCCTGGGGCCGGTTTTGTTCAATATCTTCATAAATGATCTGGAGGATGGTGTGGATTGCACCCTCAGCAAGTTTGCAGATGACACTAAACTGGGAGGAGAGGTAGATACGCTGGAGGGTAGGGATAGGATACAGAGGGACCTAGACAAATTGGAGAATTGGGCCAAAAGAAATGTGATGAGGTTCAACAAGGACAAGTGCAGAGTCCTGCACTTAGGACGGAAGAATCCCATGCACTGCTACAGACTAGGGACCGAATGGTTCAGCAGCAGTTCTGCAGAAAAGGACCAAGGGGTTACAGTGGACGAGAAGCTGGATATGAGTCAACAGTATGCCCTTGTTGCCAAGAAGGCCAATGGCATTTTGGGATGTATAAGTAGGGGCATTGCCAGCAGATCAAGGGACGTGATCGTTCCCCTCTATTCGACATTGGTGAGGCCTCATCTGGAGTACTGTGTCCAGTTTTGGGCCCCACACTACAAGAAGGATGTGGAAAAATTGGAAAGAGTCCAGCGGAGGGCAACAAAAATGATTAGGGGACTGGAACACATGACTTATGAGGAGAGGCTGAGGGAACTGGGGATGTTTAGTCTACGGAAGAGAAGAATGAGGGGGGATTTGATAGCTGCTTTCAACTACCTGAAAGGGGGTTCCAAAGAGGATGGCTCTAGACTGTTCTCAGTGGTAGCAGATGACAGAACAAGGAGTAATGGTCTCAAGTTGCAGTGGGGGAGATTTAGTTTGGATATTAGGAAAAACTTTTTCTCTAGGAGGGTGTTGAAACACTGGAATGCGTTACCTAGGGAGGTGGTAGAATCTCCTTCCTTAGAAGTTTTTAAGGTCAGGCTTGACAAAGCCCTGGTTGGGATGATTTAATTGGGGATCAGTCCTGCTTTGAGCAGGGGGTTGGACTAGATGACCTCCTGAGGTCCTTTCCAACCCTGATATTCTATGATTCTATGATGTGGGCTGGGCTTTGCAGTGTTGCTGCTCACACCTGGGTACCGATCACCTGGGCTAACTCGGCAGTGAAAACATACCCTAATTAGGCACTGAGCCTTTCCGAAATGGCACTCATTTGGTACATGCTCCTCCAAACAGCAACAAGAGCAAAGCCCTGGAGCCAAACTCAGCTTTGATGTAACTCCAGCTGTGTTACATTGGGGAGGAATATTGCCTCTGGAGTTTATTTCAGGACAGGCCTAACAAAGAAAATAACAGAACGCCACTAGCCGTCACCTTCAGCCCCCAACTAAAACCCCTCCAACGCATTATTAAGGATCTACAACCTATCCTGAAGGATGACCCAACACTCTCACAAATCTTGGGAGAAAGGCCAGTCCTTGCCTACAGCCCCCCAACCTGAAGCGAATACTCACCAACAACCACATACCACACAACAGAACCACTAACCCAGGAACCTATCCTTGCAACAAAGCCCATTGCCAACTGTGCCCACATATCTATTCAGGGGACACCATCACAGGGCCTAACAACATCAGCCACACTATCAGAGGCTCGTTCACCTGCACATCCACCAATGTGATATATGCCATCATGTGCCAGCAATGCCCCTCTGCCATGTACATTGGTCAAACTGGACAGTCTCTACGTAAAAGAATAAATGGACACAAATCAGATGTCAAGAATTATAACATTCATAAACCAGTCGGAGAACACTTCAATCTCTCTGGTCACGCAATCACAGACATGAGGGTCGCTATCTTAAAGCAAAAAAACTTCAAATCCAGACTCCAGCGAGAAACTGCTGAATTGGAATTCATTTGCAAATTGGATACTATTAATTTGGGCTTGAATAGAGACTGGGAGTGGCTAAGTCATTATGCAAGGTAGCCTATCTCCCCTTGTTTTTTTCCTACAAACCCCGCCCCAAGACGTTCTGGTTAAACTTGGATTATTGCTGTGCACATTGTAAGATGAGCTATTGCCAGCAGGAGAGTGAGTTTGTGTGTGTGGTTTTTGGAGGGGGGTGTGGGGGGGGTGAGAAAACCTGGATTAGTGCTGGAAATGACCCACCTTGATTATCATGCGCATTATAAAGAGAGGTTTCAAAGAGGGATGGGCTATTACCAGCAGGAGAGTGAGTTTGTATGTGGGGGGGGGGGCGGGGGGAGAAGGGTGAGAAAACCTGGATTTGTGCTGGAAATGGCTCTACTTGATGATCACTTTAGATAAGCTGTTACCAGCAGGAGAGTGGGGTGGGAGGAAGTTTTGTTTCATGGTCTCTGTGTGTATATAATGTCTTCTGCAGTTTCCACGATATGCTATGCATCCGATGAAGTGAGCTGTAGCTCACGAAAGCTCATGCTCAAATAAACTGGTTAGTCTCTAAGGTGCCACAAGTACTCCTTTTCTTATTTCAGCATAGTCCCTGTTACTAGCTGTGTTTTTGGTAATGCCTTACTATTCCTGCCATTTGCTTCCATGCTCAAAGAAATCTGAAAAGCTTTGACAAAGCTTCCCACAACAACAGGGTCAGAACTGCTTCACTACCAGTGCCACACCTGCTGACTTCTTGTACTACATTCACCAAGCAGTGGGCAGCATTTTCACACAGTTGTACGTTGTGTTTTTGCAAACATATCCAGAGAGAGAAAATCTTTCAACACTAAGGGCCTGTTTCTTGGTTTGAGGTTTCCAAATGGAAAAAAAAGTGTGTGTTTCTGGGTAACAAGCTCATATTTATTATTTTGTACATTATCACTTTTTGTCAGTTCATGGCCATGTTCTTAAAAACTGTTTTATGGTCTGACATCTTGGAATTTATAGGTGCTACTTAAAAGTTGATTCTTGGCTTTCTTCTGTTTGCATTAGATCATGTAGTCATCCCCAGGCAATGGCCATAACGCTAAGCAAAGTACTTTCATGCCACTTGCATTTTATTTGCAAGACAGAATCATTCAGTTTTGAACAAGCTGTCCGAGTCTCATCTTTGTACATAAAATAAACTAATTGCTACAAGCTTTCAATACTTGAGATTATTTGTAATGCTTTCTGGTTGTTTTCCTCATCCTCAGTTATACATGCTCTATGAAACCAGCACGAGACATGCTTTAACCATCTCATCTTTACTACACGGCAACCAAACTCTGCAAGAAGGAGGGAGAACGTACAGCAAAACAAAAGGAGATGTTCTGGGGGGTGATGTCCTTTCACAAGTTTCCTCCTTGTTCCTGCAGAGGTCAAAGAAACAACCTTCAGTTTATTCTTATTATGAGGCAGTGTGGGCTAGTGGACAGAGAAAAGGCCTAGGACTCAGGGGACCTTAGTTGTAATCCCAGCTCTCCCACTGGCCTCCTAGGTTACCCTGGGCAAGTAATGTCAGCTCTCTGTGCCTCAGTTTCCCCATCTGTAAAATGTAGCTAATTTGTAAAGTGCTTTGAGTTCTATGAATGAAAATGTTATAAGAGCTAGGCATTAGTATGACAGTACCACAGAGAAAGGGCAGCTTCACTTCCATGCTTTTCTTTATGGGGTTCTACAGATTTGCTAATCTGATCATGGAACTGGCCCAAATTTGGGGTTGACACACGGAACCCTTTCCGAAGCACCCTGTTAAGAATCAGTTCTACTTCTACTGTAGGTTGATTCCCCCCTCCCCCTCCATCTCACTTCAGTTTTTAGTACAAGGGACCATTCTCTGAAAAAAAAATCTTTCTCTAGCCTCTATCATATAATACATAGGAGTCCATTTATTGTTTCCTTTTATGGGAAGCCACAATCCTGTGCAATTAAATTCTTCTTGACTGCACGTGACATTGACGATGGTGCGACGAGAGCACCGACAGAAAATATACCAAACTGCCAGCCTGCTTCCGTGCTGGGCGACTGCCGTGCTTAGGCCAGAGATCAGGCCGGGTGCCGTACGTGAGGGTCTACGCTCTCTAACATGGCCCCAGCCTTCCACTGGCCCTTCATTCCCCACTGTGTCCTCTTACTCTCTCGGAAATGGGGGAGTCTTAGCAGTAGATCTACTCTTCGCTGCCAGAGAGAAGCCGCCCTTTGAATCCCAGGTACTATGAGAAGTGGGTGTACCACATGATCAGCTCAACAGGAGTTCAGAGCGAGCCAGATATTTTGCAGCCCATAGCCAGCAACAGCAATTATGGTCAGAAAAGTGACTGTGAAAAATTGATACCTTCTTATTTAATTGACCTGCTCCCTGTATGTGTTCAGAGTCACATCTACCTCTAACACTGACAAAAACCACATTTCTGCTACTCCCCATAGCAGCCCAGAGAGCCCAACCAGCTCAGAGAGGGAACCGAGTTCTTTCCTTTCTTATGTATTGTCAACAGAACCGGTCACCAAATTCTAATGGCAGAATCCTTCTTACTGGTGGTGAAATGCCAGCTAGACAGAACCGAGCCCAACTCAGAGACCAGGCTGAATTTGCAATACTGACAGGCTTGCCAATCCCAGGTGTTCAAAAATTATGAAACAGGGGCCCCCACATCATGAGATTGGCTTAAAAATAATGAAAATCATAAAACTAAAAAAACCCACTTTGATTTCTTTTTGATCTACCTTCTGTCTTTTGAATCTTTTGGGGGTACACCTGGGTTATTATTTATAGCTTATCTCCACAGCCAGGAGAGCTAGAGACGTACTTTTTAAAACAATGAAAGCGGAGAGTCTCATGTATTCACATGACTCCTGGAGCTGGGGCTTTAAAGAATGCACCAAGTGTCATAAGATTCGCAATAAAATTGTGAGAGTTAGCAACACTGTAAAGGGAGAAAAAACAACCTTCCATCTGAGAGCAAAACAAATGTGAGCAAGAGTCAAAGCACTACAACGAATATTGAATCCCATGACGCTATTTTACAGTGATGTGCATTTAATAATAGACTATACTATCTCAGCTGGGCTCAGTGCGGTGCTATTTCACCTTCAAATGAAATACAATGTGAGGGACACCCTATACTCTTTTGAGGTAATCAGTATTTGGGCTGCGTGGTGTGAATCCCAGCTCATGTAGACATACCTGCCTCAGCCCTGCTCAAGTTAGGCCCTAAAACTAGCAGTGTGTCAGATGCAGCACAGACAGCCAATTGGGCTAGCTACCCCTATTCTGGTACAATTCTGCCTGACTCCCAGATATATACTCGGGTGACTAGCCCAAGCTGCTGCAGACACTGTTAGTTTTTGGTGCTAATGTGGATACATCTATGCGGACTAGGAATCATGCCTCCCACCTCAAATGCAGACATTCCTTAGTCTCTTATGTTTTACAATATTCCTTCCAACAGGCCAAATCCATTCCTGGTGTCATTTCACGACTATCCCATTTGCACTCACAATCATGGTAATTGCACACACAAATGGGGCATGTGAATTTTTTTCCCCACTTGCGCAGTTGTGTCTGCCTTTGTGAAAGTCAAGCTTTTATTCTCTTACGCATATTCAACACCATAACCATAGCATGCAAGAAAAATAAGCAGCAGAAACGTGAAGAGAGGAACTAAAAAAAGAGCCAAGGAGGAGGAGGGAAAAAACCCCTCCATAACTGTGCTATGGAATTTCTCTTTTCCTACTGGATATCCCACACAACACACCCTGAGTCAATCAACTGGTGTATGATGTGTTTTGTAGATGGATCAGCAGCGATGCATGTCTGACACAGATGTTTCAACTTGGATTTGTTAGCTATCCAGCAATCAGACTGAATTCTGATGCTGATCATTCACAGATGTTGCACACAGAAAGAGACAGGTCCATCCACTGCAAATAAACATGCTCCTTTGCTTTTGGTCAGCCTCAGCAGCAGCGATATCCCATGGAAAGTGCAGTACTCCCAGGGGTAGGTTGGCAGGGATTTTGCAATTGCCTCTGTTGTGGCTGTCACTCCTCTAAACACAAAGCTTGAAGCTGTTTCTGAAGCATGGAAAGCTTTGTTTTACTTTTTCAAATGTACCTTTGAATATTGCCTGGGCTCAAAGAGGCTTTTGAAATCTAAGACACAATGGAGTCGTCCCTCCTCAGGTGATGAGCATCAAGCAGGGCAATGGGGCGTGAATGGCTACCGTTAAGAGCTGGCTGCAGAAGGGAGTGGGAAGTTGCTTGCAGCCACTGCCAAATGCCTCTGGCCAGCTGCCCTGAAGAATTAAAGCTGGGCAAATTCTTTTGCTTCTGATGCCACATGTGTCCATTGGTGCTGGAACTAGCGGTGCTGGGGGTGCTGCCGCACCCTCTGTCTTGACGTGGCTTACATCATAGAGTCAGGTTTCAGAGTAGCAGCTGTGTTAGTCTGTATCCGCAGAAAGAACAGGAGGACTTGTGGCACCTTAGAGACTAACCAATTTATTTGAGCATAAGCTTTCGTGAGCTACAGCAAAGCTTATGCTCAAATAAATTTGTTAGTCTCTAAGGTATCATAGATTCAGGGTTTACAGTTTGGTTCAATGGCTCTCAACCCCCTCCCCCCACACACATACACACTATACAAATTGTTCCAGCCCCCTGCCTGTGTCACCCTCTCCGTCAGAAGGCAGGTCCCCCAAAATCACGAGACTGCTTGAAAAACAATGAGATTTTAAGAAATAAGAAATTAGAGGTTCATTTTATTCACTGTCTGGTATTTGAGCTTTTAGGGGTCAGGTTTCTCTGCACCCGCAAGGGCTAGGAACTTCCTTTGCTTTTTTAAAACCAAAACTGAAGATTCTCACAGGATTACATGGCTCCAGGAGCTGGGGCTTGGATGAAAGAATCAAATATTGTGAGACTTGTAATAAAATCATAAGAATTGGCAACACTGCAGCATCTTAAGAGCTAGCTTCAGGAAACTATATGCACGGCCTCGCAACATCGTTATTGAACCTACTAACTTATGAACAATGCTAACATATCTTTATGTGCCCGTAGCTGGTGTCCTATCTCTAAAGGCACATACGCAATTCTCTCTCATACAGCTCTCCCTGCAACCCTCTTTATTACTTTTGAAACTTTTAAGAACAGAACAAAGTGCTTTAAAAAACCCCAAACATTGATTACAAGCCCAAATACTGTACAACTCTTTAGACATAACACTGTGTTAAGGGTACAGGACACTTTACTGAAGAGCCTCTAAGGAAGACACCTATAAGAGGGCAAAGGGAAATTGGATGTTTGCTAGTCTGCAAAGCATTCACGCAGATGGGGTTTTTAAAGCAGCAGTACTGTTAGTTCTAATGAAGCTGTTGGAGAGATAAGGTGGGTGAGGTGATATCTTTTATTGGGCTAACTTCTGTTGGTGAGAGAGACAAGCTTTCGAGCTCACACAGAGGTCTTCTTCAGGGCTGGGAGATGAAGGTGTCAGCATTCAGGCTGTACTTCTGGTGAACCAGTCCCTGGAGCGCGTTTGGGGAGGATTTCTTAATAGCCACACAAGCTGCCTTCAGCCGGGTTGTTTCAGCCGTTCAGAATAGCCAGACTGCTGTGCTGCAGCTGACCTCTTCTGCTCCAGCTGTTCTGCCAGCCTCACCCCACTTCCTGTGCTGAGGGGTGTTCTACTAAGGGGCCATTGGGGAACACATACGGAGTGTTCCTTGCTCTAGTTAGGCATCGGATCATTGAGGCACCAGGCCCAAAGTTGGAGCAGCCTGGGGGGCACTGTGGTTGGAGCACTGCAGACTACGGTCAGTGGATTTAAGTCACCTCAATCTCAGCAGTGGCAGGCGGAAAGGCAACTTAGAATATGGGTATTATTGGATATCAGGGAAACGACAGCTCCAGCAGCTGTTTGTCCACATGGCTGCATGCACAGCTCTTCAGTCAAGCTTCGTACGGAGCCAGAGCTCCCAAACATGCAGGAGAGCCTAGGGGAGAGGAAACCATGGAGAGTTTCCACTGACAAGATTTCCTGCAAATCCTTTCATGGGTGGGGTTTGCTCACTAGCCCCTACGGAACAGGCAGCTGTTCCACCCGCAGCTTTATCTTTCAGAAACGCTCCCAAATGATGAAGAGCGACACTGGGTTAATATGGGTTATGCGTACATGCCGGCTGTGGAAACTCGTCCTGTGACTCTCATATCCACAGCAGCTCTAGTTCCCATAGCTTGTAATGACACCCGTGGACAGGCTGCCTGGAGAGACTAAACCCAGGAACATGATGAGTCTACTGCTTGATCCAAAAATCCAGATCCAGGAACTTAAAGGCAGAAGTGGACTCAAACCTCTCACTCAGTGTAGCCACTAGAGGGAGCCAAAGACCCACACTGGGTTAACGTGTTACATACAATGTACCTGTACAGAGGACTGGTTAAATAAAGATTGAGGCCCACGTGAGTCAATCCAGGGTCTGATTTCAATGGGCTTTTCATCAGGCCCATAGTCTCTGGCTCCATACATCATCCCACGAAGGGGATAGAGGAGTGAAAGGGAGGAAGATTTTCTTCTGTCATTATTTATATGGTGACAGTACGGAAATGTGGCCGAATCCGAAAAACAACTAAGCAATTGCAGCTCCAGGTCTGGCCTGGAGGGAAACCCTAAAAGCATTGATGGAAATGGGAAGGAACACTTCAGCAGGAATGCCGAGTCACACAGGTCTAATCAAAGCATCTGCTGCAGTTTAAACAGGAACAGCAAAGCTTGCTGGCCTCCTTTAATTGTAATGACTGCTCTTAAGGTTTCCATCTGTTTGGGTTGCTCCCAGGAGCTGTCAGTAATAGTAGCTCTTAACAAGCAGCTTCTGTGTGCACTCCATCTTTTATCAGGAAGCAGCAAGTGACGTTAGGGAGTTTTCTGGAAACCCTCAAGAGCATTACCTAGGCTAAGGTCAGCCATTCAGCTCAGTACCTGGCTTGTGCACTTAATACACGAGTCCCCTGGGCCCTGATGTCAGTCTAAATCTGTTGACCTCTAGTAACAAATGCTAATAAATGTCCACTACTGAGTGGAATACAGCACAGACCCCACTTCCTGTTATGCATTTAAATGAACAGGAAGTCTTCAGGTTAATTGGTGCATGATCGCAGATTTTGTTAGCCGTTGTAACTGTGCATGTTCCAGTCTGGAAGCAAAAACAAAGCTCTGCAGCTTCCAGGGGCTTAAAGGGGCACGCCTTCGTTTCCGAAATTGTTCCTAGGAATAACCAGTCGCTATAGGAGGAACAGATTGGAGGGAAAATCCTCTTCTCTTTTTTAAAATTTCAGCGGCTTTACTTAGTGCATTAGCAGCAGTTTGTTTGTAGTAAGGCCCCAAACGCGTAATCAGATGGGCCCAGCTGCACCCTTGCCCCTACACAGAGTCCCATGGGATGTGGTTGCAGGATCTGGGCCTTCGTCAGTTTCCCCTGTTGGTTCCATAGGTTTCTCCATGGAGCAACAGGGAAGAGAGGAAGACTGGAAAGAGAAAACCCATCCATCGCTTTGTAGTGAGCAGAGCAGTCATGCGGAGGTCCTTCCGTCCGTACGCTGGTATGTCCGGATTAAAGAAACAATTTCCAGGGGGAGAAGAGTCCAGTTCCCTGAGGCACTATTGGCCTGAATCTCATGTATGTGAAGGCCCCTTGACACTGCTTATACGCTCATGTTAAAGCTCCTTTTGAATTGCCAGAACAGAGCAAAGGGGCCTTAGTGTGACTGAGAATCCAGGCCTAGATTTCTAGGGCCTATTCTCCTCTCACATTACACCAGTCTCCCTCTGACTTCAGCAGAGTTACTCCTGATTTATTTAGGTGTGACGGAGAGGGGAACAAGTTCCTAGTGCTTTGGAGGATCTCTCTCCAATGTACGTATTGTTGGCACTGATTAGAGGAAGCTATTATATTTCACTTATTACTCTCACTGTTCTGAGTAGCTGTTGCTATTTATTACCCCGATCTTCATGACATTTATGACAAGTGTTTCCTAGTTCCCAAGAATAATGGGCCACATCCGCAGCTGGTGTAAATCAGCATCACTGATGTTGACTTCAAGGGACCTAAGCCAGTTTACAGCAGCTGAGGATCTGCCCCAGCATTTCGAACAATGGTGCCCCTGAAAGCCTTTTAGTCTCCAGACATGGGTGTTTATTGTGATGTACTTTGTCTTTTTGGCCGAAACCCTGCCCTGTAATTCCATTCCCAGATCCCCATTCACGTACTGGGAAGGCCCCCTGACAGTCTGGTCTGTTATATCACAGAGACGGCAACAAGATAGAGACGCCAGCAAAGGAAGCTCAGATCTTGGTGAACAAAGAAAGCAATTAAAACAAGACGCACCGCTACATGGATAAGCTCCTGGATTCCAGACACACATTCCAATAGCCTCTCAGTTTTAAGGGCTCTCTCCTGACCCTCTTTGCTGTCATTTGCTAACTGATGTATGTACTCTCTCAGGACGTCATTTTTGTTAAATAAAGCCTGTAGCGGGGTGGTCACCCGCTCCGGCCTTAAAGCGCTTAAAACAGCCCAGGAGAGGGCTGTGGCTGGGAGCAAGCAGTTCCTGGGCTGATTGTGGGAAGCAGACTCAGCTGTGGCCATGCCCCAATCAGGGCTCAGCTGGCCCTTATAAGAGGGCAGTGAGCCAGGAGCAGATAGAGTCTCCTCTAGCTGTGGAGGGAGATGGGCCTGGCTGCTGGGGGAGTGTACCAGGGGTGAAGCAGGGCAGATGGCCTAAGACAGGGTACTGGGGTTGCAACAGGGCAGCCCATGGGTAGGCAGAGGCAGCAGGTCCAACCCCCCCCCCCCCCCCCCCCCCCTTACCTGTTAGCTTATACACTGCAGTCCACCCCAGTGTGCAGGGGCTCAATGGTGACTGGCAGTAGCCAAAGACTGAGGAGAGGTGGGCATAGTGAGTGGGAGTTCCCCTGGGAGGGGGAGACCCAGATCTGTGGGGGTACTGCCAGGGGACAGCACCCCAGGGAAAGGGGCACTGGGGTCTGGGAGGGACATGGGGGGCAGTGGCAAGTGGGACACTGGCCTGCAGAGGGTGCTCTGGAGGCTGGAAGAGCTAATTCCCTGAGAGACCAGCAGGAGGCGCCACAGGGGTGAATTGCCACCCCGTGACAAAGCCCTAAATGGCCTGGGTCCTGCCAACCTATGAGCCTGTGAGTTGCTGAGCATCTTCCACTCCTGTTGACTTTAATGACCATTGAGAAGGCTCAGCTCCTGACAGGATTTGACAGTGAAAATCAGAGGGGGTACCTCAGCTGAGGTGCTTTTGGAGAAATAGAGGGCAGCCAGCAGGGCATTTTCACTTAAGGCCTCTTGATTTTGGAACTTGATTCCTTCCTGGGTGCATAACTGCCCAAATTTAGCAGCCTTCAGCAGGGCTCCTTTGTCCATGAAGAGCTGGGTGCTTGGCAGGGACATTCTGGTGCAGGTGTCCATTAGTTCTTGTTATGTTTATGTGTCACTTGGCTATTTGATTTGATCAGGAGTAACCAGGGGATCTGTTTGTTAGCATATTTCAGATCATCAAGGGTACTCAGAGCCCTGAAGGGGCTGCTGACTTACTGTAGTTCACAAAAATCCAAATCAATCAATAATATTTTTAGGAATGCTTCCACCCTGGAAACACTTCTGGGAAACAGCTGGATGGTTTCTTCATTTGTTTGCACCAGTCCCATGGACATTTTTAAAAAGTACCAGGGGGAGTTTCAGAGAATTGCCTACAGCACAGGTAGACTGGTGCCATGTTTCAAATGAGTTTTCAAAGCCTACACCCTGTCCTTGTTGGATGTTCTAGAAAAAGATGGGCTATGAAGTGGTTAGATTTGTGATGCAGGTGGTTGTTCCAGAAAGGAACAGATTTGGTGGTAGGCAATCCTCAATCATCAGCTTTTAGTGCAATGAAAATGTCTTTGGCTTAACTGTTCTTTTCGGCCCCAATTCAGCAAGGTACCAAAAGCAAGTGCCTAACTTTAAGTTGTTAACTCTCTTTGATGTCAATGAGAGCCTTAAAGGCCCTGATTCACAAAGGTCTCAGTTTGATCCTATAGAATCCTTACTCGCAGGAATAGTATTAATGCTGTTGAAATCAATAGGGCTACTCAGGCATGTAAGGTTTTTAATAGGCTTGGGCCTGTATAATATATTCGATTGGCTCTGGCAAAGATGGCAATGACAGGTGGCCTTTTTTCTCCACATTGGGCAGCACTTGTGTATGAACAGGAGGATACCACGATCCAAAGACTGGGTCGGTTGCAGCTGATGATTCTGGAAGGGCTGTTCTCAGACACAGGTAAGAAGTTGGAGACGTTCAGGGGAACTGGAACCCCTTGCAAGCATCATTAAGATTTCTGATGCTGACAGCGGCCGAGTGCACTGTGTTAGACCCAGAGTTATACAGCCAGTGCAGGCCAGGTGTTTCCTGGTCAGGTTGCAGAAGAATGGGGGTGGGTCACATCCCTGCAGCGAATATACTTGGGATTCAAGGGGGAGTCACCCTACTCTCTTCCCTCCAAAGAGGGGACCACTAGTTCCCCACAAAGACACTGGAGATGTGGCGAGAATGGCCACCCCCTTCCCAGAGGACAACCCAAATTTGGAGGGTAGGGAATATGGGGCCTTCTGGAGGGAGAGGGTGCTGTGAAGATTGGGGAGGTGGGCACATTGAGAAAGAATGGAGAGGCTGAGATGGATATTCAGATCCACTTGATATTTGTATTCAAGGAACACAGTAGTCCAGATCTAAATAGCAGCCTAGTTTCCCCTCGCTTCTAGCTATTATAGACTCCTGGGAGCTGGTCCTTAACATTCTCCCACATGGGGTGAATTCCCAACCTGTAGGGGAGTTAACCCCCTGGCTGGGCACAGCTGAACCTTCTCTGCCAGAGACAATGAACCTGCCAGGGTTCCAGAAGACCCTGAAGAAGGCAGCACTCTCCTCTGGGATGGAAGAGTTTGTACTGAATAGCAGGTACTCAACAAGTTGTTGTAGGAGAGGGAGGAAGCCCCAGGCTGCATCCCAAGGTCTTTTCCCTTCTCGAAAGTGACACAAGTTAACACACTGCAGTGCTGCCGGCATACCTTTCAGGAACAACAGAGAAATACTTCTACCCAAATGCAGCTTTGGATAAGTTTGCCAAGTGGAGTTGCCTCATTCCTTGGTTATGAGCAAGTGGTTTTGTTTAAATGGAGAAAGGAAGGAACACATACCACAAAGCCGCACTCCCCTCTGCAGCACATCCACCCCCGATATGTGGAGTTTATCACAAAAGAGGAACATTTTTGCAGGAGCTATGTGTTAAGTTACTGGCAGGATGTCACTGCTTCGATCATGCATGTCCTGAGCCTTCTTTTTCTAGAGAACTCTAAAAGTTAGCTCCCTACCCTCCAGTTCAGTCCCCATTCTAGTTACCCTTCCTTGCATCTTCATATTTTCCTCCTAACATCTTTCCTAGAATGGTGAGTCCCAAGACTGCATATGCTTCTTTTCCAAGTCTGGTGTGAGAGCTGAGTCGTTTCCAAGAATACCTGCTGCATCCAAACCGGGAGCTAGGAAGAGCTGGAGAAACTGTCTGTAGTGTTCACCATTCCCCATGTTGTCAGGAGTAGGGGCTGTCACAGACATGGGCACACACGCGATACACGGATTTGATACACCCTGGCCAATTTGGATTGTCACCAAAATAAGGGATTTCTCAGATACCATCTACAGCTTTGTCTCACTACAGACTTTCAGAAAGTGCATTTGCAGTTTCAGACATCCCCTCTACAGTGCTGACGGGGGCTCAAATTCAGCCCAGAGTCCAGGCCAATTTCTTCCGGCATCATCCCTGGAAAAAGCCCCTTCCCCTTACAGAGGGCAGCTGGGAACTGGTTACAGTCTCCCCTCAACTAGATTGGAAGGGGCAATAGGGAGCCAGTGCAGATCCAAAAAGGCAGGTTTGCTGGCCATGCAGGGCCACAGGCAGTATGGCCAAGGGATATGTTGACTTAGGCCCAACTCGGCAAAGCTCTTATGCTGATGCATAAGTCCCACCAGCCCTACTACTGAAGGGGTAATGTATATGCAAAACAAATGGGACTTCAGCACATGTTTTGCCGAATTAGGGCCTTAGGTCTTGATCCAAAGCTCACTGAAGTCAGCCATGGTCTTTCCACTGACTTCAATAGGCTTGGATCAGGCCCTCAGTGCATACCCTGAGCCACCTTCCCCAGCAAAAGGAGCTTAAACCTCAGCATGGGAGGTCCAGGAAGGCAACAGCCCATGCTGGCACTGGCCGGCAGCCATAACTTCCAACTTCTGGAGGCTGTTTGGGTGAATCTAGCCATAAATGCTTCAGAGAAAAAAAAATCATATCAATATATTATTTCCCTTTCTTCACAAGAGAAGAGTTCTAACTCTCTCCTCCCAGGGAACTATTTCAAGGGCTATTTTGTAAAGAAAGCTCCATGGTTGTAATTCTCCCTGGAGCCACTTCCAGGCACAGCTTTCACGTTAATGTGCCATGACAAGCTTTTCCCTTTCCCTTGAGGCAACGAAGGGTGAAGGTGTATAAACTGGAGGTCATTGGATCACAGAAGGTCATTGGATCACAGAGCTTGTAATATGTCCTATGCATCATGTTGCTCCAAGCGCTGCTAAACAAAAATGCCAGGCCTTTGGGGACATTCTAGTTCAACATTAGGTTCCCCCCGACCAAAAAAATATAAATCAATTTATATTTTCTTCACCCTTGGGACTGGATACTTCTCCCACTTACACTGGTGCAAATCAGGTTAAACCAGTAGAATTCTACTGGTTAACCTCAGTTAAAACCAGTAGAATTCTGCTAGTGTACAACCAGCATGAATGAGATCAGAATCAGTCCTAAGTATTCTAGAAATAGGCCATTCAAGTCTGAAAACTACAGATTTTATGGCAGCCACTTACTTTTAAAAAGACCAGAATTATTATTTGAACTGTTTTCACTAACACTATCCGTGGAGAGAAGAACTCTTATGACACAGTGTTATACATGGACTAAAACAATGATTAACTCGTAAAGCCTCATGAAATGTCACCCCCTCAGCCTTCCCACTAACTCCACCCCCGTAGCTGTGAAGACTTCTCAGCAAGGTGTTGTATTCCCCACATCACAGAGCTACAACTATTTAAAAACACATAGAGCTCAATTCAAGAAAGCACTTAGTCCGTGCTTAATTTTAAGCATGTGCTTACATCCTGTTGAAGTCAGTGGGATTAAAACACAGGCATAAGTGTTGCCCTGAATAAGACTAGATATACGGATATATTTATGTGCTTTCCTGAACGGAGGTCACAGTTTGCAATGTTTTGGGGGAGCATAGAGCTGCAGTATTACCAACCCCAAGCACTCAAAAGTCACGAGAGCCAGGCCCTTAAGACAATCATGGGATTTTAAATAATGTATTTTTGGTTCTATATTCACCTTCCAGTTTAGGGCATACACTTTCAAGGTGCTCCCTGCAAAACTAGAAACGTATGTTGTTGTTTTTTAAAGAAACCACAAAAGGAACAGATCCAGACCTATTCACATGACTCCAAACTCTGGGGCTTTAAAGAAAACACTGGATGCCCAAAGACTCTCAATAAAATCACTAGAGTGGCAACACTGCAACTGCTTTCACAAGTACTCAGCAGCTTATATTGAGCATCTGCAAGGCAGAGGTAGTCTGTCAATCTTCCCTCCAGCTGCTGAAGTTATAGTTAACTCTCCTGCACTCCATGAATAGGCAGTTCCTTTCCATGCCTGGGCCAGAAATTTCAAGAGGGCTTCATTCTCCCTTAGGCACCAGAATAGGTGACCTGACTTTCCGAAGAGCTATGCAGGTTGATGCTGACTGCTTTTGAAAATCTGCCCATTGTTTTGGTTGTCTGTGTAGGAGCTGAGTTCTTTTGAAAATTCTGGCCCAGAGTTGTCAAAGAGCACAGTGGGCTGTGTGATGTCCACACGTGGTTCCTATTGACTTCACTGAGAGCCCCACACATACAGGTGGAGGCAGGATTTGGGCATTCACATTTTACTTTCCTCTGGGCCTCCCCAAGCAAAAATAATAATAATATAACACGACAGGGCTGAGGAGACCTCCTGACATTGTCAAAATATAAATCCCATATTAAAGCCCTTCATGGCAAAAATCAAATTACAAGAAGGCCTCAGAGTGAAATTCCCACAGAAATGACTGACTGTGTTAAACAGAGTCACGTGAACAGATTCTTTTAAAATACATAATTTGCAGAGGGGAGCGTGAACAGGCTTATTACAGGGAACAATGGTGGGAGGCCACCAGGCGATTGTGAATATTAATGAAGAAGCCAGAAGATGCAAAGTACCCACAGTTATTGAATGGAGGAAACACACCCACAGCCATCTCCGTCTGGACCATCCCCATGGCTCTCAAACACTTCCCAGAACAGTTTTTGTGGCTCCAATAACATCTATGTATATTATGATCATTCTACTTAAGGCCAGAAGGGACCATTAAGACCATCTAGTCCAGGGGTGGGCAGACATTTTGGCCGGAGGGCCACATCTGGGTGGGGAAATTGCTTGCAGGGCCGGGGCAGGGGGTTGGGGTGCGGGGGCAGAGTGCAGGGTGTGGTGTGCAGGAAGGGGCTCAGGACAAGGGGTTGGGGCAGAGGAGGGGTGGGGAGTGTACGAGGAGGCTCAGGGAAGGGGGTTAGAGTACAGGAGGGGTGTGGAGTGCAGGGGGGGCTCAGGTCAGGGGGTTGAAGTGCAGGAGGGGTGCGGGATGCAGCGCGGGCTCAGGGCAGGAAGTTGGGGTGCAGGAGGGGTGTGGGGTGTGGCAGGGGGTTCAGGGCAGGGAGTTGGGGTGCAGGGTGTGGCAGGGGGTTGGGGTTCAGGAGGGGTGTGGGATGTGGCAGGGGGCTCAGGGCGGGGAGTTGGGGTGCAGGAGGGTGCAGGGTGTGGCAGGGGGTTCAGGGCAGGGAGTTGGGGTTCAGGAGGGGTGCGGGATGCGGCAGGGGGCTCAGGGCGGGGAGTTGGGGTGCAGGAGGGGTGCGGGGTGTGGCAGGGGGTTCAGGGCAGGGAGTTGGGGTGCAGGGTATGGCGGGGGTTGGGGTTCAGGAGGGGTGCGGGATGCGGCAGGGGGCTCAGGGTGGGGAGTTGGGGTTCAGGGTATGGCAGGGGGTTCAGGGCAGGGAGTTGGGGTTCAGGAGGGGTGCGGGATGCGGCAGGGGGCTCAGGGTGGGGAGTTGGGGTGCAGGAGGGGTACGGGGTGTGGCAGGGGGTTCAGGGCAGGGAGTTGGGGTTCAGGAGGGGTGCGGGATGCGGCAGGGGGCTAAGGGTGGGGAGTTGGGGTTCAGGAGGAGTACGGGGTGTGGCAGGGGGTTCAGGGCAGGGAGTTGGGGTTCAGGAGGGGTGCGGGATGCGGCAGGGGGCTCAGGGCGGGGAGTTGGGGTGCAGGAGAGGTGCGGGATGTGGCAGGGGGCTCAGGGCAGGGAGTTGGGGTGCAGGGTATGGCAGCGGGTTGGGGTTCAGGAGGGGTGTGGGATGCGGCAGGGGGCTCGGGGGGGAGTTGGGGTGCACGAGGGGTGCGGGGTGTGGCAAGGGGTTCAGGGCAGGGAGTTGGGGCGCAGGGTATGGCAGGGGATTGGGGTTCAGGAGGGGTGCGGGATGCGGCAGGGGGCTCAGGGAGGGGAGTTGGGGTGCAGGAGAGGTGCGGGATGCGGCAGGGGGCTCAGGGTGGGGAGTTGGGGTGCAGGGTATGGCAGGGGGTTCAGGGCAGGGAGTTGGGGTTCAGGAGGGGTGCGGGATGCGGCAGGGGGCTCAGGGTGGGAAGTTGGGGTGCAGGAGGGGTACGGGGTGTGGCAGGGGGTTCAGGGCAGGGAGTTGGGGTTCAGGAGGGGTGCGGGATGCGGCAGGGGGCTCAGGGTGGGGAGTTGGGGTGCAGGAGGGGTACGGGGTGTGGCAGGGGGTTCAGGGCAGGGAGTTGGGGTTCAGGAGGGGTGCGGGATGCGGCAGGGGGCTCAGGGTGGGGAGTTGGGGTGCAGGAGGGGTACGGGGTGTGGCAGGGGGTTCAGGGCAGGGAGTTGGGGTTCAGGAGGGGTGCGGGATGCGGCAGGGGGCTCAGGGAGGGGAGTTGGGGTGCAGGAGGGGTGCGGGTTGTGGCAGGGGGCTCAGGGAGGGGAGTTGGGGTGCAGGAGAGGTGCGGGGTGTGGCAGGGGGCTCAGGGAGGGGAGTTGGGGTGCAGGAGAGGTGCGGGGTGTGGCAGGGGGCTCAGGGAGGGGAGTTGGGGTGCAGGAGGGGTGCGGGGTGTGGCAGGGGGCTCAGGGAGGGGAGTTGGGGTGCAGGAGAGGTGCGGGGTGTGGCAGGGGGCTCAGGGAGGGGAGTTGGGGTGCAGGAGAGGTGCGGGGTGTGGCAGGGGGCTCAGGGCAGGGAGTTGGGGGATGGGGTGCAGGAGAGGTTCAGGCTCTGGCCCAGCGCCGCTTACCTAGAGCGCTCCGGGGTGGCAGCGGCACGCACCGGGGCCAGGCCAGGCCAGGCCCCCTGCCTGCCCCAGACCCACGCCGCGCCATTCCAGGAAGCGGCCACACTACGTCCCTGTGGCCCCTGGGGGTGGGGTGGACCACACAGGGCTCCGCGTGTTTCCCTCGCCTGTGGGTACCTCCCCCAAAGCTCCCATTGGCCATGATACCCCATTCCTGGCCAATGGGAGCTTTGGGGGAGGTACCCACAGGCACGAGCAGCGTGTGGCACTCTCTGCCGCCCCACCCCCACCCCCAGGGGCTGCAGGGATGTGGTGTGGCTGCTTCCCGGAGCGGCGCAGAGCCCACGGCGGTGGCAATCCCATGGGCCGGATCCAAAGCCCCGAGGGGCTGTATCGGGCCCAAGGGCCGTAGTTTGCCCACCCCTGATCTAGGCTGATCTCCTGCTTAGCACAGGCCAGAAAATTCCCCCCAGCAATTCCCTCAGTGGAGGGAATTTTTCTTCCTTGCTACAGAATCAAGCCCAGTGTCTTTTAGAAAGATGTCCTGGGTGGAATCCTGGCCCTACTGAAGTTAATAGGGCCAGAATTTCACCCCTAGTATTTCTGGAGACTCCAGGAGATTAATATAATCACTTCTTTGTGTATTGGGGATCTTACACAAGGAGACTGAGACATTTGATGGGTGTAAGCCAGTGAGCCAATGTGGCTCTATAAATGCTGTTTTATACATAGGTGAATGAGATGTTGCCCTGGCTGTATGCCAGTCTGCGAAGCAGAATTTCAGCAGACTATAACTAGCCAAGGCTTTGAGCAGGGAGACACACTGCATTATCTACAGAGCAGCGAAAGGGAGAGAGTCCATCCACTATTTGGCTCAAGAAGCGGACAAGCTAATGCAAACCAGATTCAGGCCTGGAACACAGACAGCAGTAGCTTGGTAGACTTCAGCTGGAGTAAATCAACCCAGCTCCAGGGAAGTCTATAGCTCTTACACCAGTTGAGGATGTGATCACGAGGCCAATTATATTCTCAGTCCCAGGAGTGCAACCTGAATAGAGTCAATGGGGGTTATCGCCACATAGCCAACAACAGGACTTGACTCTGCGGTTTCTTGATGAGTTTGACTGGGTGCAGTAAGCTTCGCCTCGTAACTCTGCCGTGAGTTTACACAAGCTTTTTTCCTACCGTAATTTAAAATAAATGTGTCTTATATGTGGGCTAATTTGGATTGAATCTGACCATTCTGCATGGGGAAACATGGAGCTCTGCTGCTCTCGAAGAGCATGTTACTCGCCTGATGCCATTTCTGCAGACAGCAACTAGAGGGAACCAGCAGGTTAGAGAAAAAGAATCAACTTCATCAGCCTCACTCTGTTCCCAGTGGAGTCAACGGCAAAACTCCCATGGAATCCACCCTTCTTAAACGTGGGAGACGCCCAGACCTGCACCCACCACTCCAGGGGAGCTCTCACCAGGGCCTGGTATACTGGTACTAACACCTCCCTCGCTCTGCTGGAAATACCTCCCCTGATGCACCCCAGGACCATGTTAGCCTTTGTCACGGCCTCATCACATTGACGGCTCAGAATCATCCTGTGATCAACCACTATACCCAGGTCTTTCTCCTCCTCTGTCACTCCCCACTGATATGTCCCCAGCTTATAGCAAAAAATTTTGTTGTTGGTCCCTAAATGCATGACCTTGCTCTTTGCACTATTAAATTTCATCCCATTTCTATTACTCCAGTTTATGAGGTCATCCAGATCTTCTTGTAAGATATTCCGGTCCTCCTGTGTCTTGGCAATACCTCCCAACTTTGTGTCATCTGCAAATTTTATTAGCACATGCCCACTTTTTGTCCAAGGTCAGTAATAAAAATGTTAAATAAGATTAGTCCCAAGACTGATCCCTGAGGAACTCCACTAGTAACCTCCCTCCAGCCTGACAGTTCGCCATTCAGTATGACCCATTATAGTCTCCCCTTCAACCAGTTCCTTATCCGCTGTGCTATTCTCATATTAATCCTCATCTTCTCTAATTTAACTAACAATTTCTCATGTGGAACTGTATCAAACGCCTTAGTGAAATCCAGGTAGATTAGATCTACTGCATTTCCTTTGTCTAAAAAATCAGTGATCTTCTCAAAAAAGATATTCGTAACTTTGTTACTACCTCTTGAATCCAACAATTGAAACAATTGTAGAAAAAAATCTACAATTACTTTCTATCATTTAGGCTACTTCCTTTTTGCAGTTCACCATGGCTGGAACAGATCATTTAACTTCAGGAAACCTCCTAACAGCCCTTTCTTATCTTAATCAGCATTAATCACACTGTTTATAAAGGCTATGGCTACACTACGCAGCTTTTAGCAGCATGGCTGTGCCGCTACAGATGTGTTGCTAAAAGGCGTGCAGTGTAGCTGCTGTCTGTCGGCAGGAGAGAGCTCTTCCGCTGACAAAAAACTTCCACCCCCAACAAGCGGCGTTAGCATTGTCAGCAGGAGGGTGCTCTTGCCGACAACGCGCTGTTCACACTGGTGCTTGTCCTGGACAAAACTTTTGTCTTTCAGGGTGTGTGTGTGTGTGTTTTTTAATACCTCTGAACGACAAAAGTTTTGTCTTTCAGTTGCCAGTGTAGACAAAGCCAAACAAAATTCTGAGTCCCTGCCTCAGGGGCCCAAGCTGGGAGAAGTCTCCTGTCTCCTCTGCTGAACTCACTATATTACACATTCAGGCTGCCTGCCTGCCAGCGGCTTGCAGTTTGGCGGGTGCAATGCCCCTCCCTGCCCCCCCAAACTCCACCCATGAAAAGCACTGACAGCAAATGCAGGGAACTGATGAAACAGGAGTGTGATGCAGCACAGCTGCTTCTGCACCTTCTGTTTCAGTTATGACGTCTACATTCATTGAAAGAAATAAGCAGATACTCCTGCCTGAGAGTGAAAGAAACCAGATCTATGCCTTGACAACAAAGAAAAGGTGCCAGTAGGCAGGGGCATGGTTTGCTGAATGATTTGCTTTCAGCTGTAATACAGCTAGAGCAAAGGCTGCTTCCAGTAGCTGCCCCATAAGTTTGACCCACCAAGACTCCATGATGAATGGTTTCATAATTGTTTAGTTGGCCTTCCACTAACAGTTCACCATGATAATGCTAGTACCACATACTAGTTCCCTCTCCCGCCCTATAACCAGGAGCAATTGGATACTGAGTTTTTAGTATTTACACAGTGGAAAGGAAATTCTCTTTTAAGTGTAAAGAAGAGGTGACCAAGTTGTCCTGTGGACTGACACTCTCTGGGACATTCTACTGGGAAGTCGAGTTAGAACTGCCCTCAGTATTAATGTACTTGTAATTCACTGGTTGCTGTGTTTGAGCCCTCCTGGGCAAGTCCCAGTGAGGAGAAGAGACTGCTACTTATTGACAGCTAATATTATTCCTGTGCCTGAGGCACTATGGGCTTGTGCTGATGGTCCCCACATCTCTCTCGGGTGATGACTGATGTCTCTGTGTGTGTACACGGCCATAGGCTTGTTTCACAGAACTCTGTCTGGCTCTGAGCAGCCAAGCCTGGGCACTTGGATGCAGCGGTGTGTGCAATGAATGCCAGAGACACAGCTTGAGTGTGGGTGGTTTGGGGCACTCCAGCTTTTAAAATGATTTACTCTACTAAGAAAAAGGGAAAAACCAAGGAATTACACGTCAAAAAAATCAAAAGCTTTTCACTGTTGGGTGAGAATACAAAGCGAATACAATGTTACAGAATGTTTAATGGAGAGCGACTCATCAAGTTAACCTGAATTCTCTCAGTAAACAGTACTGAGCATTCCCAGTTTGTTTATTGGGGGAAAACACTAAGGAGAGAGAGTCTTACAAGATTTGCTGGCAAAAGTAATAATTGCCATAGCTGCTTGGGCCTCCAGAATCATCCTGCGTTTCTAGACTTTGGATGTTTATTCTGCATTCTGTCATAATGGCCTGGCCATTTACCCTCTTGCTCCAAAGACTTGATGGCGTCCTTTCTAGCCTGTGGGCTCCCAAGGTGCTGTGATAAACCCCAGCGTGAGGGTCTACATAGGAGGATCAGACTAGATCACAGTGGTGCCCACGGAGAAGCTGTTTACTCTCAGCCCAGGGCAGCTCACTGGGAGAATTTTTGCATTTTGACCACCATATTGGGTTCTCCAAAAAACACGCACTTCACACACAGAATTAATGTGATGAGTTTCTCATTTTGCCTACATCCATGCAATAATTAGAGAAGAGTAATAATGTCACATCTCCAGTAGATGGCACCATTTGTTTCATCGAGCTCCTTCTGGCCCCCACACAAGCTGTACTTAACAAAAATCTGAGATTGATGCAGCCGGGTGGGTCCCAGGATGTTCAATATCTTCATTAATGATCTGGAGGATGGCATGGATTGCACCCTCAGCAAGTTTGCGGATGACACTAAACTGGGAGGAGAGGTAGATACGCTGGAGGGTAGGGATAGGATACAGAGGGACCTAGACAAATTAGAGGATTGGGCTAAAAGACATCTGATGAGGGTCAACAAGGACAAGTGCAGAGTCCTGCACTAAGGTTGGAAGAATCCCATGCACTGCTACAGACTAGGGACCGAATGGCTCGGCAGCAGTTCTGCAGAAAAGGACCTAGGGGTTACAGTGGATGAGAAGCTGGATATGAGTCAACAGTGTGCCCTTGTTGCCAAGAAGGCCAATGGCATTTTGGGATGTATAAGTAGGGGCATTGCCAACAGATCGAGGGACGTGATCGTTCCTCTCTGTTCGACTTTGGTGAGGCCTCATCTGGAGTACTGTGTCCAGTTTTGGGCCCCACACTACAAGAAGGGTGTGGAAAAATTGGAAAGTGTCCAGCAGAGGGCAACAAAAATGATTATGGGACTGGAACACATGACTTATGAGGAGAGGCTGAGGGAACTGGGATTGTTTAGTCTGCAGAAGAGAAGAATGAGGGAAGATTTGATAGTTGCTTTCAACTACCTGAAAGGGGGTTCCAAAGAGGATCGATCTAGACTGTTCTCAGTGGTAGCAGATGACAGAACAAGGAGTAATGGTCTCAAGTTGCAGTGGGGGAGGTTTAGGTTGGATATTAGGAAAACCTTTTTCACTAGGAGGGTGGTGAAGCACTAGGGAGGTGGTGGAATCTCCTTCCTTTGAAGTATTTAAGATCAGGCTTGACAAAGCCCTGGCTCGGATGATTTAGTTGGGGATTGGTCCTGCTTTGAGCAGGGGGTTGGACTGGATGACCTCCTGACCTTCCAACCCTGTTATTCTATGATTCTATGATATTAGAGAGACAAGGTGGGTGAGGGGATATCTTTTATTGGAGCAACTAAAGGAGCTCTGTGTGGCTCGAAGACTCGTCTCTCTCACCAACAGAAGCTACGCAATAAAAGATATTCCTTCACCCACCTCATCTCGCTAAGGCTCAGACACACAGAGGCCCAGTGGCAGGAGAATCAGGCTAACAGCTCCTTAAAGCCACCAGTTCTAGCCCTGCCAGGGTTAACATGGCCTGTTATCTTCTTGATGCAGATAGGTCACCATGCGCTTGACTGTAGGGGGCTGTCTGAGGAGACTTTCACTGCTTGTTCGTCATATGCCTTAAATCTACACCATTAGATCACTAGGCGAATTTGTAAGAGGCATTGCTATCCCCAGCATCCTTTAGTAAGTTTTCTTTCTACCACTGCTGTGCAACAGAGTGCGCACCACATAGCTGCTGCCTTCCTCCCCCGGGGTGGGTGCATTTCAATGATGCTCTGAGTGAGTCTGGAAAGATGCTTTATGAGAGGCAGCGGTGGCTGATTGAAAGGGCACGACTCAGGAGACCCCTTATATTCCCAGCTAGGCTGCTGGGTGACTTCAGGAAGGTCTCTTCACCTCTCTGTGACTCAGCCTTCTTCTCTGTAAAATGGAGGTGGCAATACACACCACCTATAGAAGGTGTTTTGAGCTCTATAGATGAAGGGTGCTGTGTTAGAGCTAGGGATAGTATATATCTGTACACTGTCATTTTTAGATGACAAGTGGTCCTGTTTTCATGGGGCCCATCCCTCCAACTGGAAGACTGGTGTATTCAGCGCTGAAGCTTGTTATTGTCTTGCAGCTGTCAGCTTCCCTTGCAGGGTGTTGAGTCAACAGATGTACACACAGGAAAACTAGAACTGATATTTTCTGTAAGGATTTTAAACTTCAGCGTGAGCTTTGTATCATTTTAGTTGGGAGACTGACAGTTGTCTAAACACACAGCAGGCTGAGGAAGATGGTTGCTACAAGAACTCTTGCAAGGAATAAATTCCATTTCTCTAATTAATTATGGGAGAGTGATGGGAACAGGCCCTAGTATTTAATTGGGGAAAGGTATAACCCGCCTCTAGCTAGTAGGCAGGAAGGTACTGTGGCTAAGGCTCTAGAACTAGGTGATCTGGGTTCTTTTCCCAGCATCCTGGGGGACCTCAGGCAAGTCACTTAATGTCTTTGGTACAAGGTTGCTTTACAGGCTCCCTGCCCCTTGTGGGCCCCTCCAGCACTCCAGACAGTCTCTGTTGTGACTGGTTTAATATCAAATAAAGTTCATGCAGGGCTCAGAGTCCATAATCACAAACTAATCCAAACAATCCTCCACAAGTCCTCAGCATAAAGCCAAAAATCATAATTCAGCAGTTCTTCCAGTTCTTCAGCCACATCCAGCAGTCTCCCCTCTGTCACAGTGCTCCACCTTCAGCCACCACTCCTGGAGGTCAGCCCTCCGGACCTGCTTCTTTTCGTGGCACCTGATTCCAGAGCTTCTCTCAACGATCCACCTGATTCCCTTGAGGTGAGGCTCATCTTATATTCAGGGCTGATTTAGCCCCAGGCTCTCCAGCCCACGAGCAAGTCATCCAGTTACATTCCCCCTCCCTAATACAGGGATAAGATTATAAATTGCAGCAGCCCATCTGCTTAGCAACACAGGTCACAATGAGCCTGTGACCCTTCCTGTGCTGGCCCTTCTCTTAATACAGAGCCCAATTCAAAGCCTGTTTCCTAGTATTTATAGCTCACCCAGGAGGAGAACCTAACTACCGGAGAGAACTCTCCCCCCCCCCCCCCCCCGTCCTGTCCTACCATGACTGTTCCAATGGAATCATGAAACTAATGATGGATTGTATAAGTAGGGGCATAGCGAGCAGATCGAGGGACGTGATCGTTCCCCTCTATTCGACACTGGTGAGGCCTCATCTGGAGTACTGTGTCCAGTTTTGGGCCCCACACTACAAGAAGGATGTGGATAAATTGGAAAGAGTCCAGCGAAGGGCAACAAAAATGATTAGGGGACTGGAACACATGACTTATGAGGAGAGGCTGAGGGAGCTGGGATTGTTTAGTCTGCAGAAGAGAAGAATGAGGGGGGATTTGATAGCTGCTTTCAACTACCTGAAAGGGGGTTCCAAAGAGGATGGCTCTAGACTGTTCTCAATGGTAGCAGATGACAGAACGAGGAGTAATGGTCTCAAGTTGCAATGGGGGAGGTTTAGATTGGATATTAGGAAAAAAATTTTCACTAAGAGGGTGGTGAAACACTGGAATGCGTTACCTAGGGAGGTGGTAGAATCTCCTTCCTTACAGGTTTTTAAGGTCAGGCTTGACAAAGCCCTGGCTGGGATGATTTAACTGGGACTTGGTCCTGCTTTGAGCAGGGGGTTGGACTAGATGACCTTCTGGGGTCCCTTCCAACCCTGATATTCTATGATTCTATGATTCTATGACACACGCTTGACCAAGACTCTAGAGCTCTCCCCTACAAGAGAGAAGAACAATATTAGGCCTCACTGATCAGAACTAAGGAGCAGAACTCATCTCTTTGATGTGGCTTCACTCAATTACTCCACACACAGTGTAAATGAAACACCTAAACGTCATTCCTATGGGCTGGAAAGGGAGGGAGAAGTTATTTTTGCATATGTGGAAGGTGGTCGGAGACTAGTGACAGTGGACATATTAGTACCTCCACAGGTACAAAAAGGAGCCATTGAACAAATCCAGGTCTGGATTTCATTCTTGGAGTCTAATGAACTTTAGGTCACACAGCAAAGCTTTTTCACGAGAGAAAACCAAGGAGAGATGAAGACTCCATGAAATCCACCAGAGACACAGCTTTGCCAGTCTAATTAGCCCGGGCACTGCTCAGATACCATACCGATGGGTGCCAGGAGAAACCCTAAAAACCAACAAACGGATTGGGCAGACTGAGTCAGCCCCAAAGTTCAGGGTTCTTAGATCCAGTGGTTAGAGTGGGTTAGACCCATCTCTGCTGGACACTTGTGGAGGATTGGAGCTTATCTGCTCACTGAGCATTGAAGAACAGTGTTATGAGAGCGAGAGTGTATTGGTATCATACTGTTTCCATCCCCAGGCCAGGGAGCGGCACAGAATTTAAAAACAGAAAACCCAACAAAGTAAACAAGACTTTTTCAAATTTTTAAAAGTGTTCTGGTTCTGCGGGTGTGTTAAGGAAAGTTTTGGGTTTGGTTCTTATAAAATAAGAACTTTCAACCCTTCCAGGATTTAGAGTTTGTTAGGAGAACAACATAAAGACTATAGCTTAATAGAATCATAGAATCATAGAATATCAGAGTTGGAAGGGACTTCAGGGGGTCATCTAGTCCAACCCCCTGCTCAAAGCAGGACCGATCCCCAATTAAATCATCCCAGCCAGGGCTTTGTCAAGCCTGACCTTAAAAACTTCTAAGGAAGGAGATTCCACCACCTCCCTAGGTAACGCATTCCAGTGTTTCACCACCCTCCTAGTGAAAAAGGTTTTCCTAATATCCAAACTAAATCTCCCCCACTGCAACATGAGACCGTTACTCCTTCTTCTGTCATCTGCTACCACTGAGAACAGTCTAGAGCCATCCTCTTTGGAACCCCCTTTCAGGTAGTTGAAAGCAGCTATCAAATCCCCCTTCGTTCTTCTCTTCCGTAGACTAAACATCCCCAGTTCCCTCAGCCTCTCCTCATAAGTCATGTGTTCCAGTCCCCTAATCATTTTTGTTGCCCTCCGCTGGACTCTTTCCAATTTTTCTACATCCTTCTTGTAGTGTGGGGCCCAAAACTGGACACAGTACTCCAGATGAGGCCTTACCAGTGTCGAATAGAGGGGAACGATCACGTCCCTCGATCTGCTGCCAATACCCCTACTTATGCATCCCAAAATGCCATTGGCCTTCTTGGCAACAAGGGCACACTGTTGACTCATATCCAGCTTCTCGTCCACTGTAACTCGTAGGTCCTTTTCTGTAGAACTGCTGCCTAATCATTTGGTCCCTAGTCTGTAGTGGTGCATTGGATTCTTCCGTCCTAAGTGCAGGACTCTGCACTTGTCCTTGCTGAACCTCATCATATTTCTTTTTCACGAATCCTCCAATTTCTCTAGGTCCCTCTGTATCCTATCCCTACCCTCCAGCGTATCTCTCCTCCAAGTTTAGTGTCATTTGCAAACTTGCTGAGGGTGCAATCCACACCATCCTCCAGATCATTTATGAAGATATCGAACAAAACCGGGCCCAGGACCGACCCTTGGGGCACTCCACTTGATACCGGCTGCCAACTAGACATGGAGCCATTGATCACTACCCGTTGAGCCCGACAATCTAGCCAACTTTCTATCCACCTTATAGTCCATTCATCCAGCCCATACTTCTTTAACTTGCTGGCAAGAATACTGCGGGAGACAGTGTCAAAAGCTTTGCTAAAGTCAAGGAACAACATGTCCACTGCTTTCCCTTCATCTACAGAGCCAGTTATCTCATCATAGAAGGCAATTAGATTAGTCAGGCATGACTTTCCCTTGGTGAATCCATGCTGACTGTTCCTGGTCACTTTCCTCTCCTCTAAGTGCTTCAGAATTGATTCCTTGAGGACCTGCTCCATGATTTTTCCAGGGACTGAGGTGAGCCTGACTGGCCTGTAGTTCCCAGGATCCTCCTTCTTCCCTTTTTTAAAGATGGGCACTACATTAGCCTTTTTCCAGTCGTCCGGGACTTCCCCCGATCACCATGAGTTTTCAAAGATAACGGCCAATGGCTCTGCAATCTCATCCGCCAACTCCTTTAGCACTCTTGGATGCAGTGCATCCGGCCCCATGGACTTGTGCACGTCCAGCTTTTCTAAATAGTCCCGAACCACTTCTTTCTCCACAGAGGGCTGGTCACCTCCTCCCCATGCTGTGCTGCCCAGTGCAGTAGTCTGGGAGCTGACCTTGTTCGTGAAGACAGAGCCAAAAAAAGCACTGAGTACATTAGCTTTTTCCACATCCTCTGTCACTAGGTTGCCTCCCTCATTCAGTAAGTGGCCCACACTTTCCTTGACTTTCTTCTTGTTGCTAACATACCTGAAGAAACTCTTCTTGTTACTCTTAACATCTCTTGCTAGCTGCAACTCCAGGTGTGATTTGGCCTTCCTGATTTCACTCCTGCATGCCCGAGCAATACTTTTATACTCATCCCTGGTCATTTGTCCAATCTTCCACTTCTTGTGAGCTTCTTTTTTGTATTTAAGATCAGCAAGGATTTCACTGTTAAGCCAAGCTGGTCGCCTGCCATATTTACTATTCTTTCTATACATTGGGATGGTTTGTCCCTGTAACCTCAATAAGGATTCTTTAAAATACAGCCAGCTCTCCTGCACTCCTTTCCCCCTCATGTTATTCTCCCAGGAGATCTTGCCCATCAGTTCCCTGAGGGAGTCAAAGTCTGCTTTTCTGAAGTCCATGGTCTGTATTCTGCTGCTCTCCTTTCTTCCCTGTGTCAGGATCCTGAACTTGACCATCTCATGGTCATTGCCTCCCAGGTTCCCATCCACTTTTGCTTCCCCTACTAATTCTTCCCGGTTTGTGAGCAGCAGGTCAAGAAGAGCTCTGCCCCTAGTTGGTTCCTCCAGTCCTTCCACCAGGAAATTGTCCCCTACACTTTCCAAAAACTTCCTGGATTGTCTGTGCACCGCTGTATTGCTCTCCCAGCAGATATCAGGGTGATTGAAGTCTCCCATGAGAACCAGGGCCTGCGATCTAGTAACTTCTGCGAGTTGCTGGAAGAAAGCCTCGTCCACCTCATGCCCCTGATCCGGTGGTCTATAGCAAACTCCCACCATGACATCACCCTTGTTGCTCACACTTCTAAACTTAATCCAGAGACTCTCAGGTTTTTCTGCAGTTTCATACTTGAGCTCTGAGCAGTCATACTGTTCTCTTACATACAGTGCTCCTCCCCCTTCTTTTCTGCCCTGCCTGTCCTTCCTGAACAGCTTATATCCATCCATCCATGACAGTACTCCAATCATGTGAGTTATCCCACCAAGTCTCTGTTATTCCAATCACATCATAATTCCTTGACTGTGCCAGGACTTCCAGTTCTCCCTGCTTGTTTCCCAGGCTTTGTGCATTTGTGTATAGGCACTTGAGATAATCTGCTGATCACCCCTCTTTCTCAGTATGAGGCAGGAGCCCTCCCCTCTCACACGCTCCTGCTCGTGCTTCCTCCTGGTGTCCCACTTCCCCACTTACCTCAGGGCTTTGGCCTCCTTCCCCCGGTGAACCTAGTTTAAAGCCCTCCTCACTAGGTTAGCCAGCCAGCTTGCGAAGATGCTCTTCCCTCGCTTCGTTAGGTGGAGCCCGTCTCTGCCTATCACTCCTCCTTCTTGAAACACCATCCCATGGTCAAAGAATCCAAAGCCTTCTCTCCGACACCACTTGCATAGCCATTCGTTGACTTCCACGATTCGACAGTCTCTACCCAGGCCTTTTCCTTCCATGGGGAGGATGGACGAGAAACCACTTGTGCCTCAAACTCCTTTATCCTTCTTTATCCTACTGGTTTTATTCCCCATTCTCAGACCTACCTAGGGAACAGCCTATTTGTTAGCAAGCTCTGCCTGAGTGCTTGGGGCATATCAGCTCTTCAGACGTGCTTAACGCATCGGGTCAGGGCCGGCCTTTGTGGTGGGTGCTCCGGGCAGCGCCCCAGGGCGGCCCACCAAAGAGGGCGTCATGCACAGAGTTTGCCTGATTCCCAACTGACCTGCCGAGAGCCAGCTGGGCTGACGGAGGTGGCAGGCAGGTAAGCAGCAGTGTCTGGAGAGGGCAGAGGGACCTGAGCTGCAGGGGGAAGCTGGTCAACCAGCCAGGTGACTCCTCCAGAGCAGGGGTGCCCCTCTGCCCCCCTGCTCCACTGCCATGTGCAGCCGCTGCTGCTCCTGTCCCACTACCCCGATCCTCCGCCCCTGGCCACGCTGCTCCAGACTGGGAGCATCCTCCTGTCTGCTGTGCAGGGGAATGGGGGGGAAGCTGATGACGGGGTGTCCCCCTCCCTCCCTGCCCGTGTACCCGGTCTCCACTGAGCTGGGGTAATGGGACAGGGAGAATGTGTGTGTGTTGCTGCCCCTCTGGGTCCGGGGGCAGCTGCTTGGGTCTGAACAAGCCTTCGGGGTCCTGATCCTGAGTGCTTTTTTAAAGAGACAGCACGCTCATACACTCACTAAGCCACACACACACACACACACACACTCCCCTCAACACACCCACACACACACAGACACACACACACACTTCCCCCTCTCTCACACACACCCAATCTCCCTAACACAGTCCCCCCTCACACACACACCCCAAGTGCTTCCTGCATTCAGGTCACTTTCCCCACCTGAGCTGTGCTGTGAGGCATCAGGAACGGCTGCTCTGGGGCCCTCTCCTTATGCAGCCCAGGCAGGGAAAGTGATCTGGATACAGGGAGCCCTGACATCGCTCCTTGCTCCCCTCCCGCCCCAGGGGGGCGCAGGGCAGAGGAGCAGCTGTCCAGTGGGTGAGCAAGCAGCAATACCAGCTGCTCCATCACTGCATCCAGGTCAGTTTTCCCACGTGGGTGCAGGAGAGGGATGCAGGGGTTAGGGGGCACAGTGCAGGGGTTGGGGCACAGGTGGGGCACAGGAGAGAGGTGCAGGGGGCACACACAGTACAGGAGTTGAGGGCGCAGGAGAGAGGTGCAGGGGGTAGGAGTGAAGGGGGTGCAGGTGTTAGGGGCGAAGGATGCACAGGGGAGGAGGTGCCACACCCACGGGGGCCAGCGGCACCAAAATGCAAGTTCGCCCAGGGTGCCATTTTCCCTAAAGCCAGCCTGCATCAGGTGCTGAGCCCTTTTCAAAATTCTGGCCAAGGTCCCTTATCAAGTCAATGCGTCTTGTTTAAACTCCTCGGAGGTGGGCAGCTTGTTGGAAAGAAGAGCCCTGGGTAAGAATCTTATTTCATGGAGGCAGCTATTCAAGGTATTTGATTTAATAAGAAAATTACTTTATTTATCTACAGCTGATTTCTTTCTTTCTTTCAACATCTTTTAAAAAGTTACTGTGCTCCCGGCTTTTTTTGGAGGATATAGATACACACACACTCACTCGGACAGCCTAGTGCCACCTCTGAGCCTGCCTTTGTTTTACTACTACAAGATGGTTCCATTTCATCTGACATCCCCATGATTGCTCCATTGGTTAATACTGTAGCTACGTCTGCAGTGGCCAAAAGAACTGGGGTTTGCCAGAATGGAAACGGCATAGAGCCGCCTTTCTGCCCGCTGGGGAGCAGTCCCCCTCAGTCCCAGCACAAGCAAACCCTTCTGCACAGAGAGAGAAGCCTCCTTCTCAAGCCTCAGCACTCAGTCTGGTCCCAGCAGGCTCCTAACTCTCACATGGGTTTTATTGCTGTTCCCCCGCCTCGAACATATCCACTTAGGCCTACCCCTCTGACCCTAGATATCCTACCAACACCTCCCTGCAGTTTTGTCTCCTTCTTTTAACTGCCTGAGCAGCTGCCTCTCATAGGAAGCACCACCCCTGGGCTCCCAGCATGAGGCCTGGCCACCTGACCAACCACTGCCCCAACCCCAAACTCAACCTCATAGCCTGGCAAGCAGATAACTACGCACAGGTGAGGCTGAGCCCAGCTCCTCTCAAAGGGCCAGCCCCAGCTCTAGCGCTGACACTTTATCCCCCAACCAGCCGCCCTAGCCCCCCAAAAGAGGGGAAGTAGGGCCCAGGCTGTGACGCTCCGAGTCCCTGGTGGCACCTGGGGCAGCACAACTGCCCCTTAACTCAGGGCTTGTGGCAAAGCTACAAATGATCTCAGCTTTCCCGTTTCTCGTCTCTTGGCCTGCAACGCTCCGACACTGCAAATCTTCCAAAGCAAAAGTGGCTTTTCTTCCAGTGAAATACAGTGTGATTGTGAAAATCACACAGCTTTGCTAGCACTTTTCAGGCTGGAGAGTTACCCACCACGGTACGTATTCCCAAGGGTTAATGCTTTAGCTGCTCTGCTCCTTCTTGGGAATCCCTTTGTTGTGAGGAAAGCAGAGTTTGTCTCCAACTCTGCTTTCTCCCCTGGCAGAGCTCTAGCAAGCAGGACAAAACATCAGGTTGAAGGGGATCCTGGAGAGACACAGCAGAGAGGGGAAGCTGGAAGATGCATGCTACAGCAACTCTTAAAAGGACTGCAAAAGAGCCAGGATGACTAACTGATTTCAAAGAATGGGGCTCTCCCCTCTGCTGTCCTATTGCACAGTAACACTGATGGCAGAGGACCTGATGCAGCAGGGAACTTACGCATGTGCTTAACTTTAAGGACACGAGTAGACCCACTGATGTCAGTCAGGGACAGAATGTGCTGAATTTTGCCATATATGCTATGGACATAAATGTGCTGCACTGGCTGAAAGGGCAAGGACATCACCTTTTGACAGCCAAGACAGATTACACACACGAGCTTAATTAACACCCTTTTTTTGACATCTCCACTTCTGACTTGGCCAAGTATGTTTCATCCATTGTCTCAGTGAGGCGATGCAGGAGAGACGGCTACACTCAACCCCCCAGTGGACAGCATGTTTAGTTATTATGGGTTTGGATGAAGAGGGAATTGGGTCACACCAGTTTCACTCTGGTGTAGCATCACTGACGTGACTCCTGATTTACCCCCGTGCAAGTGGGAGGAGAATCTAACCCATAAACATCGATTCTCATGCCATCTCTTCATCTTGCCCCAAAGGGACCATATGTTGCGCCATAAGCCAACCATCTCCTTAGCCTGCTTAACGTACATGTAAATGGCCAAGGTAAAGAGGAAATATCAGAGAGATCCTTTTGATTCATTTTAATCATGGTCTGTTGTCATCTTAGAAGATAAGAGGGGTACTTGCAAGCTTTGGGGGACAGAATGAGTGGAGAATAGCTGTACTCTGGCTTTGGTAATGAACAGTTGCTTCTGGCTAAGACAAAGCAGCATTTTACTGAGGGGTTTTAACGTCTGCTGGGATTCACAGGTGATACCAGGAAATGGAGATACCAGCCCACATTTTTTGTTCCTTTCAGTTTTGTTTTCTTTAAAAGCACTGCAGCAATAAAGAAAAATGTACAGAGAGAGAGAGAGAGCATTGGACAAAGTCCACCCAAAGAGAATCCAAAGGGCCAATATGATTGGGGGTGGATTCAGCAGAAATAAAACAGCTGCAAAGCTGTACCAGCCTAATCCAAACACAGTTATTGCAAGCGAAACACACCTAACAAAAGGATTCTCTACCCTTCACCCAGGTTCACCCAGTCTTCAGCACCAAGCATGCAGCCCTGCCTTCCTATTAGGGTATTTATTACAGTAGTGGGTAGAAGTTCCAACTGCTTTTAGGGTCCCCTGGTGCTGTACATACACATAGGAAACTTAGCAAAAGAGCAAGATTAAGTGATTTGCCCAAGATCACATGCGATATAAGGCTACAGTCCTGAAATACTGGCCCAAACTGGTGACAATCTTGTGCACCATGAGTTTGGTTTGTCTTGAGGTAGCTTGGGTCTGTGCCGTATAATAGCACAAAAATAACTAGGAATAACATGCCTGTAACACACCTTCTTAGAGGTATTTCCAGTTAATACAGATGTTAAGATCCTATTCAGTCCTAGTGCCAGGAAAGTGTCGGCTTACACTGAAGTGACTCTTCCTTTCTCTGGAGAGGCTTTGAACTTACTGAGCCATCTGTCTGCTGCCGTCTGTTGTTGCCTTGGAAATGAATGCCAGGTCAGTTGGAAACAGGTTTTAAACAAACCACTGCTCTGAAAGACTACTCACCATTGTAGTCGGTGATGCCAACAGAACCACTCTATCTGGTTCCAGGGAATTCCCAGGTGTCTCTTATTTACCCCATATGGAGCGTGTTCCCCTTCCCCAGCAGTAGCACTGCTCCTTCTCCGGGCTTGTCTCTCTCGCTCTGGAATTACGCAATGTGCCACAATGGTAACTGACACAGGCCACTCGTATTTTGCATTCAGCCTGCAAACCTTTCTGGTTAATGTCTCTCGTGCTCACATTCAGCCCAGAGATTAATAACTCAAAGCAACGCACAGGAGCTGGAGGAATGGTTTGTTCTTGAGCCAGTGGTAGAATTAGGACATGGGTTTGATGTGACCCATGGTGGAGGTGAGCTGCTGCATCTTATCCTAGTGGGAACCTGTTTGTAGTTTTCCCATCAAGTTTCAGCCCAGAGGTGGGAAATCCATGAATCACAGTGGCTGGATCCTGATCCAGGAGGAAGGGGTGGGTCTTTGTAGCGAGCTGGAGAGGAAAGGTAGCACCAGTGACAAAAAATGCCATCTAGTTATCCAAGTTTAGGACAGAGGTCCTGAGGCTGCAGTGATGGGAACATTCATTATTTCATAATGCCTCCATGGGGACGTTATAGACCCCATAAAGTGAGGTTCATGCCCTGCATATGCGACAATCTAAAGCAGAAGAAACAAAACACGGAGAAACATTTAAGACATGGGACAGCAAGGAGATCAGTGTCGAAGGGTCATGGAATAAAGAAAGAGACAGAAGAATTTGGAGGACCAGATGGAGGATGTTGTTCGAAGTGTATGAGCAGAGTGAAAGAAAATGCAAAGCTCTGGGCTCAGTAGTGCCATGTATCTGCAATTCTGCACTGAGGGTATGTCTATACTGCAATGTAATCCCAGGGTTAATGGGACTTGAGTCAGTTGACCTGTGTTCGGGGACCTTGGGTTTGAGCATCTAGATTATATTTTAACCCCTTGTTAAGACTTTTGTAACCCATGCTTGAACCAAGGGCTCTGGCATCCACACTGCAGTGCACAGACCTGACACCATATCCCAGAGTCCCTAGCGCTCCCCTCCCATCCAGCAATGTGGCCATTCTAGCCTTAGGACCATGGTGCACAATGGGAAGAGTTTATTGCTCACCCTGCACATTACGAAGAAGCAGCTCACTTTGCAAACCTAGGAGGCTCTCTGACAGTGCACTTGCAGATCGGTGATCAGAAGAGAAGGGGTTAAGGCTGACCTGAGCTGCTGCTGTTTGCAAGGAGGGGGCGCACCTTCCGTTTTCACTAGAGTGGATTGCAGATTGTTGGGATAGAGAGGAGGAAGGAAATTGTCCCATGGAATTGTGGGATACTTCCTGCTGACTCCCGGGACCCAAGTTTAGCAGGGCTGCATCTTCACTGCAAAGCAATAGGGCTCGGACCCTGGATCCCAGCTTAACTGCAGGGTCCTGGGACCCTGGGTCGATGCCCTGTGTTAGCGCAATTGCCACGTGGACACAAGCTGGGGTTAGACTTGAGCCCAGGCTCAAGTATGGGCTTACCTTGCAGTGTAGATGTGCACTGCTGCAGTGGGAACTCAAATGGCCTTTGTACCTCAGTGCTGGGAGACCTAAGGACAGAGTGCTTAGACAGGGAGGGGGCACAGAGAGCTTTCCGCATGCATACACACATACAATCACACATGCACACCCGACCCGCTCTAAATGCAACAGATGGTGGAATTGAGCTTCTCTGTGGAACCAGCTCCTCATCCTCCCCAGCTTTCGGTTAAAAAAATTACTCCCTTGGTCCCCTGCCACTTTTTTTCTTGGTTGTACCCGTGGTGGTGGTTCTGTTCTCTGACTGGGTGGCTTACGGCACGTAATTAACCAACACAGTACACATTGTGATGATTACAGCTGAACAGACCATCTCAAATTCAAAGGTTGCTGCCCAGGGTGCAAGTTCACAGAGTTAATTCCCTACATTACAGTATGAATTGTGAGAAGTGTTTGCTGAAATGATTTGCAAAAAAATCTTCACAGAGAATGCAAAATCCTGGAAGGCATTCAATCTGTGCGTGGGCAATTTGCAAAGAGAAAAATAGGGGAAAATCCTTCAGCTATATTATTCATTCGGAATCATTTGTGTTGCTGCACACAGCAGGAAAATACCACTTTCATACACTGAGAAGAGATCACTCCAAAAGGCTCTCACAAGCACAGTGCTTGCAGTGAGACGTGTGCTACTTGAACTGGATCATACCTGCTCCGTCTCCTCTCAGACAGTGGCTAGGTTCTCTAAACCTGGTAAGCAGGTGGAGGAATGTGCAACACCCTTCTCAATTCCAAACCCTAGGCTAGACTGTGACTTTAAGCACAGTCCTAAACAACGGACGGACTGTAATGTGTCATGTCCTTGCAATAGCCACAGGAGGCACTGTGTCTGAGAGGCACCCTAAGTCAGTGGTTCTCAACCAGGGGCCCCCTAGGGGGCCGCGAGCAGGTTTCACGGGGTGCTCCAAGCATGGCCAGCGTTAGACTCGCTGGGGCCCAGGGCAGAAAGCGGAAGCCCCACCACATGGGGCTGAAGCCTGGGGCCCTGAGCCCTGCCACCTGGGGCTGAAGCCAAAGCCTGAGCAACTTAGCTTTGCTGGGGCCCCTGTGGCCTGAGGCCCTGCTTGCTGCCCCCTAACGCCAGCCCTGGCTTTCATATGCAGAAAACCAGTTGTTGCGGCACAGGAGCCATGGAGGTCTTATAGCATGTTGGGGGGGCCTCAGAAAGAAAAAGGTTGAGAGCCCCTGCCCTAAGTCACAGTTCCTCCGGTTTCCTCTGTGCTTCCAGGGCTGGAGATAGAGATTGCTATCCTGCAATAGCAACAGCCCCATTCCACAATGGCTCACCTCCTCTAGCCAGGGAGAAAGAGATGGGGAAGCTGTATGGAGCCAAGGCTCCAGCCATTCCCTGCCCACTTGCTCCAAGGAAGTACGGCTAGGTATTTAGGTGCTTGAGTCTCATCAAAATCAAAGGGAGTTGAGGATTTGGGCCTAGGTATCCCCGCTTACTTCTCTCTGCTTGGACCCAGGGTCTGAGTAGCCCGCACTCTGGTGCGCAGACAAAGTCAGAGTCACAACCTAGCTTGCAGCGAGTGCAAAAGAGCCATGTGAAAAGATCTGATCACCTCGATCGATTGATCTTGCAACCCTCATATTGATTGCGCTGATCACAACACGTCTTCCATTCTTTTCTTATCCTGGCCTTCCTTCTCCATTGTGAAAAGGCCTGGCCACACATGGAGAAGGAATGAAAAGATCTTATAAATATATTAAAAGCAAAATTTCCTTCAGAGCAGAGTAGAAAATTTCCAAGGACTAATGTGAGAAGAATATTTTTCAGAGGGTCACATCATTTGACCTTGAGATTTCCTCCTGCACCACATCCAGAATTCTAAACGGAGGGTCGGGATTCCACATAAAATTTAGAGGTACATGGAGGAGAGAAGATAGAACAATTTTAAAATGCCACCTTATGCCCTAATTTCACCTACAAATCTAACTACTCCTCTCTCTCCCGTGAATGCACCTGTAATAGATTGTCTGGCTTTGAGCAAAGTGGGGGTGGAAGCAAACCCCAGACAAGTATGGAAAAAGAACAGTGCAAATGGTGCATGGCAGAATTAGTGCCAGATCCACTGCTGGTGTCAATGAGCATCATCCCATTGCAGTCAAAGGAGCTGGGCCCGTTTACTCCAGGTGCGGATCTATAGTAAATATTTCAAAATCACTTTGAAGTGTAAATCCCATTTTCAAAAGGGACACAGGCCTAGATTCCAATGGGAGTTAGGCACCTAAATACCTCTGAGATCTGGGCCTTAGAAAATTAGGAGCCCAAGGCTCATTGAAAGTCAGGGCAACTTAGGCCTGGTCCACACTAAAACGTTAGGTAGAAGGAAGCTGCCTTAAGTCGACCTGTTAATGTATGTGTCTACACTACGGGTCCTTTACGCTGACCTAAGTCACCTCTAATCTTGACTTCTGTAATCCACCTCTGCGAGAGGCATAGCACTTAATTTGATTTTCATGGATCGACTGCAAGGTAGTGCAGATGCAGTGTTGTGTAATTGGACTTACTTGGCCTCCAGGTGGTGTCATAGAATCATAGAATATCAGGGTTGGAAGGGACCTCAGGAGGTCATCTAGTCCAACCTCCTGCTCCAAGCAGGACCAATCCCCAACTAAATCATCCCAGCCAGGGCTTTGTCAAGCCTGACCTTAAAAACTTCTAAGGAAGGAGATTCCACCACCTCCCTAGGTAATACATTCCAGTATTTCACCACCCTCCTAGTGAAAAAGGTTTTCCTAATATCCAACCTAAACCTCCCCCACTGCAACTTGAAACCATTACTCCTTCTTCTGTCATCTGCTACCACTGAGAACAGTCTAGAGCCATCCTCTTTGGAACCCCCTTTCAGGTAGTTGAAAGCAACTATCAAATCCCCCCTCGTTCTTCTCTTCCGTAGACTAAACAATCCCAGTTCCCTCAGCCTCTCCTCATAAGTCATGTGTTCCAGTCCCCTAATCATTTTTCTTGCCCTCCGCTTGACACTTTCCAATTTTTCCACACCCTTCTTGTAGTGTGGGGCCCAAAACTGGACACAGTACTCCAGATGAGGCCTCACCAATGTCGAATAGAGGGGAACGATCACATCCCTCGATCTGCTGGCAATGCCCCTACTTATACATCCCAAAATGCCATTGGCCTTCTTGGCAACAAGGGCACACTGTTGACTCATATCCAGCTTCTCATCCACTGTAACCCCTAGGTCCTTTTCTGCAGAACTGCTGCCGAGCCATTTGGTCCCTAGTCTGTAGCGGTGCATGGGATTCTTCCGTCCTAAGTGCAGGACTCTGCACTTGTCCTTGTTGAACCTCATCACATTTCTTTTGGCCCAATCCTCTAATTTGTGTAGGTCCCGCTGTATCCTATCCCTACCCTCCAGCGTATCTACCTCTCCTCCCAGTTTAGTGTCATCTACAAACTTGCTGAGGGTGCAATCCACACCATCCTCCAGATCATTTATGAAGATATTGAACAAAACCGGCTCCAGGACCGACCCTTGGGGCACTCCACTTGATACCGGCTGCCAACTAGACATGGAGCCATTGATCGCTACCCGTTGAGCCCGACAATCTAGTCAACTTTCTATCCACCTTATAGTCCATTCATCCAGCCTATACTTCTTTAACTTGCTGGCAAGAATACTGTGAGAGACAGTGTCAAAAGCTTTGCTAAAGTCAAGGAACAACACGTCCACCGCTTTCCCCTCATCCACAGAGCCAGTTATCTCATCATAGAAGGCAATTAGATTAGTCAGGCATGACTTGCCCTTGGTGAATCCATGCTAACTGTTCCTGATCACTTTCCTCTCCTCTAAGTGCTTCAGAATTGATTCCTTGAGGACCTGCTCCATGATTTTTCCAGGGACTGAGGTGAGGCTGACTGGCCTGTAGTTCCCAGGATCCTCCTCCTTCCCTTTTTTAAAGATGGGCACTACATTAGCCTTTTTCCAGTCGTCCGGGACTTCCCCCGATCGCCATGAGTTTTCAAAGATAACGGCCAATGGCTCTGCAATCTCATCCGCCAACTCCTTTAGCACTCTTGGATGCAGTGCATCCGGCCCCATGGACTTGTGCACGTCCAGCTTTTCTAAATAGTCCTGAACCACTTCTTTCTCCACAGAGGACTGGTCACCTCCTCCCCATGCTGTGCTGCCCAGTGCAGTAGTCTGGGAGCTGACCTTGTTCGTGAAGACAGAGGCAAAAAAAGCTTTGAATACATTAGCTTTTTCCAGATCCTCTGTCACTAGGTTGCCTCCCTCATTCAGTAAGTGGCCCACACTTTCCTTGACTTTCTTCTTGTTGCTAACATACCTGAAGAAACCTTTCTTGTTACTCTTAACATCTGTTGCTAGCTGCAACTCCAGGTGTGATTTGATCTTCCTGATTTCACTCCTGCATGCCCGAGCAATAATTTTATACTCTTCCCTGGTCATTTGTCCAGTCTTCCACTTCTTGTGAGCTTCTTTTTTGTGTTTAAGATCAGCAAGGATTTCACTGTTAAGCCAAGCTGGTCGCCTGTCATATTTACTATTCTTTCTACACATCGGGATGGTTTGTCCCTGTAACCTCAATAAGGATTCTTTAAAATACAGCCAACTCTCCTGGACTCCTTTCCCCCTCATGTTATTCGCCCAGGGGATCCTGCCCATCAGTTCCCTGAGGGAGTCAAAGTCTGCTTTTCTGAAGTCCAGGGTAAGTATTCTGCTGCTCTCCTTTCTTCCCTGTGTCAGGATCCTGAACTCGACCATCTCATGGTCACTGCCTCCCAGGTTCCCATCCACTTTTGCTTCCCCTACTAATTCTTCCCGGTTTGTGAGCAGCAGGTCAAGAAGAGCTCTGCCCCTAGTTGGTTCCGCCAGCACTTGCACCAGGAAATTGTCCCCTACACTTTCCAAAAACTTCCTGGATTTTCTGTGCACCGCTGTATTGCTCTCCCAGCAGATATCAGGGTGATTGAAGTCTCCCATGAGAACCAGTGCCTGTGATCTAGTAACTTCCGTGAGTTGCTGGAAGAAAGCCTCCTCTACCTCATCCCCCTGGTCCGGTGGTCTATAGTAGACTCCCACCACGACATTACTCTTGTTGCTCAGTCTTCTAAACTTAATCCAGAGACTCTCAGGTTTTTCTGCAGTTTCATACTTGAGCTCTGAGCAGTCATACTGCTCCCTTACATACAATGCAACTCCCTCACCTTTTCTGCCCTGCGTGTCCTTCCTGAACAGCTTATATCCTTCCATGACCGTACTCCAGTCATGTGAGTTATCCCACCAAGTCTCTGTTATTCCAATCACATCATAATTCCTTGACTGTGCCAGGACTTCCAGTTCTCCCTGCTTGTTTCCCAGGCTTCGTGCATTTGTGTATAGGCACTTGAGATAATCCGCTGATCGCCCCTCTTTCTCAGTATGAGGCAGGAGCCCTCCCCTCTCACACGCTCCTGCTCGTGCTTCCTCCTGGTGTCCCACTTCCCCACTTACCTCAGGGCTTTGGTCTCCTTCCCCCGGTGAACCTAGTTTAAAGCCCTCCTCACTAGGTTAGCCAGCCTGCTTGTGAAGATGCTCTTCCCTCTCTTTGTTAGGTGGAGCCCGTCTCTGCCTATCACTCCTCCTTCTTGGAACACCATCCCATGGTCAAAGAATCCAAAGCCTTCTCTCTGACACCACCTGCGTAGCCATTTGTTGACTTCCACAATTCGACGGTCTCTACCCAGGCCTTTTTCTTCCACGGGGAGGATGGACGAGAACACCACTTGTGCCCCAAACTCCTTTTTCCTTCTTCCCAGAGCCACGTTGTCTGCCGTGATCCGCTCAAGGTCATTCTTGGCAGTATCATTGGTGCCCACGTGGAGAAGCAGGAAGGGGTAGCGATCCGAGGGCTTGATGAGTCTCGGCAGTCTCTCCATCACATCGTGAATCCTAGCTCCTGGCAAGCAGCAGACTTCTCGGTTTTCCCGGTTGGGGCGGCAGATAGATGACCCAGTCCCCCTGAGGAGAGAGTCCCTGACTGCCACCACCCGCCTCCTTCTCTTGGGAGCGGTGGTCGTGGAACCCCCAACCCTAGGACAGTGCATCTCATGCCTTCCAATCGGCGGAGTCTCCTTCTGTTCCCTTCCCTCAGATGTATCATCTAGTCCACTCTCCGCATTAGTGCCTGTGGAGAGAACATGAAAACGGTTACTTACCTGTATCTGCGTTGCTGGTACATGGACGCTCCCCTTTCTTCTTCTGGAGGTCACATGCTGCCAAATTTCTTCACCGTCCTCCTGTCCCCGCAGTGCAGCCTGCTCTGAATCTTCAGAACATTGTGCCTGTAAAAGCATATCCTGAGGTCTGTCCAGGAAATCTTCAGTTTCTCTTATGCAACGCAGGGTCGATATCTGTTGCTCCAGACCTTGAACCTTCTCTTCCAATATGGAGACCAGCTTGCACTTTGTACAGACAAAGTCGCTTCTGTCCTGTGGAAGAAAGACAAACATGGCATATCCAGTGCAGGTCACAGAATCATAGATCATAGAATCACAGAATATCAGGGTTGGAAGGGACCTCAGGAGGTCATCTAGTCGAACCCCCTGCTCAAAGCAGGACCTAATCCCACAACGCTCATCTGTGACCATTCCGGAAATCCTTCTCACCTCTGCTGCACTGCAGCCAGGTACACAGGAAACAGCCCCTCCCCTTCTAAAGCCCCGGGAATTTTTGATTTCCCATTTCCTGTTTGATCAGCATTGGGAGCATGCCAGCTTGAGCACAGCTAATCATGGAGACTACACGCCCCAAACGCGCTCCAGTCTGGTCTGCACAGGAGGTGGTGGATCTCATCGCTGTGTGGGGAGAAGAGTCTTTGGAGGCAGAGCTCCGATCCAGCAGAAGAAACGCTGACATCTATGCAAAGATCGCTTGTGGAATGGGGGAGAAGGGCTACACGAGGGACAAACAGCAGTGCCCTGTGAAAATAAAAGAACTTCGCCAAGTAAGGCAACAAAGGCGAACAGTCATTCTGGTGCTGAACCCCACACATGCTGGTTCTACAACGAGCTGCATGCGATTATCGGGGGTGACCCTACCAACATCCCCACAAGCAACGTGGATACCTCACAGGTGTGTGAGTCTAGGGACAATAAGGAGGACGATATGGTGAATGAGGAAGAAGAGGAGGAGGAGAATGAGAGATAGGCGAGCGGTGGATCCATTTTCCCTGAGAACCAGGTAATATTTTTAACCCTGGAGCCCTGTGGGTCGCAGGACATCATGGTGGCTGACCGTGATGCCGGGGAAGGCACCTCTGGTGAGTATACAATTACAATCAAAGTCCAGTTAAACTTTAGTGGGCACACACATTTGGTTGTATTGCATGTTTACTGTGAAGAAAAAGCCAGGTGCAAAGAGGCTGCTCCAGCTACGTAGGGGGTGGCTCCCAGAAAAGACGGTTTATGTGGACTGGGATAGTCCGGGACTCCTCCATGGATCTCTCTAGGAACCTCTCATGGAGGTACTCTGCAATCCTTTGCAGAAGGTTTCTGGGCAGGGCAGTCTTATTTCTTCCACCATGGTAGGACACTTTCCTGCGCAACTCCTAAATTAATTCTGCTGGCATCACTGCGGTACCCAGCATAGCAGCGTAAGGACCGGGTCTATACCCAGACGTTTGCAGCATCTCCTTCCTTTCTGCCTCTGTTACCCTCAGGAGACCGATATCGCATAGGCTTGCTGAGGGGAAATGCGGGAAGTGCTCATTAAAAGTGCTCTTACACGGAAAAAAAGGGCATGTAGACCCACCCCCTCACATTCCAGATTGCTAATGTGCCTTTACTGTGCTCGGCCTGGGTCGGCAAGTAGTTTAAAGTGGCTGATAGGGGACTGGAGCCCCACATGAGAGATTCCGCAATTTGGGAGTGAAAACGTTCCCCCCCTCGCCCCATTCGTAAACAGCTTCCTGTGGTGCTATGGGGAAGGGCCATTGTTCGGCTAGCTACCTCTTCTCCCAACATGAGCCTGCCATAAAGTTAATTAAAAGTGCGGTCACCCATGAGCCAAGGCGGGGTGGGGGGGGCGCTACTCACCATGGCTGGAGCAAGAAAACAGCACAGGGAACAGTTACGGATTCTGATTATGTTATGGCTTGCACCCACTGTAATAAGGGTTTCTTTTTTTTTTTTAATGAAAATGGCCTTGCTATGAAAACATTTTATTCATGTACAATGGCTCCTTTATTTTTTCCTATGACTGACAGCAGGAAAGTTTTCCTTTGGCGAGTCCTCAACATCTGAAAGCAGACTTTCCGTGATTAGAAGGAGGAGAAAGAGAACGCGGGAGGACATGTTCACCGAGATAATGAACGCCTCCAGGACAGCTGACACAGAGCTGACAGCATGGAAGATTTCACTTTAGACATGGGCATGGAGAGCAGGAAAGCTTCCAATGAGCAAGAGCATGCGGTGCAGGATGAGATGCTTCGGATTATGAGGAACCAAGCAGACATGTTGAGGCATCTGGTTGAACTGCAGGAACAGAAGCAGGAGGGTAGAGTCCCTCTGCAGCCTCTGGTGGTCAGCCAGCCAGCATCGCCTGGCACAGAATCACCCTCCCACAAGCTTTCCATGAGGTGTGGGTGAAAAGTCCAATATCCCTTTCACTTAAATCAGGGTGGGGAGGGTACAAGGAACAGAATGTACTCATTCACAGACCTTTGATGGTCCAGAATGCGGTGTTATGTTACACAGCTGAAAATGTTTCTCCCGTTCCAACTTTACAACCCCTTTTCCCCAAGGTTACCTTTTTTTTTTTCTGTTCTCCCTCTTTACTTATGTTTGTTAAATAAAGTAAATGGATTTGAGAGATAAATGTTCTTTATTGAATAGAAGCAGTGGGCTTGAGCAGGGGGTTGGCTTTACAGAGACAGTGATACAAGGCAGATGAAGGTTTGGGAAAGCACAGTGCAGACAAGCAGCTCACATTACTGTGACTCATAATTGAAATGGCTTTTCAAAGCCTCGCGGATATGTAGCGCCGCTTACTGTGCTCTTCTTATTGCCCTGGTGTCTGTCTGCTCAAAAATGGCTGCCATGTGATCTGCCTCAACTGCCCACCCCTGTGGAAAATTTTGCCTCTTTTTTCACAGATATTATGGAGCACACAGCAGGCAGCTATAACCATGGGGATGTTCTCTTCACTAAGGTCCAACCTTGTTAGTAAACTTCTCCAGCGCCCTTTTAAATGACCAAAGGCACATTCAACCACCATTCTGCACTTGTTGAGCCTATAGCTGAACCGTTCCTTACTGCTGTCCAGATGGCCAGTGTATGGCTTCATGAGCCATGGGACCAAGGGGTAGGCTGGATCCCCCAGGATAACTATAGGCATCTCAATGTCATCAATGTTAATTTTGGGGTCTGGAAAGAAAGCCCCGGATCGCAGCTTTTTGAACAGACCTAAGTTCCTAAAGATGCATGTGTCATGAACCTTTCCCAACCATCCTATGTTGATGTTGATGAAATGCCCCGTGATCCACCAGCACTTGCAACACCATTGAAAATTATTCCTTTCAGTTCATGTACTCTTTGGCAAGGTGGTCTGGTGCCAAGATGGGGATATACATGTCATCTATCGCCCCACCGCAATTAGGGAACTCCATTGCAGCAAAGCCATCCACTATGTCCTGCACATTTCCCAGATTCACTACCCTTCATAGCATAAGCCAATTAGTGGCCCGGCACACTTGGAGCACAGCAGCTCCTCCAAATTAAAAGGAGTACTTGTGGCACCTTAGACACTAACAAATTTATTTGAGCATAAGCTTTCATGAGCTACAGCTCACTTCATCTGATACATTCAGTGGAAAATACAGTGGGACCTAGAAGTTACCTACTACAGGACAGGCCCAACAAAGAAAATAACAGAACGCCACTAGCCATCACCTTCAGCCCCCAACTAAAACCTCTCCAACGCATCATCAAGGATCTATAACCTATCCTGAAGGATGACCCATCACTCTCACAGATCTTGGGAGACAGGCCAGTCCTTGCTTACAGACAGCCCCCCAACCTGAAGCAAATACTCACCAGCAACCACACACCACACAACAGAACCACTAACCCAGGAACCTATCCTTGCAACAAAGCCCATTGCCAACTGTGTCCACATATCTATTCAGGGGACACCATCATAGGGCCTAATCACATCAGCCACACTATCAGAGGCTCGTTCACCTGTACATCTACCAATGTGATATATGCCATCATGTGCCAGCAATGCCCCTCTGCCATGTACATTGGCCAAACTGGACAGTCTCTACGTAAAAGAATAAATGGACACAAATCAGACGTCAAGGATTATAACATTCAAAAACCAGTCGGAGAACACTTCAATCTCTTTGCTCACTCGATTACAAACCTAAAAGTTGCAATTCTTCAACAAAAAAACTTCCAAAACAGACTCCAACGAGAGACTGCTGAATTGGAATTAATTTGCAAACTGGATACAATTAATTTAGGCGTGAATAAAGACTGGGAGTGGATGAGTCATTACACAAAGTAAAACTATTTCCCCATGTTTATTCCCCCATGGTGCCCCTCCCCCCTGCTCTGTTCCTCAGACGTTCTTGTCAACTGCTGGAAATGGCCCACCTTGATTATCGCTACAAAAGGTTTTCTTCCCCCCCCTCCCCGCTCTCCTGCTGGTAATAGCTCATCTTAAGTGATCACTCTCCTTACAGTGTGTAAGATAACACCCATTGTTTCATGTTCTTTGTGTATATAAATCTCCCCACTGTATTTTCCACTGAATACATCCGATGAATTGAGCTGTAGCTCACGAAAGCTTATGCTCTAATAAATTTGTTAGTCTCTAAGGTGCCACAAGTCTGCCTTTTCATTTTGCGGATACAGACTAACACGGCTGCTACTCTGAAACTCCTCCAAATTGATTCCCCACTGACCGGTAACTATCTGGCATTGCAAGCTTCCAAATAGCGACTGCCACTCGCTTCTCCACTGTCAGAGCAGCTCTCATTTTTGTGATGCTGAACTGCAGGGCAAGGGAAAGCTCTGCACAGAGTTCCTGGAAGGTGGCCTTCCGCATTCGAAAGTTCTGCAGCCACTGCTTGTCATCCCAGACCTGCAAAACAATGCGGGCCCACCAGGTAGTGCTTCTTTCATGGGACCAGAAACTGTGCTCAACAGAGTGCAGCTGCTCTGTGACTGCCAGGAGCAAATGTGGATTGTTTTTTCAATTGCTTGCAGCAGGGCTGCTTGCAGGACATCACTATGTCCTGCGTGGCGGCCCCTACTTCAGCTCTGGAAATACTACAGGAGAAGGCACAAGGTGTTTGAGATGCTTACAGCAAGAGTGCACAGCTGAGCAGGCTCCATGCTTCTGGGATTATGGCGTACGCAGGGCGGTTTTTAAGGCACAAAAACCACTGGGTTGTTTGCCGTTGAGCACAGTGCATCATGGGATGCCGACACAATGTTCCCATTCTTCCCTGCAACAATGTTTTTGTCCCATGACACATTGCACAAACTTACCAGAACACACTGCAGCAAGTTGCACTTGGGATAGCTACCCACGAGGCACTGCTTTGTGCATCCCTGCAGGCACTGCTAGTGAGGATGCACTCCATGGAGACAATGAGCATGGTGTGGCCACGCACAATCGACTTAATTTGGAAGCTCGAGGTCGAATTAGATAAAGTTGACTTAATTTTGTAGTGTAGACAAGCCCTCAGGCTCCATGTGTCTCAGGAGCTTTTGAACAATGCACCCAGCCCTTTATTTTTAACAAAGCTTGGAGGTGGGTATTAATTAGGTAGCACTGGTGGGTTGAACACAGCTTCCCCCGACACTTCCCCACCCCCAGAAGCAACAGTGAACATACACAAATCAAAATGAGTCTGTTATTCAGATGAAACCATCTCACAAGAGTGAGACTGTGGGGCCAGATCAGTAGCTGGTACAAATCAGCATACTCCATTGAAGTCTGGGGGCCAGATCCTCAGCTGGAATAAATCACTCTGGCTCCACTGAAGCCAGTGGCACTACTCTCATTTACCCCGTTGAAAATCCAGCCAAGGATCTGGAGTAATTAATCACCCGCCCACCCAAAAATCTTTTCCCCCACCCCATCCTTTCTTGGTATCACCCTTTCAACCTTTAAGCCAAGTCTCCACCCCTCTAAACAGAACTGCCTTCCTCCCAGAGCCATCCCAAGTTCTGTCTGAGTCTGCATTCCCTGTCTGTATCCAAAGAGCCTTGCTGATTTTCCTTGTTGGACTCTAAGCCCTAATCCACCTCACAGGGCTGGGAGCACTTCGTGTGATGTGACAGATGTGAAACCAGCTGGGGAAGCCCTGGTGCTGTTTCAGGCAAGCAGCAAATAGAAAATAAATGCAGCCTGGACCATCTCCCTGCCAAAGCAGGATTGCTGCCAAGCTAGACGTTCTTGACTCTTTTAGCCTCTCTGTATAAAGCAGCGTTTCCAGCCCCTCTGCTCATTTTGGTTGCTCTTCTCTGAACTCCCGTTTGTTTCTATCGCCTTGGTAACAAGGTGCCAAGAACTCATGGGAATCAGATAAGTGTGATTCTACCAGCACTGTTTAGATGGAGACAACTTACTATTATTTGTGTTACAGTACCGCCTCGAGGCCTTCACTGAGATTAAGGCTATGTGCCGTACACACACACAGAGTAAGGCTATGCCTACACTTAAAATGCTGCAGTGGACATGCAGCTGTGCCACTGTAGCGCATAACTGTAGACACTACAGCAATGAAAGGGGCTCTCCCATCGCTGTAGTAAATACACCTCCCTGAGAGGCAGTAGCTAGGTTGACAGACGAATTCTTCCATTGACCTAGCACTGTCTACATAGGGACTTAGGTCAGCTTAACTACGTGGCTCTGGGGTGTGGATTTTTTTCACCTCTGAGTGACATAGGTGGATCAATCTAATTTTCTAGCATAGACCAGCCCTGAGAGACAGGTCCTGCCCAAAGAACTTGCAGTCTCAATTGACAAGAGAGACAAAGGCTGGGGAGAGGAACAAAGGGGAAATGACTTCCCTAAGATCATTCAGCAGGTCAACGGCAAAGCTGGGAATATAAACCTAGTCTCTTCATGCCCAGGATGTCATGCAATCCACTAAATCATGTTGTCTTCCCCTGCTTTCTTGTTCTATTATGTTCAGGACCCTACCAAAATCACGGTCAATTTCATGGTCATAGGACTTTTAAAATCGTAAATTTCATGATTTCATCTATTTAAATCTGAAATGTCATGGTGTTGTAATTGTAGGGGTCCTGACCCAAGAGGACTGTGGGGCAGTCAAAAGGTTATTGTAGGAAGGTTGGCTGCCAGCCGGGCACCCAGTTCTGAAGGCAGAGCTGCCGCCAGCAGCCATGCAGAAGTAAGGATGGCATGGTATGGTATTGCCACCCTTACTTCAGCACTGCTGCCTTCAGAGCTGGGTGGTCGGAGAGTGGTGGTTGCTGGCCAAGGGCCCAGCTCTGAAGGCAGCAGCGCAAAAGTAAGGGTGGCAATACCATACCATGCCATCCTTACTTCTGCATGGATGTGGCGGCACTGCCTTCAGAGCTGGGCACCCGGCCAGCAGCCACCGCTCTCCAGCCACCCAGCTCTGAAGGCAGCGCAGAAGTAAGGGTGGCCATACTGTGACCCCCCCTACAATAACCTTGTGACTCCCCCACCTCCTCTATTTGGGTTAGAACCCCCAGTTTGGAAAACGCTGGTTTCCCTCATGAAATCTGCATAGTATAGGATAAAAGTACACACAAAAAACAAATTTCACAGTCCGTGACGTGTTTTTCATGGCCGCGAATTTGGTAGGGCCCTAATTATGTTGTACCTAATGGCTAAAGCATGGGCTGGGACTCAGGATCCCTGAGTGCTATTCCTGCCCCTGACACTGGCCTGCTGGGTGACAGTGAGCAAATCATTTCAACCGCTCCATGCCTCAGTTTCCCCATCTGTAAAATGGGGATAACAACACTGACCTCTTCTGTAAAGTACTTTGAAATCTATGGATGAAAAGCACTTTAGTGTATAAGAGCTAGATATTATTATTGTTACACTGTATTCACCTTTTTTGCTGTCCTGTCACATGGCAAACTCTTGTCTAATTTCCTGTCCACTCACACTCCTAAATTTCTTGATGCTTTGTTTTAATCAAATTACTTATCCCGTTAAATGTATTAGACTTCATTTCTCTACTCCAAGTCTCATTTATTTTTATTCTAATCTCATGAAGTCCCTTACTGTTTACATCTTTTGCATGAATGAGTCAAGTTTTTCAGTGAAAGCCTTAAGAAGCTCAGTCTCTTTAGTTTATACAAGAGAAAGTGAAAAGGTGACTTGATCACAGTCTATACATACCTACATGGGGAGAAGATTTCTGATGGTAGACCGTTTATTAATCTAGCAAAGACTGCAAGATCAAGTGCCTGGAAGTTGAATCTAAATAAAGTCAAGTTGGAAATAAAGTGCAAATTTGTTAAAATGATGTAATTAACCATTGGAACAATTATCCAAGAATGTGGTAGATTCTTCCATCACTTGAAGTCTTCTAATCAAGAATCAACCAGAAGTTATGGGCTTAATGCCGGAATCACTTGGTGAAATTCTGTGGCCTGTGTTATACATTAGGTTGGATGAGTGGCCACTTATCTGTGATTCTATAACCACTGCATTCACCCATTTAGACAGTCATTTCTCATTCATACCTCTCCATACATTAGAATGGACAGGGCCTGAATCTCATCCTACTAAGGCCCCTTTCTGTCATGCCAGCCACAGCCACTTTAAGGCCTATTTACATTGCCAGCATGATGATTGTAAATGGACCTTTGAATAAACGAAAATCAGCACAACACTATCCAAATATAAATTCATCAATAAAACCAAAACAAATAATTACCTATCCACAATCATAAAAAGGAATTGAGAGTGAGATGTGCTTTACTGTAGCTTTTTTGTTCAGCGTTTGCAATGTCAAATTGAAGTTAGAAATGACAGCACTGTGTGATTGAATGGATCAAAGGTACAGTTGGAGAGGAGATGACAATTGGTTTTGGTATAAAGGGATAACTCAGCTGTGTGCCCTCATATATTTGCCCAGCTCTCACCCTTTCCCCAGCTCTGTTTATCATAACCCTTTCTGAAAGAACGTAATCAGAGCTACATCTCCTTTATAGTGCCTGGGTGCGGATCGCTTTGATCACTGTGAAGCGTGGCATTGTGCTCATGATCACTAAACCCCACCTTTGAAGTTGGGGGTGGACGTGCTGCTTTGCTGGGAGAGTAACAGAGAGAACTTAAACACTTTTGTTTTCTTTCCAATTGTTGTCTGTCATGCGCAGAATAACAAGTGCAAGCCAGGGGAAGGAAGAAGGAAAGATTTCAGTGCTGCCTGGCTCCCAGTGTCAGAGAGTGAATCCTGGCACACAGCCTTGCGAGAAGGGCAGGGTAATGAATCTTGGCATTGACGCTATGCTTATCCCCCCTTCTATCTGAATCCTGGGCAAGTCCACACTGGAGCCAGATTGGCTGCTGGCGTAACTGGGAGCAGTAGTTACTAGCGTGTTCCATGTCATGAAATCGCTTCTTCACAGCGCCGGTGCTAGCAGATGACACTGAAGCCCACAAAGCAGCATCCTGGAGTTTCACACAATCGCTAAAACTCTCACACTGAGAATGGCTCTCTGCAGTTTTTCCTAGTGGCCCCATTGAAGTTACCATTTACCTCAGCGGAGGGTCCAACCCAGCATCTCCACGGATCACATTTGGTAAGTCAGGGCTCCCTCTCTCTGGGCATGGTTCAAACAATTCCCATTGACTCAACAGGCTTTGGCGCAGAGCCTTTGCAGTGAAGTGAATGGGAGTTGAGGGAATTCACTATCGTGCAGGACAAAGCCCTATACGGTTGTTTTCGGAGCCATGTTCCCCAATTCTCAGTTATACTAAACCCTGTATATGCCATGCTGACAGTGTAAGTGATGTACCATGCTCCAAGGCCTCATTGCACAGTCAGAGAGGTAGGAAAGGGCTTTACCATTAAATGAGAATCAAGGCTGTAGACTTTTTATGTCACAGCCCAGGGGTGTGTTGTGAAAAGGATGTTGATCAAAGGTTCTGATGCAGCTGGGATTCAGAGGGCGGTTACCTTATAAAAACCAAACACAGCCCGCTCCTATGACAATAAAGAGAATGATAATATCAGCTTCTTACATGGGACTATCCATCCTTTAAATAATTGTAATTTGTAGCGTCTCATGGTATAACATCATGTGCTGTGGTCCTGGCATGTCAGCCATGCTGTGCTTTTCTTTTCAAAAATCAGTTGTTACATTTGTCATCACTAATTACGCTTGCACAAAACCATCCGGATAAAGGGCGGCAGTGTAGCTCCCCCCCAGTCTTTGTGAAGTTTCCCCGCATTAAATATTTAACTTTGTGCTCTTTTTAGACAGACACCCTGGAAACCACAGGCAGCTTCATCTGTTTTAAGGACAGTAGGAGTCTTCTTTTTTCAACTGCAAAAGTATAATGATGGCATAAAGCAAGAGCAGTAACTTCAAGAAGGCGGCAGCGCGGAAGACAGCATGTAGATACACGCGCATAACGTGTGTGAACATGTGTAAGTTAACAGGTAGACATACACATTACACGGGTGAGCATGTGTATAGTATATGTGTATATTAGAGCTGGTTGAAATTTTTCACCTAAAATATTTGCCTGAAGAAACACTGGGTTTGTCAAAAATCAAAATTTTTAGAGGAAAATGTCGATGCCCATGACACAGAAGGTAGTGTTGCCTAGTGGACAACGCACTAGACTGGGTCTCAGAAGACCTGTGATCTATTCCCAGCTCTGTCACTGGCCTGCTGGGTGACCTTGGCAAGTCGCTTCACCTCTTTGTGCCTCAGTTTCCCCATCTCTAAAAAAATACTCCCTTGGAGCTGTGTATGAAAAGCCCTACATCAAAGCTAGCTATTGAAAAATGAATTTACTATAGCAGGAAAATTTTGAACAAAGATTTTGTACAGTTGGAATTGACAATTTGAAAGATTGAGTTTAGAATCAACATTTGGACATTTTGAAAGATAAAAAGAAACATTTTGTGCCAGCTAAAAATGTTGAAATTATTCATTTAGCCATTGCAGAAGCAAAATTGTTCTGATCTCTTTGTTGCATTCAGACATTGGCTATTTTGACTTTTTGTCTGGTTTGGGATGAAGACAAATGCTGAAATATCACAATTTCCCACAGGGCGGAAACTCGGTTTTCTGAAAAGCTCTGTACTGAAATATGATCAACAATGAAAAATGTTCTTCTCAATAGAAAACCAGGGCAATTTAAAAATAGGAATTCTTTTCCAACTTGTCTTGGAAAATACTTATGGTTCCCCAGCCAACCCTGGTCCTGATGAACTGCATTGCTGCAGGCTGGCTCTGACACCTCCCACCGCGGGTGGCCAGCTAACTCTGGGGCTCCTTGTCCTAGGTGGGTGGAGGGCTGTAGTTGGCGTGCTGGCCCCTGGTGCTGTCAGCCCTGGGCTGGAGGTGGGATGTGGCAGGAAGCAGCCAGCCTAGCTAGGTGCCTTGCTGGGGCTGCTCTGCTCCCTGGCTGGGAGAGCTCTAGTCCCAGGGTTCTGGCTACAGGGATTCGGCCTGCTGCTCCTTATTTGGGAGAAGGCAGGAGGGGCTCTAGCTACTCATCCCTGCCTTCAGGGCAGGTGCTCTGCCTATTTGTCCAAGTCTATGGCCATGGGCAGGCTGAGGGTTGGGGCAGGCCTCGGAGCCTGGCCACGTCTGAAGAAGGCAGAGGCCAGCACAGTGCAGCAGCAGCCTGGGCAGGGCTCTCTATGTGGGAATTCACACAAACAGGCTGAACCCTGCTTGACCTGCACCACTCAGCGGACACCAGGAGCCAGGCTGGGGGCACTGCCCTACAGTGCTCTCAGTGCAGCCTGTCCAGCCCGCCACTCAGGCCGGGCACGGCAGGCTCGGCAAGCAGCTATGATTGAGAGCACTCTCAGCCAATCAGATTGCAAGGTGAGACACTGCACTCAGGAGATGAGGCCTCACTGTGGCTGCCAACCTCAGCCAACCAGCGTTGTGATTGAGGTGAATTCTGACTGGGCGAGGAAACTGCCACTCAAAGGAAACCTGGTCATCAGCTAACTGCTGAGCACAGGCTGTCTCACTTGCTGTCTGATTGGCTGAGAGCTCTTCCAGTCACACTCCAAGCAGGAATGTTGGGCTAGCAAGACTGTATAAAAGCACCAGTCTCCCATGGCAGTAGTGAGGCTGTGGTGTCAGGGCTCTGGCTCAGGGAGCTGTTTTTCAGGTAAATCATTAATTTCAAAGCACGTCTTATTTTTGTGTCTGGTTGCTTGTTTGGAAGTCAGGAGGTGACCTCTTTGGTTGCCATGCATTTCCCCCTTGATCAGTTAAGGGATATTTTTCACTGGTGGGGTTTTGTCATCTTCTTGTGGCACAAAACTTAAATAAAGCCTCTGTAAAACAAGCAGTAAGTTGTCCTAAATGGCAACCACCTTCCTGGGAGCAGCTGTGGAAACTGAGATGGGGCTGTCATCCGTTGTAGCTACTGTCATCCCCTCCTCCCTTCACCACACAGTTGGCTGTGGTCAGAGATCTGTCAGTCTTCCTTCGGGCATGGAAGTGCCATGGCCTCTCTGCGATGTCTGCAGTGCTCTAGTCCAGCAGGGTGGCTGAGCTGATGTAGCATCTCTGGGTGAATGATTCAGGGGGGAGACTAATGAGGAAAATGCAGGGGATAGGCAATGGATGTGGGGAGATATGGTGGGAGAATGGGAGTGGGACAACCACCTCTCTACCCTAGGCAGGAAGGAGAATAGGATGGTTTGCTCCCCAGCCCTAGGGGAGAGGGTCAGGGTGTTTTCTGGGGTCACTGGCTCCTCTTTTGTAAGAGCTGACAAACAGGCATGTTTCCCTCCATCAGCCCAGTCAGATGCTCAGACTCCACCCACAGGATTCACTTTCCTGACTTGTCCAGTCCCTTTCTATACTATGATTGCTCTCTAAGGCCAGTTTGGGCTAAGCCACTAGATGGTGCTTTTGCAGCCCAGTAATGGAACAAGGAATCACCTCCTGGGCTAATGATGTTGTGCCTGATTGGCAGAGGTGTGAGCATCTGCAGCTTCCACTGACATCAGCAGGTGAGTCAGACCCTTTAGTTTAAGTGAAGCCTTCTCCTGCTCGCAGGGGATGCTCTGAAACGCTCTTGCACCTGGCTGAGGATTCAGCCACGCACCAGGGAGCCTTGCCTGGCTCTGACAGCAACGTGCCATTCCAGGCTCCTGGCAGAGTGAAAGGGTTGTGAATGACAAGCCACCATGTATCATGTCTCTGTCACGTTTGTTGTGCAGGCTGCTTTTCAGGTTTTTTTTTCTCTCCGTTCCTAATACATCTTGTTCACTGCCATGGGACTGGTTTCAGATGGCTCTTTGGGAATGTGCTGAGGATGGGTCAGAGGTGAAACTACCAGCTCAGAGTGGTGCTTTACAGTGGGCCTCCTGTGTGCAGATCTAGCCTCTAGGGCAGATGGGTGCAGCAGAGGAAACATATTGGTCCAACCACTGCCTGCTCCGAGCAGAAATCTGGGCTCTTGCCTAGTAAGTGAACGAGCTACAAGCCTTTAGTGCTGGCAATGTGAGAAATTAGAAAAGAACAGCTACCAAGTCACCTGTGTAAAAGATGCCCCTGCAACGTACTAATTTACTCTATCTATTATGGAGGTTGTTAGACTGGATGAGCATAGAAGCTCCCTCCTGGGCTGACAATGGGAGTCTCCATATGCTTTGAAGGGTTTGATCAATGGCTTCCTCTTTCAGGAAGTACCATGTTAAAAATACACAGTAAAAAGACCGTAGCATTTCAGAGACTACATACACTATTAGGCCATGTCTACACTAGGAGCCCTATCCAGCATAGCTGTACTGCCACAAATTCAGTGTTGTTAGTATAACTGTATCTGCAGTTGAGGCTTTCACCAGCACAGCTATGTCGGTCAGGGAGTGCACCTATTCCCACCCCTGACTCACATAACTATGCTGGCAGATGTTTGTAGTGTAGACATGGTCTCAGTAAAAGAATTCTTTACAGATATTTGTGAATTATGACACAGCCCACCTGTGAAGTGCTATTGTTCCCATTGGACGAAGGGAACTGGCACACAGAGAAACTAAATGACTTGCAAAAGGTCACTAAGCAAATTGGGGGGAGAGCTGAGACAAAGAGTTAGGTCTCTTGACTTCCATCCATACGGCTATTCTTCCCCTACAAAATACGCATAGTGCCACTAAATCTGTGCAATGAGATGCTGTATGTTCAATAATAAGTAGTGCAAAGTAAAGCAAACTGGAACAGTGAACTCTTCTGTAACAAAATATATTTGCAATTTCCCCTTCTGGTGCTGTGCAGTGTTAGGACCCTACTGTAAAACTAGAACAGGACCTACGTTTTTCAACTGAAATTTTCCTGACAAAGAGGAGGGTTTTATCACAATCTAAACGTCCTCAGGAAAATGCAAAACACTTTGTTTCTAATCAACACTTCGGGATTTTGAAATGTCAACGTTTCTAAGCCGAACATTTTGATTCCAATTGACATTCACTTTTAGACATTTCCAAAGTGAAATCTTCTGGAACTTACTGATGTGCAAAAAAAAATGATATTTTCACTTTTCATCCTGTTGCAGGCTGAAGACAAAAGGTTGTAAGACTGGAATTTCCTAGGGGATGAACATTGCATTTTGTGAAAAAGCTCTAATAAAAATGTGTGCACACATACATCCCACACAAACATACCCGTATGGTAAAGCTTGAGAGCACGTCCTCATTGCAGCAGAGAGTGCACGTACACTTTTGCATTCTCAGAATGAAGGAACTGAAGAGGTGAATGGGAATGCTTGCACCTCTAATGACCTGATTTCAACCCATGATTCAATTGTAGGTGCAAACTGCAGGTGGAAAAGGGAGACTGCTGACTTCGGCTGAATGCCTTTGTCAATTTTTGATCAAAATTGACATTCCTTCAGAATGTACTGATTTTTGACAAATCAGCATTTTCGGATGGAAACACGTCTAAGGACATTTTTCCAACCAGCTCTTGATCAGAGAATCTCTGAAATCCTTACTGATGATGGGTATAATGTGATACCAGTCGGCTCTACAGCTAGGCAATGCAGAACATAGGTAGGGTCCTACACAGGGAGGTTCATGACATCACAAAGTCTCATAACATCAGAGACCCATTCTCCAGTGTATGCTTCCTTTATGCTGAGGAGGGGGTAAAATATATTTAAAAGTAGACCATTATGGAGCCTTACATTCATTAAGTTTTGACCACTAATGGTTGCAGTGAATGGGCTACCATGCTGGATTTTCAGGACACATAAGAGAAAGGAGCATCTGAACACAAACTATGCTTGACTGATAACACAGAACACAAAGGATATTATAAACCCCTTTCCATTAGCTTCTAGGAAATGGTTCTGCAGGGATTGATGTGTTGAAAACCAAGGAGCTTGTCATAATAGTTCGTAATACATTCAAGAATGATCAAGTATTGTAGCATGTGATTTGAAGGTGCGTGTGTGGGTGTGGCAAATTTCTCAGCCCACAATGGCTGTCTGGAGAGAGGTTTCCTATTATAGTTACCAACATGACAGTGGAATAGGTAGAAGTCCATCCCAATAACACAGCTATGGACCTGTTTAGTGACAGCTAATCAAAGACTATGAGGAGGGAGGAAACTCTGTTTCCATGGAAACATGAAGTCATGGCTTTGAGGTGCAGCATGTTAATACTGCCTCATCTCCACTGAAAAGGATGGGAGGCCATGGTGATTCTTGCCTGGGGAACTCTGTTTCCATGGAAACATGGAGACATCACTGTACAGTGTGTGACGTAGTCATCTCCATTGAAGGAGTTGAGAAATCACATCAACGGTCACGGTGGTGCAAATTTTCAGGACCAAATCTTGCATTTATTTAGGTATGCTAAAAGATGCATGTTGTATAGCAGCCTGAAATGGAAGGGGGACCCACAAACATTTTGGGAGAAAGCAAATGCAGGCTCTATAGAATCTCTAGCCTGGGACAACAAAGACCTTATAGTGTCATGTGTTGAAGAGATATGGATTACCACTATAAATCTGAGCTCCTCTCTGCATGCAGTTCACATTCTGCATGCTGGGCTTGCAAAACTGTATTACGATACATTCACCTTAGGTATATTTACATACTTTAAGAGGTTGTTATCCTGACATAGTTGGAACACTTTACCATACAGCTGAACTGTCTTAGTCTCTTATGATTAGGCTTGGAGGATTAGATTTTTATCAGTAAATTTCAGTAAACATCCATTTCACTGTACGCACAAACTGAAAAAATGTACATTTCTGTCAATGGGAATAGATAGGCAAAGGAAGAAAAATGCTTCCTGAGAACTTAAGAGTTTGATGGAAGGATATTTACTTTGTATATGTTGACATGTGATGTTTTTGTGGTTGCATAGCTTTAACTTCTTGCATCTCATAATCCATTGTCATTAACAAATTATTGTCTGATCCCCCCCCCCCCCAATTGAAAATCGAAAATCGATTAAAAATAGAAAAAAATACTTAAAAGTAAACACTGACAATTGAATTCTGCCAAGGCTACTTATGATACATGTAAGCCTATAATGCTGCATTCCTGATAGCACATTGACCACACTGTCAGGGTGCCAAAGGTGCCATGTTTGGTTACTGCCAAGCCATATGGGAAAAGAGATGCATGAAGTCAGAACCATGTCATGACAGCAGAGGTTACAGGTACTGAGGCTGCACATGCTACAGTTGTCCTATCTGCCTCAGCCAGGCATGCTGGGCAATGCTGCAAGACTATCATTCCACCCCAGCCCTGGGATTTTCATCAGTGCATAAGAAACACACGAAAACTGATGCATCATAGGACTAACTTACACCTGGGGCCTAACGCCTTTATTGCATTTGCTTTTCTGAATTAGGTCCTTTGGAGTCTAGCGTGAAACGTAACTGAGGCTTGACAATGGTGAATGTGTAGTATTATTGTTGTGGTTGCTCCTAGGAGCCTTAGTCGTGGACCAACACCCCATTGAACTAGGCACTGTTCAAACAGAACAAAATGACAGTCCCTGTTCCGGGGAGCTCACAAGCTAGAGAGACAAGGCACACAAACAGTGGGGTACACAGAGGTATAGGAAAGTGAAGTGACTTGCCCAATGGACATTGCAGGTCAATGGGAGAGCAGCAAACAGAACCCCTGACTCCCAAACTAGTGTGTCTCCTTCATTATTTAGACAGAGTGAAACAGCTTCCAACAGAGAGTTAGTGGCCGCAGAGAATGAGTGCGAATGATGCTGTAGTAGGGTTACCAACTTTCTGATTGCAGATAACGGAACACTCTTGCCCTACCCCCTGCTCTGCCCCCTTCTTAGGCCCCACTCCCACTCACTCCATCCCCCTCCCTCTGTTGCTCACGCTCCCCCACCTTCACTCACTTTCACTAGGCTGGGGCAGGGGTGCAGAAGGGAGTGAGAGCTCTGGCTAGTGATGCAGACTCTGGGAAGGGGCTGGAGCCGGGGCTGAGGGGTTTGGGGTGCAGGAGAGGGCTCCAGCTAGGGCTGCAGGCTCTGGGATGGGGCTGAGGGGTTTGGGGTGGAGGAGGGGGTTCCAGGCTGAGGCCAAGGGGGTTGGAGGGTGGGAGGGGGCTGGGGGTGGGGGTAGGGGGTTGGGGTGAAGGAAGGGGTGTGAGGTGCAGGCTCCAGGAGGGAGTTTGGGTACAGGAGTGGACTCAGGATTGGGGTGCAGGAGGAGGCATGGGATGCGGGCTCCAGGAGGGAGTTGGGGTGTGGGAGGGAGCTCAGGGTGCGGGCTCCGGGCTGTGCTTACCTCAGGTGGCACCCAGAAGTGGCCATCATGTCCCACCAGCTTCTAGTTGGAGGCCCGGCCAGGTGGTGCTGCACAGTGCCCCCATCAACAGGTGCCACCCCCATAGCTCCCATTGGCCATGGTTTCTGGTACTCGGGGGTGTGGGCAGTGCACTGAGCCCCCATGGCTGTCCCTCTGCCTAAGAGCCGGACATGCCAGCCACTTCTGGGAGCTGCGCAGAGCCAGGACTGGCCAGGAGCCTGCCTTAGCCCCACTGCGCTGCTGACTGGACTTTTAGTGTCCCCATCAGCAGTGCTGACCGGAGCCACCAGGGTCTCTTTTCGACTGGGCATTCTGGTCAAAAACCGGACAAGTGGCAACTCTATGCTGTAGCCTGGTGGGTAGGGCATCCACCAGGGAGGTGGGAGATCCAGGCTGCACTCCCCCGCTTCAGTAACTCTCTTTCATTATTTATCTGCTGTGGAACATCTTCACCAGTGGACACTGAGGGAGCCCCACCTCAAAATATCCCATAGCTGACATATAGGTGGGATATGTGGGGTCAAGTACGCCCCAGACTTCTGCTCAGCCTGCAGAGGGAGAGGAGCTCTGTCCTTTTCTCACTGTGCCAGCCCCCAACACTAGGGGTGCTGGAGGTGTTGCTGCACCTGCTGGCTTGAAGTGGTTTCCATTGTATAAAGGGTTTACACAGTTTGGTTCAATAGTTCTCAGCCCCTGCCCCCCCCCCCACTATAAAATTGTTCCAGCACCTTTGCAGCCGGGCCCAGGCCGGGACTGGAGGGGGCAGGATGGAGCTGAGGGTAACTGCTCCTCTGCTCTGTGCGGTGAAGTGGTTGCCTGCGAGAGCCTAGCTGGAGAGATGGCAGTGGTGGCGATGGCCTGCCCCCTCTGCTCTCTGTCCGGTCCCAGCTTCTGGAGACGGGCTGAGTGAGCTGGGGGAAGATGGGGGCTCGAGCTCACTTCAGCCCCTGTCCCTGGCAGGAAGTGATGGGGGCCACAGAAGTTCCTCAGGTGAACAGAAGATAGTAGGAAGGGCCTATTCATGTCATGAGGAGTCTTTCTGTTGACTTCAGTGCATTTTGGATCGGAACCTCCGTCTTTATGTAACACATCTGAAACAGCTGGGACCTCAAGCTTATTTTGCTCAGTAAACACCCTCACTTCCTTTTGAATCATGGGCAAAAATTTGAATATGGAAGCATGCCCTCTATTTTGTTGGATCAAATGCAACGTATTTCAATCCTAAATCACACAACTGTTGTCTGGCATTGGCAAAGCCTTGTTTTGGAGTTGGCAGACATCTAGGAATCTATTCCTCTTGCAACAGTTCAAATTTGATCTTTGACTCCTAAGGATTCACAGGCTGCAAAAATAGCCCTGGGGAGTTTAGAATCGGCATTTTTTTCTCCCTGACATTCATGCAGCTGCAATGTAGGTAACTGGTGCCCAGTCATCTTTCCAGCCAAGGAGACCCAGAAGCCATTGTGCAAAGAAAAAAAAGTCAGCCCCTGCTCTCCATATTCTAAGACAGAACAGCTCCACTTGGGCTCATCATTCTAGCTTTATCAAGCTCCATTTTGAATTGTGTTACATTTACCATCTTTCTATCACCAAAAAGAAGCTTCAGAAAAGAAGGAATCTGGGATGTGATGTTAATAGCGAGTGCTAACTTGATCCCGTGTTGCCATTGCTAATGATGTCTGGTTGATCTGGGATCTGTCACCCAATGCCAGATGTTAAGCTGTGTGTGTAAGATGTACCGTGATGTGGTGCATGCGTCTTTTCCCTGGGTTCCTGCTGCTTGAGGCTGGAAAACCATAGATGAACGCAGCAATTAGCTTGTCTGTTATGAACCTCCCCCCTGCTGCAGCTCCAAGAATGCAGTCTAGTAACACGATGCAGCAGCGTATCCCATCCAGACAGTTTCAAAGACAAATCAAGGATCACCGGGAGGGGAGGGGGACAACTTTGAGCACTCCCCAACATCTACTCAATGCATCTTGGGGAATGGAGTTTGCCATTCAGAGTTAATATCACCAGTTACAATGCTTCACAAACAAAGGTTTGTTTCCAAAAAGAGAATAAAACAGGATTCAGGAAGGAAGGCGAGCCAAATAACACATGCTGCTAGAGAGGAATCAAAACCCGCATTTGGGGAGGTAGGTCATCTTAGGTTTCAGCAAAGTGCTTTTATTTAACGATTACATCAACAAAATGGTGGATGAAACCAGATTCAATCTCTTCTGCAGAGAACTTCAACTCTGTCTCCCTCTAGACTACTTTTACTTCCTGTTAGATACTCACAGCGTCGACAAGATGGCACTATGTTACACCAACAAACCCTGACGGTTAACGATACTCTGTGCAAGTTCACGATTCTGTCTCATTTTATGGCTTTTAGAATGATGGGTCCAGTATAGACCAGAACCAAGGAGAAAATGCACTGGTTTTCTTCATTTAACCAAGTTAACAAAATAAGAGAATTCACACCCAGGTGAGCCCCCACTATTCCATCGTTTAATGAAACATGTGTGGGCTTTTCCTACAGTAGGAAAATTAGTACCTGTTTTTCAGGCCTGGTGCAGCTACATAAGAGGTACCAATGATGTAAGCAGATATGTAGACAGGGTTCAGACATTGAGCAGTTAGTGCTCTAAAACACTGCCAAACACACCACCATCCTCCCTGTCTTTATGTCTAGGCCCTCTCCAAGGCCTGAACCTTCTTCCTCCACCACCTCATTAGGATCCAACCCCCGCCCCTCTCCCGACACCAAAAGCTCTCAACCGTACACTGGTCGCCTGTTTCAGTTATTGGAACTTCCTCCTCTGCAGTGGCTTCACCCATAAATCCAGCTGCAAAATTCCTATCATGTTGACCCTGTCAATCCTCAGTTTGAACCCCTTTGCTGGTCTCCCATTCTCTATTGCATCAAGGTAAAGGCTCTGTACAGCTCTTCCCCGCCCATCATCACTTTTTGCATTGCCCACCTAGTCTGCTCCACTAATGATATCACACTCAATATTCTTTTTCACACAGCTTTCTCCAGGTTCCCTTCTAAGTTGCCTTTATGACTGGAACTATCTTCCCAAACTAGGCTGCAAGCTCAACATCCTCTCCACGTTCAAGTCCCTGCTCATGACCACCTTCTCCATGAACCTACAAGAAGTTAGCCAGTTAAGCTCTCCGCTCACAACTCCACCAGGCTGCACACTAATAACCTCATGATCATACTGCCATTGCTGGGTCCATCACCTTTACGATTGTGATAGCTGGCCATGGACAACGCTAGGCTCCTCAGTGGAGTTGACCATGATTGGTTAACATTTTCAAAGAGGACAGTCTGGGGGGTGGCTTAGAAGCTAGACACTTATTCAGAACTTCCAAACATGTTTGGCGGCAGGCCCTCAGCCAGTTCTTGGGGGTGGATGACATTTCAGGAAAATACCCCTTTGGTCTTTAATTTCTCCAGGGCCATCTCAGCCTGAGAGAGTCTGGGTGCTCAGATGCAATCCGATTTGATCACTTGAAGTTATTCACGCATGGGGGGAAAAAAATAAAAATCAGTTATTAGTATTTACTCCAAGCTAGCGCAAACCCAACCGTTTCAGTCCCCCTAGTGTCGCCAGCGAGAGCCTTTGGTATTTGTAAACCTGTTTCCAGCACAAAAGTGAAAAAAATCTTTGAAGCTGCCCCACACCATGCAGTGAAGGTCCTCTGGCTCCACATGGGGTAGAGAAGCCAGTCTCGTTCACAAGGTAGAACAAACTGGATGGAATGGGTAGCAGCAAATGACAAGACACTGGACCATCCTGCCTGACAGGATGCAGGCCTGTTTGCTGACACGTGGAACAAGCCCACAACGAATACGACAGCAGCCGCAGCAGTGGAACATTAAGAAAGAAGGGCATGGATTTTCAAAAATGGAGGTCCTAAAGTTAGGCTCCTAAGTCCATATTTAGGCACCTAATTAAGTGGCCTGATTTTCAAAAGAGCAAGCATCCAGTGGCTCCCAGGAAGGCAGCTGGCGGCTCTGAAGAAGTATAGTCGGGGCCGCCAATGAGCAATAAAACCAGAATCCATCCCTTATGGGGAAGGAGAGAACTCCCCAACAGATAAATCAGTGCCCTGGATGTTTCCAGAATTGTGACATGCCAGCAGGGGACAGTCTATAGCGTAAATGTAAACCAATAGTGTCCTCTGGTGGTGAAGAGAAAAAAAAAGTATAGGTCTCAGGTAAAGATAAAATTTTTCCTCTTAGTACTCTTCCCCACCCCCTGCCCCATTTAGACTGGATTATGCCAGTGCCACAAAAGGAACGAAAGACTGAGAAGAGAGGGTTGTAGGATCACAGAGCTCACTCAGGAGCCCTCCAGTACCTACCACACACATGCCATTTAACCCTGTTGAGCACCAACTAATTTCCCTCCTCCTATCATGGCTCTCTGTTCCCCACTGCCCAACACACACACAACAATAAAGGGACTGCAGTGTCAATGACAGTGCTCACTTGGTGCTTCTTCTGCTACAATTTTCACAAGGCGGCTTCCTCAAAAGATTTCTTCCTGAGTTAGCGAGATCTGTGAGGTTCCAAGGGTAAAATATTTCCCAGGATGAAATCCAGGAATTCCACACACATCCCAGACAGATCACTCAAGTCTTCTGTAACACACTACAGTCTGTGGCAGGGACCCAAACTAGAATCTTCAGCATCAAAAATACAGCCCTCTTCCACTTGAGCTAAAAGAGAGCTGCTTTACCTAGGGCCTGGCACATGATAAATATCTTTTCCCATCACCCCAGACCCAAACCTGCTACCAGAGTCAGTTCTGAGTAGATAAATCAGTCAAACAAGCACTTGGGCAGCTCATCAGTACCCAGCAAATTGGAAGATCCTTTGCCTCCGAAATACCTGAGAGCTGCCCTGATATGGCATGAGATTTTAACAGTAGAATCATAGAATGATAGAATATCAGGGTTGGAAGGGACCTCAGGAGGTCATCAAGTCCAACCCCTGCTCAAAGCAGGACCAATCCCCAATTAAATCATCCCAGCAAAGGGCTTTCTCAAGCCTGACCTTAAAAACTTCTAAGGAAGGAGATTCCACCACCTCCCTAGGTAACGCATTCCAGTGTTTCACCACCCTCCCAGTGAAAAAGTTTTTCCTAATATCCAATCTAAATCTCCCCCACTGCAACTTGAGACCATTACTCCTTGTTCTGTCATCTGCTACCACTGAGAACAGTCTAGAGCCATCCTCTTTGGAACCCCCTTTCAGGTAGTTGAAAGCAGCTATCAAATCCCCCCTCATTCTTCTCTTCCGTAGACTAAACATCCCCAGTTCCCTCAGCCTCTCCTCATAAGTCATGTGTTCCAGTCCCCTAATCATTTTTGTTGCCCTCCGCTGGACACTTTCCAATTTTTCCACATCCTTCTTGTAGTGTGGGGCCCAAAACTGGACACAGTACTCCAGATGAGGCCTCACCAATGTCGAATAGAGGGGAATGATCATGTCCCTTGATCTGCTGGCAATGCCCCTACTTATACATCCCAAAATGCCATTGGCCTTCTTGGCAACAAGGGCACACTGTTGACTCATATCCAGCTTCTCATCCACTGTAACCCATAGGTCCTTCTCTGCAGAACTGCTGCCTAGCCATTCGGTCCCTAGTCTGTAGCGGTGCATAGGATTCTTCCGTCCTAAGTGCAGGACTCTGCACTTGTCCTTGTTGAACCTCATCACATTTCTTTTCGCCCAATCCTCCAATTTCTCTAGGTCCCTCTGTATCCTATCCCTACCCTCCAGCGTATCTACCTCTCCTCCCAGTTTAGTGTCATCTGCAAACTTGCTGAGGGAGCAATCCACACCATCCTCCAGATCATTTATGAAGATATTGAACAAAACCGGCCCCAGGACCGACCCTTGGGGCACTCCACTTGATACCGGCTGCCAACTAGACATGGAGCCATTGATCACTACCCGTTGAGCCCGACAATCTAGCCAGCTTTCTATCCACCTTATAGTCCATTCATCCAGCCCATACTTCTTTAACTTGCTGGCAAGAATACTGTGGGAGACAGTGTCAAAAGCTTTGCTAAAGTCAAGGAACAACACGTCCACTGCTTTCCCTTCATCCACAGAACCAGTTATCTCGTCATAGAAGGCAATTAGATTAGTCAGGCATGACTTGCCCTTGGTGAATCCATGCTGACTGTTCCTGATCACTTTCCTCTCCTCTAAGTGCTTCAGAATTGATTCCTTGAGGACCTGCTCCATGATTTTTCCAGGGACTGAGGTGAGGCTGACTGGCCTGTAGTTCCCAGGATCCTCCTCCTTCCCTTTTTTAAAGATGGGCACTACATTAGCCTTTTTCCAGTCGTCCGGGACTTCCCCCGATCGCCATGAGTTTTCAAAGATAACGGCCAATGGCTTTGCAATCTCATCCGCCAACTCCTTTAGCACTCTTGGATGCAGTGCATCTGGCCCCATGGACTTGTGCACATCCAGCTTTTCTAAATAATCCCGAACCACTTCTTTCTCCACAGAGGGCTGGTCAGCTCTTCCCCATGCTGTGCTGCCCAGTGCAGTAGTCTGGGAGCTGACCTTGTTCGTGAAGACAGAGGCAAAAAAAGCATTGAGTACATTAGTTTTTTCCACATCCTCTGTCACTAGGTTGCCTCCCTCATTCAGTAAGTGGCCCACACTTTCCTTGACTTTCTTCTTGTTGCTAACATACCTGAAGAAACCCTTCTTGTTACTCTTAACATCTCTTGCTAGCTGCAACTCCAGGTGTGATTTGGCCTTCTTGATTTCATTCCTACATGCCCGAGCAATATTTTTATACTCATCCCTGGTCATTTGTCCAGTCTTCCACTTCTTGTAAGCTTCTTCTTTGTATTTAAGATCAGCAAGGATTTCACTGTTAAGCCAAGCTGGTCGCCTGCCATATTTACTATTCTTTCTACTCATCGGGATGGTTTGTCCCTGCAACCTCAATAAGGATTCTTTAAAATACAGCCAGCTCTCCTGGACTCCTTTCCCCCTCATGTTATTCTCCCAGGGGATCCTGCCCATCAGTTCCCTGAGGGAGTCAAAGTCTGCTTTTCAACAGCCAACAGCCAGTGTTGGCCACTGTTGTTGGAGAGTCAACTGGCTAAATAATCCACCTTCAAGAGATGCTGCCCTTTGCGAGGAGCAATTGGATCATCACAGATGGGGTTAACTGAGGCTGTTGGGGGGAGAAGGGGAATGAATTTTTTTTTTAAAAGGTGAACGATCTGCACCATCAGAAATGCTGTAAGTGTAGGGGATGCGGCCAAGCACACATCACTATTTTTCATGGACATGCGTTTTAATTAGGAATTAAAGTTTTGTTGCAGACCTTAACATTCACAGCCCCCAATCCAAAACCATTGGTGCACATTAATGTGAATCATTCAGACATGAGGAAATGGGCTTCCTATGAATCTAGGGCCTGATCCATTAAAGTCTACAGGAGCTGCACTCAAACTTCGACAGATGCAATATCAGGTCCTGGCTGGCCCTTCACAGCCTCTCCTCGCAACCCTTGTATTTGCATGCAGTGCTTTGCAAGTAGGGAACCATTTAAAGAGATTAGATTGCACACATTCATTATTTCCCTACCTGTGTTATTAGTAACACCTGAGGTTACTGACAGTGGAAGAGTTCTACATAAGGAGACATTCTGGCAAGATATCAGAGAACATTTCCCTACAGAGTTCTGTAGGGTTGGGGAACTATCTCCAAGGGAAGGAGATGGAAGCGCCACCACATGAGCCATTTAAAATTTTCTCCCTCTTAATAAATAAAGGCTGCCAGATATCAGGATTTCAGATCCAGATGACTGCTTGGGAGAGGAAATCAGGTGTTGTTTAAAAAAGGGAAGTTCTTACCACATTGCCAGGATCTCTTAAAGTACCAGATTGACCATACAAATGCAGGGGTTATATGAAATCTCCTTGCCTTGTAGGGAGACAGAGACCAGAGTGGAAAGGACAGGAGAGCACTCAGGAAACATGGAATTGGTGAGGCAGATTGTGCTAGGATTAGGAACCTCATCTTCAGCATGCATCAAATCTCCAACAGCAATGAAGAAATTTACACCCTAGGTCTGACTTTCATTTGCACAAAGGTATCTTTACATACTATGGTAGTGTGAAGAGATCTTATTTACCCCCTTCTTTAAAGGCCCCTTTATGCTGCCAGAGCCATGCAAAGGGGCCTTTGTGTAACTAAGAATGAGGCCCTCTCCTGGTTCTTGTAAAAGGGACAAGGTGATTCTGTGAGTTGAGTCTTCAAGGCAAAGTGTCCTGAGATCCTGTCCCAAGGTCACCAACATCACTGAGCCCTTCTTCAGCACTGATAACAGAAGTACTGGGGACTGTCTGCATGGGGATCGGTGAGTAAGACTGTCTTAGTCTTAGAAGAAGATCAAGCCAGTGAAACAAAGGAGATGGACTTCTGGGGATTCAAAGGAGCACTCAGAGCTTCCTCAAAGAGAAGGGAATTTCATCTCTCTTCTGATCCTAGCCAGCAAATGGAAGACAGGCAATGCAGTTGTTAGAGCAGTGACCTTCACTGAAACAAGCCAAACGCCTTGCTGGTCTGTAACAGACACCGTAAAAGTGCCAGGGATGCACCTTTTGAAATCAGACTCCTTTGGATCAGCCCTCATCATAAAAGCAGTGAGCAGAGGTGAGAACAGACAATAGTGCCAAAAAGAGAAGTGGCTTTACAGACCCACCAAACCTAAAGCAACTGCTTCTGTTAATGCCAAGTCATCATGGCCAGAAAATAAACAGATAATCTGTGTAACGGGGAGATGGTTCTGAGGCACAAAAAGTGGAGAACTGTGGGAAATGGGGCTTCATATGTCTAGGCATGGCTAGGGATGGAGATGCATGCAATGGATGAAATTCACAATTGTGCAAAACAGAATGAGGCCAGTCAAGAACAATTCAGCATGTTTGAAGCATCATTAAGCAATGACCGGAGAAAGATTCATTTTAGTGAATGTACTGCTGCAGGACTATGAGCATCAGCCATTCCGTGTCTATCGTTGGTCTCATTGATGTTTCATTAGATTTTACAACCAGGAGGAACTGTTATGATCTGAATTCCTGCATCGCACAGGCCAGAGATTGTAGAGCAAAGTGGCATCCTCCACAAGGCATACAGTGCATGGCAGGTTTCATTGGCAGGGTGCTCTGGTAGTACTGATACTTGCACATTCAGGACTACACCCCTATTCCTCTCACTGATTCCTGCATCCAGTCCAGTAACTAAATAAAGGTGTAATGTATGTGTGACCATTTAAGAGATATTCAACATTTGTACTTTGAAACTTATTTTGTCTGTATTATGAAAGGAACAACTGCTCAGCAAACCATTATCTTCAAGCTAACAATTACAAGGCCAATTATTCTGTCTGATTTAATAGAGAAATGGAATAATTTTATGTTATCACATTGCAACAGCAAGACAATTTCACAACAGACAAATTCAGTCAGGGTAGATCACCTGCTTTTTTATTGTCCGTAATTCATCACATATCACTTACTAGGCAGGCACAGCATCTAACAGGCAGTTACAATATTATTCTCGGGGGAAAAGGCACATCAGCATTGTTGAGTGAGATCTAGGGACAGCTTAGCAACCATGAACTAATGTTTGTTCCTTTCAGTCCATTTAAAATTCCATCTTCTTGGAAGGGCTTTTAGAAAAGTAGCATGAACATTACATTAGTCTATAAATAGAAGGTGGAATTTTCAAAACAATTCAGTGTTGACCTAACTCGTTGACTGATCTCGGGGGTAAAATAAAATCTATTTCAATGGCAGCAGATTTAGGCAAGTGTGCAGTTGCTTGTGCTCTCTAAGGTGACAGCCCTGGACAATGCAATTCTCTGCTTATTCCCAGAGAAAGTACACTTCAGACAGCAACAGTGCACGTGTCTTCACTCTGCTCCCTCAACAATCTGCCTCAAGCTGGGCCTGGAGTAGCCACTCACTTTGTGTTGCTGTGAATGAGTGTACAAGGATCCTATCTGTGAATTGGGCCTCTGCTGTCTCACCCACCTACCCATGGTTGGACGTAATCTTACCCCTTCTCTTCAAACTTCTCAGGAAGCACCATGTTAACTATGGGTGGCATTTTCAAAGCCCGTAAGTGATATAGGAGCACATGTCTCCAAAGAAAATCAATGGGACTTGTGGGGGCAGGCTTTCAAAAGGGCCTAAGCAAGTGAAGCACCTAACTCCCATTGACTTTCAAAGGGATTTGTGCTCCTGTGTTATGCAGAAGCTTTTGAAAATCCCATGCCAATAGGAATTAAAAAGGAAACTGTTAGCAGCAGCGTCTTTGGAAAGAACACTTTATTCTCTCTGCTCTTCTAGAGCCCTCTCAGAAGTATGAGAACAAGGAGACCTCTTAGGCCAGGGCCCTGCCAATGCAGGATTGTTCCTGCCAGTCTGTTTCTCTAATGCTTTGTTCATTTAGCTTTAACGACTCATGTAATGGAGCTACATTATTCCCCAGATCTCACTGTTGGGAAATATAATCTAAGGTCACCATTGTGATCAGCTAGTCTGACCTCCTGTATAAGGCAGGCCCCAGAAATTCCCTGAATCGATTCCTGTTTGCACCTAGAGCAGCTCTAGAAAAACAACATCCCATCTCAATTTAAAAATGGTCAGTGACCGAGAACCCACCACAACCCTTGGTAAGTTGTTCCGCTGGAAACGTTCCCCAAGACGCTTCTGAAAGATCCCTCTGTGCTGCCCTTTGCCCCAACGTGCCATTGTAGCAACATGCCGCGCTGATGGTTGAATTCCCGTGGTGGCATTCCCGTTGGGCTGTAACTGCTGCTCGGACCACAAGCCTTCCCCACTTCTCACCACTTACCTGAATGCTGTGCCAGCTGACATGCCAGAGGGACAGACCCAACACAGGCTCCTTCTCCCACACTCAGAGGACAAGCAGATTAGCTCCTCTTTCCAGACCAGCTGCCCAAGCAGCCCTTGCAGCTTTCCCCAGCAACCTGCCTCTCCCCGTTTTCCCTCTTCCCTGTCACTACTCACCCCCACCCCCAGCCTCCCAGCTCCTGCTTGGTTGCTCGCCCACCCACCCTCACCTCAAGTCCTGAACATGGAGAAAAAAAAATGATCAGGTAAGACAGGGTTAATTTCACCCCACTGTTTCTAGCAATGTTGTGTCTAGCGTCCCTCATGCAAAGTGTGTCCCAAAACACTCTGTAGCTGAGGGGTACACGTCTGCACATGGTGCAAGTTACATCAATCCGTAGTGTAGAGATGTTGCCCAATGAATAAATTAAAGCACTTAGGCAGATCCCTGAAGGAATGGGGGTGGGAACTGAGAAGTACTGAATAGGTCAGGGAAGGAAGGGATATTTTCAGCTTTTAAAAAAAGAGAACAACAAGGCAGCGAAACACAGACGGTCCCTGACCCAGCATGTGGGGAAGAGGAGGTTCCCATTCCAGCAGTGGTGTTGGGATGGGAGAGGACAGGAGATGTGAAGAGCTAGAGCACTGGGCAGGGGAGGACAGAGAGAGGGAGCAGTTCTGAGAAGAAGGCAGCATGGAGCTGGCTCCTGCCATCGGTGAGGCATTGGGGGAATGGTTTGAGATGCAGTCACACTTCAGGCAAGGAAGAAGCTGGTTAAGTGTCTTCTGCACATGCTGCACTCTGGAAAACTGGGCTTTAGGGAGGCTTCAAAGACAGGACGAAAGGAACGTAGGAACGACTGTACTAGGTCAGACCAAGGGTCCATCTAGTCCAATGTCCTCTCTCCAGCAGTGGCCAGATGCTTCACAGAAAGGTGCAAGAAGCTCGGTAGTGGGGAATTATGGAACCAGCTGCCTGCTGGCAAAGTTTGTACCTAGCCCTAGGCACTTCATGGTTGCCTGATGTCTGGAGCATGATGGTTTATATCCGCACGGATAGAGCCTCAGCAGATCTAAGTTGTCAGAGTTCCATTGACTTTAATGGTGCTAGGACAATGTACACCAGCTGAAGATATCCCCTAAATCTTTATCCGATCTATGTAACTGTGGATGCTCTAATGTATAAAGGGTTGTGATTTTCTACATAGTCTAGGGGAATTCAGACACATCTCCCATTAAAAATGAATGCAGGATGTGTCTAGACCCCCTAGAGGTCTTTGAAAACTCTAGTAAACCACTATCTATTTTATTTGGAATCCTGCTAAGCAACTTATTTCAATGCTGGCTTGTGCCAGTGAGCTCCACAGGGTAATTCAGTGTTGCCTCCAAATAGTTCTTCATATCAGTTTTCAGTTTGTTGCATTGCACTTTCACTGGATGGCCCCCTTTTCTAGTATCCAGGGAGAGGGCAAACAGCATTTCCTGGGTGAAGTTGTTTAATCATGGTTTGTTATTCGATATATCTATATTATCTCCTTTCTTAATGTTCTCCTCTCTAAACAACCCTAATAGTTTCAAACTCTCCTCACGTGGGAGTCCTTCATGCCCCTCACTGTTGTATATACGAATTGTAATAGACTCCAGAGGAAATGAAAGGGCGAAAAAGCATTTCAGCAGAGTAAAGCTGAGGCAATGAAGCAGGTAGGTGTGAACAGAGGCAGATTTGCAGGAGAAGAAAGAGTTCAGGGATAAGGATGATGCCAAAGTTCCCAACTAAAAAGGCTGGAGAGTCTTACAAACAACCAGTTATATGAACTATTTTCTGATGCGAGGAGAGAGGGGGAAAAAATCACGTAACAAAAGTATGTTGATGAAGAACAAATCAACATCCCTTCAAATTCTGATGCCTTCAATGCATTGACAACCACTTTGCTTGTAGTCTGAAGGATGAGAAGAAAGCAATGCAGAGCACCATATGCAATTTATGTACTGTGCTACTGCAATCTTGAGACATTTAATTGTATGAACTTTTGAATTTTGTGAACGCCTGAATCTTCAATTAGTTAATAAAATAGGGGTTCCACTGTCTAGTGTCCCACCACACTGCAGAAGGTTGAGGCCCACTATAGTAGATGAAGGAGAAGCACAAGGACTCTTAATGAAGTCCAGCGGTGGCATCACCCCTGGGCCACTCCAAACACTCCCCTACTTTTCTTGTTTATACTCACTTTAGATACTTCTTGATTATTCTGTATCCCCCCTTGGTTATTATTATACAGAATAGATTTGTTCTTTAAATCTTTCCTCCTAAGTCAGCTCCTCATTGTTTCTCCTTCTGGCATGGAGATAAAAGAGTATTCCATGGAGGATTCCAAGGATCTGGAGCCAGTACTTTAGCAGGTATAAATGAGAAAAGCTCCCTTGAAGTCCAGTTTACACCAGCTGGGGATCGGGCCCATTCTGTCATATTTTTGGATTCAGACCCATTTTACCCCCTATTAGCAACAGAGCTTTATTTTCTTATTCAATAAAGAAACTTGAAATATTTCAAAAGTGATACAGAATTACATGGTGCTTAGCTGTAGAATTAAATCAGGAGGTTGATTTAAAAAGGCCATTTAAAGCCTACAAGAAGATTAACTGAACTCCTTTAGGCTTTCAAAAAATAAATTATTCATCTCCCAATAGCTCAATTCATCCAGAGATAAGCCCTGGAAAAGCACATTGGCAGGGAAAAAACCCCTCATATACTGGTATGCAAATAGCCTGAGTAAGAAGCATGCCAGAGCAAGAGGGTGAACACACTATTACAAGTGTTTGTGTATGAAGACATAATTGCAGAGCACAACTAATGAAACCATTTAGCAAGGGTCAAGGAAGGCAAAGGTAGGGGAAACAAAAGCTTAACCTCTCATTTTTGTTACCAGAAAAATAGTGAGTCAGCAGCATCGTGAGACAGCCTAGTGCATCGCCAGAACACAAGATTCCTGTCTGCCTGCTGGGTAACATACAGGCCCTGACACGTCATTGTTTTGTAGTGACATTGTACTGTTCTTATGAATAATCATCATTCAGCATCACTCGAACTGCAGCCCAGCGTGCAGCTAGCGATCTGGAGTGGAAAGAAAGCATTTCTGTAGCACAAGCAAGCTTCCCAGTTCCTGGTTTTATTTAGCCATATCCTCAGCTGGTATAAACTGAAGCAGCTGGGCCGTTACCCAAGCTTTGATTCCCAGTGTTGTGACTGACTGTGATGCTATCACTGAGGCAAAGAGAGGGGAGTGCTTAGAGAGGGTTCGAATTTTTCAACATTTCAGGGGAAAAAATTTCAATGACATTTTTTGCAAATTTCCCCCCAGATTTTTAATGAACTTTAGAGCGGTAAAGAGGTAAGGATGGGAACAGTGTGACAAAGCATGGTTGAACTGGGGAAAATACCAAGAGGGAAGTGGGGACAGAGAAAAGATGTGAAGAGCGAAAAAGAGCCATTTCCTACAATTGCAATAGTCTGTGTCTGCAGGTTGAACAGGGGGAGCCCAAGGCATCTTTCCAATGAGCGCAGAAGAGAATGCCTATCACTATACCACTGTCCACCTGAATGCCAACAGGACTGTACCACTGTCCGCAGTATTGGGAAACTCGAATCTGCCATCTATAGCAGATCATTTGTCCAATCCCTCCAATAGCCTGTCTCTGGACGTGGTCAATATCTATTTCTTCAGAGAGAGGACAGAGCCCTCAATATATTTTGCCAGTACCCTATGATGTGTATGGGGAAAGGTTTCCTTCCTGATTCCGGAAATGATCAATTACATGCCGCAGGATCAGGTTACTATCTTAGCTTGCATGGACTGCATGTGTAGTTAGTAGTTATAAAGGCAAAGCCTTCTTCTGTCAGCAGAGTTGCTGCGTCTACACTGGGGGTTTTCCCAGCACAGCTAGCTGGAGGGTGTGGCTTTTTCACACCCTGATTTACATCGCTCTGCTGTCAAAACTTCGCAGCGTTGACTTGGCCTCTATGGCAGCAGGATTGGGCCCATTAACGACAGCCTGAAAAGCAGGGATGACTCAGTTTTCATTATATCCTTAATTTTGAAACCCCTGTCAAACCCCCTGTATCCGTTCACATTTCCAGGGTAAAGACTGCAGGCTCGTGGTACGTCCTGGCCTGGAATAGTGTGATTTGTTAAGATATTTCATCATCTCAATTATCTTACTGTTTCCTTGTGTTCCTCCCATCACTTTGTAGCATCCACCCATTCTCTCTCACCATAAACATAGGTTGTAAGCTTTTTTGGGGCAGGGACCATCTTTGTCTTACAGGTGTGTACAGCACTTACAGAACAAGGACTTTGATCCCTGCCTGGGACCTCCAGGTGCTACTGCAATCCACATAATCAACAACAGTTATGGGGTGGGATTTTCAAGAGCACAAGTCTTGCTACAGAGAATTCTTTCCTGGGTATCTGGCTGGTGAATCTTGCCCATATGCTCAGGGTTTAGCTGATCGCCATATTTGGGGTCGGGAAGGAATTTTCCTCCAGGGCAGATGGGCAGAGGCCCTGGAGGTTTTTCGCCTTCCTCTGTAGCATGGGGCACGGGTCACTTGCTGGAGGATTCTCTGCTCCTTGACATCTTTAAACCACGATTTGAGGACTTCAATAGCTCAGCCATAAATGAGAGGTTTTTTGCAGGAGGGGGTGGGTGAGATTCTGTGCCATGCGTTGTGCAGGAGGTCGGACTAGATGATCATAATGGTCCCTTCTGACCTTGATATCTATGACTCTATGAAGTCCTAGGTGAAAGCTTGTGGGACTTGTGCTTCTAAGTCACTAGGCCCAGCTTTTTAAAGGTATTCAGGCCTTGCTGGGTTCAGCGTCACAACACAATTGATTTAGGATCCTAAATCTCATTGACAGCCAATGAGATTTAGCCTCTTGAGTGCCTAAATCCCATTTGAAAATGAGATTTAGGTGTTGCAAAGCTAAGTGCAGCAATGCCTAAATGCCTTTAAAACTCTGGGCCTCATGACTTAGAAGCACAAGTCCCGCAGGCTTTCAACAGGTCATGTACTTCTAAGTCACTAAGAGTACGTCTACACAGCAAGCAGAATCCTGTGGTGTGAGTCTCAGAGCCTGGACCTACAGACTTGGGCTCACACTATGGTGCTAAAAAATAACTGCCTAAATATTTGGGTTCAGGCTGGAGTTCAGGCTCTAAAGCCCAACGTAGGAAGGCTTCAGAGCCTGAGCATCCACATGGCTCTTTTTAGCACTGAGTGAGCCCAAGTCTGTCGCTACAGGCTGAGACTCACTGCTACAGATTCCTGCTCGCTGTGTAGACACACCTGCAGATGCTATGGAAAAACCTGCCAACCATTATCTTCACAGGTGCTCTGTCAGCTAGTACAAAAAGGTTACCCAGTAACAGAATCAGGGCCGGCTTCAGGCACCAGCGAACCAAGCAGGAGCCCAGGGCGGCAGGACGTCGGGCTCTGGGGCGGCAATCTGCCCTTGGCGGCGGCAGGAATTCAGCGGCCGCTCTGCAGCAGTTCGGCGGCAGGGACTCGACTCTCCTTCGGTTGCCGGCAGCAATTCAGCGGCCGCACCATCACTCCGCCTCTGTGTTTGGCGGCAAGGTTTTTTTGTTTTGTTTTTGGCTAGAATTAAGGTTGCATGGCTGTCGGACACAAACCCTGATTTTTAGAGATTTGTAACTCAGGCGTTAGTGCAGAGGGCTGAAAACGGTCACCTGCCTTTGCAGCAATAGCATTTGTTTCTGTTAAAAGCCGGTTATGTGACATGAGATACATGCTACAGTAATTTAAAAACCCAGCCGTCTCCGGGTGTCCCCCCTTCCTCTGAATCCAAAGTTGTTTATGCAGAATGAGGAGACAGCATGTACTGGTCCAAATCCCCAGGGGTGTAAATTGACAAGTCTCTTGACTTCAGTGAGCTATGTTGATTTACACCAGCTGAAAATATGGCCCATAAAGAACAAACACACACACAAAGGATGCATTTATTTCAAGCACTGAAACTAACTGGCAGAGAGCCGTCTGAGAAAGCTTCCTATAATGCTGTCCATGCTGTACCTGTGCTGTGGCTATATATAGGACTGCAATTTCCAGGGCTGTCAGCTAGGAAGCTTTCAGAACCAAAGCATTCACTAAAAAAAGTACGCTAATTATAGGGAGAGATAGCTGGCATGATTCTATTCTCAAACTGGTGTGAAGCTGGAGTAACTCCACTGAAGTGTATGGCATTACACAGAGATGTAAAATCTGATGTGAGATCAGGCCCAGCATGTCTGCTATTTGGGGTCAACGGCATTATTTGTTTTTGCCTAGTGAATAGAGAAAGCTGTTTCCCAAGCAAAAGAAGGTAGGGAGATATTTACCATCACACAAAAATACAATAAGACTGTACAGTATACAGGTTTATTCCTGCAACCCTAACACATGTGAGTAGTTCTCAATTATGCAAAGTACTCTACTGCCTTCAATACACTTAAATAAATCTAAATACACACAGTAGCTGCGTGAGGACGGTTTTCTCCTTGCAGGACAGAGTCTTACATTTGACAGCTGGAGTAATGGCATTGCTAGGGATTCTAACCAAACATACAGCGGAGATTTGACTGAGAAAAGCTTCTTCCAAACAGAGGGGCCAGACTGGGATAGGTCTTGCACATCCTCCCCAGTATGGGTCATGCAGCCCTTCCCACTCCTTATGCAGCCGTGAAAGAGCCTCTCACAACAGCAGACCCAGCACTAGAGGAGCAATTGCCTGAAGGGGCAGGGAAAGGTGGGAGCAGACAAGGCCATGACCCAACCCCTCTGCACTGGCCTGTAGAGTGGAACTCACACACGACGGGGATTAATCTGATCAGTGCTGCTCCAGGAGGGACCCTGGCTGCTGAAAAGTTGGGGAAAGATTCTGAGAATTATTATGTGGAGGGGGAAGAGCCGCTCATTGAGTGGTTCCCAAATGCCAAGCGAGTTGGAAAACTCCACTTTCCTCCCAGCTGCTCTCGAGAGCTTCCGGCACAGCTATTGATGGTGAGGCAGCTGTAAGTTCCCCAGCGACACATACGTCTCTGCCCCACTTCTGGATGAGATCAAATACAACTTTGCCTTCCTACTCTCCTCATCCGGCACGGAGATCTGTGCACACCTAGGACTCTGGCATCCACTGGGGCCACCCCTGGGTTAGAGTCCTGTCTGCAAAATTCTGGGGGCTTCAAGCCACATGCCATGGTTTGTGCGGCTAGTTATAACCCCACCCTGAAGCAAAGTCTCCCAGGCCAGCTTGCTGCTACCACGTTTTGCTGGCAGCAAGCGATGCGGTGAGTTGGAGGAAAGATCTCTGCTAAGTGCTGTGTGGGGGCAATGGTACGTATGGTGAGGCTCTACCGTTTCAGAAATAGGAGCCCTGGCCCCAGTGTATAGTGCTGTGTCACACCAAATCAGGGCCCTCCTGAAACCTGACCCTCTTCCTCCAGTTCCAGTCATCGGACTATGTCTTTCCCATTTCATAAACACACATCAATCATCAACTACTTTCCTATCTCACAACACACCCATAGGCCAGACTTTACTAGCACGCAATCTAGTCGGGTCAGAGCTGCTGGGTGAGGGCCATGGCTATACGTGGGCATGCAGGGTGTCACCTGCAGGCTGTTTGAGGAGCCCAGGTTGGGAGCTACATCAGCGTGCATTGCGAGGCACCCAAGGTTGCAGGGCAGGCAGTGACAGAGCCCCTCACTTGTCTGGACTGCACCCTAGAATGGGGTTTGCCAACCCTCCAGGATTGGCCTGGAATCTCCAGAAATTATACCACTGTTTAAGTAAAGATTATGTCATGTGCTTAAATCTCCAGGAATACGTCCAACCAAAATTGGCAACCCTACTAGAATGTGATAGTATCCACTTCCAAAAGTTGGAATAGTAATCTTTTGTCAGGAGACTGTGTTTTTCCTTGCAGATAAATAAATCCACTCTTTCCCCATCACTATGAAACAAAAGCAGTCTGGTCATATCTCCAATGAATGTGGCAAACAATTGAGCACAGTCCTTTCTAACATATTTGAAGACTATCATCAGGTTCCCCTTCAGTCTGCTTTTCTCAGGACCAAGCATACCCAGTTTTTGTAAAGTTTCCTCATAGGTCAGGTTTTCTAGACTGTTTATTGCTCTCCTCTGGACTCTCTCCAAATTTGTCAACATGTGTGATACCCAGAACTGGAGTGTGATACCCAGAGCTGGACACAGCACTCCAGCTGAGGCCTCACTAATGCAGAGTAGATTGGGACAGTTATCTCCCGTGACTTACATACCACATTCCTGTTTATACACCCCAAAATGATGTTAGCTTTTTTCACAACTGCATCACATTGTTAGCTCATATTCCTTTGTGATCCACTACAGCCCCTAGGTCTTTTTGGCAGTGCTACTGCCTATCCAGTTATTCCCCATTGTGTAGTTGGGCATTTGATATTTTTTTCCTTCTTAAGAATAGTACTTATCTTTATTGATAAAGATCTTGTTGATTTTAGACCCATTCTCTAATTCGTTAAGGTCAATTTGAATTCTAATCGTGTCCTTCAAAGTGCTTGCCACCCCTCTCAGTTTGGTGTCAGCAAGTTTTAGAAGCACACTCTCCCTTCCATTATCCAAGTCTCTAATGAAAATATTGACACTGACAAACCCACAACAGACCCCTATGGGGCCCCACTAGATACATCCTCCCAGCTTGACAGCGAACCACTGATCATTACTCTTTGATTACAGTCTTTCAATCAATTATGCACCCACCTTAAAATAATTTCATCTAGACCACAAATCCCTAGCTTTCCTATGAGAATGTCATGTGGGACTGTGTTATATCTTGATTTTAATAAGATTTTAACACGTACAGCTTTGCCCCTGCCCACTGAGCTAGTACCTTGTCAAAGAAGAAAATTAGATTAGTTTGGAATAATTTGTTCTTGACAAATCCATGTTGGCTATTCCTGATTACCCTATTATCCTCTAGGTGTGTACAGATTGTTTAATAATGGCTTCCAGTATCTTTCCAAGTATTGAAGTTAGGCTGACTGGTTTATAATTCCCTGGGTCATCTTTGTTCCCCTTTTTAAAGATAGGTACTGTGTTTACCATTCTCCATTTCTTTGGGATCTCAACCATCCTCCACGAGTTCTCAAAGATCATCACTAACAGTTCCGAGATTGCTTCAACTAATTCTTTAAGTATCACAGATGTATTCAAGTCATGAAATTTATCTTAACTTAAATATTCTTTAACCTGTTCTTTTCCAAGTCTGACTTGTGTTCCTTTCCCCCTTGTTGTTAATATTAATTGAGTAAAGTATGTGGTCAAAATTAACTTTAGTGACAATTGATGTAAAACAGGCATTAAACACCCCAGCCTTCTTGAACTCACCCATTACTAGCTCTACTTCCCCACTAAGTAGTGGACCCACACTTTCCTTTGTCTTTCTCTTGCTCCTAATGTATTTAAAGACCCTCTTATTGTCTTATGTCCCTTACTAAGTGTAACTCATTTTGTGCCTTAACCTTTTGATTTTGTCCCTACACGCACATGCTATTTTTATACTAATCCTTAGCAATTTGTCCATGTTTCCACTTTTTGTAGGATTCCTTTTTGATTTTCAGGTCATTAAAAAGCTCCTATTGGAGCCCTATTGGCTTCTTACTATTATTCCTATCTTTCCTTCGATTGGGATAGTTTGCAGTAGTGCCTTTTATATTATCTCCCTGAGAAACTACAAGCTCTCAGGAACTCCTTTTCCCCTTAAATTGTCTTCCCATGGGACCTTACCTACCACTTTTCTGAGTTTGTTAAAGTCAGCTTTTTTGAAGTGTACTGTACTTATTCTGCTGCTCTTGCTCCTTCCTTTTTTTAGCATCATGAAATCTGTCACTTCATGATCTCTTTCACACAAACTGCCTTCCATCTTCAGCTTCACAACCGATTCCTTCCTGTTAGTCAGAATCAAGTCTAAAATGACTGTCCTACTGTTTACTTCTTCCACCTTCTGAAGCAAGAAGTTGTCCTCAATACATTTCAAGAACTTATTTGAAATTGAGTGTTTTGCTGTATTTCTTTTCCAATAACTGCCTTGATAGTTTAAGTCCCCCATTATTTACCAGGTCTTGTGTTTTGGATATTTTTGTTATTTGTTCAGGATGATGTGCCCATGGTGTTAGGATAAAGCACAATTTTCTGACTAGTCACAGATGGAAATGGGTAGGTTTTGCCACCATGACTATTTAAGCTTGCACTAGCAATGATCAGTCCAAAAAGACCCCAAGGCTGCAATTTAGCAATCCGAGGGCAGATGCCTTCGGTGAAGGGAGATCATAGAATATCAGGGTTGGAAGGGACCTCAGGAGGTCATTTAGTCCAACCCCCTGCTCAAAACAGGACCAATCCCCAATCTTTGCCCCAGATCCCTAAATGGCCCCCTCAAGGATTGAACTCAAAACCCTGGGTTTAGCAGGCCAATGCTCAAACCACTGAGCTATCCCTCCCCCCAAAGGGATGTTATAAAAAAGACTCATTTCCCTGACCCCATGGAAAATGTCTCCCCCGCAATGTCTTAACTCAACCACCTGTTTGTATTACGGAGGGAGCAGAGCATCCTGCTGGGGTCAGAGGAGACACTGAAGCCAACAGTCTCTCAGCTGAAACATTGTGTGTGTAGGAAAATTGGGGGAGGGGGTGGATTGGTGTTAGGGCATTCCCAGTGGTGGGCCTCCCACTCTGGAAGTTGCTTCCCCAATGCCTGAGTTTCTTGGTGTTAAGGACAAAGTAGAAAGCCTCTCTCTTCGCAGGTGTTTGCTCATGGGGATGGATAGGACAATGTTTGTCTCATTTCTTTTTGCCTTTGATAAGAGGAAGATATGTTTGTGCCCTCTATTAAATTATGTACATGCTCCCTGAGACACTGTGGGTCTATAAATCCAAAGAGGAGCAAATAAATATGAGGTTCCCTAGTTACTGAAGTTTCCTGGTGCATAGAGAGAGCAAGGTTTAGGACCCATTCCTTGGGACAAATAGGAACACTGGGACTACAGATTTGTTTAGTAGAAGCATGGGGAATATGTTCAAAACCCTGAAGAGAGACCTCAGTACCAGAAAAGGAGTTTATGGGTCTCTACAACTGAATGATTCCATCTGCAATTTCTAAAGTATGTTGTGTTCCTACAGGATTCCAAAAATCTCTTTCATCCTCAAAAAGCTGGATCAAATTTTATTTCCAATAAGGGCTCCAAGTCCCCTGGATCCCATGTGGAATCTTAATTCTCCATACATTCTTTAATGGCCCAGATCCAAAAAGTTTTTCTTTGTCCACATGGTATTTCATTCTGTGATAAAAATAGCACTTTGTCTCACCCTAGGACTTCAAAACACTTTACAAAGGCAAATTTTTCCTCAAGATAGCTATGGAGACCGTGAGATAGAAAAAGTTTGAGCCTCTGAAAAGTTCAGCCCAGTTCATTTTTAGTTGAACTGGTTTAACTAATATTACTTATACATCAGTACCATATAGAGGTACAAACCCATTATGAGACACATCCTGCCTTAAAGAGCTTGCAATCTAAATTTTAAAAGTTTAAGGGGAAATTGAGGCATAGAAAGGTGTTCTGATTTACTTGAGGTCACACAGCAGATCAGCAGCAGAGCCAGGAATAGAAACCATGACTGTTGCTCTAGTCACTGGACCACAATACCTATTCTTGCAGTAAGCCTTCCCCCTTTACAAACTGCTTTTCACACTTGTGGTTTTGCAGTTTGAACAGATAAGCAGTAGTAAATCACTCCAGTTCTAGATCTTCCAGTTGTCTTAATGGACATCTTGCTTAAAATGTTAGAAATTTCCTTGAAGAAATCCATGAAAAGAATTTTATTCTTACTTTCAAGGACCAATACCTAGTTGGAAACATGTTGTTTGCTTAATACATACGGCTGCTATTATAAGCATTTTGACTGCAAAGTTGTTATTTTTATGTCAGAGCTTTTCATGGTTAGTCTGCAGGCAATTAACTCCAGCCAGGTCCAATCCGTTCAAGGCAGTTCTAGGAATTATTCTTAAAGAAAGTCATAAGAGTTAGGCAAGGTGCTAAAAACAAATATTTAACTGCTGTAATGCACTGGATTTAGCTTCAAATCAGAAGGTCTCCGGTTTATAAGAAAGCAGCAGACCTTTTTTCTAGTTCAGACATAGCATTGTATCCCTATAGGTCTGACTTCCCTATTTTTTTTTTAAATGAAGTCAGTTTTAATAGGCAAACCACTTACTATCACCATGAAAATATGTTATTGCGATGAAAATGGAAAAAGATCTGTGTGAACATTGGTTAAAATTGCAACATTTCATCTTAGGTGCATTTATGAACATTTATTTTTCCATGTTACAAGTTGGTTTTTTCAACACAAACATCTGCTAAATTGTGCTTCCAGTCAGATTCATGGATTCTAGTTCAATCTTGTGAAAAATCTTGGGTTTTTGTATAGGGACATTTGCAAAGTAAAGCTGTATAGTTTTGTACAGCTCCAGTTGGCGCTGTGTGCCCTGAAGGAGCTCATGGCAAGTTCCAAAAGGTCTAGACCAGAGGTTCTCAAACTTGTTTGATCAGTGGCCCCTTCTTTGTGTCTGTAGTCATTTACGCCCTCCCCCCCCCCCAAGTACATAGACCGCCAACCAGCCCTGAAGGCAGAGCGGAGAGCAGCAGCTGCTGGCTGGGTGCCCAGCTCTGAAGGCAGCATCGCTCCAGCACAGAAGTAAGGGTGGCAATGTGAAAAGTGATATTCGTCATCAAGATCACTTTTCTCAGCAGACTTAGCGCCCATTGTCACCCTTACTTCTGCGCTGCTGCTGACACCCTGGGGTTGACAGCCGAAGCTCCGCCACCTGCAGGGGAGGGATGTCAGGGGAAAGGAGAGCCCGAGCGGTGGGCTGCAGCTGTCCCCTTTATCCCCACCTCTTGCATGTGCGTGGCCCTTCTGCAGTCTGTGGCTGACAGTCAGAGCTCTTCAAAAAGAAGGAAAAAAAAAAAAGAAAAAAACCCCAAATACACAGCTCACACCTCCCTTGACACATTCCCACGCCTCCCTTGGGAGGCTTGCCCCAGAGTTTGAGAGTCGCTGGTCTAGTCCGACATCTCCTGGTCTCCACAGAGGGAGCATCAGACAGCTGAGTGAGATGTTTTGGCTAGCGATGCGATCAGTATGCCGATGACGTTCACCAGTAGGGGCGGGATTCTGGTGCTGGCCTCTCTCATTCACTTCAAGAGGAGCTGAGTTAGGCCCCTGCTGAGCGCTTAAGAAAAATCCTTGTATCTCCTGTGGACAGTCTTAAGCTTAAGATGCAGGAGAGTCAGGAGCCCTGAAGCCCGATTCCTCACTGCCTCCTTGTGTTGTCATTTAAATCTGCCCAAATTGGGTGTAAAATGCTACTGGATCAGAAAGTCAGTGTTCAGTCCCCTGCAGCACTCACATCACACAGCTGTCAAGGACTATAGAGGTGAAAGGGATGGGAGATTTGTATTTTTTGCTCTGCCACAGATTCACTCTGTGACCTCAGCTAAGTCTCTTGATCTCTCTGTCTCACAGGGATGTTGGGAAATGACACTTATTTAATGAATGAACTTTGTGAAGCATGGTAGCTCCATACCTGGAAGGTGCTATGGAAACACTAAGACTGTGCAGTGCCTCTGATCTTCTCACACCTGTTTGAGAGAGTTGAATGGAGTGAACTGGCTCAATCTCTGCCTGCACGAAACAGAAGGGACACACACTTAGGAAAGCACCTTGAGAATATGGTAGGCATGGAGCATGCCTGCTTTTTGCTACTGAAGGGATGGACCCACACAAGAATAAGGGGTAATTGTGGACCTTGGCTTGCTCCTCAGCTTCCAGATTTTCTTGGTGGCCAAAATATGTCACATTTTTGAATTTAGATCTGGTAAGAAAATGGAAGCCATTTCTTTCCAGTCTGAACCTTGCTGCAGTTATTCCTGTCTTTGTAACTCCTAGGTAGAATTGTTGTAATGCTCTCTACAGGGGGCTGGCCTTGAAGACCATCAGATGTTTCAGCAGGTGCTTGCTTGGCCAACACTACTTCCTCTGGGCACCTTTCAAAGTGCTGACGCTGCTCCCTCTAATGGCCACTGAAGTCAATGGAAGAAGTCCCACTACAGCAACCTGTGTGGAACTTGGAGGGAGGAACAAAGGTTGCAGCAGGGAAGTTTGGAGGCAGCACCAGGAAGTCAGTCTGTGTGCACATGACTTGAATGCTAGCTGCAGTTGCAGCACTTCTGTAAATAGATTTTTTAAATAAAAAGCCAGTTTAATTTCATAGGCATGGAGCACTTGTGTCATTACCCAGCACATCATACATGAAACACCCACTGACTTCAGTGGGCACCAGATCAGGGCCCAAAGCCTTAAATGTCTTGGGTCCAAGCTCTTGGGGAGATCACCTGTCTGTGCACTGCCACAACAGTGCAGGTCAGCTGAGACATTCATACTAACATTGCCTGGAGTAGAAAGTCCAGGGCAGGGGGGAAGGGCACAAGGCCCTCTGCTCTGGAATTCACTTCTGTTGGCTGGAGAGAGCCCAAGCTACCTATTGTCAGTGGCCATTGTGAGCCCCATAGCCTTTCCTCAAGCTTTTGTTTCTCTTGGCCTTGGTGTGGGGTAGGGGTTGTTGGTTTTTATTTTATTGGAAAGTCTTTAACTCTATAGCAAGAGCAGAATGTAAGAAGGGATCCCGAGGGCTGTGGCAGGATTTAAGAGTAAGCTCTTGGGAAGTAAAGAGGGAAGAATGCTGTTTCTTTTGCAATTATAACCTCTCTCAATAAAAGTCAATGTACTATTGCCCTCTGTTGGGGGCTCAATTAAATACTAATATAATTAGGCTCATCACTTGAGGAAATAAAATGGAACCAGAATGAGCAAAATTAAACCATTTTTGGCAATGTTCGTATGGCAATGTGAGCACGAAGGACACACATGAGCTACCAGTGCAAAGTGATTCATACCAAGAAACTCTGGCGAAGTGGAACCTAGCCAGACTCTGGCTGTCCCCACTGTCCTCACCACAGGAACTTTTTATTAAAAGTAGTAAATAAAAAACCAGAGGCCAAAGTTTGACTGGGAATGAGATGAAGCCTGTGTACACTCCCAGTTGTTGGCAACCCCCCTGGGCATCCACACAAGTCAGAGGATGCAGGGAAAGAGGACAGGCTTTGGGGAAATTCTCTAGCACCCTCATGCTCTGCCCTCTGAACACAGAGGAGACGAGGCAAGGAAGGAGAGGGAGAGAGAAAAGGATGAAGTGAAAAAGAAAAGTCTGAGGAGGACTACAGAACATGGAGAACAGAAATCAGTGAGAGGGGGAAGTCTATCTAGGTCCTTATGTGACCTCCCCATTGTGATACCAACACATTTTGCCCTCCCAACACCCCCACCGGAAGGGTGGGGAAGCACTATCTCCATTTTTACAAATGGGGAATGGAGGAACAAGATGACCTCACTTGCTCACACTTGTGCCAGTAGGCCATGACTGAGCTCAGAGGAGAATCCAGCTCTCCTGAGCAGTCCGTGCCTTATCCAGTATTTCAATGGCTCTCCACCTTTTCAAAGTCAAACATTTTCACAGCCCCCACCCCGACATTTACTAGAACAGGAAAACGGTAAACTACGACTACTACACTTGACCTCACAGACTTTAAAGGTTTGGGCCACCCAAAGTGATCCTGACCTATTGATTTTCTTTATCTTAGACTAGCAACAATGTTTTCGATGCCTCATGACCCTCCTGAGGCCTGTCACAACCACCAGTTGCGCCACACTACATTAGACCATTCTTCCTCCCTTCCCCTAAAGGAAAGGGCACCCTAAGCTCACTCTTCCAGTCATAGATTCATAGATACTAAGGTCAGAAAGGACCATTATGATCATCTAGTCTGATCTCCTGCACAACGCAGGGCACAGAATCTCACCCACCCACTCCTATGAAAAACCTCTCACCTATGTCTGAGCTACTGAAGTCCTCAAATTGTGGTTTAAAGACTTCAAGGAGCAGAGAATCCTCCAGCAAGTGACCCATGCCCCATGCTACAGAGGAAGGCGAAAAACCTCCAGGGCCTCTTCCAATCTGCCCTGTAGGAAAATTCCTTCCCGACCCCAAATATGGTGATCAGCTAAACCCTGAGCATATGGGCAAGATTCACCAGCCAGATACTGGACTCCAAGGAACCATCTGGATGGTGGCTCTTAATTTTTTCCCCTCCCTTTTTTGCTTTCATGGGATACTTGCCCCTAATGGTGACACTCACACATTAAGCCACTGGCGAACACAACAAGGTTATTGGTGGATTTCCAAACAGGATCAGGCTGATGGTCACCTCCCCCAGCCCAGGAAAAGAAGCTGTTCTTTTCAGGGGCTTGTGCTAGTACTCCAACCATAGTGGTGTAGACAGCGCTTTGAAGTTGTAGCTCAGGCTGGAGCATTGGCTGATGCCCACTGCCCCCCTGAGCCAAAACGTCTACCTAGCTATTTTTAGCAGGTTAGCACAAGTCTGAGTCAGTTGGCCTGGGCTTTGAGGCTCACTTCCACAGGCTGTGTAGATGTATCTCAGCATCCAATTCAAATCCTGCTTCCGGGCAGTTTACAAATACAATTTCCATCTCCAACACATCTTGGAGTCAGGCCATTTTCAAAATCCCCTGTGTGAGGCAGCATTTTTCCAGTGGGCAGCGGGGCTGAAGAGTTAACCTCACTTCTCCAGCCCCAATTCCAGGGCCTTCACATCACTCGGCCATTCTCTCTCCTTCTCGCAGCTCTAGGATAGCCCTCCACTCAGGGCTTTTGAGTGCAGGCTCAGCATCCCACGTCCCGGCAAGTCCTACCCCTGCTTTATATACACAGAGAACATGAAAGAATGGGTGTTACCATACACACTGTAACGAGAGTGATCAGGTAAGGTGAGCTATTACCAGCAGGAGAGTGGGGTGGGGGGGAACCTTTTGTAGTGATAATCAAGGTCGGCCATTTCCAGCACTTGACAAGAATGTGTGAGGAACAGTGTGTGTGTTGGGGGGAATAATCAAGGGGAAATAGTTTTACTTTGTGTAATGACATATCCACTCCCAGTCTTTATTCAAGCCTAAGTTAATTGTATACAGTTTGCAAATTAATTCCAATTCAGTAGTCTCTCTTTGGAGTCTGTTTTTGAAGTTTTTTTGTTGAAGAATTGCCACTTTTAGGTCTGTAATCGAGTGACCAAAGAAATTGAAGTGTTCTCCAACTGGTTTTTGAATGTTATAATTCTTGATGTCTGATTTGTGTCCATTTAACCTTTTACATAGAGACTGTCCAGTTTGGCCAATGTACATGGCAGAGGGGCATTGCTGGCACATGATGGCATATATCACATTGGTGGATGTGCAGGTGAACGAGGCTCTGATAGTGTGGCTTGATTATCACTACAAAAGGTTTTTTCTCCCCCTCTCTCCTGCTGGTAATAGCTCACCTTACCTGATCACTCTTGTTACAGTGTGTATGGTACCACCCATTCTTTCATGTTCTCTGTGTATATAAATCTCCCTACTGTATTTTCCACTGCACGCATCCGATGAAGTGAGTTGTAGCTCACGAAAGCTTATGCTCAAATACATTTGTTAGTCTCTAAGGTGCCACAAGTCCGCCTTTTCTTTTTGCGGATACAGATTAACACGGCTGCTATTCTGAAACCTGTCATCCTCTTCATGACTCAGCTCCTGGCAAGGTCACTCAGCATACCCTCTTCTGGGGTAGCAAAGCCCTTTCACCCTAACAGTCCTAGGTAGTCTTCCCTCTCACCACCCCATGGTGCCACTCCCTCAGTAGCTAGTAGGGGAATCCAAGCCTGTCCTCTACTCCGGGTTCTCATCCAGGGACCCTCAGCTCAGCAGTTGTGGACCTTCCTCTGTTAGCTCTCACTGCTCCTTCTGTGGACTGCTTCCTACCACTCCTGGTTCCCCTTCTCTCTCTGGGTGTACCAGCTCCAAACCCTGCTCCCAAGAAGGGACCGCTGCTTGCCTTCCTGGAGCCTTTTCCTAGCTTACCCTCCTCCCACTTCCTAAAGAGTGACTACTCTTTCTCAGCAGTAGCTTCTGTCTGTAGCCTGCTACCTGGCTTAATGGTCCTGCCTCTTCCTGCATAGAAGAACTTCTCTCTAATTAGCTGCCACCCACCAAAAGCTTCCCTGTTTGCAGCCAAATTAGCTGATTGGGCCCAGCTGGCCCAATTCTGCTCTTGCAGGATTAGTGTGGGGATCTCACCCCATCACACGGTTGCTGTGGGTTTCATGGTGTTTTTGTTTCATTTTATTTGCAGTTCCCTGTTTTTGTTAAAGGCCCACAAGGAACTAAAGCCACAAAAACCTTTAAAAAGGCTACATCTCTCTTGCCAAACAAGTAGGATACAATGGGTCTGATTCTTCTGTCTGCTGCACAGGCTTTACACAGGGATAATGCCATTGACTTTAGTGGAGTTACTCCTGATTTACCCAGTGTTTCCAACTGGCATGATTTTGTCATGAGTCTCATGATAATTACTGGTTTCCTTAAAGCCCCAGCACCTGGATAGGTGATGATTTCAGCCTTCCTTCTTAAAGAAAAAGTAAGTGTCTAGCTCCGGGTCTGTCGCAAAAGCTTCAAAATGGGACCCCTGGGCACCTGCCAGGCTCAAAAAACAGAAGGCCAATAGAACGAACACCAAATCTATTATTTTTACATAATCTCATGATTTTTGGTGAGCCCGACTCATGACCTTTCAACATTTGGGGCTGGCCCTATCGTTTATGCCAGCGTAAATGAGAACAGAACCATGCCTTACATGTGTTTATTCTATGTTAATTTGCTCTGCTGACTTTGAGCCAGTCCTGGGGATGGCTTTGAAGTGGAAGTCTTCATGAACAGCAAGGGAGAGGAGTTCATTTGGCTTGGAAGTTGCCATGGCAGTTGTAGGTAGGGAGCAAGTAGTCAGAAGAATTGTGTGAATTGCTTTCAGACAAATCCTCAGGGAAAGCTACACTGTGTGGGCAGGTAAGCTAGCTTTGATCTAGCTACCTCAATTAACAGCAGCAATGAAGTTGCATAACACAGGCAGTGGCATGGGTACCCAGGCAGGGTTTAACATCCCATTCTCCGACAGCTTTACTGCTATTCTTATTCCAGCTAGCTAGATCAAAGCTACCCTGGGTGTGTCTCCACGTCCTCCAGTTGTCTCTGCTCACAGTGGAGACCTACCCTGAGAAAGTCAGTGGAGCTTGTGATCAGCATCAGTGTAAGATTAATCACAGAGTTTAAAGTGCCATCTGCTGGACGTCCTTAATTCATGCAGCTGTTGCATCAAAAGGCCAAAAGAGACTGGTCAGCTGGTGGAAGAGGATAACTAAACACCGCTGTGAGAAGGAAAATGTGTAGCTACAGGAAAGAATGGGATCCCCTTTCTTCATGGTCTGTCCTCAAAACACATCCTCTCTGCACAGGACCCTCTCCTGCTTTCCACGGGCATTGAAGTGTTGGTGGCCCAGGGAATTCAGGACAGGCTCTGCCAGATGCAGCAGCTAGGTAGCACACAGAAGGTGAGGTAGGAGAGGAAGGTTGGTCATAAGGAACATGATCAAATCATTGCTTTCCATTTTTAAAAGGCAGGTGAAAATTCCCATAAAATTCAATCTTGTTTTTCTGTCGGAAAAACAATGCCTTTGTCTTTGTTCTACTGTGCGCTTGTTCTGGGAGGAGATAAAGAGATGTGGATGACCTGCTCCTGCAGAGAACTCCAGCAGGATGGACCCATGTCTCACAGCAGGAGTTTCCCATAAAGAATGAGTTGGGAGCAGGCTGGGAAGCTTTGGGGTTTACAGATTTCAGGTACATGGGGAAGGGCCCCTCTTTGCCAAAATCCAACCACACCTTCCCTTTTTCATGGGGATCCTTGTCATGAGAAATGGCTGTGAGAAGAGTGTGATGGTGCCCCCCCATAAGGCTTTATGGAAATATGCTTATGAATATATATGACATAACTGGAATATGTTCTATGCTATATATGCCATGTAACATATCTATGTAAAGGTTATGATCTACTGAATCTATTAATCCTATTTGTATGCATGCATCATTTTCGTTATGAATATTGGCCGTGTACTGGCTTGATTTCTAAATAACCTTAGTAGAGCATTTGGTCAGTTCCTGGAGAAAGGAATTCGCACAGTTAAGTGCCCAATCGAGAAGCACTTAAGGAACAATGCATCTTGGAAGGCTCCAATCCACATAAGAAGTCTTCCTGGAGGCATTCAAGATGCCAGGTGGGCAATGGCTTCTGCCTGTAAAAGTGTGTGTCACACATGGACCTGTGACTTGCCCAGGTGACTCCAGAACTCCATCGTGGAGCTGGACTTTGCATAGGCGAGAGAAGGGGGTCTCCACCCACAAGAGAAAGTCTATTTAAGCCCGTGGGAGATCCCTCCATTTTGTCTTCACCTGACTAAAGAAAGAAACTGGAACAAAGGACAATAACCGGGGGGGGGGGGGGGGGGGAGAGGGAGAGTGATTGGTGGACCTGAACGAGAAGGAGATCAGTCTGTAAAAGGAAGCTTACTAGAACTGGTGAGGTTTTGTCTGTATTCAGTTTTATTAGACAGAGACTTGTGGGTTTTATTTTATTTTGCTTGGTAATTCACTTTGTTCTGTCTGTTACTACTTGGAACCACTTAAATCCTACTTTCTGTATTTAATAAAATCACTTTTTACTTATTAATTAACCCAGAGTATGTATTAATACTTGGGGGGGGGGGGCAAACAGCTGTGCATCTCTCTCTATCAGTGTTATAGAGGGTGAACAATTTATGAGTTTACCCTGTATAAGCTTTATACAGGGTAAAATGGATTTATTTAGGGTTTGGACCCCATTGGGAGTTGGGCATCTGAGTGTTAAAGGCAGGAACACTTCTGTCAAGGTTCCTTCCCCACTCTGAACTCTAGGGTACAGATGTGGGGACCTGCATGAAAACCTCCTAAGCTTATTTTTACCAGCTTAGGTTAAAACTTCCCCAAGGTACAAAATTATTTTACCCTTGGATTTCCACTGCCACCACCAAACTTTATCTGGGTTTACTGGGAAATGTGGTTTGGACACGTCTTTCCCCCCAAAATCCTCCCAACCCTTACACCCCACTTCCTGAGGAAGGTTTCGTAAAAATCCTCACCAATTTGCATAGGTGACCACAGACCCAAACCCTTGGATCTGAGAACAATGAAAAAGCATTCAGTTTTCTTACAAGAAGACTTTTAATAGAAGTAAAGGAATCACCTCTGTAAAATCAGGATGGTAGATACCTTACAGGGTAATTAGATTCAAAACATAGAGAATCCCTCTAGGCAAAACCTTAAGTTACAAAAAAGACACACAGACAGGGACAGTCATTCTATTCAGCACAGTTCTTTTCTCAGCCATTTAAAGAAATCATAATCTAACACATACCTAGCTAGATTACTTACTAAAAGTTCTAAAACTCCATTCCTGTTCCATCCCCGGCAAAAGCAGCATACAGACAGACACAGACCCTTTGTTTCTCTCCCTCCTCCCAGCTTTTGAAAGTATCTTGTCTCCTCATTGGTCATTTTGGTCAGGTGCCAGCGAGGTTACCTTTAGCTTCTTAACCCTTTACAGGTGAGAGGATTTTTCCTCTGGCCAGGAGGGATTTTAAAGGGGTTTACCCTTCCCTTTATATTTATGACAACTTCTGTAAGCTGCTTTCAGTTAAGCCTACAGCTGTTAGGGGATGTGGTTCAGACCTGGGTCTGGGTTTGCAGCAGGCTAGCGGGTCTCGCTCAAACCAGGCAGGGTGCTGGAGTCCTAAGCTGACTGGGCAGGAAAGCAGGAGCAGAAGTAGCCTTGGCACATCCGGTAGCAGCTCCCAGGGGGTTTCTGTGATCCAACCCATCACAAAGAGGTCTTGGCCTGTTGAAAATGGGAGCCACAGATTGTGCCCATGGCCTTTCTTTGGAATAGATTTTTTCTTGGTATTCTCCGATTCACCAGTGGTGCCTGTGGTCTATTCTGGACTTCACCTAATGGCAACAATACCCAGGGAAACCAAATCCTACCTGGTTTCCAAGGTGAACATAGACTCTCTCAACCCTCAGGCTCTCAACTTCTGAAACCCTTTTATGTCTTGAGATGGCAAAGGCCCTGGAAAAACCTCAGGTTCAAAGTGGACAACTAGCCTGATCAGTAAGCGGTGCTGTCATTCTGGCTGAGAGCAGTCCCCAGGATGTTCACCCAGTGCTTAGTGTGACTGAGTAGTCTGACACTTAAGGGTAGTGGGGCTCAATGGTCAGTCCACCACATGGCATGGCCCTATAAGAATCTGAAAGGTCCCACTAAATGTACCAGGACCTGGGAGATACTGGGAGAGAGGAAGCAGTCCTGCGAGTAACAAGTGTTCAGGAAGAAATCCCGGTACTGTTTCTTTAAGGGCCTGGGTCCAGGAGCCTTGCAGACAGGCCAGAATATGGCTCCCCTCTCCCCCAGCCAAATGGGGATGAGGTGGGAGAAGGGGACCAGCATAAATGCTGCCTCCTCTGTCACGGACACCAGGAGATACCAACAAGGAAAGGCTGTCTGCTGAGCACCCTGATTAAGGAAAAGGGGTCAGCTGAGTGACAAGCTGGCCAAGGCCTCACAGCTCGCTAAGGATATGTCTACACTGCAATAAAAGACCTGCAGCACCAAGTCTCAACTGACTCAGGCTTGTGGGGCTGGGCCACAGGGCTAAAAACAGCCGTGCAGGTGACTGGACTCAGGCTGTAGCCCAGGCTCTGAGGCCCCATGAAGGGTGTGGGTCTCTGAGCCTGGGCTCCAGCCCAAGCCTGAATAGCTGCACTGCTAGCTCTATAAGCCCAAGTCAGCTGTTCTGGGCTCCGGGACTCGATGCCGCAGGGTTTTATTGCTGTGTAGCCATACCCTGAAACACAACTCCACTCCAGAGAGGAGAGCTGGGGGTGCTGCTTAAGGAAGGATGGAAAGGAGTAACCCAGAGAAGGAACTGGGAAGGGTTTCCAGGAACAGAGATGGTTTAGGGCATGGGAAAGACGAGTCTCCTACTTGGCTTTATGGCTCTTGTTAACAAATGAGACCCTGGGAAAAGGGGGTGCTCTTTTTAAATCAAAGGTCTGTCTGGACTTGTGAAGGGAAGTGAGGCAGGGCTCACCCCTAGTGCCATGCCTGACTGAAAGGGGGTGCACCGAGATGACCTCCACCCCAGCACATGTGCACAGCTCATCAGCAGTGTCAGGCACTGCAGGGCAGTTGATTTTCGTTGTCTTCATCAGCTGCTCCATATTCAGAGGCAGGACAAGACCAGCAATTGAAGATATTCATAGTTGAACCCTCCAACCACCTCCATCAGCACTGGTCTGGTTTTGGCAGCTTTCTTGGTTCGGACATAGGGTGGAAGACCAACGAATTGCGAAGTGCATTTGCAAAGGAGTCCTGCTACATGGCCAGCGATCACGTGGTCGCCAACAGCTGCCGTGGCGCAGTAAGATCACGAGTGACAGACATAGACGGAACACCAGCCAGGCCGTCTTAAAGACGTAACTAGAGCTCGATCATGGTGGGACGCAACTTGAACCCTGCCTGGAAGCTCACGGGCAGCGGAGTAGCTCATGGAGCACTAGGGCAAAATGGACAGTTATCTTATATTCTGCATTAACTTTTGTTTCTGGGTGGCCTTGAGATGAACCCCCATCTAGAACACATTGTAGTAGTCTACTTTTCAGGTGATAAGGGGTGAGTGGGGTTAGGGGAGAGTAGCACATCTCAAAGGAATAGTTCCAGTCTCCTCACCATACTCTGTAGGAAGAATATATTCTTGAGTGCGGTTGCTTCCTCAAGAGTTAGCAGCAGCAACCGGACTAACCCCCTGTGACGTTATTGACATAAATTGGGACCATATAGATCATTGTTGCAACCAAAGTCCTGTAGTGGCACCAAATCTTGTATAAAGGGGGTCAAATAAGGTGTCTAAGACAAGATTATGGTTTGCTGATTATGATTATGCTATCTATGCATGTATCATTTTTGTATTTAAAGTTATAAGTATTGGCTCTATACTGTCTATATTTCAAACTTGTGCTATGCTTCTGGGCGACACCCCAGACAGTTTGGCATCAGCTCTGCCTAGTCTGCTTGATGGCCCATTAAGGACCATCAGTTATACAACTGACCCATTGAGAGAAGGCAGACACACCTTGTGACTCAGCAAGGTATGCAGGGACATGACTATGGACAGAACTCTGAGGTTTTTCCAGGCCATGTGATGGACAGCTTGTCTTTGGGACAAAGAAAGCTGAGACCACATGGCAAGAGACTATAAAAAGCTGCTGCAGCTCCTCCATCTTGTCTTCAATCCTGCTTCATACCTCTGGAGGGACTTTGCTACAGACGGAAGCTCTACACAAAGGCCTGATGACCCATCCCAGCTGTGGATGTTCTCCAGAGACTTGATTTTAACCTGCAGTTTATTCTATCACTGCTACAAGCCTGAACCAAGAACTTTGCTGTTACTGTATGTCATTGATTCCATTTAACCAATTCTAACTCTCATCTATATCTTTTTCCTTGTGTGAATAAACCTTTAGATTTTAGATTCTAAAGGATTGGCAACAGCGTAAGATCTGATTTGTATATTAACCTGGGTCTGGGGCTTGGTCCTTTGGGATCAGGAGAACCATTTTTCTTTTACTGGGGTATTGGTTTTCGTAACCATTTGTCCCCATAATGAGTGGCACTGGTGGTGATACTGGGAAACTGGAGTGTCTAAGGGAATTGCTTGTGTGACTTGTGGTTAGCCTGTGGGATAAAACCAAAGTTTTCTCTGTCTGGCGGGTTTGGTTTGGTTTGCCTTGGTGTGCATAGAAACCCCAGCCTTGGGCTGTAACTGCCCTGCTTGAAGCAATTTGTCCTGAACTGGCACTCTCAGTTGGGTCCCACCAGAACCAGCATTGTTACACCCCTCTTTCAACTATGTCACAAATGAAGATCATACCCTCAGTCAGGGGCTCAGATATGACTGAACTCCAGACCAGATCTCCCTGACACACACTACTTATGAAACTTATCCGGGACCTGTCTGAAGCAAGCAAAGGCGTATCTTCCCAGTGACGGCCAGGAATGGATTCACAAGTTAAAAATAATACAAAAATCTTGTGTTACGTGCCAGATACATAACAATACCTATTATATAAATAACATTGTTGCCTCCAGTTTTCTTACCTTGCTCTGCAGGGGAATTTTTTTTCTGATATAGAATCACATTGTGATACCCTTGTGACACAGAGTAGCACCTTACTCCTCCAGTATTCTAACAGAAATCAATGGGACTACTCGCTGAACAAGGTGCCACTCACCCTGGTGTCACAATCTAGCCCATGGCAAGAACTTCTGAAGCAGCACCATCATTGTTATGTTATTGAAGTTGCACCACTGTTATGCTGTTACTACAATTGATCTCTTCAGCAAATGGCTAGAAGTAGCCTTTAGTTCCTAGGTTGCTTGTACAATAGTAACTAAGTTCTTGGTAACAATTTGCAGTCATGATAGAAAACCAATAGACAATCTCTTATCATGGACCTCAGTTCATAGCCACAGAATCAGAATTTCTGTGGGAGAAAAGTATTAAGCGCACACATTTTTCTCTTTAGTGTTTTCAGGACAACAGGGAAATAGAATATTTGAACTGAATTTTGAAGAACTGTGTGCAGAATCCTGCCTTAGATGGGAAAGCCTTAGCTACGCTTGGCCCTTCTTGTAGAAGTGTTGAACAACCTGACAGGAAACAATGCAAATGCCTCCCACAAAATTGCTGCACTGGAGGAGTGTGCAGGCCAGGCTAAATGGTGACATCCCCCAAAAGCATAAGTCTGATTTTAAAAGGTGGAATACAATTCTGAGCAGCAGTATGTGTTCAACAAAAGCAAGGCATAACAAAACAATGTACAGGTTTTATCTGGGCTAAGTTACCAGAACTCCAGTGTAGTCTTGTGTATGAGGTCATAAACATGGATTTGTAAACAATGGCTAATCAACGTTTAGCAACTCCAGTTCACACAATGGAACTGAAGGGACCTGCACTTTTTCCTACAGGAACATATGAAATGTTATGCACTTTGCATCTGTATGTTAGGAACTGACGATCAAGACTCATGAACCTCTCGATGAACTGCACTATGAGGTGTCCTTATCATCTGCAGGTGTGCTCCAATGAAATAAAGTTGTGACAAATTACTGTAGAATTAGAACAAGAAGTGCACTTTTATTATCCAGAGATTGTTGTGACAAGAGACTATAAATGCACCTGAACTCTATGGCTGCTCCGCTCTATTCATGGGCTGTTTGTTTCTCTGTAGTGCTTTAATATTAGAAACTCATTCTTATTAACTATATTTATGCCTTTGCCATCTGCATGAAGGTTCTGCTAAGAGAAGTACATGCAGTATTTCATAGGGGAAATATATGGTGAGGTGAGTTGTATAGGAAGTTGGCTAGGTGGCGCTAGATCACAATTATGTGCTGTTAAATGGCAGTGGTTCTCAGATTGTGATCTGGGCCCATAGAGTCTTTCCAGATGAAGAGCAAAATGAATCTTGAGGAGGTGCAGACTGGAGTGATGGGAAAGCAGACTGGTCCATGAGATACCATGGATATCAAAATAAGAGCCCTCTCCTTTTAGGAACTGGTCAGCAGAATGGAAAAATTGGATAACTCCTTTGCTCTACTGAGGCTGTTGAGAGTATGATCTTCATTGTTGATTAGAAATTCCTGCAGTAGAGAAGACCTGAGCTTTTTCCTAATTAGAGACTGTAACAAAACTATTTGAGCATAAGCTTTCGTGAGCTACAGCTCACTTCATCGGATGAAGTGAGCCGTAGCTCATGAAAGCTTATGCTCAAATAAATTTGTTAGTCTCTTAGGTGCCACAAGTCCTCCTTTTCTTTTTGTGGATACAGACTAACATGGCTGCTACTCTGAAACCTGTAACAAAACTGTTCCTTTAGTTCCATAAATAACACACACTTGGGGGTACATTTCCAGCTTTATTGGTTCTGTCATGTAAAGCAGATTCCATCTCCAGGAAAATCAGTTGATTCCATGAAACACAGCTAGCTGGAAAACCATATTAACCAAGCAGAACTTTTGCTGTTCCTCCTAGAGGAAAAGACTTTTATAGGGAGAGAAGATATTAACAGATGGCAATTATCTGCAATAAATATGGGGAAAGCACAGACGGTTTGGCTGTCTGGTTAGGGTCAGCAATGAAAACTTAGAATGCTGTAATTATTTAGACCTACATATTTTTAGGCTTCCTTCACTTTCCTTGCCAAGTTTGGTGCAACTCCAGGTGTCATAGATATAAAGGGAAGGGTAACCACCTTTCTGTATACAGTGCTATAAAATCCCTCCTGGCCAGAGGCAACATCCTGTTACCTGTAAAGGGTTAAGAAGCTCAGCTAACCTGGCTGGCACCTGACCTAAAGGACCAATAAGGGGACAAGATACTTTCAAGTCTTGGGGAGGGGGAAGGCTTTTGTTTTGTGCTCTTTGTTTACGTGGTTGTTCTCTCTTGGGACTGAGAGAGGCCAGACAGAAATCCCTCTTCTCCAACCCATCCTAATCCAAGTCTCCAATATTGCAACCAGTATAGGTAAGCCAGGCAAGGCAGATTAGTTTATCTTTTGTTTTATGTGAATTTTCCCTGTGTTAAGAGGGAGGTTTATTCCTGTTTTCTGTAACTTTAAGGTTTTGCCCAGAGGGGGATCCTCTGTGTTTTGAATCTGAATACCCTGTAAAGTATTTTCCATCCTGATTTTACAGGGATGATTTTTACCTTTCTTTTTTTTTTTTTTTTTTTTTAATAAAACCCTTCTTTTAAGAACCTGACTGATTTTTCCATTGTTCCAAGATCCAGGGGTTTGGGTCTTTGATGATTTTGATGATGATTTTGATGATTTTGGGGGGATATTTTGGGGGGAAGATGTCTCCAAGTGGTCTCTTTCCTTGTTCTTTGTTTAAAACACTGGATGCTGGCAGCATACTGTTCAAGGACAAGGCAAAGTTTGTACCTTGGGGAAGTTTTTAACCTAAGCTGGTAAGAATAAGCTTAGGGGGTCTTTCATGCGGGTCCCCACATCTGTACCCTAGAGTTCAGAGTGGGGAAGGAACCCTGACACCAGGTGTGACACTTTGTGCAAATTATTCATTGCACTAATTTGCATATTCAAAACAATTTGCATGTTAGTTCCGCAGGTTTAGCGCTAATGAATGGTGTTGCTCTGACAGCCCTAGTGAATGAAGTCCACCCTTTATCAGCAAGGGAGGCTTCCCCCGTGCATAGCCCCGTCAGAATGCTGCAACAGTATGTTATTGTGCACATTACTTCTTCCCCACATAGGTGGTCAGCAGGGTTCTTCAGAGCTGGAGCAGAGGGCTTTTCCATGTCAGCTAAAGGAAGTGGTAGCAGATGCACACTGTTACGCTCGGTCTGGAGGGGGACATGATGCTACACACGTGTTTGGAAGAGCAGTGGAAGTGCTGAGCATCAGGATTCCTGGATCTGTTCCTGGCTCTGAGAACAGTCTAGTTGTCAGAGCCGTGGTTATGGAAAGAATAGCCAAGCCAACAGCGCTGGCATATTCACTCTGACAGAAGTGGGGCTGAGTGGACAAAGTGGAATCCTCCCACTGTGCAGAGCATTTCCCAGCAGGAAGAACAGACGCAAAGGAAAAGTGGTTTAGAAGTACCCCCTTTCTATGCTATTGTAAATTAAAAATTTTACCTTCTGATTTTGAGATTTCCTGGAGCAGCTGAATCCATCTCCTACCCTCAGAGCCTTGCTTGCACTTTCAGCTGTGGTTTTGCCTCACCACCATTTTCAGTTCTCATGTTCCATTATAAAAATGAAACCCAGAGATCCCTTCAGCCTTTGCAACAGGCAGACAAGCCAGAAAGTGCTAAAGATCAAACTGCTTTCATCTGACTCTCTTCAGAGCCCAGCGCCCACTCCAAGGCCTACTCGCAACAGCAAAAGGACACAGACGAACAAACAAGTGACCAAACCCAGGTGAAGAAAACCAGAGCCAAGTCTTAAGTCTTATGCCTCTCTCACTGTATGGCATTACATAACCTAGACACTATAGTGATTGGGACTGTATATGAGTATGATTGGTTAGACCGAGAGCAAGCATGCAGATGGGACAATGACGAGGGACGTCTACTTTTTCTTCTCTCCCTTTCCTTTCTCTATCTGACCCCTCCCACTTTGGCTTCCTTCTTCCCCCTTCCTTATCCTCCCTCCCCACTTTTCACTATAAACTGTAGCCCAGCTGCTTCTCCAGCATTTTTCAGCACCAAGCTGCAGGGAGAGGCAGTGGTTTCCCTTTGAAGTCCTGTTGCAGCTGGAGTGCTACCAGAGAGACAGACTGTGTCCTAGTAGAATATTATGATAGGATCTGCCTTCCAAGAATGATGAGCTCTCCTGGTCCGGTGGGAAAAGCCAGACAGGTTGCCATTAAGAAGCTATCAAAGGCAAGAGATGGGACATTGTTAATTATGGATACAAAGAAAGAGACCTGGACTCAGCAGTAGCAGAAGACGACATTTTAAAGTCTAGGCTTGCGGACCTGATTTCTGAATGATGATCCACCAGCAGCAGAGTAGAACAAAGGGCGCTCCTATGAGTTGACAGGTGAGGAAAGAGAAGAAGGAAATCAAAATCCCTAGTTAGAGCAGCACAGGGAAGAGTGTGCAAATGTCTGAAACCACAGAGGCAGCGTGGCCAAGAAATGTCCCTGTTTTTCCTCTGCCTTATGGACGAGGAGTGCACAGCAAGTAGCATTAGGAGCAGTCGCTGAGCTGTTAGAAAAAGGGGGACTAAGGTTAGGTTCCAAAGTCTGTAGTTAGGCCCCTAGGTAGGTAATTTTCAAAAGTGCTGAGCACACCAGCTGAACTGGGACTGCCGGCTGCACCCCTGGGAGTCTGACTGTAGGCCCCATTTCTGAAACCCTGGCTGATGAATTCCAGCACAACTCTCTGGGGTGATGCGGTTAAGCTGTGACTAGGTGCATGAAATAGAGGAGGATATTTTGAGTGCTCGCAGTGGTTCCACTCAACTGGAGAAATACAAACTTAGGTGTATAATCCCATCATCTCATACAGCGAAAGATGTGCTTAGCTTCCATTAGCATTATTGGAAGTTACGGGTGTAATTCCCTGCACAGTAAGAAGATAACAGTATGTGCTTAAAGCCATCACTCAAGGGAAGTACAGTAAAAAGCTACCTTTTCATACCCTATGACTGTGAGTGAAGTAGTTTGATGTTTACCTTCTCAGCTTCAAAACATTTCTATGTCTTGTGGAGGACTGAGCATGCTAATATGCATCCTTTACTGAACTGTGATAAATTGGCACATAGTATTTGGTGGTAATTTATATCGTAACTCACCAAATACAAATACTCTACAACCTAATAATACACTTGATAAAACGTGTGTCATTACCTTCTCTTAAGGACTACCTACAAGATGTTATTGATATTGTCAGAAAGCTATATGGGGCTTACAATGCACAATTATAATACTGTAACTTGTTAGGTATTCAGTAATATTGGTGCATTACATAAATACAGCCATTACCATAAAGAAGGTTAAAGGATATTCACATTCCCAGGGATTACACTGTTGTTCATTTTCTGCAAGGTTTAATAAGGGGCTTAGGAACAGAAGATGAACAGTAGTTTAATACAGTACAAGAAATTTAAGGACAATACCTTAACATTAATGGATATCTTATCAGATGCAGGATGCTTAACCTATCTATTTCTGATTGTACTGCACTCTAGTGTGATTTAATCAATACAGTGTCTCAGATGAACACAGATCTTACACTTGGAAGCAATTACTGAGACTCTTCTTCATTAAAAATGGAAGACTAGCCACTAATGCTGGCACTTAGGAATTGAAGAACAATATATGCAAAGTCTGAAACAGTTATTTGTTTATGCTTCCATCCAGCCAAATGCTTCTGCAGAGATAAGAAGAATGCATCCGCCTCTGAGAGGGGTGCTCCTCTACCACAGGGACAGAAGCTGTGCTCCTTTCCATCTCCACCTGCCTTGTGGGGCCTTAGGGGTTGGAGAGAATTTTCAAAACCCAAAGAGGAGACTGGGAGATGCTGGTAGAAAAAGGAAACAAAGACAATATGTCTTGAATTTTCAAAGCTGTTATTGGGGTTTAAGCTGCAGAACTCCCAAGTGGCATAGCTAAACTCCAGAGAGACAGTTCTAAACTGCAGGAGTCCAGGGTTAAAATAGCAGCCAATTTTCCAAACTACCTGTTTAGAGAAGTTCGTTAGATTACAACTGTGGCAGTTAGGGATGATCCTATGTCACAGACATCAATGGAAAAGATCCCATTGACTTTCATGGTGCAGGATCAGAGCCTTAGATTCCAGAGGGAAACGCTATACATGAACCTAAGTTAGACAAACAGACTGTTCCTTTTAAAGCCTTATATGTAGTCTGGTGTTTCTTTAAATCAAGATCAGACATCTCTGTAAAACGTGCTCTAGCACAACCAGAAGTCATGGGCTTCACATAGGAACCATTTGCTGAAGTTCTCTGGCCTGTGCTATGCAGGAGGTCAGACTAAGTGATCATAATAATCCCTTCTGCCCTTAGAATCTATGCATCTATACCTGACCTATAGCTGAGCATGGTTCCCTGTGGATATCTATCAGTCTACTGATTTATTGCTAATATGTCCGTCTCCAAGTGACATGTATACATTTTTAAAAGCATAATTTGTTCATAATCTGATTCAAATCCCACTGAGGTCAATGGGAGTTTTTCTATTAACTTCAACAGCCTTTAGATGAGGCCCTCTGTGCCTCTGTACCCCTATTTTATGGGTGGGGAAATAGTCCTTCCTTACTTCTACCTTTTGTCTGTCCCATCTACACTTAAACTGTAATAGCAACACAGCCTAACAGGATGGGAGACTCACCTATCCGAGAGGCAGTAGCTAGGTCTACACAGGGACTTAGGTTGGCTTAACTACGCCACTTAGGGATATGGATTTTTCATACTGCTGACCAAAGTAGTTAAACCGATCTAATTTTCTAGAGTAGACCTGGCCAGTGTCTTGCTATGTATATGTACAGTGCTGAGCACAATGGGGGCCCTGACCTCATCTGGGGCCTCTGAGTCTAACTGTAAAACTAATCGTAACTTATTCATTTACCCACACAAAAGAAAAAAAAAGAAGGATGTTAAAACAGAACAACCTGAGAAAGTCTGAAATCAAAATACTTGATCTCTAAATTAATTCAGCAAAAACAGCGAGGAGGCCTTGTGGCACCTTAGAGACTAACCAATTTATTTGGGCATAAGCTTTCGTGAGCTACAGCTCACTTCGAAGTAAGAAGTACCATTTCCAGGTAAGAAAGCACAGATACATTTTCCTATTCTTCAGCATGCTATGTTCCAAAAGTCTGTCACAATGACATTTTCACAGCAGCGTGCCTCCATAGTGGAAGCAGGATCATCCTTTAAATTGGTTTCAGAGCAGCAGCCGTGTTAGTCTGTATCCGCAAAAAGAAAAGGCAGAGTTGTGGCACCTTAGAGACTAACAAATTTATTTGAGCATAAGCTTTCGTGAGCTACAGCTCACTTCATCGGATGCATTCAGTGGAAAATACAGTGGGGAGATTTATATACACAGAGAACATGAAACAATGGGTGTTACCATACACACTGTAACGAGAGTGATCAGGTAAGGTGAGCTATTACCAGCAGGAGAGCGGGGGTGGGGGAACCTTTTGTAGCAATAATCAAGGTGGGCCATTTCCAGCACTTGACAAGAACATCTGAGGAACGGGGGGGAGGGGGGGAATAAACATGGGGAAATAGTTTTATTTTGTGTAATGACCCATCCACTCCCAGTCTTTAGTCAAGCCTAATGTAATGGTGTCCAGTTTGCAAATTAATTCCAATTCAGCAGTCTCTCGTTGGAGTCTGTTTCTGAAGTTTTTTTGTTGAAGAATTGCAACTTTTAGGTCTGTAATCGAGTGACCAAAGAGATTGAAGTGTTCTCCAACTGGTTTTTGAATGTTATAATTCTTGACGTCTGATTTGTGTCCATTTATTGTTTTACGTAGGACTGTCCAGTTTGGCCAATGTACATGGCAGAGGGGCATTGCTGGCACATGATGGCATATATCACATTGGTGGATGTGCAGGTGAACGAGCCTCTGATAGTGTGGCTGATATGATTAGGCCCTATGATGGTGTCCCCTGAATAGATATGTGGACACAGTTGGCAATGGGCTTTGTTGCAAGGATAGGTTCCTGGGTTAGTGGTTCTGTTGTGTGGTGTGTGGTTGCTGGTGAGTATTTGTTTCAGGTTGGGGGGCTGTCTGTAAGCAAGGACTGGCCTGTCTCCAAAGATCTGAGAGTGTGACGGGTCACCCTTCAGGATAGGTTGTAGATCCTTGATGATGTGTTGGAGAGGTTTTAGTTGGGGTCTGAAGGTGATGGCTAGTGGCGTTCTGTTATTTTCTTTGTTGGGCCTGTCCTGTAGTAGGTAACTTCTGGGGACTCTTCTGGCTCTGTCAATCTGTTTCTTCACTTCAGCAGGTGGGTATTGTAGTTGTAAGAACGCTTGATAAAGATCTTGTCGGTGTTTGTCTCTGTCTGAGGGGTTGGAGCAAATGTGGTTGTATCGCAGAGCTTGGCTGTAGACAATGAATCGTGTAGTGTGGTCTGGATGAAAACTAGAGGCATATAGGTAGGCATAGCGGTCGGTAGGTTTCCGGTATAGGGTGGTGTTTATGTGACCATCGCTTATTAGCACTGTAGTGTCCAGGAAGTGGATCTTTTGTGTGGACTGGTCCAGGCTGAGGTTGATGGTGGGATGGAAATTGTTGAAATCATGGTGGAATTGCTCAAGGGCTTCTTTTCCATGGGTCCAGATGAAGAAGATGTCATCAATGTAGTGCAAGTAGAGCAGGGGCATTAGAGGATGAGAGCTGAGGAAGCGTTGTTCTAAGTCAGCCATAAAAATGTTGGCATACTGTGGGGCCATGCGGGTACCCATAGCAGTGCCACTGATTTGAAGGTATACATTGTCCCCAAATTTGAAATAGTTATGGGTGAGGACAAAGTCACAAAGTTCAGCCACCAGGTTTGCCGTGACATTATTGGGGATACTGTTCCTGACGGCTTGTAGTCCATCTTTGTGTGGAATGTTGGTGTAGAGGGCTTCTACATCCATAGTGGCCAGGATGGTGTTTTCAGGAAGATCACCGATGGATTGTAGTTTCCTCAGGAAATCAGTGGTGTCTCGAAGATAGCTGGGAGTGCTGGTAGCATAGGGCCTGAGGAGGGAGTCTACATAGCCAGACAATCCTGCTGTCAGGGTGCCAATGCCTGAGATGATGGGGCATCCAGGATTTCCAGGTTTATGGATTTTGGGTAGCAGATAGAATACCCCTGGTTGGGGTTCCAGGGGTGTGTCTGTGCGGATTTGTTCTTGTGCTTTTTCAGGGAGTTTCTTGAGCAAATGCTGTAGTTTCTTTAGGTAACTCTCAGTAGGATCAGAGGGTAATGGCTTGTAGAAAGTGGTGTTGGAGAGCTGCCTAGCAGCCTCTTGTTCATATTCTGACCTATTCATGATGACAACAGCACCTCCTTTGTCAGCCTTTTTGATTATGATGTCAGAGTTGTTTCTGAGGCTGTGGATGGCATTGTGTTCTGCACGGTTATGGGGCAAGTGATGCTGCTTTCCCACAATTTCAGCCCGTGCACGTCGGCGGAAGCACTCTGTGTAGAAGTCCAATCTGTTGTTTCGACCTTCAGGAGGAGTCCACCCAGAATCCTTCTTTTTGTAGTCTTGGTAGGAAGGTCTCTGTGGGTTAGTATGTTGTTCAGAGGTGTGTTGGAAATATTTCTTGAGTTGGAGACGTCAAAAATAGGATTCTAGGTCACCACAGAACTGTATCATGTTTGTGGGGGTGGAGGGGCAGAAGGAGAGCCCCCGAGATAGCCCAGCAGAAGAATCTGTCCTAAGAGTATAATTGGATAGATTAACAATATTGCTGGGTGCGTTAAGGGAACCACTGTTGTGGCCCCTTGTGGCATGTAGTAGTTTAGATAGTTTAGCGTCCTTTTTCTTTTGTAGCGAAGTAAATGTGTGTTGTAAATGGCTTGTCTAGTTTTTGTAAAGTCCAGCCATGAGGAAGTTTGTGTGGAAGGTTGGTTTTTGATGAGAGTATCCAGTTTTGAGAGCTCATTCTTAATCTTTCCCTGTTTGCTGTAGAGGATGTTGATCAGGTGGTTCCGCAGTTTCTTTGAGAGCGTGTGGCACAAGCTGTCAGCATAGTCTGTGTGGTATGTAGATTGTAATGGATTTTTTACCTTTAAATTGGGACATCCAAAAGAACAAACAGATCTTCCATCTTCCTTTGGGTACTAAGGTACGGCAAAGATTTGAGTCAAAAAATGGCATTGGCTAAAGAATGCATGACCAAGAGGTAGAATTTTAGGTGACTGTATGTATTGATGGTTCTTTGGCCACAAGAAATATGGCTACTCTGTCCTGAGACTGTCCGTGCTTCTGAAGACTGGCTTTGATGCTTAACAGAAGGAGCAGCGAAGGCAGAGGGAGGAAGCTGGGTCTGAAGGCCCCTTACCGTACTCTCTGGCCTTGGCAGCATCCATGCTTTGTCCGGTGGCCGCCATCCACAGCCTGCAGGGAGAGAAGCAGAGGGTGCGGAGACAGCTGAGCTCCACAGTTAGAGGAATGGCTGCTGGTGTGGACCATAGGGACTCAGGCATGATTTTCCATCCAGCTTTACTACCCGGAGGAGATGTGAGGCCGCTTGACCCAGACCCAGTCCTTTTTCAGTCCTACCTGGCTCCTTCCCTGCGCAGGGAGCGGGGAGGCAGAGGCGATCCCGCCCAGACTAGGGTGTAAGGGACACTGCACTCTGTCTGCGGCCGCTGCAGATGACTCAGAAAGGGAAGTGGAGCTGAGGAACGGGCTCCCCAGAAGGCCAGTGAAGCCCGGGGACCCGGCTGGGAATTAGAGAGACATTCCTGGGCCAGAACCTTAGGTAGAAATTTGAAATCAAGTTTGGCGTTTCCCTCAGAAAAACTCTGCCTCTGCAAGGTCTGGCTCAGCCGCTGGGGAGGCAGCAAAACCTTCAGGGAACGTCATGAGGCAGGGCCTTCCCCTGCTGCCCTGACCGACGAGACTGGTTCCGTCCCAGGGCTGCAAGTGAGCCAAGTAGCCATTGTGATGGGTCTGTGGCCCTTAGTATGGCAAAGCAACAAATTATTAGTCATATGGTAGCACAGGGAGGTGCCACACATGATCAGGGCCTCTGTGTGTACAAACACATAGTGAGAGACAATCCTTGCCTTGCTGAGCTTACAGTCTACACAGACAAAAGATGAGGGGAAAACAGAGGCACAGAGAGGTGAAGTGACTTGCCCATGGTCCCACAGGGGATCAGTGGCAGAGCTGGAACTAGAACCCAGGTCTCCAGCCACCCATTCCTGTGCTTGATCCATTACACTGACTCTCAGAACACATTATTGCCATCCAGTACAAAGGAATCTCTCTGCTGGGGTCTTTTGAAAATTTTAATTGCACATGGAGCTAAATCAAGTGCTGTATAAATGCTTCCAATATGCTTTTTAAGGGAAAGCAAACTTTGGTAGCTGTTGAGAGCAGCAACTGGATAAAAGGAGGGAATGCAGCAGTTTCTTTTGAGGTTTGCCTGCTCCCACTCAGCTGTTCATGGCAGATGAGCGTCATGGGGAAATGCCAATATTGGTTTTCAGTTTGGCAGGCACCGTGCTCAACAATAGCTTAGGGGTAGCTGAGCTGCTCTCAAGTTAAATTTATATTTAAAAACCTAAATTGGGAGCATTAATCATCTCCTGATTTCACCTTTAAATGCAAACTTGACAGTAACCCATAAAACACTGGTGAGCGCAGCAGCAAGGCATGTCTCATGGGAGAAAATCAAGTCCTTTAATGAGTGCCATAGCTGCAGTGCACCTGGAGAAGTAGGCAGAGGAGGGGACACGGAAGAGATGGAGAAGCGATGATCAACATTCTGGCCTGGCAGTCAGGTCCTGTGAAGGGAGATGGAGGGTGTGGGGAACGGGACAGAAGAGGAATTCAGTAAAAAGGAAGTGAGAACAACCTTGCAGATGCCAACAGCTAATACGGGCCAGATTTTCAAAAGCGCCCAGGACCCAACAGCACTCACTGAAAACAACAGCTGTTGGGTAGTGAATACTTTTGAAAAACTGGCAAATAGCGTGGGTGCTGGAAACTACTCAGGAATCCAACTAGTGTAAAAATTTGAAGAACAACATATATACCTATGCAAACAGTTAAAGCACTACATTAAACAGTAATGCTTTTCATCTGCCTGTTACACCATCACTAATGCAGAATGGAAACCAGTTTAACATTCTGGAATATCAGTCTGCAAGGGTCAAAAATGATCTCACTTTTCAGTTATAAGACTGATTTAAGTGGGAGGCTCAAATACCCATTTTTAAATTAATCAAATAAAAAGAGAAATACAGATAAATTCTAAAATGTTATGGAAGATGCCTGTGTAACTGCTGCATGAAAGCAAGCTGTAGAGGGTAAGATAAAAATAGTCCCCAATTTAGTTGGTGTTGGTCCTGCTTTGAGCAGGGGGTTGGACTAGATGACCTCCTGAGGTCCCTTCCAACCCTGATATTCTATGATTCTACAATAAATGTGCACTTAAACCTTAATTAGCCAAACTCTCGTTAGCCATAACTCTTGGTTAGCCTGCAGAATTTATAAAAGCTTCAGTAAAAGAACTTGCTCCTGCAGAGCCTACAAGACTATATAAACTCTCTCCTACAGAGATCATAGGCTACAACTCCAGTTTACCTGAGTCACCGTATCAGACTGAATATTTTAATCTCCTTTTTATATTTGGATATATTTGGTTGTACTCTTACCAAACCAATTACAAACTGCAGAAAAGCAGAGGGAACATGGGGATGGCCAAATTGTTTACAGTAATCCAAAAGTGTGAGACCCATTTACACTTGTTAAAAATTAAACTAATCATCATCTGGATTAAATCTTTTTAAAATGAAGCTATTTTTGAGCAGAGTGCAGAAACACACCTGGAACTATTTATCGTACACATTTAAAAATATATAGTTATTTCTTTTTTGCTTGAACAATTTTTAAAAAGGTTGAGGAGATGCATTTGCGATGTATGTCGCCTGTGCTATGGCCTTTTGCAGGGCGTGATGTTCCAGCATGGACCCATTTTTAGGAACTCACCTGGAAGTGTGACCATGAAATACAAAAGGGAGCCCAGGCTCAACTTTTACAAAGCTGGTCTTTCCCGCTGCACTCTCACATATTCACAAGATGCCGCCAGAAATGGGCTTTAAAAAACCTTCCCGATGGATAAACGGCGGCTGAGAAAGGGAGGCTTCTTTTCCGGGAGAATTACAGAGAAGACTTGGACTTTGGAAAACATCAGATGCAATCTGGGAAGGGAGAAACCAGCTAGCCGAGTTTCTTAGGCACTTGGCTGAAACTTAGGTTGCTGATATTCTGAGTAATCCAACGCTTTTGAAAGAGCTACTGATCTGGTGCTGCTGCAACACAACTGTGATGCAGAGCCATTTATACATAATTCTGGAACCTTATTTGAGATCATTATGCACATGAGTAACCTTGACTCATGCAAATTGTCCCAATGTCTTCAAGAAGACTGTGTGAGAAAAGATGACTAATGGGCGAAAGCACTGTAGGAGCTGGCCCCAGTGACAGCAGCATTCCTTGCAACAACACAGGTTCCAAAAGCTTACAAGCACAGCTGGAGATTTTCAATCATTGTAAGGCACCTGGATACCCAGTTTCCATTTAAAATGAATGGAAGTTGGGCACCCAAATCCTCCAGACAGCTTTGAAAACCCCACCAGCACGATTAATGGCCCTGAGCTGAATTACCCAACAACTGCCACAGTTATCGATGAGAAGGAAATCATTCACATTTGATATGTTCTGGTGTTCAAATGATAGAGCATCCTGAAGCTGCCCAGTTTCCAAACAGTCAGCGTGACCAAGGGGTATAAAACCACCCAACGAGAGGACTGTCTGGTTCAAAACCAGACGAGTGGCCTCCCGATTTAAGTGTAAAAGCAACTATGGTTAAGAAATTCCTTTGCTAAACCAGTGTTACTTTCTTGCCTGCCACACTGTCCCTGAAGCGGTTAATGAAGAAGCTCAGAGCGCCCACAGTGAGGTGGAGCTCCATGGGAACATTTATAAGCAACTAGGGGCTCAGGAGGGCAGGAGCACCTGTGCTGGGGTCTTAGGTTGCTAGGCTATAGAGCCGCACAGCCTCTGGAAGAGTGACAGACATGGGGCCTGCACAGAGAGTGCACCTTAGAGGCCAAGAGCTAGGAAGAGTGACCTGACTGGTTTAGGAGCATGCACGATCCAGCAGTCGGCCATCCAGAATGGGCCAGGTTGCTCCTGTATCATGATCAGTGCTGGAACTGGCGTCAGAGGGTCTAGGTTCCCTGGAGGGACTGTTATTAACAGGACACGAGTGGAACAGGGAACATGGTGCGTTAGGCTAGAAGCAACTCAGCCCTAAAGACAGAGCACTGAACAGGGTTTAATAAAGTTTCACTTGTTCATTTAAACCTGTATTCAGTTCATGCTTTGTCAGATTTCCAGGCCTAAATTGTGATTATGTAAAAGGGAATTGGAATGACAAGAATGATAGAATATCAGGGTTGGAAGGGACCTCAGGGGGTCATCTAGTCCAACCCCCTGCTCAAAGCAGGACCAATCCCCAATTTTTGCCCCGATCCCTAAATGGCCCCCTCAAGGATTGAACTCACAACCCTGGGTTTAGCAGGCCAATGCTCAAACCACTGAGCTATCCCTCTCCCTAATTGTATATTGAGAAGTCGATATACTATATATTGTGCAAATGGTTTTGTTTTTGGAGAGGTACTAGTGGTAGTTCACAGACATGCAATTTTTTTTACATCAGTGCCAGACCTTCGTTTTTATAACCTATACTCTTTGGGCTTGTTTTCACTGCAGGACTAGCTTGAGATATAACTTGAGTGTTGGTGCTAAACCTGACTCCCATCCACAGCAAAAATCTCTAGCTCAAGTTAAGTGATGCTTTACCCTTGAGGTAGCTGGCCCATTGAAAGGGTGGGTTGAAGCTACTAATGCAGTGAGGATGCAGCATCTACAGGCTACAGCTGGGGCCATGTCTATATTATAGAGTTATGTTGACCTAAGTTACTTTGGCATCCAGCTGCCAGAGTTATTACATCTCTTGTGCTTGTCCACACTACACTCCTTGTATCAGCAGTGTGCGTCCTCTCCAGGAGCACTTGTGTCGATGCAGAGAGCAGTGCACCATGGGTAGCAATCCCACTGTGCAACTCGCCGCCATGTAGTGCAGGGTGTTTTGCGAAGGTTTTGCAGTGCCTCATGGGACCAAAACGAGTCACGCAGGGTGACTGGGAGCATGGGTTCAAGGTCCCATAATGCAGTGTTGTGCATCCCATAATGTTTTATGCCTCTTTTCAAAATCACCTGCACAAACCCATGTGTCCCTCCCTGTTTGCCAACCCAGACAGAAGCATGGATCCTGCGCAGCGCTGTACTATTGTGATGAGCATTGCAAGCCATGGGCTGCCTGATCCTGCAGTATTTGCAGAGCTGCAAGAGGAGCTGTGGGGAACAGGATGATTCCTTGGAGGCTAGATTGCTGTGGGACATAGAAAGAAACAATTCAAGGTTGTTGGCAGTGTTCCCAGAGCAGCTTCAGACGGTGGAGCACTGGTTCTGTGCCTGAGAAACAAGCACTGACTGGGGGTATCACATGGTCTTTCAGGTTCGGGATGACAAACAGCGGCTGCAGAATTTTCAGCTGTACAAGGCCACATTCTTGGATCTGTGTGCGGAGCTTGCCCTAAACTGCAGTGGAATGATAGACGGCATGCATATCCCCATTCTGGCACCAGACCAACTTGCCACTGAGTACATCAACAGAATGAGCTACTTTTCTGTAGTTATGCAAGCACTAGTGGATCACAGGGGACACTTTACTGACATTAAAGTAGGCTAGTCAGGAAGGTGCATGTCACTTGCATCTTTAAGAACACAGGCCTGTTGAGAAAGCTGCAAGCAAGGACTTTTTTCCTGGCTGGCGGATTAGCATTGGCAATGTTGAAATGACAACAGTGATCTTGGGAGACCCAGCCTACTCCTTGCTCCCATGGCTGATGAAGCTGTACATTGGCCACCTTGAAAGCACCAAGGAGTGCTTCACCTACAGACTGAGCAGGTGCAGAATGAGAGCTGAATGTGCCTTTAGTCATTTGACTGGTGGTGTGGTCTACCCACGAGATTGGCCCTCAGTGAAAAAAAATACTCCAGTGGTTACAGCTGGCTGCTGTGTTCTACATAATATCTGCGAAGCAAAGTGGGAAAAGTTTCTGCTGAGATGGTGCTGCTGTCTGCTGATTTTGAACAGTCAGATACCCGAGCTACAAAAAGAGCTCAATGCAGAGCTATACAGCTCAGCGAGGCTTTGAAAGACCATTTTAATAGTGAGACAGAGTAGTGTGTATTGCTGTAGTGGTGGAATCTCTGTGGAGAATGGCATACAGTTCTTTGTAAAAGTGGCAGGTCTGTGGCTCCGTCCCAGAGTGGAGCCTTTTGGTACCTCTGCTGCATCTCCTTGGCTTTCAAGCAGCACTGTGGCTGGTGCCTCTTGTAGCCCTTGTCCTCCATGCCCTAAGCAATCTGCTTGTAGATGTCAATGTTTCTACGGCTGGATCAGAATGGTGTGTTCACAGCACAACCTCTTCTCCCCACAGACCCAGGAGATCCAACACCCCCTGTGCTCTCCAGGCAGGAGCACGTCTGCAGAGTGGAGTTGGCATGATCAGTTGCTGGGCATGCTCTTGAGTTGCTAGGTGAGCTCTCCAAGCCCAGGCAACCAGGAAATGGAATTTCAAAAATTAACGGGGTTTTAAAGAGGAGGGGCTGTTTCCTGGCCACCTGGTCATTGTTCCAGCTCCAGATGATCATGATGATATGATCCCACCAGTCTGTGCCTGTGGCCCTGCTCTAGAAGCACTGGTCTGCATAGGAAAGAGCAGCAGCTGTACTGAGAGTCATGAGCAGCATCAGCCCATTAAAATCTGCCATGTCTGTATCATCCTCCCTCCTCCCCCCGACATGCGCCTTCGGTAGTTCAGAAAATGCTGCCAAAATGTCTGCCAGGGTCTCATGGATGCTCTGCCCATTTCCTGAAACGGGAATGAAAGCCCAAGCAAGACACTTTCTTCAAAGGGTGACTCCTCCATATTTCTGGGAGCATGCTGGATGTATTGGTGGGCTGCAACAACTTCCTGCGAAGTGCTGCAGGATGGACATGGTACCCCACTAACAAAGGGCTAGAGCGATGACAGCTGGGTACTGGGAAGCCTGGGATAGGCTGGTTTGACTCAGGTCTGCATAGTGCGGAGATGCCTGAGTATGGGTGTAAGATCTGGAACCAGAAATTCTAACCTGAGGGTTAACATTCGGTGTGGATGCTCAAGCCTGGCTTACAAACACCAAGCCTGCAGGCTCGAGTCCCACAGACCCCGGACTTCTGTTGCAGTGTAGACATACTCCCAGGGGATTTAGCCACATAACTCCCATTCATTTCAATAGGAGTTGTGTGACTAAGTCACCTTACTGGCTTTGAAACTCTCCACCAGTGTCTGCCAGCCGGCAGGATTACTGCACAAATCGGCTCCCCGTGTGTTTTCTGATTAATAAAACAATAGCCAAAACCCCATGAATCTTTACTGTCAGCAAAGCAGAGCCAATATAGCTGTGGATGCACAAAATGATATCCTGTTATGCCTTATTGATCACCAGGATAGCTGCTACTTAAACTCTGAGACCAACGTAGCTATTGTTGTTGATTACGTACATAAGACAATTTGATTTTTCACACATTGGGCTGAGCTAAGCAGTGTTGGCAGTTAGAATAAGCTAGTTTTAACTTGAAATATTGATGCAGAAGTTACTGATGTAAAATAAATATGGAAACCAAAGAGGACTATCTTTTTTTTATCATAATCACCCTTTAAAGAGAAACTTTCAACTTGTCTAAGACTCCACATGTACGTTCCATAATGAAATACATTTTCTTGTCTCTTGGCTCCTATGTAACGCTTTCCTGTTGTTCCTCTTAAATACCAGTTGGAAATAGCCTCCTATCCAGCTCCTGCTCCAAATATCTTTCCCCCACTTTTCACCCATCAAAGCATTAGAAATTGGTCTTCCATTGCCAACAGTGTGTCTTTTGTCTATCTCTACTTCCCTCTTCTTCATTGCTGACAGTCATGCAAAGACTATAGGAAGAGAAGAGATGAACAGAGATGGGACATTAAGTCAAGACTTCTAGGCTAGGTTTGGCAAAATCAGAAAATCGCCCAACTGCTGGTCATTCTGCAGCATTGACCCTATGGACATTTCTAGAAAGCCAGCGCATAGCGCCTCAGGGCCCAGTGTAAATTCCAAAAGTGGTCTGAGTTATAGGAACCAGTTGAAAGCTCCTGTGTTCCTTCCTCCATGCCTTTCTCGCTTGCAAAGCAGCACGATGCTACTTACTGTGTAGATTAATGTTGTACCTGTCATATAATTCACTCTAGGGGCACTCCTGGGAGTTGAACTGTGAACGCTCCGTCAGCTGGCATGAGCAGGCAATCTGCAGTCTGAGCTGGATACCTGAAAGAACAGCACAGCTGTACTAGATCAAGTCACCCAGACAATGGAATTAAATAACTGCTAAGAAATACACTACCAGTATTTTGTAGTGTAATTTATTTGGAACCTCAGAAAACATGCATGAACTCTCTGACCCAGAGGGAGCTGGGATCCTTACAAGTGCACAAGAGATTCCTCATTTCAAGCTTCCAAAACAGTGTTTATCTGCACTTGAACTTTGCAACTCAATCTAGCGCTGTAGGCAGGCAAAAAGAAGCACCAATAACCCTCAATCAGCTCAGAAGCAAGCACTCTACACTGAATTCATCATTTTCCCAACAGCCTATTTCTTTTTCACAGAGAACAGAGATTCACTTACAAGGTTCTCGGCCTCAAAGATTAAACAACAAAAATGGTACATTTACTTTATTAGTAGCCAGAGGTGAAAGCAAGCTGGTACGTCGAACCAGCAAGAGCCGGTGCACCATGCAGGGCCTGACAGGTCTGGCTTCCCCAGGCTGGCGATTTAAAGGGCCCAGGGCTCCCTGCAACAGCTGGGGCCCTGAGCCCTTTAAATCGCCTCCTGAGCCCTGCTGCTGGCGCCCCGGGGCAGCGGCAGCAGGGCGCCGGTGGTGATTTAAAGGGCCCAGGGCTCCCCACAGTGGCCTGGGCCCTTTAAAGCGCCGCCCAAGCCCCGCTGCTGGAGCCCTGGGGTAGCAACGGCAGGGCTCTGGGGGTGATTTAAAGGGCCAGGGGCTTCCAGCCACTGCTACTGCAGTGGAGCACCAGGCCCTTTAAATCTCCGTCCAAGCCTGGGATTGCGGCAGCAGCCGGGAACCCCTGGAAGTCCATCGGCGATTTAAAGGGCCCAGAGCTCCGCTGTGGTAGTGGCGGCTGGAGCCCTGAGCCCTTTAAATCGCCCCTGAGCCCCAGGGTCCCAGCCGCCTCTGCAGCTGGTAGCTCTGGGGGTGATTTAAAGGGCCCGGGGCTTCCAGCTGCGCAGCCCCAGGGCCTTTAAATCTTGATCTAAAGTGCCTGGGTATTAAAGGCCCCACCTCTTCCAGTTAAGGCCACGCCCCCTGCTCAGGACTCTGGCGTACCGGTAAGTCCTTTAAATTACTTTCACCCCGTTAGTAGCCTATGTCCAAATTGATAACGGATTTCTAGAGCATCAGTCTTGTGTTTTGACAAAGGTTATTTAATATGACAAAGATACAGTTTCTCAGCACTGAAGTGAATTGCCTATGATGACTGCTATGCATTTAGCACAGCGTTCCTTGTAGAGCTAGTCATTTGCCGGGGGCAGTAGAGAGCTTTCGCTACCTTCCCATGAATACACTGAGGTCAATGACCATATTGTAGTCTGGAGGTATTCATTGTCACAAGGAGGAGCAGGGGTCTGTATAATAATTGCTTATAAATGTCATGATAGCTGTTAATTAAAATGTCTTCTGCATTAAACTTAAAGATGTTTTGGTCTGCAGTAACTAGTTCTGGTAATGGTTTGCTCCTTCAGGGAGATGACTCATTTTGTATGCACTTTCTGTAGCACCATTGAAAGGACTGTTTGCATTTAATTAGTTCAGAAAGAGTGGCAAGCAGCTGAGAAGAGAGGAGAAGGCACTGAGTTATAGAACTGAAATGTGCGGTGTTAGATAGGGAACGAAGATCAAACCTTCTGGAAGGCTCTGCCAGTTTTACATCTTTTAAGTGATCGCTGTTCTTTGAAGACCACCCCCGAATGCCAAAGAACAGATTCCTGCACTGGGACACAAAAGGGTGGAGTGGAAATATTGGGGGTTAGGACAGCTGCATGGCTCTAAAAGACTAAAGCCTCCGTGCAGAGGAAGTGTCGTGGGCATAGGCCAGTTCTCCCTCTAATGCCCTTCATGGCTGGTGGCACAGTAACTACCACATAGTGTGGCTGAGAATTCCCTTTTCTGTACATTTCCCTAAGTGTGCTCAGCTGATTTGCTTATTTCCAGCACTTGGGCCACAAATTGCAAGCTAGTGTTCCAAAACTAGCCTTGACCATCAAAGAGGAAAGCTGGGGCAAGGCTGAAGCCTCTATTTGTGAAGCAATTACTGACCATTGTCAAAGCAAAACCCCTTCCACCTTGCACTTATTTATTACCATTATAACAAACTGCAAAGCAAAATGAGGCTTTCAAAGTTTCTCTAGCAGCTGTGTGGAGTCTGTCCCCGCACAGGCCGCTCAGGTAAACTCTGAATGAGCATCTGGAATGTTCCTGTCTGAACTCGATGGAACAGCTAACCTATTTTAAGTTTTCCCAACACAAGTAACAAAGAACCTTTGGCCTGCTAGAACAAATCCCGGCACCTGGGTCACTTCGTTAGCATTCTTTAAAAGGTCCTAGGAAACCAAAGTGAAAAGAAGCTTTTAAAAAGTATTTAAACTAGCTCCACATGGTCATTAAGGATTAATCTATTAATGATCATAATGATAAATTATAATTATCTAGCACCACATCCCTACTGATATGCTCAGAGTTCTGCACAACAGTGTAAAATACAGTTTAAAAAATGAAAAATTAAGAAAAAAAAGCCCAACCCTTTCAGAAGTCATTGTGAAAGGCTGAGGAGCGGGAGGGTAAGGCATGAGACTGGAACCCAGGAGGTCTAGGTTCTGCCCCTGGCTCTGTCACGGACTCCCTGTGTGTGACTTGGGGCGAGTCACTTAGGTCTAGTCAATCAGAAGTATCTAGGGTCCTAAATTCCATTTCAGTAGCAGCTAGGAGCCTAAATACCTTTGAGAATCTGGGCCTCAATCCCCGTGTGTGTCAGTTTCCCACCTGTACACAAAGATGCAGTGATTCTTCCTTGCTCCCACCCTTCACATGCCTGGTCTACTAAGACTGTAAGCTCTTCAGGAAAGGGACTGTCTCTGTCTCAGTGTATGCGTACAGTGCCTCTAGGAACTACTGTAATACAAATAACCATCATCATTTAAGAGGGAAAGAGTCTTATATAGGGACAGATGATGGTTCTGATCCTGCACAGAGACCAGCAAACGCACAGGGCCTGTTGGTGTCAGTCGGGCTCCACATGAGCACAGAGGTCTACCCACGAAGAAGCAATTCCAGGAGGGGGACCTAAAATTAAAGACACATCTAAGAAGTTATTCAGCTATGCAGGGACAGAGAGTTCCACACATGGAGAGTTGCCACCGCAAAAGTGCCATCTCCTGTCAACCTAGGGTGCAGTAGAGAATTCCTGGGTGTCAGGTCATATCAGAGTGCAGACAACCACCACGATTCAAGAAAGGGGTCTCAAACACAGCCAGGACCAGTGTTATTCTAAGCTTTAAAAAAACAGCAGGATGGTCTTAAAAATCAGTCTGCTGCTCCATGGACAGCTAGTATAAAGAATACGGGACAGCTTTGATACCATCACAGCTGATCAGCCCTATGAATCCCTGTGCTGCTGGGTTCTGCACTAGGAGCCTGATCAGTAGAAAGACTCCCATTCATTTTAATGGGCTTTAGATCAGGCCCTAAATAGCAGTAGTGGAGAAGCTCTTCTGGGAGGAAATTATAATAATCAAGCTTCATGATGGGGAGGACATCTGCTGCTCCATGAAGATCCTAGTTCTGATTTCTAAGGCTCTCTCAAAGACCATCTCCCCATCCATGACCCGTAGCTTTACTCAGTGGGGATGCTATGGCTGACAGAGGCGGGGTAAAACTCTTACGAGCAGGGGCTAGAACAATTTTGATGGATTATCCCTATGTGATGGGACTCCACTCACCACGCTGGCACCTCCTACTGGCCATCTTGGGAATTAGTTGCATAGGTTGGTATGCCCTATCCCAATGGTGCCTCACCCACCAATATGCCTGCTCTCTGACCCACATCACTCCAGGGACCGTGGCATCCTCTTCATGACACGGCCCTCCAGCTGTGTTACCATCTGTGCTCCCCCATTCCAGGGTTTAATACAGCCATCCAGATGTCCTGCCACTTCCCCAGTGGTAACTGTGGTGGGGTGGGGGGGAGAGGGGAGAAACTTGGGCCCACCCACTGCTCTGGGTCCCGACCGAGGGACCCTGTAGGTGACAGCCACATGCTGCATCCCCTCCAGCTTCTCAGTACATTTCACTGGACCACTTCCCTCAGCAGCTTCTTCGCCCTTACCTCAGGGCCTCAGCATGTCAATCCTAGCAGCCAGCCAGGAGCTTCCCCTCGCTCCCTGCCAGCAACTGCTCTGTCCCTGGGGCTAGCTTCCATCCACCTGTTAGGAACCCAGTCCTCCCTCCTAGAGCTCCAGGCAGCAACTCACTACCTCTGGGTCCTGATTGGCTGCTTCTTGCAGCCTCTCTCCTATTGGCTGCTTCCTGCGCAGCTGCCTTAGGGTTCTATTAACCCCCTTGCATGCTAATGTGTGGGGGACACCCCATCACACTCCACTAATGGAATCAAATCGGAATGAGCTGTAGGTGGATCACTTTCAGAGCTCATCTCCAAAGCCTTCTTTCAATAACAAAGGCTGAAGAATGGACCTGCAGTATTTCCTATGGACTGAGGATAATGAGGAGGAAGAGGAAGGAAAAGAAGTAAAGGGGGAAGCAGAGGATTCTAAACAGTGGCAGAAGCAAGGAATGGAGAAGAACAGAGTTCATCGTGGACAGTTTCAATGCATCATTAATTTTGTTGCAAGTACTTCAGTGCTACAATGAGGGTACATACTACATGCCTAAACCAGAGAAAGGCAGGAAGACAGGCTGGATAGATAAAGTTGGTGGGCAGGTCACTAGCGATACATTCAATAGGATGTTGCAAGGTCACCGTGGGATACTGTGCACTGTGGGATATCAAGAGAACTGTGTGCCTGAAAGAATACTTTCATGACACATTAAACACACAGATTTCCATGGAGAAGACACGGCCAAAACTAAGAACAAAAATTCCTTGTGGATGTGAGGACACTAAAGATGAGAGAGCTGCCTCATAGCAGCCATGGTGAGGTAGTAGGTAGTTTTTGGAAAGTGTAGGGGACAATTTCCTGGTGCAAGCGCTGGAGGAACCAACCAGGGTCAGAGCTCTTCTTGACCTGCTGCTCACAAACCGGGAAGAATTAGTAGGGGAAGCAAAAGTGGATGGGAACCTGGGAGGCAGTGACCACAAGATGGTCGAGTTCAGGATCCTGACACAGGGAAGAAAGGAGAGCAGCAGAATACGTACCCGGACTTCAGAAAAGCAGACTTTGACTCCCTCAGGGAGCTGATGGGCAAGATCCCCTGGGAGAATAACATGAGGGGGAAAGGAGTTCAGGAGAGCTGGCTGTATTTTAAAGAATCCTTATTGAGGTTACAGGGACAAATCATCCCGATCTGTAGAAAGAATAGTAAATATGGCAGGCAGCCAGCTTGGCTTAACAGTGAAATCCCTGCTGATCTTAAATACAAAAAAGAAGCTTACAAGAAGTGGAAGATTGGACAAATGACCAGGGAGGAGTATAAAAATATTGCTCAGGCATGCAGGAGTGAAATCAGGAAGGCCAAATCACATTTGGAATTGCAGCTAGCAAGAGATGTTAAGAGTAACAAGAAGGGTTTCTTCAGGTATGTTAGCAACAAGAAGAAAGTCAAGGAAAGTGTGGGCCCCTTACTGAATGACGGAGGCAACCTAGTGACAGAGGATGTGGAAAAAGCTAATGTACTCAATGCTTTTTTTGCCTCTGTCTTCACGAACAAGGTCAGCTCCCAGACTACTGCACTGGGCAGCACAGCATGGGGAGGTGACCAGCCCTCTGTGGAGAAAGAAGTGTTTCGGGACTATTTAGAAAAGCTGGACGAGCACAAGTCCATGGGGCCGGATGCGCCACATCCGAGAGTGCTAAAGGAGTTGGCGGATGTGATTGCAGAGCCATTGGCCATTATCTTTGAAAACTCATGGCGATCGGGGGAAGTCCCGGACGACTGGAAAAAGGCTAATGTAGTGCCCATCTTTAAAAAAGGGAAGAAGGAGGATCCTGGGAACTACAGGCCAGTCAGCCTCACCTCAGTCCCTGGAAAAATCATGGAGCAGGTCCTCAAGGAATCAATTTTGAAGCACTTAGAGGAGAGGAAAGTGATCAGGAACAGTCAGCATGGATTCACCAAGGGCAAGTCATGCCTGACTAATCTAATTGCCTTCTATGATGAGATAATTGGCTCTGTGGATGAGGGGAAAGCAGTGGACGTGTTATTGCTTGACTTTAGCAAAGCTTTTTACACAGTCTCCCACAGTATTCTTGCCAGCAAGTTAAAGTAGTATGGGCTGGATGAATGGACTATAAGGTGGATAGAAAGTTGGCTAGATTGTCGGGCTCAGTGGGTAGTGATCAATGGCTCCATGTCTAGTTGGCAGCCGGTATCAAGTGGAGTGCCCCAAGGGTCGGTCCTGAGGCCGGTTTTGTTAAATATCTTCATAAATGATTTGGAGGATGGTGTGGATTGCACCCTCAGCAAGTTTGCAGATGATACTAAACTTGGAAGAGAGGTAGATACGCTGGAGGGTAGGGATAGGATTCAGAGGGACCTAGACAAATTAGAGGATTGGGCCAAAAGGAATCTGATGAGGTTCAACAAGGACAAGTGCAGAGTCCTGCACTTAGGACGGAAGAATCCCATGCACCGCTACAGACTAGGGACTAAATGGCTAGGTAGCAGTTCTGCAGAAAAGGACCTAGGGGTTACAGTGGACGAGAAGCTGGATATGAGTCAACAGTGTGCCCTTGTTGCCAAGAAGGCCAATGGCATTTTGGGATGTATAAGTAGGGGCATTGCCAGCAGATCAAGATCGTTCCCCTCTATTCGACATTGGTGAGGCCTCATCTGGAGTACTGTGTCCAGTTTTGGGCCCCACACTACAAGAAGGATGTGGAAAAACTGGAAAGCATCCAGCGGAGGGCAATAAAAATGATTAGGGGACTGGAGCACATGACTTATGAGGAGAGGCTGTGGGAACTGGGATTGTTTAGTCTGCGGAAGAGAAGAACGAGGGGGGATTTGATAGCTGCTTTCAACTACCTGAAAGGGGGTTCCAAAGAGGACGGATCTAGACTGTTCTAGGTGGTAGCAGATGACAGAACGAGGAGTAATGGTCTCAAGTTGCAGTGGGGGAGGTTTAGGTTGGATATTAGGAAAACCTTTTTCACTAGGGGGGTGGTGAAGCACTGGAATGCGTTACCCAGGGAGGTGGTGGAATCTCCTTCCTTTGAAGTTTTTAAGATCAGGCTTGACAAAGCCCTGGCTGGGATGATTTAGTTGAGGATTGGTCCTGCTTGGAGCAGGGCGTTGGACTAGATGACCTCCTGACGTCCCTTCCAACCCTGATATTTTATGATGATTCTGAGTATCCCACTGGGGATACTGCAACCAATCAGAAAGCAGAAGATTCATAACACTGGAAGGTAGGGGTAGTTATAGGTTTGGGTTTATTTCGGATATCACCTCAAAATTAATTCTGTCAGCAACATAGTTCAGGAAAAAACATTACCTCTCTGGGCACCTTTACTGTTTAACTGTACAGCGAACCCTGCACTAAGCACAACCTCCATCAGGTTACCCCTGTCTTAGGGCACCATTTTTATAGGATTGTCAACATTTCCCATATAAGTTACCTTTGATTTTATCTTTATTCTGGTACTACATAATACTTTCGGTCCATATATCCCAAAGTACTTTATCCAGGTGGAGAAAGTATTATTATCCCCACTACACACGTGGCGAAGCAAACACACAGAGTGGCGAAAGGTCTCACAGGAAGTTCATGGCAGAGACGGGGTAGAGCACAACTCTCCTGATTGACAGTCCAATGCCCTCTCCAGAGCATCATGATGTCCCTGAAGTGACTGATTCTTGCCACTCCCTTAGGTGGCATTAAGACATTTTTCATTGTATATTTGATCTTTTCGACCTCCTGGCTCAATCATTTCTATTACAGGAGTGCCTAGAGGTCCCACTGTGGTGTACTGTACACACACAGCATAAGAGGCAGTCCCTGACCCATACAGCTAATAGTCTAAATAGACAAGACAGGAGGGGGAACAAAGAGTGTTTTACCCACCATAGGTCAGTGACTTAGCTGTGAACAGAACCTTCATTTCCTAGCCCCATGCATTATTCACCTGCCTTTCCCTGCCCATGCTGTCTGATCATCGGATCCCTGCCAACTCCAACTACCACTACAGTTTTCAGTGGTTGCTGACCTGCAGTCTGGTTGCCTAGTTGTTCCTTTTGGACACACAGGCTAAATCCGGATATGTTCATGACTCGGACTCCAGCAACAGCAGCGAAAAGGAAAAGTTCCAAATGAGTTGGCCAGAGAGGAAGTCATTGAGCCAGGCTTAATCCAAAGATGAGCTGCTTTTATCTTGCATGTTTTACTTATTTTTTTAAAAAAGCAAAGCACAGCTGTTTCCTGCCATTACAGTAAACAACAAAAACCAGACTATCCACTTTAAAAATAGAAAGTGCTGTCCTATCCTTTTAGAGAACTTTGCCCAGACTGCATCTATTTTAATATTGATTTTTTTGTGGGTTAGGACTTTTGATTTTGTGGGTTTGTATTTTTCTCTCTCATATATTTACCAGTGATGACAGAGATGAATCATGCTACCCACTAGTAATTCTTTGTCTTCAATGATAGAAGCGTTTAGTACCTATGGTGGTTACTACCCAGTTGTACAAGAACAGGAAAAGGGAATGTATTAAATGTGCACGATTATGTGAGGTTGCCTGGTGTGACTCAGAACAAAGAAAAGCACCTTTCCCTTGTTCAAAGTTCTTTTGCTTATTTAAAGGAAGATTTCACTTGAAGTATATCCATATAGTGCTGAGCACTGACAACTCCAACGGATGCAGGCTGCAGGTGCTCACTACCTCTGAACATCAGGCCCCGAGTGTAAACAGTGACCGATAAAGCTCATGCAGCTTGGGGAAGGGGTATCAGAGAAAAACCCAAACATTCAGATGCTTTACTAATATGTCCTGCAATAGGACATATCCAGATGTCTTTGCAGACAGAAACCTCATGGAATAAGACTTTCTTGAAAGATTTTTAGTACTTCTTGTTTTCTGATAGGCTACCTAAATAGTGCAAAAGCACTTTTTCCCAAAGCATTTGGGTATTTTTGTTTCTGATCAATAGTAAGAGAAGCAATCCCCACTTCATGAACTCCGATTCTATTAAACCCTCTTTAATCCCAGTGCCTATGGCCCCCAGTCTGACAGTAAACTATGGTATTTTTCCAATTTTATAGAAATTTTGGATGTTCCTCAAAGCTTGCAGAAAACTAGAGTGTATCTGTTTGACCTCTGCTTATGGCTAAAACCAGGAACTGCAGAGGAGTATTTCAAAAACGTTAGCTTACCCTTTCTGAATTTCATAAAAAGGCCAGGTTCAGTTCAAGATGGACTAATTTTATTTAATCCAAATGAATGCACTTTTCCCTCGTAGCAACCCTAAATGCAAACATTGATAATAAATAATACATAAAATATTGTTAGTATCACTAGCTGGGAGAAATGAAAGGATGATTATAAATGAGTCTTGAAAAATCAAGGGTAAAAGTGTTCGTGCCTCCTCTTGGTCGGAATAGGGAACTGCGCCAGATTTTACATCAAAGCAGAGAAGGGGAGAAGAGGAAAAATAAATAGTTACTGTTAAGTATTTTTGTTAAGATATTTATAAATACTTGCTTTTTCTAGATGTTCCTATTTCAGCTATATTTTGGATACATGAATTCACTTTAAAATCATTCATTCACTATAACATGCTAGGCATAGGAAGAAGATGGGAATTTGAATTTAAAGAGACTTTTAGTTTCGTCGATACATCCTTGTTCTTGTACAGAGACAAAGGGTGAAATCCTTGCTCCACTGAAGTCAGTGGCGTCTTGCCATTGAATTCAGTGGAGTCAGGGTTTCATCTAAGCGGAATAAGAGCGGACAGACGCAGTATATGTTATTTGATTTACCGTACCTCTATCATGTTCTGTTGCTCCACTTTCTGAACTTTAAGTAGTCATCAGCCTTTAAATCTCTCCTTCTGGGGGATCCCTCCTTTTGTCCCTTGTCTTGAATAATTTTCATTGCCTTTGTCTGCCAACCTTTTCTCTCTTTTCTATGTTTTTGATGGAAGGAGGAGTTCAAACCTGAACGAAAGATTCAAGGTGAGGACATGCCTGCAATCTCTGTTATTGAATTATATTTTCAGATTATTCTCCATTGTATTGTGAACATACTCTGACATCTCATTCATTTTTCTCTGCCTCTGCATATTGAGTTGTCCACAGTGATGCCTAGACCTTTTCCCCTTCAGGATTTACAACTAATTCAGAACCCATCAATGTGTTCAAGTACTTTATATTGCTCCTTTCACTGTGCATTACCAATTTACCATGCACTTATCTAAATTGAATTTCAGCTGCCATTCTGTTGCCCAATAATCAGTTTTGTTAGGTCCTTCTGGGGTTCCTCATAATCCTCTCTTGGCTTGACTAATTTAAATCAGTTTGTAGCATCGGCAAATTTTGCCACCCAACAATTCATCCCATCTTTTAGGTCATTATTAAATATGTTGAGAAACACCTGGGGCAACTCACTATTAACTTCTTTCCATGCTGAAAATTGGCCATTCATTGCTACTTTTTGCTTCCTATCTCTTAACCAGTTTTTAATCCCCAACAAGCCTTAACCTCTCACCCCATTGTTACCAGCATTTCTGGCTCAAAAGCCTTTTGAAATTCTAAGTAAATTATCAGCACCACTTTCCCTGTATCCACTAGTTTGTTAACTCTTTCAAAGAATTCTAACAGATCACAAAGGCATAACTAACCCAGTTGTAATATGCTTATCTGGATGCTTTATAATTCTGTCTTTAATGATTTTCTCACCTCTTTTTCCTTGTACCAAAATACAACACGCTCTTGTATAATTCCCTGGCTCTCCACTGGCGTATTTTTAACAGATGTGTAGTTATCAACAGTTTGCTGCTAAGCTGGGAGAGTGTATCTAGTGGGGACCCGCAGTAGTCACTCCTGGGTCTGATACTATTCAATATTTTCAGAGTTTGCAAATGGTGATCATTGAGGCCCCAGATTTGGCGAGTTATTTAAATACATGCTTAACTTGAAGCACATGAGTAGTCCCATTGATTTCAGTGGGATTAGTCACATGCTCCAAGTGGGGCATATGCTGAAGCTCCTTGCTGAACTGCGGCCTTACAAAGTCAGCTACTTCTTAAGACGAATAAAATTGATCTCTGAGAAGCCCACTTTCCTTCCAGTGCCTCAGTTAACTTCACATAAAATTACTACACCTAGAGAGGAAGCTTTTCAGAGTTTTATTACCGGTACACAATTATGAAGTGCACTGGATATGATCTGGGCACAGGGCAAAATGTGTGAATTCCTGTTTTACTCTAGTTAGATGTAATCCTCCTAATTTCATGCAGACAACTGTTTGCACACTGCAGTAATTTCATAAAAGTGAAGGAGAGAATTATGATAGTTTTGCTTGTTGTTTATAAAAGCAACCTGAAAGAGAACTGTTAGGAATGTGTGGGCTATTGCTTAAAAGCTACCTAATTTACTGGCAGTCTAACAAAAACCAGGCAGGTAATTTATTTGGATTTATTTTTAGACTCTTTGAGCCAGACCCATAGCTACATCCAAAGTGCTCTGAGCACCCCAAACTCAGCTACCACACTGAGGAGCACCACGTAAGTGGATGGATGGATGGAACTCACCTTCATCAACAATTTCTCAGATCTCAGCGGTTGGCTGCCATGAAATTCAGTTTTGGTACTATGAAAAATAAGATCTGTAGAAAAACAGTATTGTCATTTCATTGAGTAGCCATCCCTCTTAGTACTTTGTCACAGAGGTGGGTGTTCCTTTCCAATATAACTACACTGCTTACTGCAGTGAGTTTCAAGGAGGCTTCCACAGTTTTTGGGGTCCTAAGAGGTGAGCGGGCTCTTCTCAGGCTCACCCAAATGCTGCTGTTTCCTCTTGTGGTGCAGTATATTGCTCTTCTGGAGAGCAGGGCAGAAGCTGCTATACAGGCTTTGACCTTGGATGCCCAGTGCCACAAATGATAGCACTTTTTAGCTGCATGGGGGCTGCCAGAAGCTGATTTTAAATAGAACTGTTCATGTCAAATATATTGTGCAGTTTGTAAGTGGCAAGAAAGTGCTTCTTACCCCTTTTGCTCTTTAAGGCGGCATGCTGAGAAAAATATCCTCGGCTTGTTGCAGGGAGGAGGCAAAATCCCTGATTCCAGAAGCTATGCACACCTGGGGCTGACTGCTCTGGGAGCACCTGCTATGTGTATTTCAGCATTACACACACTGAAAGCCATGTTAAAAATCATACTAATTCACAGGTGTCTCCCCCCTGCAAAGCTCTACCAATCAATATAGCCTGAGCACTCTAGTGGTCCTAAATTGAGATAATGTTGGAGAGAGGATAAAGCAAACCTCATCTGTTGGCGAGGAAGAGGTCACAAGAGCAGGAGGTAAGAGCCTTTCCTTTGGCCATCTGGGTATGTCTACGCTACAGTGCTGGTGCAGTGCCATAGCATAGATGCTTTCTACAATGGATGCAAAGGGTTTTCCCATCAACATAGTTAATCCACCTCTCTGAGGCCTAGTCTACACTTAGATCAGTTTAACTACGTCAGTCAGGTGTGTGAAAAATCCACACACCTGAGCGGCAGAGTTAAGTAAACCTGAGTGTCTACACAGAAGTGTAAAGCTGTAGCACTAAGGCTATGAGGCTGTAGCACTTTAAGTGTAGACATAGCCTGAGAAACCTTTCCCAGCACAGAAGAAGAGCTCTGTGTGTCTCGAAAGCTTGTCTCTTTCACCAACAGAAGTTGGTCCAATAAAAGATAATCACCTTACCCACCTTGTCTCTCTAATATCCTGGGACTGACAGGGCTACAACAATCTGCAAATATAATACCTCAGTGTAATGAAAGCCCTAGGATTCAATGTTGCCTTATGCCCTGAAGAGCTATTTAAGTGGCAGGACTGTACTGAAGTTGCACGTGCAAGGAATAGGTATTTGGTTGAATTCTGGCCAAAATTATGAACCTCGGTTTCAGGCAAATAGTTTTTCACGGTTGTCTCATTGAAGCAACACCATTAGGAGGAGGCACCACTCCACTCCCGGAGACATGGCTGGCTGAGCTGCTCTTTCTTTGCTCTTCCTCATTGCCATTTTTGATAGCACAAGTCTAGTCCTCTCAGCAGCACCCTCTCCTTCTCCCCCGTTGCCATTTGTGCCAGAACTTTCAACTGAGCCTTCCTTGTGCACCCTCTCCCTGATATCACATCCCGCTCAGGAGCGGCCCAGAAACTGCAGCAGCCTCTGAGTGGAGATGTGCCCACAGGGCACGATTTTCAAAAGTGTTCAGTGTTGGCCTAAGTCTGCTCCCATCAGGGGTGAAAGTAAAATGCAGCTCTTACCGGCACGGGGCCGCTCTGGCCCCCCCAGAAGGGCGTGGCCTCGGGCGGAAGGGGCGGGGCTGGGCTGGGGTCAGCATCCCCCAGCCAGCCCATCTGCCCTTTTTGCGCCCCCCATCGGCAGCCCTGCTGGATCATCGCTGCCCCTTTTGTGCCCCCACCATTGGCGGCCCTGCTGGAAGGGACCCGGCAGGGCAGCTCATCGGGGGCGCAAAAGGGGCAGCGATGTTAAAGCGCTGCTGTGGCAGCGCTTTAAAGTCAGCGGTACGGGCCGGTATTGGCGGCTACCTTTTACCGGTATGCCATACCGGCCCATATCCCCTTACTTTCACCCCGGCTCCCATTGATGTTAAAACTCTAGACGTCAATGGGAGCATAGATTCATAGATATTAAGGTCAGAAGGGACCATTATGATAGTCTAATCTGACCTGCTGCACAACGCAGGCCACAGAATCTCACCCACCCTCTCCTGCAATAAACCTCTCACCTATGTCTGAGCTATTGAAGTCCTCAAATCATGGTTTAAAGACTTCAAGGTGCAGAGAATCCTCCAGCAAGTGACCCGTGCCCCATGCTACAGAGGAAGGCGAAAAACCCCCAGGGCCTCTTCCAATCTGTCCTGGAGGAAAATTCCTTCCCGACCACAAATATGGCAATCAGCTGAACCCTGGCAAGACTCACCAGCCAGACACCCAGGAAAGAATTCTCTGTTGTAACTCAGATCCCACCCCATCTAACATCCCATCACAGGCCATTGGGCCTATTTACCATGAATAGTTAAAGATCAATGAATTGCCAAAATCATGTTATCCCATCATACCATCTCCTCCATAAACTTATCGAGTTTAATCTTGAAGCCAGATAGGTCTTTTGCCCCCACTGCTTCCATTGGAAGGCTATTCACTCCTCTGATGGCCAGTTTATATCCATTTGTTCTTGTGTCCACATTGGTACTGAGCTTAAATAATTCCTCTCCCTCTCTGGATTTATCCCTCTGACATATTTAGAGAGAGCAATCATATCTACCCTCAACCTTCTTTTGGTTAGGCTAAACAAGCCAAGCTCCTTGAGTCTCCTTTCATAAAACAGGTTTTCCATTCCTCGGATCACCCTAGTAGCCCTTCTCTGTACCTTTCCAGTTTGAATTCATCCTTCTTAAACATGGGAGACCAGAACTGCACACGGTATTCCAGGTGAGGTCTCACCAGTGCCTTGTATAACGGTACTAACACCTCCTTATCTCTACTGGAAATACCTTGCCTGATGCATCCCAAGACCACATTAGCTTTTTTCACGGCCATATCACATTGGCGGCTCATAGTCATCCTGTGGTCAACCAATACTCCAAGGTCCTTCTCCTCCTCCGTTACTTCTAATTGATGCGTCCCCAGCTTATAACTAAAATTCTTGTTATTAATCCCTAAATGCATGACCTTACACTTCTCACTATTAAATTTCATCCTATTACTATTACTCTAGTTTACAAGGTCATCCAGATCCTCCTGTATGATATCCCGGTCCTTCTCTAAATTGGCAATACCGCCCAGCTTTGTATCATCTGCAAACATTATTAGCACACTCCCACTTTTTGTGCCAAGGTCAGTAATAAAAAGATTAAATAAGATTGGTCCCAAAACCAATCCCAGAGGAACTTCACTGGTAACCTCCCTCCAGCCTGACCGTTCACTTTTCAGGATGACCCACTGTAGTCTCCCTTTTAACCAATTCCTTATTCACCTTTCAATTTTCATATTGATCCCCATCTTTTCCAATTTAACTAATAATTCCCCATGTGGCACTGTATCAAACGCCTTACTGAAAGCTAGGTAAATTAGATCCACTACATTTCCTTTGTCTAAAAAATCTGTTACTTTCTCAAAGAAGGAGATCAGGTTGGTTTGGCACAATCTTCCTTTTTGTAAAACCATGTTGTATTTTGTCCCATTTACCATTGACCTCAATGTCCTTAACTACTTTCTCCTTCAAAATTTTTTCCAAGACCTTGCATACTACAGATGTCAAACTAACAGGCCTGTAGTTACCTGGATCACTTTTTTTTCCTTTCTTAAAAATAGGAACTATGTTAGCAATTCTCCAGTCATATGGTACAACCCCTGAGTTTACAGATTCATTAAGCAGAGCAGAGTGAGACCAATCCTGAGTGCCTCTGAAAATCCCATTATTATTTTCAGTCTCTATTTTCAGAGGAAGATTTTGTCACTAGCAACAAATTTTGCTTGAACAAGACTGAAATGAATGTCCTCAAGTACACTTATTATCTTAACCCTCTAGGTAACCAGCATGTGAAAGAGAGCTTTCAGCACAAGGTCCTTAAATGTTGCAGGTTGCGTTAATTCAATTTCAAAAAAGAACTAGATAAATTCATGGAGGATAGGTCTATCAATGGCTATTTGACAGGCTGGGCAGGGATGGTGTTCCTAGCCTCTGTTTGCCAGAAGCTGGGAATGGGTGATGGGGGATGGATCACTGGATGATTGCCTGCTCTGTTCATTCCCTCTGGGCACCTGGCATTGGCCCCTGTTGGAAGACAGGATACTGGGCTAGATGGACCTTTGGTCTGGCCCAGTGTGGCTGTTCTTATGTGATGTTCTAAAAAATGAAGAAAAAAGTAATTCTTTGCTGAATATCAGTAATTTCCAAAGTATTGTAATAGAAAATGGAAATTACAACCTTTAACGATATCTAGGGATTTTTATACATCTCTTTAACCAAACACAGAGGGTTTCTCTGTAGTGCTTCTTCATCAAGGGTCTGGCGTCAATAGTATTTACTAACGAAATTCAGCAAGTAAAGTCACGTCTGATATGTTCTGCTTTCTGATTTTAGGAGATTGCAGAGTTCTTGATATTTATTACAAACATTTTGCTGCAATAAACGATTGAGTATAATACATGTGTCTGTATCATTTATTGTTCTATCCATGCTGGCTTGTAATTCAGCTTTGGCAGAATACATTTGCTACTGATTCAGCATTTGACTGAAGATAGCAATTACACAAGCCATACACTCCTCACACCAGGTGTCTGATGTAGTGGTAAAAGGGAAGTACCTCGTAAAGGTGGGTTTGATTTTCCAGAACCCTGAGAGCACAGTTCCTGCTCTTACTACTGTCTAATCAACACCCTCACCAAGGGCCTGCTCCAGCACCCACTGATGTCAATGGAAATTCTCCCATTGAGCACTGAATTGGGCCTCGAGCGTTTACCCAGGCAAACCCCTCATTTAAGTCAATGGGATTTGTGATGGAGTAAAAACTGAGTAAGACCCACGGGATTTTGCACTGAAAGAGGGAAAAAAAATCACTTCTATAAACCTAATGTCCTCTCACCTGCTAAATGCTAACCAGTCTCCACAGCTGTCCTGCCCCTAGCCTGCACACTTACCCTAGTGGAGAGACACTAGAGAGGGAGAAAAACCATCCCCACCTGCCACCACAGGCACCTTTTCTTCCTGGAGGAAGAAGAGATAAAAGTTCGTTGCCCAGCTCCCTACCCCTTCAGGATAAGTGTTGATCTCACTGCTGAGGAGAGTGGAAGCACCAGCATGATGCAAGGAGCCTTGCACAGGTTTCCTGCACTGAGCCAAATTTCACCCATGAAGCAGCTTCCAGTTCTTGTGCAGTGTTCTGGTTTGTGCAATCCAAGCCAGAAGTCTGCAGGGATGGGTAGCTGACATCTGTTAAAAGCTGTTAAAAGTTGCAGCTGCTCCTTCTTAGCATATGTTTAATGACAGCTAATCAATCTGAGGTCTTTCCAAGAGCCTGATCCTATCTGATTGGGGAAGACAGCTCCTTTTGCTTTGAAGCAAGAGGATTATTACACCAGAAAGGGATCCGGTTGGTCAGCGGGCAGCAAAGCAGTTGAGAAACCTATAGCATCCTGGGGATGCAAGAAAAGAGCATGCATTCCTAAAGCCTAAGGAGAGTAGCCCTTCCTGTATAAGATACAGCAATGAAGGAATTGTATAAGTGGTGGTTTTATAAGGTGCTCTTGAGGGATACACTGCTTTCCAGGGAGCCATCCCTGAGAATGGATACCAGGACGGTGAAACACAAAGGCATGGGCTCATAGAAATGGGAATGCTTCACAAACCACACTGCACAGGCACAGCCTTGGAGGAAAGGGGTTTGGAACAAAACCCTGCTTGTAAACTGCTGAGCTATCTCCTAGGCTTACTACCAATAGGCACCTAGAAACGTAACAGACTGAAAAAGGCAGCAAGCCTATAGTCTCTGTAGTAAGAGCAATGCAGGAACGAACTGGGTTCCTTCTGTGATGGGATCCCCTCGGGGTGCAGCCCGGGACTGTGGGACCACTGTGCACCCTGAACTCTCTTCAGCCTGGGCTGTCTCTCACAGTGCTTTGCTAGTGACCATCAGCAACCCCTCCAGGTGCTGTGATCACTAGCCCCACACCCAGCTAGATTGCATGAATGCTCCCAGAGACAGTCATGAATCACACAGAGAAAGGCACCAGCCCAAACCCCCCAGCTCCCAGCACTGTACCTCAGAATATACCGTCTTGCACTGCTCAAGATGAGCAATGCAGATTTATTAATTGGTTCACCACTTCATCAATGGAAAGTGTACATACACCAGCCTGTGTCAAACCCGAGCAGGTTTGCCACACACTTCATACCAACTCACTGGTAAAGATAACAGTAAAACAAATGTATTGACTATAAAAGGTAGTTATTAAGTGATATCAAGTGATAGGCAAAAAGTCAGAGTTAGTTACCAAAAGAAATAAAATATAAGCACACAGTCTAAACTCTCAACCCTATTAGACTGGGCAACAACAAGATTAAGCAGTTTTTCTCACCCCACTGGATATTGCAGTCCTTAGTATACAGATTTCACCCTTGAAATATGGGCCAATCTCCTTGATTGGAGTCTTGTCTTCTTCTCAGTGTCTTAGTTGCTTGAAGCATAGGAGAAGGGGCCAAGCATATGGCCACTCTATCTGTTTTATACCCTTAGACCATGTACTTGGAAAACACAAGTCCAGGCATGTCTGGGGCAATGCTGAGTCTCCTGGCAAGGTTGAGCAATTCCCCTGGTGTGGCCTCGTGTAGGTGAGTCATTGCATTATAGCTCCCTTGCTGGACAATGGCTGGTGATGGGTTGTTTGACACCCCGCCTGGGCGTTGGTTACTTTCGTTGCTGTTGCCTCTGGGGAGCTAATATCTGGCTGATTCCCCAATTTACAGCATGTTTTAGTGACCACCATACAACACAATTCTAATAACTTCGTATGCATGAATGATACACATACATGGGTAGAGAAATGACTTTCAGCAGTTCATACGCTTTCCCCTGATACATATAAAGCATGCCTTGTAAGGTAAGATCGGGATTATATAAAAATGAGGAACATGGGTTCCAGGATGCTCCCACAACATATCGAATGTCATGCCTTCCATCAGCTGTGTTCTCTCCACAATACCTGCTAGGTGACAAGAATAACAAGTCATAATCCACATGTGGGCATTGAGTCGCCTAACTCTGCACAGTTGCACACCTTACACAAGCAGCGACTAGGAACTATGCAATCCACTTCACATAAAGAACACCCAGAAAGAGGCTCAAGATTATGACCAGGATGGACACCACTGAGAAGAACTGACAGTTTTCTCATCCAATCGTGAAGACTCCAGAGAATACAAACAATAAGTGGACTGGGATTCACATATGGATAGATTTTAAAACCAGTAGGGACCATCTAGGCTGGACCCCTGCCTAGCGCAGGCCAGAGGATTTCACCCAGTGTTTCCTACATCAAATCCACAGCTTCTGGATAAGCTAGAGTAGCTCTTCTAGATCAATGTTAACTTATAAGCAGCAAAGATTCTTATCTGACCTTATCTGTCAAATCGACCGAGTTGAAGGAGGAGTCAGTGGCAGAGGTGGGAGAATGCAGGAGTTCCTTCTATCACGCTAAATCCACTGATTCCTGTGCCTCTCACACTGCTGAATGGCCTTCTTTCATGGTCGCACTGGCTGCCTGGCAGAAGTGCCAGCACAGCGGCAGGCAGACAGCCAACTGCCTGAGTGGCATCCCTGTCACAGCTATGAGTTAATTGGGAGATTCAGAGCCTTGGACTTCAAAGGCCTCAGTGGCCAGCCCTAGGCTACTCAAGGAGACAACCAATACCCCAGTGTATTTACGACATGTCACGGTTGCAAACTTTCAACCCTAGCTAGTAGTTTGTTCAGAAAGACACCTCTTGTTCAGGCATTAAGCTCTGCTTCAACTACTGCAGTATCCTCTTTTCTGGCCTCCCAAAAGCAGACACTTTCTCCTGTCACAAAATGCGGTCACTCATGTCATCCTCCTTGCCAGCTGAATTGGTCACACCACTCTTCTCTTTGAATCCATCCACTGGCTCCTCATTGTCCCCACAAGTCCCCAAAGCATGGTACGGCCCCTCCTTAGCTCACCTGCAAGGCTCCTTCTCTGTCCACATTGAACTCTCTCTCAAAGCCCCACTTCTGCCAGACTGCTTACAGTGTGCTGAGTTGACTTATACATACATTGCTTATTGTCTCTGGTTCTTAAAGGGGTCTGAAAAATGAGCGGGGTATCTCACCACTCCCTCATTCCCCGCCCAACAATTAATTCAGCCCTTAACCCTCAAATCAATCCCCCCAAGTCCCGTTTCAATTCTATCCCCCACCTGTTCTGCCTCCCCTCTGCTCCTTCTGCAGCACCTGGGGTACTTTGCCCCACTATCCCAGGCCTGGAGGAGGCTGCAGTGCAGTCCCCTCTCCCACTCCGTCCCAGGTCACATGTTTCAGGGAGGGAAAGGGAGGAGCCAAGGAGCCATCCTGTTGCTCACGGAGTTTGGGGTGGGGGAAATGGATAGGAGCAAGCAGAGATGCCTTGAGCTTCCTGCAGCAGTCTGATTGGTTTTTCTTCCCCAGGAGGCATGCAAGTGAGGGCAGCAGCCAATCGTAGGGTTTTTTCTCCCAATGCAGTACAAAAAACATGCACCCCTCAGGGACCCACTTCACTATTTTGAAATTTTACTTCCCAGTAGGGCTGCCACCTCTGAGACGTCCAGGATGATCCTGAGCCCCCAAAACTGGCCAGCTGGCTGTGCGTGCTGAGCATCCGTACAGATTCCCCAGGGATGACTCTGGGAAACCCTGGACACCTGGCAGCTTACTTCCCGGCTCAATTTAAGCACTGATTGTCCCCTTCCCCTAAACTGTGGCAACCGGTCAGTCCTTAAATTGTGAACTCCTCGGAGCAGGGCCCATCCCTTCCTGAATGTCTGGGAAGTGCTTCGCATACAGCAGGCATTGTTGTTTATTATTTATTTACAGTAATCACAATCTTTAAAGCTGTGCGACTAACAGGGCTAGAAACAGACTTTTTCACACATCGTAAATATTGAGATTAGCCTTGACATTTCTCGAATCCCCAAACTCAGGAAGGATCAATGACCATGGGTTTCACAGATCCCAGGGGCCAGTTCTGTCTACTAGGCTAGCTGCTTATGCCTTTCTGTTAAACCAGAGCAATGTCCTTTATGTCACTTATATGGAAAGCAACAAGATCTGTTCTCCCCCGTCTGCCCGCCATTCTAGCTGAGGTGGTTTTCTGATTCTATCAAGAAGAACAGCTTTTTGTAAAACAGAGCGCTGCTATCTTTGTAGAATGCTATTGTAAGCATATCTATCTTTTGTTTGTTTATTCCCTGCAGGACAGAGCTGTGCCTTATGTCTCAATTACCTTTTCTTCTGCTGCAGAGATTATTCGATTTGGAGTTTCAAGGGACGGTGAAAATACCAGCAATCTAGACAGAAAACCAATATCTCAGGAGCCAACAATTTGCTGGGCATATCTTATAGCACTTAAACAACTCAAGTCTTGCAGCTTAATGACTTTAATGGTATAGTTATTAGACAAGTATGGAAAAGAAAAGAAAATGACATGAATGTTTAATGAGGACACTACTAGAAGCCACATGTAAATGCTGAACTCTCTTTTCTGCTCAGGAAATACAAAGTGGCTTTAACCACTTCATCAATATATGATGAGCAGGTTTGATACATATTATTGCACTTCCTAGAATCAGAAGGATCTGTTCAAGAGAAAGTCTAAATAAATTATGTCAACTTCATCCATTACTTTTTTGATATGTTCAAAGAATTCTAATAGATTAGTGAGACATGATTTTCCTTTCCAAAATCCATGCTCGTTACACCTTTTCATTCTGGTCTGGAACAACTTACCATAGGTAGTGGTGGAGTCTCAATCACTGTCAATTTTTAAAGAGATGGGCTGTTTTTTCTAAAAGTTCTGCTCTAGAAATTACTTTGGGGAAGTTCTATGGCCTGCGTTACACAGGAAGCCAGATCAGATGACCACAATGGTCCCTTTTGGCCTTCGAATCTATAAGACATTAGGTTAATATCAAATGGAAAAGTACAGTACACGTATTCATCAAAACAGTATGTCTAGCACAAATTCCTTTATGACATAGTATTGCAATTAAATTTACCTGGCTATCTTTATTTCCAGCTTTTTTTTTTTTAAGGGATTTTTTTCATTATACAAATGTACTGCAAAGAAAAGAAGCATAAATGTAGAGGAAATACCTGATTAGGCTAATGCAAATCAGCAGTAACTCTGCTGAAATAAATCGTGTAAAACTGAGCCATGGAATACGATGACCGCATGTGCACAGGATAGTTTCTTTCTGCATGCTTATCTTGGCCAAGCTGAACAAGCTTAAAAAACAATCATTCCAAAGTAGAAGATGGAGAGCAAGTGCTCCAGCATCCTAAACCAGCATGGTTCTATTGACTTCAGCAGCGCAACACAGATTCACCCAAGCTGAGACTTAGCACAACCAATGAATTAACTTCTAAGTTTGCTCACCATCTTAGTGATGAAGGCAGACAGCAGTCCTTTTGCAAAGGCCTGTTTATACTAGCTATGGGACAGAGAATTTATACCTGCTCGTTGCAAGTCTGTGTCTGAGCACACCTGTTCCTGCTCTTCAGGGAGGTTACAATTAGTTATAAATGTTCTTAGGCTATACAGTGGCAGTTTATACAGCAAAAACGTTGTATATTTGGCGACAAAAACAACTTTCTCAACATGTTAAGTACAAGTGTATGTCCCTAAGACTTGAATTAAACATTTTGTCCATCTGGTTCACACATGGGCTAGTGTAATAGAGCTGTAGAAAGTTTGGGGTGAATACAAAAAAGGTCAGGTCATCTGGTGTCAGGTTAAATCAAGTGTGAATCCTGCTGCTGTTGGATTGACATCCCTGATGACTTCCGTAAGTGTTTCCTAAGCACCCAGCAGTTCCTATTTAGCCATCTAAATAAGTGCCCAGATTTGCAAAAGCTTTCAGCATCCAGCACTTCCTATTGAGAGCAATGGAAAATTCCAGTTCAGGACGTAAATTACAAGGGGAATAGATTTCCACTTCTGTGTTTTTGGTTTGCTTCTGGTTACTTATCTAAATTGAACAACACAGAGTTTTGAGGTTCACCTACCACCCTCTATGAGCAGCAAGTGGCAGTTAGAGCTTCAGAAGGCACAAAATTTAATGTTTTGTTTACTCAGGGACTATATAAAATCTACAGCAATCTACAACCTATCCTGAAAAATGATCCCTCACTCTCACAGACCTTGGGAGACAGGCCAGTCCTCGCTTACAGACAGCCCCCCAACCTGAAGCAAATACTCACCAGCAACTACACACCACACCACAGAAACACTAACCCAGGAACCAATTCCTGTAACAAACCCCATTGCCTACTCTGTCCCCATATCTACTCTAGCGACACCATCAGAGGACCCAATCACATGAGCCACACCATCAGGGGCTCGTTCACCTGCACATCTACTAATGTGATATATGCTATCATGTGCCAGCAATGCCCCTCTGCCATGTACATTGGCCAAACTGGACAGTCTCTATGTAAAAGAATAAATGGACACAAATCAGACATCAGGAATGGTAACATACAAAAGCCAGTAGGAGAACACTTCAATCTTCCCGGACATTCTATAACAGATTTAAAAATAGCAATCCTTCAACAGAAAAACCTTCAAAAACAGACTTAAAAGAGAAACTGCAGAGCTACAATTCATTTGCAAATTTAACACCATTAATTTGGGCTTGAATAGGGACTGGGAGTGGCTGGCTCACTGCAAAAGCAACTTTCCCTCTCTTGGTATCGAGGCCTCCTCATCAATTATTGGGAGTGGACCACATCCACCCTGACTGAATCTGCCCTGTCAACACTGGTTCTTCACTTGTGAGGTAACGCCCTTCTCTTCATGTGTCAGTATAATAATACCTGCATCTGTAATTTTCACTCCATGCATCTGAAGAAGTGGGTTGTTTACCCACGAAAGCTTATGCCCAAATAAATCTGTTAGTCTTTATGGTGCCACCGGACTCCTTGTTGTTTTTGTATATAAAATAAATGTCTCTATTGTCAAATGAACTGTGTCAAATAACCTTCAACTAAACTTTAAGACACTACAGTCCACGGTCAGGAAATGAGTGTATCAGTATTTCATTATAATATCCAAACTTTTCACAGAAGAACAAAAGCATACTTGATACTCATCATGGTGGTGACAAGTGGTGCAGACTGCCATGTAGAGAATCTTGGGATCTACTTAGCCAGAGTAAATCGGCCTAGCTGCATTGAAATCAATGGAGCTCGGTTGATTTACACCAGCTGAGGGTCTGACCTGTGGTGGTTAGTAGCAGTTATGAAGAATCATTCTAGAAGTCAGAAAAGCAAATAGCCAAAGCTAATGTCAAATTCAGAATACATAGAAACAAAGTAAACCGCAGGATGAGACTTAACATGGCTGGAGGAAGGGGAATAGATGGCTCATGGGCTTGGCCATGGGGAGCAGTGCCTCACGTCAGCAGGTCAAAGCCAGTCCACATAACAAAAAATCATTTTGCAGCCCATATGAAATGAGTTGGTGGATATCAGAGCTATAGACACCTCAGTACATAGAACTAGTATTTGGCTATACCATTATGCTAGTTGGCAAATTTGATTCACACATTCCTTGTGGAAATACTGATAATAAACCATATCCTTCATCCAGATTTCTGCTTCTGGAAGTCAGGTTTTTAACTGATACTGAATAGCACAAACCTCATGCACCCAGACTAGACATGTGGCTTCTGGGAAGTTCAGTGCATGTGATAGGGAAAATGTCTAGTTTCAGAAATAACACTTAAAAAAAAAAAAAAGCATACCTGCACGACTCATTTATTAACTACAAGTAGAGGGACTCTGTGGCCAAGGTACTAATGTTAAGTTTCTCCCCATATTAATATCTTAAAGCTGATTGCTATCCAAGAGACTACCCATTATAATATGTAATTTAATCTCCCTCCTCCACCCAAAAATGATGTATTAAAGCATGAAAAGTAGCGACATACTGGGCCTACAAACAAACAAACAGCAGAAATAATCACAAACAGAATCATTTTGAAAATACTAATCAATTCAAGAATGCTAAGAAAACATTCAAGTATCCTTCAATCCAGTGAGAGAGCAGGAATGTGATACACTTACAGGCCCAAAACTACCCTCTTTGTTCCCCACTTATGCAAATGTCTTGTATTCTGTGTGGCTGAATGGGTCTGATTTGCAAACTGTCTCTAATCATGTCCTGGGTTGATAAACTCTATACATGTAGGTAAGGGAGTTCCTGTTTTATAACCACTTCAGCCTCAAGCTCTAGTCAATTCTACCAGGCACACTGATGGAAAAGCTTTGTGTTGGCTAACATTTCTCATGCTTGATTCTGCCCTCGGGTAATTTTTTTTTTTATGGAAGTCTGAACTAAAGCAGTTTAGTTACTTTGCCTGTGAGAACAGTGAATAAAATGCAATTCCTGTTATCAAAAATGAACGGAACCTTCTTTGAACAGCCTCCAGCCAAAATAGTTAGCACTTGGAAGGTGAAATTTGGCCTGGAAGAAGCCTGCTTTGAGAAATAGGGCCTTTCATTGTTCTGGAGGGAATTGGTTTTGGTAACGTTGCAAGCCTTTGATAGTCAGACACAGAGCATGTGCAGTAGATTTATGGTCACTAAACTTGTTACGGGTTTGCTCTATGTGCCGGCAGGGCATGCCTTATTCCAGATTGAAAAATCCGTAAGCCACAACAGCTGTAGCGTAAAGATGTAAAAGATGTGACAGGGTATGAGGAAGGCCTCCTGTATGCTTGCTTTGTAAGGTGCGTTGGAGGGATGCTAGTTCTAAGGCAATTTATGAGCTCTTGGTGATTTCCCCAGCTGCTGAGCTCCTCTGAGACCTAGCCAAGCAAACTGCCCAGGAGTAACTTTGTTCATGTGTGTACTCCCATTGCACAGGAGTAGGGCACTAGTGAAGTAATTCAGGAGTACTGAATGTAAACCTGTTACTGTATTTGCATAATGTTGCGAGCCAGCAAAGCTTCACAGTCATGGAAAGTGAAGTTCTCTTTTATGATTTTCCCTTTTTTCCCCCTCTTAAAAATATCACTTCACCACTCTGCCTCTGTTATGCCCTTTCACCCTTTGCCAGTCTATTTGACCTGTCAATTCTTCAGGCAGGGGGTGTCCCTTACTATGTGTATGTGCAGTGTGGCTCTGATGTAGAAGAGCCATGGCTACTGCAATGAATAATGATATATTTAGTATATTCCATGGGAAAAACTACGTGAACAGAACATTTAGGTTGCATGATTAAGCATCCAAAAGTCAGGACCTGGCAGTTAATGATGTCCATGAAACTTTACCTCATCCCTCTTGTGCAGCGTGAGCATTCAGTTCTCAATTGCCTAATCAAAACTTATTTCAGAAATGCAAACAGTGCTGCCAACCCCAAGCATTCACCAATCAAAAGGTGGCCCCTCCCCAAAATCATGAGACGGCTTTAAAATCATGAGACTTGGGTTCCTTTTGCCAGGGCCAGTGCACATTTTTAAAAATGGAAATGTCTTCTCACTGGAAAATGTGGTTTAATCAAACTCAATATTTCCCACAGGAAAATGTGAAAAATTTCACTGAAACCAAATTTTTCTATCAGGTGATTCAACACCAAAAAATGGGTTTCAAAAGGTCAGATCATTTAGTTTCAGTCAAAAAAGTTGAGTTTTCTACATCAACATGTCTGAAGCAAAACTTTTCAGAGGTTTTTGTTTCATTTAAATTTTCACTATTTTGACTTTTTGTTCTGATTTTTGGAATAGATAGTAATTTTGAAATGTCACAATTTGCCATGAAAGGACTATTCCTTTTTTCTGCTTTTTATTTGCCTTCTGTTTTTTGAGTCTATTTTCGAGATCTTTTCTGCAACTCTGAGGACTAGAAAACATACTTCTTTTTTTAAAATGAAAGCTGAGATTTTCATGTATTCACATAATTCCAGCAACTAAGTCTTCAAGAACGATACCAAGTATCACAAGACTCATGATAAAAATGATCAGAGTTGGCAACAGTGCAATGTATTTCTCAAATATTACAATTTGAAAAAGGGTGCATGAAATCACATTTGGCCCCAAACACCCTAAACAATTCCTGTCCCCCCACTTAGAAATAGATTGTGAACTGTCCTTGCCTGGGTGTGCCGGAGGATTGAGTCTCTTTGCATGGCCTCAAAAGGGCAATACATAAGAGCAGTCCCTTGAAAAGAAGCAGGGGAAAGAGTGTAGAGGAGGCAGGACCAGCATTTTGGCCCATAGAATGGGCTTGGTACAACAGAAGGAACAATCTGTGCTCTGCTAATGGGTCCCTGTGCATGCTGAGAAGCCCTGAAAGACCCTGTGCTGCCTGAGCTACTCTATCCTTTCGCTGTTCTATAGGAGAGCCTGGAAGCCACAAGCAGGTAGCGACCCCGCTGTGCTAGACACGGTACAGACATAAAGTAACAGACAGCCTCTGCCCTTAAGAACTTACAACCTCAAATCTTAGTGTTGCACCAGGGACAGCAGGAGGGCAAAAGGTTGCATGCAAATCACACCACATAGCCCTGAGGTCAAGATTTCAAAAATAGGAGCCTAAAGTTAGGCTCCGAAATTCACAGGAAGGCACCTAAATAAGGTGCCAGATTTCAAAAGTGCAGAGCACCCAGCAGCTCCGATGAGCTTCATCTGGGTGTGGAAGTGCTCAGCATTTTTCAAAATGGGGCCCTTTATTTGGGCACCTAAATAAAGATTTAGGAGCCTAACTTTAAGTACCATTTTAGACAATCAGCTTCAGTGTGTTCATCCTTCAGCTGTTTAACAGCTATCCATATCCCTCCTCACTTTCTTAATCACTTCTCAGAGGGGTAGCCGTGTTAATTTGGATCTGTAAAAGCAGCAAAGAGTCATGTGGCACCTGATAGACTAACAGACGTATTGGAGCATGAGCTTTTGCGGGTGAATACCCACTTCATCGGCTGCATCATGCTGTTAGTCTATCAGGTGCCACAGGACTCTTTGCCGCTTTGAATAATTTCTGTTGCTGCTCTCTCAACTCCTTCCACTTTGCGAACAATTTTTCTGGTCTGGAGGTGCTCAGCCCTGCAGGCAGTACTAGAGCAGCAAGCGCATCACTGATGTACAGGCCGATACCTCCCCAAATCATGACCTAATGTCTCTGCACATAGCTAAAACCTGATTTTTTTTTGGCAGGGAGGGCACATCACATGTCAGGACAGAATTAGACAAACTTTTTTGCTCAGCCTTTGAGAGCACATTAAAACTCGTCCATCAGTCAGAGCACCAGCCCAACTCTGATGCCCCGAAAGCATGTGTTGTATTTGATTTACATTGGGAGTGTGACTTAATATTATCACCTGTGTTTGTAAACAATTGGCTCATCAGTATTCCAGTGTTTCCAGCTCTCACAAATTGAACGCGAGCGTCTCAGTGTTTGGTTGTGGGTTTTTTTCCCTTCTTCTTAAAGCACCTGGATTCGTGAGAGAAATTTGGCTTTCATTAAAAATAAAAGGGGAAGTTTGTATCCTTGTGGTTGAAAATGTGAGGCTACAAATGGATGAAAAACCCAAAAGCAAATCAAAAGTACACAAGATGTATAGGGTTTTTTTAAAAACAAATCTCATTATTTTAAAACTGATCTCATGAGTTTTTGGTGCCTGACTCAATTTTTGAATACTGGGGGTTGGCAACACCCACGGGCATAATAACAAGGGGGCAGAGGGGACGGGGGAACTCATGAGGAAATAAAAAGATACTGATCAGCAGTAAAGAGCAGATTTAAGGCCCAGTCTCACAAGACTTTGGGCATCTACTCTGAGGTCCTTAGTGCCCTCAGCTCCCACCAAAATCCCCTCTGCTGGCCTCTACAGTTCTTATGCTTTCTCTCTGCCCCCTGCCCAAGCCCCACAGAGACCACTGCTGCCCTGCGGCTGCAGAAACCCTGCAGAGTGACACCTCTGCAACATGCTAAAAGAGGGGAATTGAGGGGATGGAGGTGCTTGGCAAGAGAAGCTACACTGTTCCCCAGCCAGGCCCATTCCCCATTGAAACAGGGTAGCGCGGGGCTCTGTCCTTGACACCAAATCTCTGACAGTTCCCATGCCTCAGGCCAAGAAGGGGCATTTGCTTAGCTCTCCTGCCTACTTGGCAGCTGTGACAGGGGCAGACACTACTTCCCATACACAGCCATCAGAGAGGCACTCCCTCCCTGGAATCATTCCCTGCCACAGAGGGCACTGAGTCCCAGAACCTGCCTCTGTGGGGAAAGGACAGGGCTGTGTGCCCACAAAGACTGTCTGCAGCTGCTGCTGAGGGTTCCCCCTCACAAATGGAGTAGCAGAGTGTGGGTGTGAGAACAGCCAGACCATGGAGCTGTACACACACTCAGGGACAGTGCCGCACCAGGGTCAGGACATGGCGTGCTGTCATGTTAGAGCCCGAGGGCTTTGCTCACTTCTTACTCTGTGGATGAAACCATTGGGAGTTGGCTGAGTAAGGACTGAAAGGGAGTTGGGACCCAGGATATGGGGCATTGACTTCAGTGGGAGTAGCAGCTGTGCAGCCTCTCACAGGTCGTGTTTTACCCAGAACCATGGCTCTCATCCTCTAAGGGCCTGATTCTGCAAGGTACTGAGTTCAGTGGGAGCTGAGGGCTTTCAGGCTTGGTTGGTTGGGACCCTAAATCATCACTGTTATTTATTTGTACTGTGGTAGGGTCTAGGGGCCTTGCTCAGGGTCTGTCAATTCATGTCTTTACACCAAACACATAACAAAAAAATTTTTTACAAATATGTTAGAAGCAAGAGGAAGGCTAAGGACAGGGTAGGCCTGTTACTCAATGGGGGGGGGGGGGGGGGGGGAAATAACAGAACATGTGGAAATGGCGGAAATGCGAAATGACTTTTTCGTTTCAGTTTTCACCAAAAAGGTTGGCAACAATTGGATGTCTAACACAGTGAATGCCAATGAAAATAAGGTAGTATCAGAGGCTAAAATAGGGAAAGACCAAGTTAAAGATTACGTATACAAGTTAGATATCTTCAAGTTACCAGGGCCTGATGAAATACACCCTAGAATACTCAAGGAGCTGACTGAGGAGATATCTGAGCCATTAATGATTATCTTCAAAAAGTCATGGAAGACGGGAGAGATTCTGGATGACTGGAAAAGGGCAAATATAGTGCCGATGTATAAAAAGGGAAATAAGGACAACCCTGGGAATTACAGACTAGTCAGCTTAACTTCAGCACCCAGAAAGGTAATGGAGCAGATAATTAAGCAATCAATTTGCAAACACCTAGAAGATAATAAGGTGATAAGTAACAGTGAACATGGATTTGTCAAGAACAAATCATGTCAAACCAATCTAGTAGCTTTCCTTGACAGGGTAACAAGCCTTGTGGATGGGGGGAAGTGGTAGATGTGATATATATTGACTTAGGCTTTTGATACTGTCTCGCATGACTTTCCCATAAACAAACTAGGGAAATACAACCCAGAAGGAGCTACTATAAGGTGGGTGCACAACTGATTGGAAAACCATTCCCAGAGAGTAGATATCAGTGGTTCACAGTGAAGCTGGAAGAACATATTGAGTTGGGTCCCACAGGGATCAGTTCTGGTTCTGTTCAATATCTTCATCAATGATTTAGATCAGGGTAGGCAACCTATGGCACGCGTGCCAAAGGCGGCACACGAGCTGATTTTCAGTGGCACTCACACTGCCCGGGTCCTGGCCACCAGTCCGGGGGGCTCTGCATTTTAATTTAATTTTAAATGAAGCTTCTTAAACATTTTTAAAACCTTATTTACTTTACATACAACAATAATTTAGTTATATATTATAGACTTATAGAAAGAAACCTTCTAAAAACGTTAAAATGTATTACTGGCAGGCGAAACCTTAAATTAGAGTGAATAAATGAAGACTCAGCACACCACTTCTGAAAGGTTGCCGACCCCTGATTTAGATAATGGCATAGACAGTACTCTTATAAAGTTTGCGGACGATACCAATCTGGGAGAGGTTGCAAGTGCTTTGGAGGATAGGATTAAAATTCAAAATGATCTGGACAAACTGGAGAAATGGTCTGAAGTAAATAGGATGAAATTCAATAAGGACAAATGCAAAGTACTTCACTAAGAAAGGACCAACCAGTTGCACACATACAAAATGGGAAATGACTGCCTAGGAAGGAGTACTGCGGAAAGGGATCTGGTGGTCATAGTGAATACAAGCTAAGTATGAGTCAACAGTGTAACACTGTTGCAGAAAAAGCAAACATCATTCTGGGATGTATTAGGAGGAGTGTTGTAAGCAAGATGCAAGAAGTATTTCTTCCACTCTACCCTGTGCTGATTAGGCCTCAACTGGAGTATTGTGCCCACTGGGAGCCACATTTCAGGAAAGATGTGGAGAAATTGGAGAAAGTCCAGAGAAGAGCAACAAAAATGATTCAAGGTCTAGAAAACCTTGAAAATTGAAAATATGAGGGAAAATTGAAAAAAAATGGGTTTGTGTAGTCTGGAGAAGAGAAGACTGAGGGAGGCCATAAAAGTTTTCAAGAACATAAAAGGTTATTACAAGGAAGAGGGAGAAAAATTGTTCTCCTTAATCTCTGAGAATAGGACAAGAAGCAATGGGCTTAAACTGCAGCAAGGACAGTTTAGGTTGGACATTAGGAAAAAATTTCCTCACTGTCATGATAGTTAAGCACTGGAATAAATTGCCTGCGGAGGTTGTAGAATCTCCTTCATTGGAGATTTTTGAGAGCAGGTTAGTTACACAAACATCTGTCAGGGATGGTCTAGATCAGTGGCTCTCAACCTTTCCATACTACTGTACACCTTTCAGGAATCCGATTTGTCTTTCATACACCCAAGTTTCTCCTGACTTAAAAACTACTTGTTTACAAAATCAGACATAAGAATACAAAAAGGTGTCACAGCACGCGATCACTGAAAAATTGCTGACTTTCTCATTTTTACTATATACTTCTAAAATAAATCACTTGAAATATAAATATTGTACTTACATTTCAGTGTATAGTATATAGAGCAGTATAAACAAGTCACTGTCTGTATGAAATTTTAGTTTTTTACTGACTTTGCTAGTGCTTTTTATATAGCCTGTTGTAAAACTAGGCAAATATCTAGATGAGTTAATGTACCCCGACAGACCTTTGCGTAACCCCAGGGGTACACATAACCCTGGTTGAAAACCACCAGTCTAGATAATACCTAGTCCTGCCATGAGAGCAGGGGACTGAACTAGATGACCTCTCAAGGTCCCTTCAAGTCCTACAATTTTATGATTCTATGAAATAGGCAATCCCTTGCCCAGAAGAGCTTCTTGTGGAAGTATCTTTTCTCCACAGCTTGCTGACTGGGAATGAGATGGGCCTTATACTTCCTGGGGTCTGTTCCCTGGTTTTTGATGGCTCCATGATAACTGCTGGTCTTTATTATTCTGGTATTCTTGAGATTGAGGTTTGAGGATAGAAAGTTGGGGAGCCAGGCTCCACGGAAGTAGAAACACATTGTAAAATCATGCAAAAAAGGACAGACACATTAATGGAGATAGCTAAGAGTCGGCTGCCATTCAGTTACATTACTGTACATTACTGTATATTATATATATATATATATATATAAATAAATTAAATTGATGTTTGTTGCAACTTCCACTACAGAGAGATGCTGTGATACTAATGAAATTTCAAAAGACAGCAACAAAAATCCTGTAGTTTGGAGTGGGCGGCAATATACTCAGAAAAATAAATTCCTCAGCTCCAGTCACCTTTGTGTTTTTAGACATGCTAGAGCCTACTCATTCCTTTATAAATAACTGGGGGAGAAACTGGCAGTAGCATCACCCACCAGAAAGATGGATCTTACCAAAGTCTACCTACTGACTGTGCCCCCAGAAAATAAATGTGGGTGAGGATCCAGAGTGTGTCCAAAAGCACACTTCATTTTTTGTTGCTTGTGAGTGCTTTTTAGGGGAAAGGTAGCAAGAGAAACTTAACCCCGGGCGTTAGGAAGCCAAACAGCTGTGTGCAGGAGAGGGGGGGAAGGAGCTCGTTAAGGTATCATCCCCACCTGAAGAGCTGACATCATGAGCCGGATGTTCAGCTGTGTCCAGAAAACACTGAGCACAGCTGAGGGTGGGATGAGACATAAAGGAGCCCTTGTGCATTCCCAAATCTTGGGGCCAGATCTGCCCCAGTCCAGTCTCCAGCTGGGTAAAGCAGCCTAAAGTCCACTGGCTGCCTCCAGCTTGCTCTGTGGGTTCCCGCATTACTCCCTCTTATGGGTATTTCATGGTGGAGGAGGGGCTGGCAGAGGGCAATCAGAGCCGACTCTCCTGCTTACAGTCTTATGAGGCAGAGTGAGACACCCCCCAACCCCAAGTTTTAATACTTCACAGACTGGGGGGAGGGGATAGAGGTCAAAAAAGGGGAAGAGGGAGGCACCAGAGAAAGGGGGAATCTTAGAGGATGGGGCTAGAGGAACCCTGGTGGTTAAGGACCAGGGAGAAGAAGAAAGATAAGAGACCCTGTAGGGAAAGCCCATGGGGAGAAGAAAGACACTTGAGACAGATGCCCCAGTTGAGATGTGGTAATGGGGGAACCCCCAGAGGCCAGGGCATAGAGACACCAGAAAGATGCCCTGGGGAATGCAGAGCTCAGAGGGAGGGCGAAATACACACATCATAAGGCTAACAGCCATGCCAAAAGCTGAACACTTCTCCAGTGCACTGTGAGGAAAGCGAAGTCATTAGGCTGCTAATCCAAATGGTAGCATGTGTCCCCTCTGCCTGCCTAAGCGCATCCCCTACTTGCACTGCTAACCTGTCATACACTCCGAGCAGTGCAGCGGGGCACAGGAATTGTGCTCTGGGGAAGGAGCAGCTGAATTCAGAATTATACTCCCCAGCTAGATGGAAGCAGTGTTGTCTGCACACAAGTGTGGTGGCATATCACCAGCATCCACTGTAGCTAGTTTCCATTTCAGGTTTTGGGGCCCCATTCTCTGAGGCGCTGTGCACCTGCAGCTGCCAATGACTTGAAGCTGGACTTGTGGGTGCTCAGCACTTTGGAGAATCATAACCTATCCCTTCTTCTTAAGAGCGTGATCCATCTAAAAGCCTGATCCAGAGTCAACTGGAGTCTTTCCGCTGACCTCACTGTGGCTCAGACCCCACGCTCCCTTTTCCCATCTCTGTAAGCTCTTCCTGGGGCAGCGGGGACAGTCAGTGGATGGTGTAGTTCTCATAGAATATCAGGGTTGGAAGGGACCTCAGGAGGTTACCTAGTCCAACCCCCTGCTCAAAGCAGGACCAACCCCAACTAAATCATCCCAGCCAGAGCTTTGTCAAGCTGGGCCTTAAAAACCTCTAAGAATGCAGATTCCACCACCTCCCTAGGGAACCCATTCCAGGGCTTCACCACCCTCCTAGTGAAATAGTTTTTTCTAATAGCCAACATAGACCTCCCCCACTGCAACTTGAGACCATCGCTCCTTGTTCTGTCATCTGCCACCACTGAGAACAGTCTAGCTCCATCTTCTTTGGAACCCCCCTTCAGGTAGTTGAAGGCTGCTATCAAATCCTCTCTCGCTCTTCTCTTCTGCAGACTAAATAACCCCAGTTCCCTCAGCCTCTCCTCATAAGTCATATGCCCCAGCCCCCTAATCATTTCTGTTGCCCTCTGCTGGACTCGCTCCGATTTGTCCACATCCTTTCTGTAGTGGGGATCCCAAAACTGCACACAATACTCCAGGTGTGGCCTCACCAGTGCCGCATAGAGGGGAATAATCACTTCCCTTGATCTGCTGGCAATGTTCCTACTAATGCAGCCCAATATGCCGTTGGCCTTCTTGGCAACAAGCGCACACTGTTGATTCATATCCAGCTTCTCGTCCACTGTAATCCCCAGGTCTTTTTCTGCAGAACTGCTGCTTAGCCAGTCCGGACAGTAATAACAGAGGACAAATAGATTCTGTTGAATTACACTGATGCAAATATGGAGGAATTTCCCTTTGCTTTTTGCTCTCCTCTTTCAGTACAGGCACCACTCTGCTGCCATTCATCAGTGGGTGCAGGAGATCTATCATCTGAAGAAACAGAGCCAAGTATTTGATTTGGATGCATGATTAAGTTGGCAATATCTCCTCCGTTCCCCCCCCCCCCCCCCCCCCCGCACACCCTTCACTTACATGCATTTTGCACTGAACACTAACTACATGGTGTGACTCATCACAAACAGCTTCTGTGCCTCCTTTGGGGAGATGAAGACTATCCCGAGAAAAAACATGCTGCTTTTTGAGTGGAGATAATGGAAACTGCTATTTCCAGAGGAAGTAGAGTGGTTGTCATTGTTTTGACTTGGATTTAGAAAATGCTGATCCTTTCTCGACCTTTCACTAGGAGGGCTTGAGGTTGGTATTTAGCTTGCAGGTTTGGAAGAAGGTTAGGTTACTGGAGTAATAAATCATAACTATGACTGCTCCCATTATATACATCACCACCATCACAAGGGTCACATTCATAACTGAGATCACTCTTATTGTCATGAGCCTCGATGCAAACTTAGGGGGTTACTGTCATTTTTTAGCATCACTGCTGGGCAGGGACGACAAACCAGTCTGGTCAAAATGCACATCTTCGCCTTCTCCTCAAGTGTTTTTTTTTTAAACCTTTGAAAAGGCTGTGATTAACCCTCTCTTCCTGCCATCTGCACTGTTCATGCTGTGTACCAAGCCCTGATGGAAACTGGGAGGGACACGAGAAAGCCTGTTTTATGAAATTTGCATGAAATTTCCTGCCATGTTTTACAGACTCAGAGTTTCAGACAGTCTGGATGTTCATCTACACCAAATCCTTCCCATCAAACAATCTGGGAATGAAGGTTGCCACACTTACATTGCTGTCTCTACGCTGCCACGATACTGCCTCTACCTCCCACTTCTGGCCTCACCCCAAACCAGAACAGCTACAGGAGTGGATGCTGAACACTTTGGACTCCCCATAGAAGGGCTGCCAGTGTTTCAGGGGAAAGGGGCAGTGGAGACAATACTCTGCCTTTCTATGTCTCTCGGGCTGGGAGTCATGGGATCGCTTTATCTTCTGCACACAACACTAGAGGCCACAATATGGCCCTACATTTTTTGTCATGACAAAGTATATTTATTATCTGTGGAGCACACTCCCCTCCAAAACCTGGACTTGAACCCTTTATATTTGAGTCTAGTCTAAACATTCCTTTGTGCTATCAAGCTGGGAAACTGACAGGCCTGTGCGGCAGCTGGTTATGGCTCCTTGTTTCTCTGCCCCAGACCTGAAATGTTAGAGCAGCCTTAAGGCTGTTCTAACGTATGCCTCCTGGTAATGGTTCCCTAGCGACCAAGTGCCAATGGTAATAGCAGAAATGCAGCATGCTTTAGCAAAAGCCCCACCAGCCCGTGCACACTCCTTGTGCTGGGGGATGTGAGGTGGATATAGGAGCTGGTTCTCTCCCAACTTAGAACCAACCCCGCTCATACTCAGAATTTCCCCTGTAGCAGGGCTTCAGCTTCCTTTATGCTGCCCGAGCATAAAGGGAATGTGCCCTGAAATCTTTCATAAGACTGAAATCTTTACTGCATGTCAAGCCTTACAATAAACACAATATTATGTATTGTCATACATTTCTGATTGACCCTGACCTGTATTTTATAAATCACTTCTGTCTAGAGATGCACCCTGAGTAAGACTAGTTCCATCTCTCTTTGGGGAATAGTCCCTTAGATGTACACTTAGGATCATTCTGATATCACATGTGAGTGAAGGTGTCTTGATGGAGACTCAGGCTTAATAGCTACAACTGATACTTCAGTTTCTGGGTCTGGGCTTGTCAAAAATACTGAAATATTGTCACAAGTATTAGGAGAGCAGAAAAAACTTATAAGATGTTCTATATTTACACATCTATCCACCCACCTACAGAAAAACCAAGCACTATAGACAGATCAAGAAAAAGAGCATAAAGCGGGACCAGGCCCAAATGTTGTGTTATAGTTTTGAGAATATGCTAATAAACTCCATTGTGTACATCATAGTGCATAATAAGTTTTGGTGCATTTGGAAAACAAATGACTGTGGGGATGGCAGGAATTGGCTGCCATTGAATCCTCCTGTAAGTTTTTTTAGGAAACTAAAGAGCAGAATAATTTCTGTAACTACTTTTTAGACCTCTGAGCTTTTCCATTGTCAGACTGTCCTAGTGCATAGTAAATCATATCGGAGTGTATCCGGGTTCACGTTTTCCCAGTGAGCAATGAGGTAAAGCATGCTCCAAGAAAGAATATCTGCAAGTGGGTCAATTATGGAAAACTTCCCATTGACTTGGATGGTGTAGCTTCAAGCCTTCACAGTTCAGCCCCACTGCAGTCAATGGCGAATCTCCCATTGAGTTCAATAGGGACCGGACAGCATCCTGTGGCCCGGACTTCCTGTGACGCTGCGACTTGTGCAGTTATTTACAGCAGTAGAAACAGTATAAAATGTACTTTGCACTAGAGCAAAATGACTGCACAAGCGCAGTGCAATAGAGAACCAGGCCTATGTGCTCAAGTACACAGAAGGAGCTAGCACACTGTGTACAAAGCTATAGCTGGAGAAAGTTTGGTTTGAAACAGAATGAACTTGGCAATAAGTTGCTGTCAGTTAGAGATATCTTACTGTATCTTGTGATACTACCACTTGTTTTAGATTCTAAAACATATTGATCATATTCTGGTTTATCAGATATAGCTGATTAGCCATTCACCAGCGGAAAGGCAAACCTGTCTTGATAAATCACTTGCAGTGTAATACCTATGGGTGAAGGTGACGAGATTCACAGGACGTGCTCTTTATGGAATTAAATTCACACTGGCACAGAGGAATTCTCAGCTTCAGCAAAGCTTTGATAAAAATGTAAAACCACTCTTTTCAGTGACTAGTCTGACAAAACAATTAACAATGCAATTTGTTTACAGATGAGTTCACCTGCCCCTCCCCATTACAACACTTGAGTGATCCTGAGCTAGCGGTCGCTAAAACTGAACACACTAATGCCGACTTTAGAATAATGATGCCATGAGGAATGGGGTGAATGCACAGCTACAGTAATGGTTTTTTTTAAGCTACATATCTTTATTGGCTCAAAGCATCGCTAACTACCCAAGAAATGGTGCTATTTTCTATACCATTGCAGGATGAATAAATGAAGAAGCTACACTCACATTTCACAGCAGATGATGTGGCAACCAGCAATGGAATGCACTCTTTTGTATGCTGGAACAATGGCTATGTGCATCTGGTAATTACAGACCCCTAGACCATTACATCCACTACTCTGGTACTACTCCTAGGGTGTTATCAGTGACCTCCTGCTTCCTTCTGAATTGTTATTAAACCTTATGAGCTAGTTTCTCATTTACACCAAGGACTGTTTACTCTGCTTTGTAAATAAGAATCAGGAGCTATGAATCTTCCTGAAGCTTAACGCCTTCAGAGGTGTAAGATTTACCTGGCACATGGCCCAGGATTTCTAAAAGATCACCTGCAGCTCCAAGATGAGGAGTCTGGTCTACAGCTCCACTCCTCTGGCACAATGGAACTTTCTACTCTAAGAGTAAAGTTCATCTGTGCAGGAGACACAGCTTTCTCAGGGCTGGTCCTACACTGTGGAATGAACTCCCCCAGCAATTAAAGACCATCACAAACCCCTCCAACTTCTGTTCCAAGCACAAAGTGCACCTCTGACTGGGCTTCTCTAGTCAGTGTGGACATTAAAATGTTTATTTAAATAAAATAAACTTACTACAAAATGTCATACACAAGTCGTCCCCCAACCCCCACGGAAAGGATGAGAGAATGAATTGAAGCACACACAAAACTGATGTTAGTGGCATTGCTGAAAACACCACTGCAAGACATTCAGAAACTATGGTGATGAGGGAAACAGAGGAAAAAGAAAGGAGGGGAATCATTATTTCTCCAGTGATACTGAAATGAATAGCTAATAATTAAAACACAATAATTTTCCAGCAATGAAATGCTTTATTTCATGTCCAAAAAGGTGCTTTGGTGGATCAGCTTTACAAAGCTGGGATTGGTGGCGAGGTGGCGGCTATTTTTGTACGATAGAAGTCATAAAGACTAGGCAGCAGAGCGAACATGCCATATTAGTGTATACTAGGGCAGATTCTGCCCTCGCCATCTTTGTTATTAGCAGCAGTGCTTAAGAGCCCAGTCACGGATCAGGACTCCATGGTGCCAGGCACTATACAAACACACAACAAAAAGCCAGTTCCTTCCCTAAACAGCTGTCAGTCTGAGTAACTACATGTACACCCGTGGACACCCAATCTTATCAATGGGATTGCACTGTGGTAAGCAAAGGAAAAATCTGGCCACTGGGTACAAGTTTTGCTCTTTAGCCATCAGAAATTCCTAACTTTATTAAGAAAAATTATCCCCGGATGGTGGTGGTGGTGGTTGTTTTCTGATCAGGGTGGTGGATGCAAAATTTATGGAGATATTACTTAGAATATTACATTTCCTAGCTGTCATCCTTTGAGATGTCAATTGAATAAGCAAATATAATGAATGAATTTTCCATGTACCATCAGTACAATTGCCAAGGGAAGAAGGGAAAGAATCTGCAGAAGTTTGTTATTTCTAGAGCTGATAAAGTAACGTAACTCCGACTCATAGTTTTGCAGCATATCCTACGTTATAAAACATCTTAAACGGGGGCGGGGGGGGGGGAATGCACACAGACAGCCCTAGAGAGAAAAGTGACCTATATGGTTACACATGGTACATCCCATCTGCCAGGAGCACCATGTAGGCAAACTGATTCCTTCTAGCTGCAACGCTGGCAACTTGTTGGAAGAAGGCAGCCTTCCTGGCACTGCCTCCTACCCCATAGATCAGCTATCCGAACTGCCTTGAGGAAAGAGAGGGTCCATAACAGGAAAGGCAGAAGTGCATGCCAATGAAGAGCGGCATTAATACAGCCCAAGAAGGCGCTCACAGGCAGGATCCCTCCCATGGGTGTGTAAAAGAATGTGCTGGCCCAAGGGACACCCTCGATCTCAGCAAGGAGTGAGGCTAAGATGAAATCCTGGTAGTGGGCTCTGCTGCTCCCCAGGGAAGGATGAGGGAAAGACGAGATCTCCTCCCACTGGCTCCTCTCTACCTTCCAGTGGACATCACATGGAGGGGCAGGTGTAATGTCACTCGTGATGATACCAGAGCAGCAGGTGCATGCACATGAAGCACATGTGGGTATGCAGCACTCATCTCCGTGACATCAGTGTTTAGTGCTACTCTAATGGTAGGTGCATGGAAGAATGTGCAACCACCGGGATTATTGTCAACCATAACGATGGACACTCATTCACAGTAGTAGACAGTTTATTTATATTAATGATCGCTGCTTTTCAGGAACTTTGTAAAAATCATCTTGATGTAATCAGATGGGTTAAAGCACAAAAATGAAAAATTTAATTATGGAGAGGCACTGATTAAGGTTTTAATGGGGCTGGCATCCCAGGGAGGCAATGAACTCCATTTTAATGGATGGAACAGATTACTCATCCTCTTGGGACAGGGAACAGCCCTGGGAGAGATTTTTGCATCTCTAATGCACAATCCCCTAGTGCTCCTCTGCACATGGTGGGGCTGTGCACTGCTCCTTTCACAGGGCTATGTCATAAAAGCCACAATCTAGACCCACACAATTAAAATCTCAACCTTAGAGGAGACAATTTCTTCTTTGAGTAGATGCAGATTCCTGGTAGGTGTGCGTGTAGGAGCCCAGCATGCTGGAGCCAGAGAACTTTTGTCTCGCAGTACCCCATAAGGGCGGCACTTGTGGTCTTAGCCCCTCCCCTGGCCATATAAAGGTGGCCCTGCTCCATCCCTGTCAGTGTAAGTTTCACGGCTTGTCTCTCGCACCAGCAGAAGTTGGTTCCCATTTTGAACATTTGCAAGGCAGCCACTTGGTGCTCTGTACATGGTTATGAACAATACCATTGCCACGGCATCCCGCTGAGATGCAAATGTTGGGAAGGCAATCCTGCAATCCTTGTTTAAATAGACTCTGAGCCCCACCTCCTGTGGGTCCTGCTTGTGAATCACCTACATGGAACACATGGCTGCATCTATGCAAAGAAGAAAACACGGTTAATTACTCTATGGGTTATTCTTCGAGATGCAATGCCCATGTGTATTCCACAATCCACCCTGTCCCCTCTGCATTGGAGTCTCTGCTTCTGATGTTCAGTGCGAAGGAGCAGATGGGGGTCAGGGCACTACCTCCCTTATATGGCCTGGGGAAGGGGTAATGTCATAGGATGCGAGTACTGACCCTACAAGCACCGCTAGGCAAAGTTTCTCCAGCTCCTGAGTGCTGGGTGCGCGCACACCTACATGGAATACACATCTGCATCACATCTTGAAGAACAAAAGTTACAGTAAGTAAGTGTGTTTTACCCACAACATCTAAATTAATAAAAATATATTAGTCCATTATGTGTATCTACATTTGTAGGATAAATTGTATGATGGTATATTGTATTAAAGAAATAGTCACATGCTATGTAATTATAGACAATCATAATGCATCTACATGAGGGGGTAGAGTTAAGGTTACCATGCAAGCTACACCTGAATTCTCTTTAATACCTTATGAGAGATGAAAATGATGAATTATCCATTTCTCAGCAGCAATCAGTTCTTCTGCCAACCATGAAATTGCTATGCAGAGAAAATGCTCTTACAGAGAACGTAAATAATATTGAATTATTTCATAGTACAACAGTTTCTCACACTTATTGGAAAGCGCATTGAGGATGAACCAAATAGGGTTCTATAGAAATTACTCTATAAACCAAGACCACCAGATTCTTGACCTCTCCCACACTCTCTGCACAGCTCAGGCCACGCAAAGAGAGGGGAAACTGCCATCAAGTTCCCTGATGGGGTTATCCACAGCACAAGGGAGTCCCTAGCAGGCAAAGGGCCAACAGAGCTAGCTCCTATTCCCCTCTCACTGCAGTCACCAGTGCAGGGGGTGTACTGGGGAAAAGGAAGGGACAGGAAGGAAGAGTGTCCTTAGGGGAACATACATCACTGGTGCAGTTGAGGGCTTGTCCCTACTTTGCTAGTCTTTCGTGGCCCGCAGGGCTGATTTGCTACCTCACGTGGCTCTGCCCTGGTGGCTGTAAGAGAAGAGCTGCTATGCTGAGCTGTTCCACGGGACAGCTCCCTCTGGAGCACAGCAACCCCTGCTCCCTCAGCTCTGCTCCTTGAATGACAATGTCATTTGCTTGTTAATGCTGCACAGGGGATCCTGGCAACCGCTCTTCTCTGGGCCTCCTGCACCCCCAAGCAGTCACTGTATCAATAGTCCAAGACAAAAAATAATCCAGCATTCAAGTCTGAAACTAACCGCCTCATTCAGTCTCTGAGGCAAGACCATTTAAATTGATCCTTTGCCCAGAGCAAGGTTGAGGCCTGACTTCAAGCCAAAGAAGGTAATGATCTGATCACGGAGAGTGCAGAATGTACACCTCTCCTGTTTCAAATCCCATCCAGAAAGCAAGCGCTGAGTGTTTCCGCTTCTGCCTAGGGGTCACGAGCTACTGAGCTGAGCCCCAAAATCCATCATTTTTACAGATATTGGAGTCATCCTAAACAAAACACAGGCCAGACATGGCTCCTACTGATTTCAATGGCAAAATCGCCCTTGCCTTCGATGAGAACAGGAACTGATCTACACTCTAAGGCCAGATCAGAGAAAAACTTGATCTGCTTTATTAGGGGGTCTGAAGCATAGAGGCACCTAAACATCAATACAATTCCAATTTGTAACTCCATCCCAGGACTCATGTAGGCTGTAGTTTCCTTTACTCTCTTTTCTGAGCTCTCCGGCAGTGTTGCTGCACAGTCAGACAGCTGCTGCTTTTGAACCACTCAATAAAAGAAAAAGAAAAAAGGAGATGGGCAATTCAGTCTTCATAAAGGAGCAGAGCAGCCTTCCAACTTCGCTGTCAGAGGAAGAGGGCAGTTTAAAATGCAGTGTTTTCCTTTGATGTTTACCAGCTGGCCACCACATTCATGAGTGATTTATGGAAGGCTGAGTTGCTGCAGTTTGAACTTTTATTTAAAAGGTGAAATTAGGTACATTTTACAGCTCCTGATGTAGTCTCCGGGAACTTCCAAGGAGTCAAGCTCTTTACAGAATGTGTTGATTGCAGCACTCAGGCTATTTTTATATTTATTTTAACTTTTATAAAACATACCTACCTAATGCTCTAAGTAAATTGCACATGTACTTAAATTCAAAAGTGCATACAGATGCCACGATGGACCAATGTCCATATAATCCTCCTGACCAATGACGACAATTCCATCCTCCAACACACCCATGCCATTCTCTGCTAACCACTCAATCATGCTCCCATCTACTAGAAAGCGTGGGGAACACCACCACCACATATCTTGGGCTCTGCAGCCTAACTTTAAGGTAAACAAATTTGACGTCTGTTAGTTCAGTGGGTGAGAATATTATAAGTTCCAGCATCAGAGAACCTACACTGAAAATGCCCTGCCGCCCAACCCCACCAATTTAAACCTGGGAGCTGTTAGTTTGGGCTCAGTTGCCATGTCTAAACTAGCGGAAAAAAAGTTATATTTTAAAATATGTTAGCAAACACGTTTTAAATGAAGGGAATGTCTAGACTAGGAAAAGTGGCCAAGGTTATGTTGAGTTTCACAAACACATTATAGGTGTTAAAACCTGTCTGCACTAGATGCTAACACCTTTTTAAATACAATTCAAATATCTGCTAAAAATATCTCTTTCCTACTCTAGACAAGGGAGATTATTTTCCAAAGTGTCTAAGGGTCATAGAAGGACCCTAAGCCCCAAATCTTCAAAAAGCAATGGAAGTTAGGAGCCTAAATACCTTTGAGGAGTTGGACTGAAGTGCCTAAGTCACTTTTGAAAATGAGACATAGACCTTGGGTAAAATTTTCCAAAGTGCCTAAGGTAGCCCAGACCCAAATCTGTGGTGCACGTAGCTATGACTGTTTTCTGGGTACTGCAACTTTAGATGCAAGAAGTTGGCCTATCTGTGAGGGGGCAGGGCAATTCAAGCTGGAGACTCTAGGAATTAGTCTTCACTGTACCTGGAGCGAACACTACAGGTACAACTCAAGTGTTACCAGACTCCCAACACACAGATTTCTGGCCCTTATGCTTGAGCTGGCTGGCCTCGTAGGAAGGGTGGGTGGGAACTCAAGCGCCCCTGAAGCTCAAGCTAGTAATGCAGTGGGAACTCAGCTCTAGCATAAGGCACACTCTCCTTTCTCTTGTTCTTTCTTTGCCTCAAACTAAAGCAAAGTCACGGGGTGTGGAAAGTACAGGACACGCTTTGCTCTTGGTGGGTGGAATACACGACAAGAAATCATTTAGAACTTTATCAAACAAACGTACCACTTGGAACTGCCCCTGTGAACCACCCGGGCACCAGTACACCACAGAGAGAGAGAGAGAGAGAGCGTGCAGCCCTCTGCCCCACACGACAAGCAACAGGAGGGAGAGTCATGATGGAGCACAAAGCAATAGATTAGACAGTTCCTAAAGCCTCTAGCATTGCACTGACTAGATACAAACACCCCTGGAAAGCATGTGACCCATTCTCCACTGCCCATTTCCCCACAGACTTGCCCAGCTTAGATAAAGCAAGACTCAATAGTGACTTAGGAAGAGATGGCAATTCTGGCTAGACTGTGTGAAACCCTTACTCATGCTGGTGAGCATTAACTCGCAGCAGCAATCTCGACTGACTTCCCATTGACTATTTTTCCATAATTCAAGACAAATGTCTTGCACTGATGCTGACTCTTTTATAGTTCAGCTGTCAGGCTGTATTGGATAACAGAATCAAAATGCCAAGCCTTATAAAACATACAACCTTCCTTGCTCTTATAAAAAATTCTTGCCAGAAGAAAAATAACTTTTTAAATTAAAGAGGAAAAAGCTCAACAACTTAGTATGCAAATTTGGAACTCTAGCAGATCCGATATCTTCTGCACCAATCTCGATTAAATAGAAGCCCAATCATTTTCAAAGGGAAAAGGACGGATTCATTTCAGGATGCTTATTCAAAACAGAAGAAAAAAAAAAGATGAAAATACGTTTGCCATCCACAGCAGTTTATCCGTGAAGAAAAATTACCAAGAAATCAACTCTTCCAATAGCTGGAACAAGACTATTATTTTTAATGAGCAAAAGTAGTATTTATATATGAGGCTTTCAGAGAAATATTTCATCCAGGTCAGAACCAATATATTACTGTCCATGACGACTTTGCTAGAAACAAGGTTAAAATAAAATTTCAGCCAGTTACTGATCTGGATCGACAAATGGAGGGAGCCAAGCACCTTGCCGAGGCAATGGAAACTCCACTGATAGACCTTGCAACCACTGCATCTGAAACCACTACTTGAATTAAAACTAATTAAAGTAAATATGAGCTTAGAAACAAGAATAAAATCTCTGGAGAACCAAGACATTACATTTCTGGTAAGTCATCAGATGTACTGAAGATGATCTTTCTAGATCTGTGTAGATCTTGGAGAAATGCCTCTTGCCAGCTGTAAGCACTTCATTATCACCAGTGGAATCTGTTCTGCTTCAATCTCTCTGACTAGAATAATTCCTAGGTGCAGTTGCCCTCAGGTTATAAGCAGGCAAGCAAACAAAACATTATATGGTTCCAAAGCATTACTGGTCAGATAGGGGCTGTTTTATGCAAATAAATCCTAGACCCTAATTAATGCACGGAAATTTTTGTACCTCAGCTCACAAGGTTAAACTCCACCTTCAGAGAGGCATGCACAACTGCCATTGCAATCAGTAGCCATTTCGCTCTTTCCCTCTGAGAAACCTCTGGAGCATCCTCCAGGCAGTCAAACAAACAGCATCTCATAGCTTGGTGAAACGAGAATCAGAGGGCTCTTCAGTCCAGGATGTATCTCCTCTTAGAAACCTGGGAATTGTTTCAACGCATTCAGAGAATGACAGCTCTGCAACTGAAGCCCAAGAGAGAAGAAGCAGTGCAGGTAATTACAGTAAAGTCACTTAATAAATTACAGTAAAGTCACTTAAAGTGACTGTTTAATAGGGATGGAGGAGAGGCAGCATAATAGTTCTGTGAGCTCCGGCTGGAGGTACTGAGAAATTTGAGTATTTAGAACTGCAGCTGCTTGTACGTGGAGTAAAGGAAAATGCATTGTTTCTAGATAACATGCTTGCAGAAAGGAGAGAGCTGAAGAAAAATCAGAGGGATTTAAATAACAGTGTGTCCACCATCTCAATTAGCTGTGATGACCAACATCAGTGGATATCTTGATCACCAGGCACAACGCCCTACACTACAGAATTGTAAACAGACTTTTAGCATCTCACCCCCTGCTGAAGATCCAGCTCTCCATTATCTCAGTACCACACTCAGAGGAACAAATGTTCCATTAAGACACAAGCTGCAGTTGAACCTGGTGACTAGAGCTAAATTTTGCCTCAAGTACCATCTCCTGTCAGTCGGCTGAAGCCCATGGGCTGGCAGGGGGGTGAGAGGGCAGAATTAGAACCCATGGTGGGTTTATATTGGGTGTCTATGTACTGACTGACCTCTGCAATGTGATCAGCTCTTTCAGTTTATAGGTTGTTGCCTTACCTAGTCTTCATGCCCAGCACTGCAATGTTGGGAGACTGCAACACACAGGTCTATGGTAGGAGAAAAACTGAGCTGCATCTGATGAAGTGAGCTGTAGCTCACGAAAGCTCATGCTCAAATAAACTGGTTAGTCTCTAAGGTGCCACAAGTACTCCTTTTCTTTTTACGAATACAGACTAACACGGCTGTTACTCTGACACCTGAGCTGCTAGTGTATCTGTAAACCTGTTGTGTCCTCTCTCATGCCTCAGCTGCTGTGTCCATGGAAGGTCCTTCCACCTCTATTCTACTCTATTTCACTGTGTAAATTTCCATCTATCCTCCCTTCTCCCTCAGTCACCATCTGTCTCTTTCCTCCCAGACCACAACCTTCTATGACAAGTCCTGACCCAGTTCCTCCGAACTGACTGTTTGCCGCCCAGGGGAATTTCTAAATGGTGCCCCCCAGCAATGACAGCTATAGTAGGTGCTTGCTGCTTTCAGGCATCGCAGATTTACCTAGTCTGTCCCGGTGACCTAGACTGCTGTGGTCCCGATGTGAACCCCCCGTATTCCACCAGACATCTAAAGTGATTTCTTTTTAAAGTGACTAATCCAAATTTAGTCTAGAACTAACTTGATAATATTATAAGACTTGTTCTGCTTCAATTGTACAGGTGTCCGGGGATTTAGAATGGGTCTCATACTCCAAGACTTTGGAGGGTAACCACTAGCAACAGGTTTGCAAAACAAGGTTATATAATGTGCCCTCACATGACCCGCTACAATCAAAATCTAAAAAATGGACACATGGAGGAAAAGAGAAAGGAGACTGATTGGGGTCAGAGAAGGACAACGAAGCTAGCCAGAAGGCAGATAGAATCTGCCTAATGTCATAGCCAGCTCCTGCAGTCAGAATACCATACAGATCGCAGCAAGGGAATTTGGTGTTTGACATGTTGAAGGAAAATTAAAAATGAAGGATGCTCTCACCAAGTAACACCTGTTTTGTTGTACACATTCTCAGGTCTAAGTGTTTCCTCCTTGGCCCCCATGTGAGGCTGCTTCTGTCTCTTTCCAGGGTAGTTGCAGTTGACGGTTTTTCTCCCTCTTTAAATTAAATTTGCCTTATACTTCAGAAAACAGAAACAAGGTGATGATATGGTTACACGTGAGATCAACATAAAAACTATGGGCTAAGTAAGTGCAGGAACCATAGGATTACAACACAGGAAGTGAGTGATACAAACAGCAAATAGAAAGAGGAACAATTTGTATATACAGGAAAAATACTTCAAAATAACTACTACCTCCAGGAGATTTCTAGCCCTTATTTCTATTGGAAGACCTATAATGGTCTGTCCCAGAGATTTAGATCACCTGGGTAGCAGTCTCTGAATGTCTGTGGAATTGGCAACACCCATCCTTTTATTAACCCTGGAATGGGTTACCTAGAGAGGTGGTGGAATCTCCATCCTTAGAGGTTTTTAAGATCCAGATAGACAAAGCCCTGGCTGGGATGATTTAGTTGGTGTTGGTCCTGCTTTGAGCAGGGGGTTGGACTAGATGACCTCCTGAGGTCTCTTCCAACCCTAATATTCTATGATCCTTCAGGCAGCCTCAGTAAAGAGAGGGTACTAGTATACAGATATGCACTGTATTTTTGTGATGGAGAAGCTGGAAAGTGAAAGAGACAAGGAGGAAGGAGGCAAAGAGAATGCACCTGATGACTGAGGACAGAGAAAGGCACAAGGACAGACCTTCAGCTGGTATAGAGTTGCTATAGCTGTGAGAATTTATAGCTGCTGAGGATCCGTCCCAAAATATCCGAGGCCTGGAGTGATTTTACCATGTGTGAAGGCTTGTGACGTTATCCTAAACAACACAGGATGCGGGAAGGAGATTAACCAGCACGAACATGCACCTGGGGCACAAAAGACATCAGTGGACCAACCTCTTGGTCCGGTCCCCATAATGGATGGCTTCCCACTGGTTTTTAATCTGAAGCCAAACATTACTGCAAGCGCCCTGTGCAGGCAGTGCATTGCACACAGGCACGGAGTGGCAGATTAAACCACGAGAGAACACCAGCCAGATAGGCTGCTCACCTACACAGCAAGTGACTACGGACATTTCAGAGACTGAAGTGGGGCTCATTGATGAACCATTTGGCAAGATCCTCAGCTGCTTTAAATTGATGTAGCTCCACTGATTTTGGTGGGGATCTGGCCCACCGTGCATATAATAGATAACATTAAAGTCATGGAAACGGAGAGAAAAACAAGGGTCACCCCAATCCACTCATTCAAAGATGGTTTATGTGTAAAGGAGCAGCCAAATCTAACTGGTGGTCAGTTATGCCCCTAGAGATGGAGTGTGGAGAAGTAGTTTGGGGTTTTGGATTCAAAGGCTGTCAAATATGGAGTATCTCCTGCCCAGCTGCAATTCCCAACCTGAAATGGCTGTCTTCTTTTCTCATTTCAGTGGTTCTTGGCCTGCTTGTAGAACGACAAGGGCAAAAGAAGGAACTGCAGGTGTTTACAAGGGACGAGGGTATAAAGCATACAGCAAACCAGCCTTCCTGAAGCAAGCCCCAGGTAACTAACCTCAGCAGCAGCAAAACACAGAGAACTAGGAAGGTGGAAACCTCAGAATGTTTACACCCTGTCCACCCACACAAGTCCCCTTCCCTCAACAGGTTCTGCAAGAGACCTTCCCTCCAACAACCCTCTGGCCTCTCCTTTGGACTAGTGTCTCACAACTCTTTCCTCCACAGTGAAGTAAAGTGGCTCAGATTGCAACTCCAGCCATAGGAACGAGCACAGGGACAGCTTGCCAGATGCGCTCTCCTTTGGAGGGGTGAGGGAGGAACCCTTCTCTACTTGCTGACCAGGTAGCTGGCTGGAATAAACTGCTCCATGACAAGGGGTGAGGTAATTTACCTTTCACATAAAGCAGAGTGAGGAGCAGAGGAGGAATTGTTACTCATTCGCTGTTCTGTTCCTAGGGTGGTACGTGCTACCTCTTACTCTAGGCACATTGCAAGGTTACAGTCTAGCCCTTTGTATTGGCTACATGTTGTCGAACCACCGAGTCGTGATTTGTGCTTTCCAGACATTAGCTGGGGAGCTAATAATTCCTGGAGATGACAGCATTTTTTAACAAACCCATGTTTTCTTTGTATTCATCTCTACACCTTTACATCTTTTCACGAAATAAAGTAGATCATGCTCTTTCAGTGGACAGTAATAGGCTTCAGGGGCTTGAAGCGGATGCATCCAGTGGTGAAATTGGAAAAGCTGCACCTTTTTTCACTTTAAAAGAATATTCTCTATTTGATGGAGGGAGTATAATTAATCTGCAGTCTATTTACAGGGTACATTTCCTACCACCTGACTGAATTGCAGGCAAGGGAGCTTGCCAGTAGCTGGCAGGGTGTTACTCAGTCCAATATCTAGCCAGTACAGGGCTCCATAATCCTTAGAGCAGTGGTTCTCAACCAGGGGTACACGTACCCCTGGGGGTATGCAGAGATCTTCCAGGGGGCACATCAACTCATCTAGATATTTGCCTAGTTTTACAGGCTACATAAAAAGCACTAGCAAAGTCAGTATCAACTAAAATTTCATATAGACAGTGACTTGTTTATACTGCTCTATATACTACACACTGAAAGGTAAGTATAATATTTATATTCCCATTGATTTACTTTATAATGATATGATAAAATAAGAGCAATTTTTCAGTGATAGCATGCTGTGACACTTTTGTATTTTTATGTCTGATTTTGTAAGCAAGTCGTTTTTAAGTGAGATGAAACGTGGGGTATCCAAGACAAACCAGACTCCTGAAAGGGGTACAGGAGTCTGGAAAGGTTGAGAGCCCCTGATCTAGAGCACAGGCAAAGCCAGTAAAATGCTGAGGTCAGAAGGGGTCAGGACTGGGCAGACAGCAGGCTGGGGGGCAGCAGCCTGAGAGCTGGGGTTTTACCGTTGAGATCTAAGCAGGGAAGCTGTCTGTTGCCAGCGGCAGGGCGCCAGCAAGAGCCGCAGCAGGAGGGTGCAGGGCAGGAGCCTGCTAGCAGGAGACATGGGGATAAGTGCACGTGTGATAGCAGGACGAGGGTGCAGAGGGGCTCTGACACGGCCATGGGTATGTCTACACTACAAAGAAAAACCTGGGGCAGTAAGTCTCAGAGCCCAGGTCAACTGACTCGGGCTGTGGGACTAACTATGGCAGTGCGGATGTGCCCCAGGTTCAGAGACTCTCCCCCCTCACCGGGTTTCAGAGCCCTGGCTCCAGCCTGAGTGTGAACTCCTACACTGTTATTTTTAGCCCCCCAGCATGAATCTATTGATCCAGGCTCAGAGACTCAGTCCCACAGGTTTTTCTTTGCAGTGTCGTCATACCCCAGTTGACCCGGACTCTGGCCAATGGGGTCTGTAGTGCATGAACATATCTAGGACAGAAGTGGACTAGAGGGAGCAACCAGTATTGCCAAGCCCCAGATTTCAAAAAGGCACAAGTCAGGCCGCAAAAAAACCATGAGATTTAAAAAATATAAATAAATGTTGGGCGCTTTTGATTTGACTTCTGGTTTTGAAGCCTTTCCGGGGCACGTTTCCAAGCTTGTCTTTGAAAGCCTGCGGGCTAGACACTTCCATCTGGAAAAAGTAGTAAGCGGAGATTCTGACATAATCATTTGACTTCAGGAGCTGGGGCTTGATGAAAAAAAACCCCAAACACCAAATAAATACCACATAACTCCCAGTAAAAGCATGAGAGCTGGCAACACTGGTCAGTAGCCCAGGCACAGTCTATGGAGACCTAAAGGATCCAGTAACCTTTATATCCTGCACTGGGGCCTAGTCTACTTGGGGTGGGGGGGGAGGGGAAATCGATCTAAGTTACGCAACTTCAGCTACGTGAATAACGTAGCTGAAGTCGACGTACTTAGATCTACTCACCGCAGTGTCTTCACTGCTGTAGGTCAACTGCTGACACTCCCCCGTCGACTCCGCCTGCGCCTCTCGCTCCGGTGGAGTACTGGAGTCAATGGGACAGTGCTCGATTTATTGCGTCTAAAGTAGATGCGATAAATCGACCCCCGCTGGATCCATCGCTCCGGAGGTAAGTGTAGACATGCCCTGGGCATCCCACCGGGGTTGGATAAGGAACTCCTGGGTTGATCTTGTTAGTATCTGGTGAAGTTGTTGTGGACTCTGTTATGGGAAGTCCTAGTACTGCAACACTCCACTACTTAAAGTGTGAGAGCATTTACGGGAGCCCGCAGAGCCAGCGTTTGCTTCTCAGCTGATAGTACAGAGAGCTCATCAGCAGACATCGACCATCTCACTGCAACATCCTGCAGCAGAGTCAGTTATGCTATAGTAGAACCTCAGTGTTATAACAACAGAGTTATGAACTGAGTGGTCAACCACACACCACATTTGGAGCCGGAAGTATGCAGTCAGGCAGCAGCAGAGACAAGAAAAGCAAATACAGAACCGTACTGTGTTAAACATAAACTACTAAAAAAAAATAAAGGGAAAATTTTTAAAAAAAATTTGAAAAAGTAAAGAAACTGTTTCTGTGCTTGTTTCATTTAAACTAAGATGGTTAAAAGCAGCATTTTCTTCTGCATAGTAAAGTTTCAAAGCTGTATTAAGTCAATGTACACTTACAAAGTTTTGAAAGAACAACCGTAATGTTTTGTTCAGAGTTACAAACATTTCAGAGTTAAGAACAACCTCTATTCCTGAGGTGTTCGTATCTCTGAGGTTCTACTGTATATGCAGAATACCAAACATTTCTGAAAACGTCACATTTCTAGCATGTACACACAAAGCCGTGTGGGTAAATACTGAGCAGCTGTCTAACTTTTTAAAACATTCATTTAATTGTTATTAGACATTACAGTTAAAATTATTCCACTGTAACCATGGTAATTTTTATTACTGACACACTGTTGATTGTTCTATGTGGACATGTCAGTTTGTTCCATACTGATCACAGATGACTGGAAGCACCATTACAACAGGAGACCTGCCTGTTCATTTGGGGCTAGAATGCCATGTCAGATCTCTCCCAACTGAGGGATGGGTCACAGATCCATAGATTCCAAGGTCAGACAGGACCATTGGGATCATCTAGTCGGATCTCCTGTATAAACACAGGCCACAGAACATCTCCCAACTAATCCCTAAAGCAGATCTTTTAGAAAAACATCCAAGCTGGAATTAAAACCTGTCAGTGATGAGAATCCAACACGAACCTTGGTAGCCGCAGTACCCCAGGAGCAGACTAGAGAATGAACTGTGATTCCATTTTCATGCAACAGCTGACTCCTTGCAACCAGCAAATAGGGCGAAGAGATAGGCAGACCAAGGGCTCTGCGAACACCCAACCCTGGTCTGCCTCCTCTCCACCCACATGTTTCAGTGAGGAGGTACTGGACCAGCAGCTCCTGCTACACCTGCCCCCACCAGATAGAGCTGCCATCTGGGCAGGAGGAGAGTCCAGGGGGTGCTTTATTTCCCTTTACTCCGTTGTACGGCTGAAGAGGAGCTGTGATACGCTAACCCTAAGGTGATGTCTACCTGTGACAGGGTTCACTCACCATGCTAGCGCCACCTGCTGGCCCTCTTGAGGATTAGCTCCGCAGCTTGGTATGCCCTCTCCCATGGGTGCCTAGCCTGCCATCACATCTGCTCTCTGACCAGTGTCACTCCAGGGACTGCAGCGTCCTCTTCATGACACGATCTGCTGCTTTGCTCAGTGCTGGATCTGTAGCTCTCTCCTCCTGCTTGGCCCTCTGGCCAGGTCATTTAAGTCCTCCCCTTCCCGGGAATCAGAGTCTTTCTAGGCCCTGCTGTCTGGTGGGTATCTCCCACACCCATATCCACTACCTGGTCCTGGCTCAGGGACCCTTTGAACTGTAGTCACCTACTGCATTACTTTTCCTCAGCTACCACTGCATTTTCCTGGGCCACTTCCCTGTGGCCACAGATCCCTACTTAGCCCCAGCAGTCCATCCAGAGTGCCTTTTCTACTCCCTGGGTCTCTGCCTGCTCTGCTCTGTCCAAGGTGCTACAGGTTTGCGGCCTACTAGGGACACAGTCTTCCCCCCTCAAGCACCCAGAAGCTACTGACCTTCCTCTGCACCTCTTCTTATATGGGCCTGCTGGGCCAGGATTGGCTGCTCCTCACAGCATCTCTCCTATTGGATACTTCCTCACACAGCCTCCCTAGGCCTTTTTTAACCCCTTCATGCCAGTGTGGGCCGGATGCCCCATTACACTAACTTCCAAGGGGGGGATGTGATTCCCAGCTCTAGGAGATATACCCAGGCTAGCTCTCATCAAGCTAGCATTTTAAAAATAAAGAGTTGCCATCTCAAGAATGGGCCCAGCATCTAGGCTGAAACTATACTGAGAGAGGCTAGCCCCTCCTGCCTCCAGGGCTACCCTCTGTTTTTAGTACATTAGCTCAAGTATGTCTCCACAAGCTGGGAATTACATCCCCTGCTCGAAGTGTAGACATACCCTTAGTGTTATCAGCTGCAATAACAGCACCATAGCAGCAGAGTATCAGCTCAGGGCATGCGTACAAAGAGCATATTCACACAAATGCTGCCAACGTTTGCTACGCAGATTCTGCCGCCCGCAGATTGCAAAGTACCTTACTCAATGAGGATTAAGGTCCTACCCAGCTGAGGAAAGGTGGCTGAATTTGGCTCTTCATGTACTTCTGCTGGGGTTCCACAAGGCAGAGGCCAGATTGTGCACCCCTTGCCCCGACTGATGAGCAGTCATGCCATGAGTGCTCCCCTTGATTTCAAGTGGAGAACTTGTGTGAGTAGCAGTTCCCCATGGGAGGAAAATGTTCACCATCTGGTCCTAAATTAAGAGATTCAGTGTTCCCTAAGAGAGGGAGTGTCGTCCAGTTGCTGATGCAGGAGCATAAGGCAAGGTGTTGCTGAAAAGCAGTGAAGACAGTGCAGTCCTGTTGATTGAGTGATTTGTGTTACAGAAGGGGCTAGAGGCCCCAGATGACACTGGAACTCCTATTGTGCTAAGCACTGTAACAACACAGACCATCCAAAGAACGTTCAAGCTAAATAGGCGAGACAGACATGATGGGAAGGGAAACAGAGGCACAGAGAGGGGAAGTGGCTTGCCCAAGGACACCCAGCAGGGAAGTGGCAGAGCTAGGAACAAAACAGGTCTCCTGGCTCCCATTCCAGGGCCCTATTCAGTAGATCATGCTGCCTCCTTTTCTAACAGAGATCACCTGATCCGCAGGATAGATTCCACTGAGTGACAATGACATTCCCATATCTGCAGGGAAGGTGGGCTTTGGAGTGGATAGGAAACATGCATTCTTGATTCCTCAAACTGCATTTGCATTCACTTCAGCCATCTAATAATAACGGCGCTGACATTTTTTCTGATTCTCTGCTTTTTAAAAAACACTTCTAAAAGTGTTTTATAAAAAACCTCACCATTGATTCAAATTCTGGCAGGCAGAGTCTGAGTTTCCCTGAGAGGGGACGTGTTTTCATTGAGCAGCAGGCACTGGAAGTATTAAATCTAATTTAATTGGAAGTTCAAAAGGAGTTCAAGGGATTTGGGCACCCAAACCCATCTAATTTCAGCATGATCTCGGCACCCAATTCTTTTTGGGTCCTCTGAAAATCCCAGTTTAATCTCACAGACGCAACATGACATGAATGTTACTATGTGGGGAACACAGTCTGATTGTGATAAAAAGGTTCTTACTGAAATGAGAATGTACAATTTTGTCTTTATTCTTAGTTTCTCAGTTGATTCAATTCCACTTCTTCAAAGTGCGCTCAAACCAGTATGGAGCATGGATCCTATTGCCATTAAAAGCCCTGGACTGTTTTTCCTCATAATTATGTCTGCGCTCCACAGCCGAGTAGGGAAGTCAGTTTGGAACTTGCTTAAATGTGATGGAGGAAAGCTGAGCAGAGCAGGATCTGTGTTTAACTATCAGGAAGTGAATCGTCACTGTCCGAGTTGTAAATTCCATGTAGATTTTTGGGTTTGGATTGATTTTAACTCATTTATCCTTTTGGCCAGAAGCACTTGCAGCTTCCCACTTGAGATTTGTTTCTTCCACTCTCTTTGCACTCCATGCCAATGCTCTGGGTTAGTTCATGTCGTCATTTGAGGGACAGGGGCGGCATTGCTACAAGTTCTGAGTAAGGCGCAACATGCAGTTGTGCTGTCCTAGGAGCAGACTCAGAGTCTGAATCTTCTTCCTGGCTCCCTCATGGCTCCCGGGGGTGCCAGTCCTCAACCTGATGGAGATGACTTCCCACAATGCACCAGCTCCGTTGGCTGCAGACTCAGGAGGCGGAGCCTATGCTGCTATCATTGATGCACATAGCCAGTGCATGAGTTGGACCATATGTTGGCTTTTGTGTGTCTAAAATGTAAAGTGCCTTGAGGACATACTGTACATCTTAGTTCTGAAAACAAAGCACTGGCTTTTGATATTATTATGAGGATCAGGGTCCCATTGTGCTAGGTGCTGTACAAAAACAGGGCATCAGTCCCTGCCCCCAAAGAACTTATAAATGAATGAGAACATTGATAACAGGTAAGGCTGCAGATACTAATTAAAACATAATAATATCTTACTAATAACAAAATTAGCATTTGGAAACCTGGAAATTCTTCACAGAAAGAGTGTGTGACAGGCTCGAAGCCAGGGGTGGGGAAACTTTGTGGCTGAGGGCCAATGAATGCTCACGAAATTGGGGTTAGGGTACACCAGGGGGTGTGAAGGCTCTGGGGTGGGGATGAGGGGTTCGGAGGGCAGGAGGGGAATCAGGGCTGGGACAGGGGTGAGGGTTCCGGCTGGGGGTGCAGGCTCTGGGGTGGGGCTGGGGATGAGAAGTTTGGGGTGCAGGAGGGTGCTCCGGGCTGGGATCAAGGGGTTTGGAGAGTCAGAGGGGGATCAGGACTGGGGCAGAGGGTTGGGGTGTGGGGAAAGGCTCAGGGGTGCAGGCTCTGACCGGTGCTTACTCCAAGTGGCTCCCAGAAGCAGTGGCATGTCCCTTCTCCAGCTTCTACACGTGGTACGGCCCCTGACCCGGTGCCCCGGCTGGAACGCCGGAGCGGCCCCCAACCCATAGGAGCTCGCGGGCCAGCTTAAAAATGGCTTGCGGACCACATCTGGCTTGCGGGCCGTAGGTTGCCCACCCCTGTTCTAAGCAGAAAGTGATTTCTGAGGAAGAACTTTAAAAGGAGAGATAATGCGGCCCCTAATGCACAGTGGGATAGGAATATGTGGTACAGCGGCAGGGGGCAATTTTACATCTCTCAAGGGAGAAAAAAAAAAAAGCAACACAAACCGGCGAGAAACAGCATGAAAAGAGGGTGGTTGGGAAGAAGTCAAGCAGACCATGCAGTGACAGTGGGACCCAACAACCATGCACATGGGATGAAATCTCAGCAGCGGATTTTAAATGTGGGAAGTGGGGAGGGAACACAGATTGAAGGCATAGCTAACAATGCAATTTAACCTGGATGGGTTCAACCCATCACCGCTGTTCTTTGATGACAGCAGTGAACTGGACGAGATGGGAGCAATGCTTTCACGGTGTGATGAAAGGCTTAAGGGCAGATAAAATAGAAAAGGGTTTTTGAAGTAGCTATTTAATTTCATGTAGTGGGTGAGGAAGCTCTTGAAGTCTATAAACAGACACTGCCTGAGGAAGACAAATGTATTTGGCAGGAAGTCTTAAAAATATTTAAGAATGACTCTAACCTTAAAGAGAACATTGTGTTTGAGTGGCATCAATTTGAGTCTCCTCATGTGGGAGCAAATAGGATTGACAAGTCTGGAGCCAAATTGAGACAGAAAGAGTGAGAGAGTCTGAGATTACTGAAAATGATCTGCTTAGAGAGAAAACTGTCCCTGGTGTGATTGACAAAACCAGAGAGAAAGGTTATTAAGGGAGTCTGATTTATGCTTGCAAAAAGCAATAGATATCTGCAGGGCCCTGGAGGCCACACCACGCTAGAGAGAGATAATAAAAGCACTGAAAAGTTGGTACAAACTGTCAGACAAAACAGTACTGGGAGTAGCATCACCAGAGCTTAGCCACGTGAGACTGAACAGGGGGTGCAAATGAACACCATAAACTGAAACATAACAGGCCTCACCAATTCCTAGCGTACCTCTGCACAAGAAAGCTAGAGGCTGTTTGATTCACAAACAGTGATGCTGAACATAGGCTGAGTTGAACACAAGGAACTTTATTAAACCTTGTGCACTGCTTTGTCCATGTGGCTGGGTTGCTTCCAGCCTAACTCCCCAACTTTCCCTGATCCACTAGCATCCTGTCAACAACAGTCCCTCTGACCCCAGTTCCACTGATCGTGATATATTTCCCCTATTTTAGAAAAACACTTTATGGAAACATTAAAAAATAACTAACTGACACCACCCCACCCACCATCTCCCTTTGGCCCCAGGTTGCTAGCACACAGCCCAGTCGGAGTCTTGTCTTTACCACAGATTTAGCTGGTCACATAGCTTCTGACATAGTTTGGTCTGCTCAATGGGCAACCACACCAGAAGTGACCTCTGTCAGTCTCTCTCTCAAAGTCTAGCAAACTCTTTCTGTGGCGTCTCCTCCCCCACCATGGGGTTGGCCTCTGGATGGTTCTCTGTCTCGCCATTCTGTGAGGATCTCTGTGTCTCTGTAGGCTCTCTGTGGCTGCTGTCTCTGCTAGCTTGTAAGCCTACCACTTGTTTTTCTTTTATAGTCACCTTGTATGCACTAGATACAACTCTCTAGTGACTGGATCCTCACAGGACAGCCTGTCTCCAGGGCCAACAGGTCCTTCGTTGACCTGTCGTACACTTGTATTTGCTTTCTCTGATTGTCGGCCATCTCCTCTCAGCAGTATCTCCATCCATCTGGGTGCAACAGGTCTCCCCTTATGGGTAGCAAGGTTTTGGTCCTTTGGGTACCCCTGTGATGGGGTATTTCTGTGTGACAAGAGTGTTAGCAAGGGTTCTGAGCCAGAAGAAACAGCTTTGTCTAACAGCCTTAGCTGTTTTCACAGCTGATTCCACCTTACCATGGCTCTGTGGGAAAGTTGCAGAAGTGGTGTGCCAGTCAAACTCCCATTTGCGTGCAAATTCCTTGAATTCTTCCCAGGCAAATTGGGTTCTGTTGTCAGTGAATACGCTATCCGGAATGCTGTGTCTTGCAAAGTGGGCCCTCAGTTTGCCAGTCACTGACTTGCTTCTTGTGTCAGGCAGGCCATTAACCTTCCAAAAATTTGAATACCAGTCTACTGTAATCAAGTACTGCTTCTCCTTGAGGGTAAATAAGTCTGCTCCCACCTTTTCCTATGGTCGGATGGACAGCTCATGTGATAAGTGCCAGCAGAAAGACTGGCCAATGTCACACTCTCCTATTAAAGGAGCGGAGTTGTGTATTCATTCCCAGCCAGTAAACACACATTCAAGCCTGTCTAAGACAGCTGTTACAGTCCAGGTGTGAGTCATGTATTTTTTGAATGACATCCTTGCATAATGAGGCAGGGACAATAGCTCTGTGTCCTTGAAATAGGATTCCGTTGCTGTACGCTCAGCTCATCTTTAATTTCAGAATATGGCTCTGCTCTCACCAATACTTGGCTTTTGTCATCTGGCCCTCCTTGAATCATTCTCTCGATTGCCTGTAGTTGGACATCCTTTTCTGTAGCCTCTGATCACCAACAGCTTTGCAGTCAAAACTGGGTGACAGTGCAACATGTGAATGGATTCAATGTCCTGATCCCCTTACACCAACTTGCTGAAGCTAGGTATACGCGCTGCTCAGAGTGTCAGCGAACAACAGTAGCCACTGTGGAAAATATCTGATCTTTAGTTGTTAGTGCTGGAGTCTTTGTGGCATGAATAAGGGTCTTGGCCATGATTGTCTCTTGGGGTTTATGGTCTGATAGCACTACTAGTGGGTGGTCATAGGTATACCGATGGAATCGTACCACTCCAAATACCACAGCCTGAAGCTCTTTTTCTATTTGAGAGTACCCCGTTCAGTCTCAGACAAGGCTCAGCTGGAATAAGCAACTAGCTGCTCCTGCAAAAGAGCTACACCCAATCCCACCAGCCTGGAGTGTCAGTGGCTCTCATGGCTGGTAGTATGTAAGGACAGGGGCATCTGTTATCATTTCTTTGTGCGTCAAATGCTTGCTGTTGGGAATCTGCCCAGTCCCACTAAACATTCTGTCTTGTTAACTGATGTATGGGATCCACTACTGCAGCCAAGTGTAGACAGAACTTGGACACAACATTTATCATTCCTATGAAGTGCTGTACCCCTTTCACATCTAATGGAGCTGGCATATCCGACTACCCTAATCTTCTTAGGATCTGCTTTCAAACCTTCTGCTGTGAGCAGATGTCAAGTGTATGTCACCTCACGCTTTGTGAGACACACTGTCTGGCTTGAATTTTATGTTCTTGTCCCTGCATTACTGTAGAAAAGCTTGTAGTTTTCTGCCATGGTCTCATTCAGGTTTCTATCATTACTCCCTTCACTTACAGTGAGGATATCTGCAGTTATTTTCACCCTGGCAGCTCTTCTAACACTTGGGTGAGTCTTCTCTGGAACACTTCTGGTGCTGTGCTTATGCCTATCGGCATGTGTGGCCATCTGTAGCAACCAAATGGTGTTGCAAAGGTCGCCAGCATGCTAGTCTTCTTCCAGGCTTATGTGCCAAAACCCATTCCTCACATCACAGAGCATAAAGATTCTGGTTTGAAAAGTTCTGGCAAGATGTCACCAGTTGTAGGCAGTGAACAGTGGCATCTTTTCACTGCCTGGTTCAGAAGCTTTAGGTCTATGCAAATGTGTAATTTGCCTGATAGCTTCTTTAATAGCACCATGCTGCTTATCTAGGGTTTGTACTGACCTCTACAGGTGCTATGTTATCGCTTGCTCTGCAGTCTTTTGAGCTCCTTGCATGCTGGAATTTTTTTTTGTAGTAAGCACATTGAGATGGGAAATGGAAACAGCTTTACTTTGAGGCACCTGTTGCCTTTGAAAACATCCCCATATGCTTTTTAAATTTTCTCCATTGTCCATGGGACTCCCCTTTTTTTTGCTTCTTGCACTGCATCTATAAAATTCTGATACTGCACCCTGATTAAATCCCAGCTTCTACGGCTGTATTCTCCCAGAGAGGTCTGTGGTGCTTAACATCCCATCACCAAAAACTTCAGCTAGTACCACTGGTTATTTTTCAGGTTTGTTACTATAAGGTCACATTCTCCTACAATCTGCATTATGCTCTCATTGTATATTAGATTGCACCTGCTGTTTGTAATGGGTGTGTTCCATTCCAATTTACCCCGAGAAATCACAGTGCAGGAGGCCCTATTTTTCAGCTGAAATTGCATGAGGTGTTTCCCTAATAACATTGTTGCAGACACGGAGGTTGGCATTGTCCCTTGTTGCATTCCTGTCCCAAATGCCTGTACCCAATATGCTCTCCAGATCAAGGAGAGAGTCATGATGTCACCATTGCTGTGCCATCCCCTTCTTGTACAAGTTTGATCATCTTTCTGAGACCTTCTTCTGCTCTTGGACACACTGATAAAATGGTTCAACTTGCCACATTCCTTGCAATGCTGTCCTAGTGCAGGGCAATTCTCCTTTACGTGCTCATGCTGCCTCCCACAGTAAATGCACGTCACGATGGGCATAGAACCTTGGCCACTTGCTCTTCTTTGCTGTTGTCTCACTTCATGTACTTCTGGGGGCATTGTGCCTCCTAGGGCTTTCAGTGTTTCTGGGGGCTTTCGATGCACACCCAGGTCTAAGTATCTGTCTAACGTGAGGTCCACTTCCTGAAAAAGCTGCTCCTGCAGGTGATGATCCCAAGTACTGCAAACTATCCTGTCCCGAATCAGGGAGTCTGTCATTGGATGGAGCAGCCAATGTGCATAAAGCATAACATAGAGGGTCCACCTCCTCCTCTTCAAACTGGTGTCTAGTGAAAAAGCTGGGTCACGCCACAGTTTTGTTCTGCTCTGGGGAGCAATAGGCCCCCATGGATCTTAGGACTGTTGTGAAGCTTGAGGCAGTGGTGAGTTTCAGAGCATGCAGCTCTCTTTCTTGTGCCCCAGCAAGGTCAAATCATCCTTTTAGTTTTACTTTCCTGCTGCTGTCGTCGCCCTGCAAGGCCAGGCCCGTGTACAGCTCCAACTCCTTCGTCCACTGGATCTATCCCTGGGCTAGGTTCGTGTTTGCAAAAATCTAGGACTCCAGAGTGAGTTCCGTGGCTTATGCCATCAGCAACTCGCTGCTCAGACACATACACCATGTTTCATTTACAAAAGCTGACTGCAGGTGAAATTGAACGGATTGGAACAAATTGAACAAGTGAAACTGATTAAATCCTGTGCACTGCTCTGTTTATGTAATCCAGCCTAAGTCCCAGTGTTCCCTGTTCCCCTAGTGTCCTGTCAATAACAACACTGCAGGGAACATGGGCTCTCTGACTCCCGTTCCTCTAATCCTGGTACAGAGGCACTGGAGAACTGTGTGAGGAATTCCTATCTGCTCATAACAAGAGCCTTTTCCAAGAATCTAGAACTTACAGCAGCAAACGCAGCAATTGCCAAAGCAGAAATACCCCTCCTGAGACATGGCAGGCCAAATATTTGAAGGCAACTAGTGATTGGGTACCCACATTAAGACACCTTAAAGGCACCTGATTTTCAAAAAGTGCCAAGAAATGAGGCACCTTTCAGCTGTCTCAAGTTGGGGATTTAAAAATTGAGGCGTCCAAAATCTCTTTGAAAAATTTACGCCAGCATCACTAAGGAACTAGTGAAGGACTATGTACCATTTGCATCCAGAGACGCAGTACATTTATAAGGCTTCAGGGAGTGAAACTCCACTATTTCAGTTCAGGGACCCCTAATTGGATAGAATAGCGGAAACAGTCATGCAGGAACATTCATGTTTTACAAACCCAGATCCGGGCAGAGGTCCATAGGCACTTGTTCTAGTGTTTGGAAAGACCACTGACAGCAGAGTCAAAAGCACTGTGACGCGGGCAGCCAGGCCTCCACTGTCTGTATAAATAGAGACACTGGACCAGCATAAACAGTGCCCCTTCCCCACGGAGAGGGGATCGCAGACGCAAGTTTGCTATTGTTTGCACCCCTCAGTGGTGTTTGCCAGCAATCCTTTCTGAGCACCAGTGACTGGAGCCTATGCACAGGGAATAACCCTTGGAACTCCCCCCCCCCTCTGACAATGCCCCAGGCACAGAGGAAGAGCTGCCCTGCCTCTCTAGTGGATTGATTTGCCTGACTGAAATGGGCCTCTCAGTTTTTTGAAGAAGAAAATTTGCATGACTTTAGCAGAGCACTAAATACCTCCCTTGAACCAAACTAAACCCCTTGGTGTACTGGCCCAGTGGGGGGGTTTCTGTTAGGGCCAGATGTGCTCTTTCAAGGGCCCAGAAGAGGCACTGTGTCGGAGATACACTCCTTGCCAGCACAATTCCTCCTGGGGCTCCCCTGTTTTGCTGAGGGGGAATGATCTGTATCACCCCTTCACAACGCAGCATATTCCTCCCCATGGCACACCCAGCTGGCTCTCCTGGCTGGCAAGAACCATGACTCTGCCTACTCCCCCACCCAGCACCTGGAGTTTAGATCAAAATAGCCCTCATGTGCATAGGCAAACTATGTGGAGTGGGGAAAGGGCAATCAGTGTTGCCCCCTACTCCTCTGCACTGCTGTATCAGGGCTAATCACAATCCTGTCTTTAGAAGGATGGGTACTAAAGGCTAAGGACCTGATGCAACCGGCACTCAGATAAACTAATAGACTGGCAGGTAGATGTCAGTGGGAGTTGGATGGGGCCCTAAAAGCATTATCACCTGGATCACATACAGGCAGGTCCCTTTCTATACAGCAGGAAGCAGGATATATTTTTAAAGACATAAAAATCTCAGAAAAGTTTAAAAAACCCTCTTGTTTTTGGAATTTCCCAGATTTTAAAATGACCCTAAACTTCTCCCTAAGAAAACGGTGGGTACTTGCTTTTCTCACATATTTACTCTCTGAAATTAATTTCTATTTTAGGCACGATTTCTCTTCTCTTAACTAATTGCTCCCAATTTACATCCGACACTTCCTGATAAATTTTGTTAGGCTTGTCTGCCACATCTGCACCATACACAAAATTATCCATAATACTACAGACTGAACTTTGCCAGATGGGTGTTATTTAGATGTATTTATTTAACATTTTCTACATAAGACTGAGGCAAATGCAATTTAGCCTTGAGAGTGCTATGTTTGGCAAATCTATTGCACGTTGTTATTAAGAAGCAAATTTAAATTTAAAATAGGAAACTCAACACTGTGCTTTATATGTGTCTATCACAATATTTTCAAAAGAGCTTGTGTGTGATAGAATGTGCACCATTCGCTGAGATATATTTTATATCAATAAACCGATTCCTAGATTTAAATGTCAGAAGGGACTGAATACTATGATAATTTAGTCTGATCTCCTGCATAACACAGGCCATAGCATTTCACATCATAGAATATCAGGATTGGAAGGGACCTCAAGAGGTCATCTAGTCCAACCCCCTGCTCAAAGCAGGACCAATCCCCAATTTTTGCCCCAGATCCCTAAACAGCCCCCTCAAGGATTGAACTCACAACCCTGGGTTTAGCAGGCCAATGCTCAAACCACTGAGCTATCCCTCCCCCCTGTAGCTTGCATAAAGCCCATTACTTTTGATTGAACTACAGTGTCTCTATTAGCGGCATCCAATCTTGATTTGAAGACTACAGGTGATAAAGAATCCACCACACTGAATAATGTAAGTGTGTGCAAGGATGCCTTGATCTGGCGAGACAAACGTTAAAACCGGTAGTAGAGAGACACTTTTGGAGGTACTGGGTATGAAAGCAGAAGGGAATGTTAAACTACACTGAGATTTGCACTTCAGTCCGGGATAAGGAATATTTACATGTTAATTGACCTTCAGAAAGGGAGAAATCATTGGTAATGAATTGCCTATGCATTTTTTTTTAATATCACATACACTTTGAATAGGTCTGAGTGTCCACTGAGAGAAAATGCCTCTGTTTTTGTCGCTAGTTGTCCATGCTCTGCTGAGGACTTATGAGTCTCTCAGAAAGAGTCGCTCTTTGCTTCATGTCTATTTTTCTTTGCCTTTATTCTTCACCAGATTGGTTTTCTTTACCGCCCTCCGGCCCGTACTGCTGCTCGCAGTAACACAACACGTGGCCGTTTTCACCACCAAATTAAAGCACACTCTCAAAGCACCAGGATCCATCAAAGAGTTAAGAATGCTCCTGAATATGCACTCACATGGCTGGTTCACTGGAAAGACGACGTTTTCCGCCGGTGCAGGAGCACCTGCATTTTTATATCAGACCCCTATTGATACATAAAAAAGCAGATCCATATCTTGTGTCCTGAGGAGGGAAAGAGTCATATGCTTTTAGCCCCTGAAGTCCTCTCCTGTCAGTCTGTCTGTATAATCACACATACTTGCTATAGGAAACTACTGACTTGCTAGCTCACATATGAAGTATCTTGTGTAATTACCTTTAAACATAATTTAATAATTAATACAGTTACTCCTTCGCTGAGCAGTAGCAGATCCCAAGGCTTGGCAGGTTGGTTCTGGAGGGAAAAAAAGAAAAATTGGCTCTGTGGAACAGGCCTAGCTTAACCAATATGCACTGGACACACTTGCTCCTGACCACCTAACCAATTTTTAACTGGCCATGTTGATCTTTCCCCTGCGTTGCTGGCTGCAATAGTGCCAGGGTTTTTCACTTGTAACTTACACATCACAATTGGCAACTGTTGTTGCACACATGCTTGGGAACGCCAGCAGCTGCTTCCACTCTGGCGCAGAGGTTGCATGGCCCATAGGAGCGCTGCTGGCGCTGCACCCGGGTCCTGCTCCACTTGCCAGGCTCTCAACGTGCAGATGTGGCAGCTGAGGCTCCTGCTCCTCCCAGTGCTGGAAATCAGGGTGGACCCAAGGCTCGCCTGCAGGAAGGGATAAGGAGCAGGGGTGGGGCTCCTGGGAGAGGAGCTCCCTGCACTGAGGCTCTGGGGACAGGGTGGGTGCAGAGGCTTAGGGCCGGGCAGGGGAGGGTGTCTGAGAGGGGAAGAGGAGGATCAGGCTGGTGGGGAAGGTAGTGCTCAGTTTTTATGCCTCTTAGATGTGACAACCCTACTTAGCTCCCAACCAGGTTTGGTCCAGCTGCCCCAGCCCAATCATGACTCACCCCTGGCATGAATGGTCAACACTTCCGTGAATGGTGTTGCAACCTGGCACATGGGGTCGCAGCCCCACTCAGGTTTCGTGCCATAGGTAGATCTTTGCACCCTGGGGAGCTGCGCCACCGCCTCTGGGTGCTCCCCCAGATGCCAGAGCGATCAGACCATGTCAGAGGAAGACCCCTCCCAGGAGTCCCATTTCTCAGAACCCTTTTCAGGGATCAGTTTGTCTTCAGCCCATTCTGCCTCTTTCCTGGTGTTGGTGTCTGTCATGAGCCACGGTGGCCTCTTTGGGGTCTTGGTAGCTGGCCATCATGTTACCCAAGTTCACCCTTTGTCCCAAGGAAAAGGGCCTGCTTTCTTGCTTGCTTGCCTGCTGACATGGTCTGATCGCCCAATCAGTGTCTCAGAGTCAGTCCCTTATTTGTATCGATTTGAATCTAATTTCTGTCCCAAGCCAGCTGAGACTCAGTGCCCCTTTCCCTGAGGAGCTGGTAAAGCTCTTCTCTTAGCCCTCCCAGTGTTTCAAAAGGCAGGAAAGCACCTCTGGCTCAGAAGGCTCAGCTATCAAATGCACCCAGGTATTTGCTCTTTTCTGCTTTCCATGGTCTCCGACAAGTCCAGCTTTAATCAGGAACCTGTCCCCTATGACTGGGGAGCCAGCTGGGCACAGCTGAGTTCATTGCTATGTCACATTACATACGTGCACCCCAGCAATTAGCCTACTTAGCAAATGTCTCCCAGAGCAAAAGGAGAGAATGGGTATTAGATTTTTTTTAAAAAGTCAAATTGTCATGTATATTTAAATTCAATATTCTAGATTTATACTTTTCATTATACTTTTAAAACACTTCTCTGATCTAATAAAGATGTTCTCTTATTTATAGATTGTATAATCACACACTCTAATTTATGGAAGGTGTGGGTCCCTCCCATTTCCATAGTGCACAAAACTGCAAAATACTTTAATCAGTCCCCGATGTGGAGCGTGTACCTTGTTTTCTTCACATTGTACATACCAGTCCTCCAACAGACACAGAGGGAACACAGCCAATCCTGTCTTTCAGAAACCACACTCCCAACACCAATGCTGGGTTCCCAGCGAACACCTCTACACCAAGAGTCAACTCTAGTTAGAGAGCAGAGAAAACCCTCCTGCCCCCTGCAGTTACTTTTCAGGGAAGATGTTGCACCAAAACAGTAACAATAAGAGCATGCGTTCAAGGACTGTACTTTGCTACCATGCTAAAAAAAAGAATGCAAGTCTACATGTAACAGCACCACCTGGCGACTGTCACAAGACTATATTCCTTAAACTTAATAGGCTGGATGACATGAAACATTCCCAAAGTCTTGTGTCACTGTGCAGTTCCCCCAACGTACCACTTTACACGTGCATTTCAACTAGTCTGTGGAATGTCTAAGACTAAGGGCAACACCCTCACAGTTGTGCTAGGGTTACTTCTGGCTTTACCTTTGCAGCTTCCTGATCCTGGGGATTTATAGGAACCAATTTGGCTAGTAGTGCAACTCAAAACAGCCTCAGAGCTGGTCTAAACAGTGCCAAACTACAATGCCACCAAGGACCTGTTCTGGTAGCCAGGCAACACTAACACAAAATATGCTCCAATCCCTGTTCCCTTAACCATGCCCCCAACATCAGGGCCAGCAGGCAGGCCTGGAGTTGGTACTGCCTGTGTCAGGGACAACTGAAAGAGTTCACTGAGCTTTGTTCCAGCATAGCAATCTAGGAGGTCCTGTACTATGCACATTGCATGATGTGTGCATGATCTGAGCAACGTACTGTGTGAACTGGTTTGGTGTTGGACAATGGATAGGACAGCTATGGAACTTATGGCACTGCATACCAGAGAGCCTGGACAGCAGAGTAGCTACTTGGGGGTTTACCATTATTCTGGGCCTCGTGGCAATGTTTTCTCACAGAGACAGACTGAAGCTGAGGCAGTGCATTTTGCAGAGGATACATAGGGCTTATCCTGGGTGCCCCCTAGCTACCTCATGATGCAAGATAAACAGGATCTTGGACATCTCCCTAGCGTGTGCACAGCTTGTAAACAAACCAGCTGCTTCGCTGAGCCCTGCAGAAGTAAGGTCCATGCATTTGTCCATTGCTGGTGTGTTCCCTCAGCTGCAATGCGGTCACACTGCTGGCTAGCAGAGGGCGAGAGCATGACCCTAATTGCAGCTGAGGCAGCACAGAACTCTGCGAGCAGAGGGCTTGGAAGCACAGTTGCACATTCCTTACGTCTATTGCGCTTACAGTGCTCCTGACAGCCCCTGCCCATGTCCTGCACCCAGGCGGGGCGGTGACACAGCAGAAAGCCAAAGCTCTACTGTGCCAGTGCAGCACACCCACAGAAGCACATCCACCACCGAGCCCTGAATCCCCGAACTGACAACATCTGTAATCTAGATTTGTAATAAATTATTCAACTTTTCTTCATTATTTGCCGGACTTTCAGAGCTGGGGGAATCATTTGTGATTTTATAACTTGCACCATACTATAAAAGATACATTAGTGAATAATGTTCAGTTGTTACCCAATTCTAATATGAAATAACACTGGACCCAATATCCCCATTATTAGCCTGTTTCCACTCCCCTACACTGCTGTTTCTTATCACTTAGTTTCCATAGGAACACGGGATTTGCCATATGGAATCAGACCCGAGGTCCGTCCAATCCAATATCCTGCCTCTGACAATGGCCAAGGCCAGACACTTTGTACGATACAAGAAAGCCTAAACAGGCAAATAATTCAATTATTATCCAATCATGCAAGTCTTTCCCCCTTGACTTACCCTTCTTTATTCCATACAGAGCACAAGGCCTTCACTAGTGCCTTCCCTCTTCAATGAGCTCTTGCTGCAATCTTAGCTTTTAATTCTGCTTCAGTTGTGTGTTTCCATGTTGCCCTTGGTCAACCTTGGCCCCTCTAACCCTGAGGATTTCAGTCTAATGCTCGTCTTGTTATGGTCTTCAGATCTTTCCTCCATGTGTATTCTGGCCAACTCCATTTTCATTCCATAATTTCTTCTCCTGTTTGTTTCTGTTCCATCCTCCTCCAAAGCGCTTCATTTGTGATTTTTCTGGCCATCTGATACTAAGGATTTGTTTCAGGCAGCTGTTTATGAAAAGTTGGAGTTTATGTAGTAGTGTCTTAAGTCCCCAAGTTTTAGCCCCTTTCCCCCCCGCTACTGTATGTTTATTTTCCTGATCCTCTTAATTCCTAATAGCCATGGACGAGGTGGTGCCTTTTGCAACTGGTTATTGAGAATTCAGGAAGGAAGCAGTTAATAATCCCTGAAGGAGTTCGTTAACATAGTAGGAAGGATCATCCTCCTCCCAGCCAGAAGCTTGAGACACCCTCAATTACCTGGAATAGCAAAATGCAGATGAAAGCAGCTCTTACTGAGACCCTTTGTATCAGGGCAGCTTCCCTCTGGATTCTGATTTACATGACGTACAGAACACACCCAGTCCCTGCTGCACCCTACTGCAGATGCCTCAGGCCTAGCACATCTGCTCTGTCAGGCAGAGCTACTTTGTACCCTGATGCTGAGGTTCCCATATAGGGACTAGGATGGGATGGTCACATGGTCTAGGATTGGTACTCAGATGCCAAGAGATGCAAATAGGAGGTATTAATTCTCTGTTCTATTCAGCTTTGTCAGCTCCCTCATGCTTCTCTGGCCAATTAAAATGTAGAACACTTGGGAGTGACTGTTCTGTTAAAGTACACCTGCCAGCTGACACACACAACACATGGATGCCAGTACTCCTCCCCTCTTGCATGGAGGAAAGATGCTACAGTGATAAATCACAAATGGGTATGAGAAACTAAGAATAAAAAAACCCCCCAAACCCCATGGCTCCTAAGGGTGATATTATAATGATATGAAATGGATGCATCAGAAATAGACTACACCTCCTGAAAATGAATATGTGTTAAAGAAATAAGTGCTCTTGGCAGCAAATGAAAGCCTGCACAGTGTAATACAAGGGAGCGCTAATACCTCAGTAATTGAGTCAGGGGAAGATAAGCATTTCGGTGCCAAGAGCATGTTCAACCCTCTCTGCTCCAGGAACGTGATTCTTCTGAAATAGGCACATTTGAGTTCTCTTATCAATTCATGCACTTTTTAGTGGTACCCACCATTTTGATCAGGCACCACTCAATAGCCTGATTCAGCAAAGTACTTCAGCGCATGAGTAGTCCCACAGAAGTCAAAGAGACTGCTCACATGCTTAAAAGTTAAACATGCATTGAAATCGGGTCTTCAAGCAATCCCATTGACTTAAATGATGGAAGGGAATATTCAGCCTGGGTAAAGGAACCACCTAATACATCTAGGACAGTGGTTCTTAACAGGGGGTGCGAGATGCCCTTTCTGGGGGTGTGAGACATGCGAGATTTTTTTAGAAGGTAAATCATCGAAAACACAAATTAAGCACAGGCACGTTAAGTACAACTACTTTGTTTCATCAAACCTATGTATTTATTAACATTATACATTTAATGATTACAGTAATATACAAAAAATATATCTAGGTTTAAAGAACTGACCTACTTCAACGACTTTCGATAAGGGGCACGAGAACATATTTTGAGAACCAAACGGCTGTAGGCTGCAGTAATGGTTAAGAATAACTGATCTAGGATGTTCAAAGGTATTTGGGCACCTAACTCCCACTGAAATGAGCCAAAGAGTGCAGGCTACACCTACTGGATGGGGGACTATATCCTGGAAAGCAGTGACTTTGAAAAGGATTTAAGGATCATAGTGGACAAAACTCAACACGAGCTCCCAGTGCAATGCTGTGGCAAAAAAAAAAAAAAAAAGGCTAATGAGATCCTTGGATGTATAAACAGGAGCATAGTGAGTAAGAATACGGAGGGGATTTTACCTCTATGTATGGCAGTGGGGAGACTAATACTGCATTCAGTTCTGCTGTCCTCATATTTAAAAGGATGTTGAAAAATTGGAAATGGTGAGGAGAACCACCACAAAAGTGATTCGATGGCTGGAGAAAATGCTTAATAATGAGAGAGACACCAGGAACTCAATCTCTTTAGCATGTCAGAAAAGAAGAAGCTCAAGAGATGACTTGATTATGGTGTGTAAGTACCTTCACAGGGAGAAAATACAGGAACAAAAAACTCTTTAATGTAGCAGAGAAAGCAACGACAAGACCCAATGGCTAGAAGTTAAAACCAGACCAATTCCAATTAGAACTTGGGCACAAGTTTTGCTGAACAACGAGGCTGGTTAACCACTGGAACAAAGGATTAAGGGAAGAGGTGGAATCTCCATCTCTTGGAGTCTCCAGGCCAAGACTGGACGCCTTTCTAGAAGATGCTTTAGCCAAACGCAAAAGCTATTGCGCTCAATACTGGAGTAACTGGATAAAATTCTCTGGCCTGTGTTATTCAGGAGGTCAGACTAGGTGATCCCTTCCGGTTTAAGAAAAAACAAACAAACAAAAACTATGAATTTGGCCTTAATGAGCATGGGTCACACATTTCTTCCCAAAATTCAGTGAAACTACTGTTTAATAAATGTGATTTGAGTTCATGTAAAATCTGTGAAACTGTTAGACTGCAGGATTGCATGAGGTGGAAATTATTTCTAAATCCCTCTGGTGACACACTCTGCCAAGAATTTATAACTGTAAACAAACATTTATATTGTATAGCTATAACAGATCTCACTGTACAGAAAACATTTTAAAGAAGTACTGGGAGTTTATGGGAGTTAACCAAAGGATTTCAGGGACTGGCATTCCATTGCCCACCTGTTGTATATAGTCCTACTCAAACCAGGATCAATATAACAATAACAGAAAAACTTATTTTCCCCCCAACATTTCCAATGAACTGCATTTCTGAAAATGGTGCACAGCTACGGTACAATCTCCAATTTACACAGTCCAAAGTCCATATCAGCTGGCTGACTGCTTCCCAAATCCTAGTCCATTTATAGTAAACAAACAAGACAATAAAAGTGTAGTCATCCCACATATTCCAGGTGCAGAGTGAACATTTTCAGCATAAACAGAAAAACTCAAATTGTACAGTGCTTCAGTCGTCTTAGTTTTCCACAATCATGTACACTAGGCTAATGCCAGTGACTATGCCAAATTCCAGCTAGGGCAATTATATCCTGTCAATCTAAATTCTGCATGCAGTTTCAGTTCAATACAGAATTTTTATCCTACATCTCCTGTTGTCAACTTTCGCATAGGATTACTAGACCTTGTTACACTGCTACCTCACTCTATCTCAGAGGTGGCTGCATTTCACTGGTGGGTGAAGTGATTTATATAGCTAGAGATGGATATAGGTCCTGTCTATCTCCAAAGTTACACTGGTTTAATTAAAGGTGTTATTTTAAATATTTTCTAATAAATTCTATGTGTGTTTGCCATGTGATCTAGAGAAAAAAATCTCTGAATTGGAAGGAAATCTTTGCTCTGTTTAGCGTTCAAATACTGTGCCAGCAAGTTAGTTCAAGTGTGTAACACTAACTTTATTTTTGTCAATCCAGTGTGTGCGTTTCCGTGGAAACGGGAACCAACAGAAGAACGCTGGCTCTTAGTTTTTGATTTGCTCTTGTCTCCATGGAAACAGTGATCTCATTGGTGAAAATAAGGATAAGGATTTTTAAATAATGACTTTCTGAAAGCTTCCGTCTACTTAATTGTGCCTTTGTGATCTTTATTGTCACAGAAAGAAATGCAACAAAATTACAATCTGAGAGCTTCAAACCCAAGTTATTTCCCAATTAATACAAACAGCAGGTCTATCAAGCTCCTTCCCCAATCAGACTATACCGTGGCACTCTTGGGACTATCCCCAAGAATTTCCTAATTCATTTTTTAACCTCTTCTTTACAACCGATTAGGAACAACTCCAGTGTTTTACATTTTAAATAAAGGCAGCACTCACGGCCTGGAGTCTGTACCTTGTTGTTTTGTTCAGCTATTTGCCAAGTCTGGTCCAGCTGCTTCATCCTAAATGATCTCTGAAATGCTCCACCGCCAGCTCCTGCACTGTTCTCTTTTAAAGGCATTCTTCAGGCTGCCCAAAGTGCTAGTGACATTACTTTGCTGGGTACTGCTGGCGTCTGTAGGGTTAATGTTCAAAGGTGCACAATTAGAACACTAGGGGGTGTTGTGGTGGCTGTTTCACTTCCATTGAAAGATTCATGTGAGCAAGGGCCATTCTGTTGAGGCAACTCCAGATAAATAAAACCCATAGCTAAGAATTACCTAGCCAAAAATGCACAGCAGGAATTAATTGAGTCATACAGATTAGCTGCTAAAATGCCTTCTGAATCCAGGGGACTAATAGAATGAGAGCTCCTCTTCTTCATATTATTTATAACTCGGTGGTAGCTATCAGACAGCCTCCACCAGCCACCCCCTTTTTAATGGGCATCCATGAATTCAATGAGTTAAAGTACTTTATGTCCATAAATGACTATTATGATTTATTGTTGGTATTGTGGTAATTTAGCAGGGCAGTTACCCCGCTCCTGTGAAAGGCTAGGCTGACTGGGGAAGCAGCCACAGCTGGGGCCATGCCCCAATCAGGCCACAACTGGCCCTATAAAAGGTCTGTGAGCCAGGAGCTGAGTGAATCTCTCTCTACCTCTGGAGAGAGAGAAGGGTAGGTGAGGTAGAGTAGTGCTGGGGAAAGGCAAGAGGGAGGTGGGGAGTGCCAGCCTGGTAACTCCCCAGGCTTCAGGCCTTGTGCAAGGCTTAAAGAAGGTACTGGGGCTACAGAGGTGCATCCTGGGAATAGGCAGAGGCAGCTGGTCCTAACCCCTTGCCAATGATGAGTAGCCATGACAGACTGCAGCTTGCCCCAGTGAGCGGGGGCTAGATGATGACTGGCAGTAGTCACTGAGGTGAGGTGGTGATAGAGGGTTGAGGGATCCCCTGGGAGGGGAAACTCAGAGTGTGGGGGTACTGCAGTGGCAGAACCCAGAGGTAAAGGGCACCAGGGTCTCGGAGGGACATGGGGGGGGGGGGGACTGAGGCAGGTGAGCCACTGGCCTGCAGAGGGCACTCTGTATGCTGGAAAACAGCTAACTCCCAAGATGACCAGCAGGAGGCGCCACACTGGTGAGGCTTCGCTACAGGTAGCATCTAGACAACTCCATTCAGGACCCATTGTGCTAGGCCTTGCATGAACACAGAACAGAAAGATGGTCCAAGCATAAGAAGACAGACAGACATGGCAGAGCACAAGGTAACAGGTTCCACACATGTGGCTGGGGAGAGAAAGGGCAAAAATGAAGTCAAATAGCTGCAACGGACCTTTCAGGGCAAGGATGTATCTTATTCTATAGCTGAAATTCTGGGTTGTGCGTTTTGGAAGCTGGGTAAGGGTGGCTCTATGTATTACATTACAGTTAACTGCCAAATCAATGTCCATTTTTCTTCTTTACCAAACACAAAGGCAAGCCTGGCTCACTAGAGATGCCAGTGTAAAGTCAGAGCAGACCAATTAAGAGTGCTATTGTGGGAACACTGAAAGTGCCAGTAGCCTCAAAGTCATGCCGGATTAAAGAATTTTGAGGCCCTGGGCTCTATGGAAAAAAGCCCTCCCCCCCCCCCTTAAGTGTTCTCCTCTGAGTTCTCAGCTCCCTCCCAGGAGTCCCCCTACTCTTACATGGTCTGATCCCCCTGGCATCTGGGGGAGCACCAAGAGGGGACCCAGTTGCCTAGGGCACAAACCTGCCTATGCATCCCCTAGGGCACTGAAGCTGAGCACTGTTGTGACCCCATGTGCCAGGCTGCAAAGCAACACACTGGAGTTTGTCCGGCCCACCCCCCAGCATGAGTCATGACACGGGGGTGGCTGGACCAAACCTGGTTGTGGCCCAAATAGGGGGACCAACTCCAAGAGGCAGAAAAACTGGGTACTGCCCCACCAGCTTGACCCTCCTCTTCTGCTCGCAAGTGCCCCTCCCCACCTGCCTGACCCTCCTGTTCCCCTATCAGCGGCCTCCAATCAGCCTGAGCCCATGGGCTCCTACAGCCACCCCCTCCCAGAAGCCTCAGCCCAGGGAGCCCCCCTACCAACCCCTCCCATGAGATTCTGCCTCCTCCACCCAGGTCCCCACTCCGTACCCCTCCCTGCTGGCGAGCCTCAGGTTTGTCCTGCTTTCTGGGGCCATGAGGAGCCTCAGCTGCCCTGTTTACACATTGAGGTACTGGCATACAGAGTAGGAATCAGGTGCTTTGCCAGCAGCGCTCTCAGCACCCATGTGACCTGCACTCCGTAGGAGAAGTAGCCACTGGTGCCTCCTGCACTTGCACACAGCAACAGATACCAGTTGCAACATCCCAGGGTTTTTTCCCCCACTTGTAACTTACAAATAACTTTTAAGTTACACATGAAAATATCCCTGGCACTTTGGAACTGGCAAGGCAGGTGGACAAAACAGCCAGGCTAGTAAAAAATTGACCAGGTGGCAACCCTAGTCCCAAACCTGGTCATGAGCACCCCAAGATTGGGTGTCCTTGCATTTGCACAGAGCGCACATGGATTAATCCAGTCCTGCACATGCCCTGAAGCCAGCTTGAAAGTTATGATTCATCAAGTGCTTCCTAGTTCTTTCAAGGTGTTCTTGATGCTTTTTCTTTGGTGCCTCCAGCAATTTTAGCCCAAACTATTGGTCTCCTCCTTTACAGACCATTGGGAGTTATAATCTGAACTTGAGTCAACAGAACTATGCCTTTTGAAGATCTTTATTCTTATTTGTATAGAGTAGCCTCCCCTGGAGACCTGAGTCAGAATCAAGGCCCATGGAACTGGGCACAGTACAGAAAACACATTTAAAAAACACTGTAAGCACTTTGGGGAAAAGGACTAAATCTAAATTAAGACAAGACACAGCAAGAGGGTCTAACAGAGCATTGGAAGAGGTGGAACAGAAAGGAACGCGTGGTTACACAAACTTGCCAACTTATGTTAACGAGGCCAACCAACAATACTCCACCACCACCACCTACTATAAAGAACACAAAGACAACTCCATGCCACAATCTACCCAGGAATTTGGGGAAGGATCTGATGATATCCTTAAACAACTCCAAGAGAAACTCTACAAAACTCATCCCCCACAAACCCACCCCAGGGACCTTTTACATGCATCCCAAGATATACAAACAAGGGAACCCAGGCAAGCCCATCATATCTGACCACAGCATTCTTACTGAAGGAATATTGGGACTCATGGAAATCATCCTCAAAGCACTCAAAGGGCCAGCTTCCTCCACCAACTCTGCACCATTAACAACCTCTCTCGCCACCATGGATGTCATTTCCCTATACACAATGACAGCATAGCTGCCTATCTCAAATATTTACAAGCCAATGCACAAGCTTGAGATATCCACCCCAAATATCGCCAAACTCATCCATTTCATCGTCATCTGTAACAGTTTAACATGCAACAAACACTTTGCCCAAACCATGGAAACATGCCCAAACATGCCCAAACCATGGGTACTAGGATGGCTCCCCAATACGCCAACCTCTTCATGGGCCACCTTGAAGAAGAATTTCTGGACAAATGCATCATGAAACCAGTGACATACTGGAGATACATCAATTACATTTTCATCCTCTGGACAGATGACAAACTCCCACATAGAATTTCATGGATGGGTGGTGGTTGTTGAAATTATGATGGAAATCTCTCTGGAACACTCCTGTACCAGCATTAACTTCCCAGATACCATGATCAGTTTAAACAATGGAACCCTTCAGACAACTGTACACAAGAAACCCATGGATCACCTCACCTACCTTCATAGATCCAGTAACCACCCCAAACACACCAAGAAATCTGTTATTTACAGCCAAGCACTCAGCTGCCACAGAATATGTTCCAAGGAGAAAGTCTGGGGTGTATATCTTAACACACTCAGAACCACCTTCACCAAACAAGAATACTCCATCAGAGAAGTAGATCACATCATGGAATGGGCCACCCTAAGAGAACCTGCTTCAGTACAGAAATAAACCTCCACCAACCACACACCCCTAGTTATCACCTACCACCCCACACTGGAACCCCTATTGGAGTATCATCAAAAAAACTACATACCACATTCAATGGGAACCCCTGAAAGAAATCTTTCCTGAATCCCTTCTTTTGGCCTTCAAACAATTCCCATCCTCTCCAAACTCATCATCAGAAGTAAGCTCCCCACAGACCAAGACACACCAAAGCAAAGTGGCTCCAGGCTCTGCCAGAACAACAGATGCAAAACCTGCAGACATATCTCCACTGCTACAGTGATCAACATCCGCTTCCCCACCCACCCACAAACACATCTTTCAAGATCTATGGCTCTTACACATGCCTATCCCAACATGTGGTGTACCTCTTCCTTTGTACTAAATGCCCCAACAGCTATTTGGGTGAAACCAGACAGTCACTAAGCTCTCAAATGAACTCACATAGGAAAATGAAAAAAGACAAGAACACCCTATCACCTGTGGGTAAACTCTGTTCACAAAGCAAGCATTCTGCATCTGACCTCTCAGTTCTCATCCTCAAAGGAAACCTGCATAATCCTTTCAAAAGATGAACTTGGGAGCTTAAATTCATAACTCTGCTAAACGCTAAAAATCATGGACTGAACAGAGACACAGGATTTATGGCTTATTACAACAAACAACCCCCCCCCCATCCTCTTATGACTGGAGCGGAGTTAACAGGCCACTTCACCTTGAATGGTCCCTGGGAATGTGTTAATTAATTACTTATGCTAAACAATCTGTTCCACTTTATATTTAGCTGTGACACTCTGAATTAGTTTCCCAGACCTGAAGGAGAGCTTTGTGTAAGCTCAAGAGCTTGTCTCTCTCACCAACAGACATTGTCCAATAAAAGATATTACCTTACCCACCTTGTCTCTAATATCTTGGGACCAACCTGGCTACAACAACACTGCATACAAGCTTGCCAGTTAGCAACTTTCAAGTAAAAGCAATTGCTTTTTAGACTATAAATAAGCCAGAAATGTTAAGGATTTCAGAAAACTATATTAGCCACCAGATTAGCCATAGTCAGCCGGCCAATTCTTTTTTGAACCCAGTTATACTTTCCGCCTTCACAACTTCCTCTGGCAATGAGTTCCACAGATTGAATGTGCATTTTGTTTTAAAACTGCTGCCTATTAATTTTGTTGGGTGACTCCAGGCTCGTGTCATGTGAAGGGGTAAATAATGCTCACTTAGTCACTTTCTCCACCCCAGTCATGATTTTGTAGATCTCTATCGTATCCCCTCTTAATCATCTCTTTCCCAAGCTGAACAGTCCCAGTCTTTGTAATCTCCCCTCACATGGAAGCTGTTCCATCCCCCTCATCATTTTTGTTGTCCTTCTCTGAACCTTTTCCAATTCCTATATATCTTTGTTGAGATGGGGCAACCAAAACTACACACAGTATTCAAGGTATGGGTGTACCATGGATTTATATAGTGGCATTTTGATATTATCTATCCTTTTCCTAATGGTTCTGAGCATTTTGTTAGTTTTTCTGACTGCCATTGCACACTGAGCAGATGTTTTCAAAGAATTATCCACAATGGCTCCAAGATCACTTCCTGGAGTGGTAACACCTAATTTCGATCCCATCATTTTATAGGCATAGTTGGGATTATGTTTCCCAATGTGCATTACTGTGTATTTACACACACGTTGAATTTCATCTGGCATTTTGTTACCCAATCACCCAGTTTAGTGAGATTCCTTTGTAACTCTTCACTGTCAGCTTTGGACTTACCTATCTTGAGTAATTTTGTATTGTTTGCAAACTTTGCCACCTCACTGTTTTTTCCTTTTTCCAGATCATTTCTGAATATGTTGCTTAAAGGTATAAGGTAATTTTGCTTAAAGGTATAAGGAATCAAAAACAACTTACTATGGCAGTAATGGGGTTTATAAAGCATATATAAATTCAGCTACAAATCACATGCCATAATATCAGAGGTTTTTGGCAAATCAGTCTGCTCTCATCATTCAGATACATTGATAACACAATCTTCATCATAGAGGTGGTACTTTAAGCTCAGAAGCCTCCCTCTAATGTTAGCTTCCTTATCATATATTGTAAGATCCAAGACAGCTGCTATATAATTGGGACAGCCATTTACTCATCTAGTTGGAGAGTAAAAAAGCCCCACCAACTGATTTATTTCATTATTTACATGTTCTAGAAATCACAGCTGGGGACCAGAACTTTCAGACCAGCTGGACAGAGACAGTGGAACTCAGTCTTGCAAGAGGCAAGACTGACTGTGCTCCTCACCACATTCAAAACAAAACATCTCATCTTTTTGCTTTGGCTTCCCCTCAAGAAGACACTCAGATATTGTGATGATGTGGGCTGTACAAGTACCTACACACACATTCCCTCCCCAGATAGTCAAGATTGCAGCAGTAATATCACTGTGATCATGGTAACTCTCACTGCATTCAGGGTCTAAACCAGCTCCCACTGAGGGAGAGTCTTCGAGAGTCTTTCAATGGATCGGGCCATTAGAGTGCAATGGGGAATGTGCAGGAGAGGAGAGAAGGGTACTGTAAGTCATTATACAGAAGTCTTAGCTGGAACCCATAGTGAGTCATCAGCAAAAGCCTACACAAAAAGTCCCCAGGAGAGAAATAAGTGACCAAATCCCCCGTACTGGTTTCTTAAGCAAAGAAGGATGGAGGGAACAGGAAGAAAGGATGGAAAGCAAGCAAAGTAAGCAGCTGATACCAGATGTTGGCCTGCTTTTTATAGCAGAGCCATCACTCTGCTGGAGATACTGCAAAAAGCTCATATATACGTTAAACAGACTGGTGGAATACAAGTTGGATGGATGCAAAGACGTACTAGAATACAATTATATAGCTAGCCCAACAGCATGTAATACATACAGTCACATAGTGGTGAAAAGATTAATGGAGCTTAGCAATAGAGTCAGGATTGCATCATTTCTGTTACTTAGCAACAACAAGTAGGTAAGGATGCAACAAACCCATGGATACAGACACAGGACTGTGAAACAGTTAAGGTAAACTGCAATGACAGAGGATTCATCTAAAGGGCCCAGGGTGCTATATGACTGAATGCCGACACCACAATTAAACAGCCCCTTGGCCCGAGCCAGCTGGCACAGGCCAACCACGGGTTTTTAATTGCAATGTAGACATACCCTAAGGTATACCTGGCAGGCTAAAGGACAAGCCTGCCCAGATCTCCATTTACCACCCACAGATAAACTGCAAATTGAAATAGTTTAATGACATCTCAGAAGGAGATCTGCCTGTGCACACTTACTAAGGAGTCTTTCCCTGCCCCATTACAAGAGATGTTGCTCCCTTACTGAGTTTTAGTGCAACTGCAGCTCAGTGCCCTTCCTGACCCTCAGGAAGCAAGCAAGGACTGCAAGTGGCATTACAGGAGTCATTCAAACGGACTCCCTCCCCTTCCTCTGCCTTGCATGACCTCATTTTATGCTGTTACCAATACTTCCCTGGTACTTGATTTTACAGCAGATTCGAGCACCTGTTGGATTTTAGACTTCTGCATTTCATGGTCACCCTGGTAGAAAAATCTAGTTGTTTCCCTGTGGGTAGCATCTGGCTCAGATGTTGTTTTTAGTAAATACACACATTGTTTGGGAAATTCCTTCTGATTTGTAGATTATGCTGGGAACAGAGAGGCGAGTTCCCCTCCCCCCAATACTTTCTCCAGATTGGAGTGAAATTGGAATTTAGCTTTAGGACAAATTTTGGGGGAAGCCTCTGTTTCTGATCAAACCTGATTCTGCATTGGCTACCTCACCCTCCCTCAGTGATTCAGGGCATCCTTTTTTATACTCAGGATAATATGTCCTGATATTAGCCATATCACAGAAGGCAGTACAAACATTTATCCTCAGCATCGCAATTTTCCTGGTGCCTCTATCATGCACCTTTCTCTCTGTCTCAGAGTTATGTCTCCAAGAAATATCTTCAGGGTTTTATGTCTAACACCACTTTTCTGTGTCTCACCAGATTCTGTCACTTTAAATTACTCAGGAAGATTAAAAATGTTTCCTTCTGTCTCTTCTATCCTCAAAGCAATGGCTAAAAACAAAACAACCCACACCACTTAATTCAGATTAAAAAAGAAAAAGCTCTTTTGTCACTCTTCCTCACACAGCCAGCAGTGAAATAAGACTCCACGCATCCTTCCAAAATTCACATGTTTTGGGATCACTCCTATTCAGGGATTGGCATTCAGGCTAATGGCCATAGTAAAGAACACTTTGGGGAAGGGAGTAGATTCTGGCACTGGGCTTTGGGCTCATCTCCAGGGGCAATCTACCTGGGACAGGCAAAGGTGAAGTCCTCCCCCCTTTCGGGGAGGAAAAAGGAAATACAGCAGCTAGCCAGCTGTTGTTGCTCAGCCCTTTGCTCTGCTTGCCAGCCTCTGGCAGGTCAGCATTGCCACAAAGACACACACAACCAGACGAAAACACAACTGTACGTGATTCAGCAATGTACCCTTCGTAGCTGTGGGAAGGATGTAACAAGACAACCTGCCGCTTACTTTGCCCTGTTGTCTTTGTTGGTCACAGAGCTCCCACCGAACCCCTCTGTCCAATGGCCATAGGCAGCTGGCTGTATGGCAAGCAGCTGCCACCTGCTAGCACAGGAGTGGAAGTACTCTGGTGGGTCCATTTTCTCTCTCAATATTAATTCCTCCCCTTAATATAGTGTAAGTGCAGCCTTGCTCTTTAGTTCACCTCCAACCACACACTAGGGAGCCACTGCTCAGGCCTGGATCCGGATGGGCTGCTCACTTGCCATGGGCCACTTTCAGGTCACTGTTGCACCTGCCCTCGAGTACAAATGCCACGGGCCAGCTTTCAAGTTTAGTCAGCGCCCACCATCGGGCTGGATTTTCCATAGAGCTCAGCTTCTATTTAGGAATCTAAATGAAGTGGCCAAGTTTTCCAAAAGTGCTCAGAGTCCCATGGGAGCTGCTGGGTGCAGAGCTCTCTGGAAAAAATCTGTCCCTAGCTGTACAAATATCCTCTAGACGGTCTCACGAGGATCGTGTCATGAATTTTCCACCGGCTCTTCTGTGAGCAATGCAGCCAATACTGAATATTGCCAAAGACCTTGGCCAAAACATTTTCTAATGGTTGGATCCCTACACCTCACTAGCAAGAGCTGAGCATCTTAATGGGAAACACTGTTCTGGGGCATGGCACTGGACTGTCTTAGTTATCATAAAATGCATCAGTTAAGAAAAGATTCCCTGTTTGGGGGGAATACACCTCACATCTGTAAAGTCTCCAAATGTCAGTCCCAGCCATTATTACACTTTCATTAGCTGTAGCTTGGAATTTCTAGTATGACCAATGGCAGGTGGGTGGGTGGGGGCATCTTAATTTGCACATAGTGTTTTTCTCTAGATACCATTTTTAAAATCTATGTTCTCTTGTACTAACCTAATGCAGGCAGAATAGATCAAATCTGAAATATATATAAAGGAATTCTATCTGGATTTAGAGGCCTGAGATGGGATCCGTTAGGATGAGGGCATGGGCAGGATGAGCAGACAGAGGGTGCGTAGGAAGAAAAGAGAGGAGTCAGAGTTATTCAGAGCCTTGAAGAGAAGGATTAGTAACTTGAATAGGATGAGAAGAGAGGAGTCAGAGTTATTCAGAGCTGTGAAGAGAAGGATTAGTAACTTGAATAGGATGAGAAGAAATTATCGCAGGGAATGGCATGGCCAGAGCAGCGGAGGAGAGAGAGGACTAACCTTTTGGATAGATGGAGTTCGTAGTTGTTATGGTGAGAGATGAACAAGGAGCTGAAAAGGGTTTTAGCAAGAGAGATGGAGAAGAAAAGATGTTATAGAGGGAGAAGTGACAAAACTTTGGAAGAGCTGTTGAAATATGCAACTATTTCCCTTGGTCACTTGATCTTCTAGTCCATTGAATCAAGTATTTTCAATAAAACCTCTATTATGGTTATACATTTCAATGGTGTGTATATGTTTGGAATATTTTAGGTTATATATAACAACTGGCATAAAAACCCAAGAATAATATCAAGAATCTAAACTACTAATTTATCTACTCTAATCAATTGGAGATTAGAAATAAAGTTAACTGGAAACCTAGGGTTAACTATTTTTTTTAAATAGCCAGCACACGTGCATGTGTTGGCACATGCACAGAAAACAGACAACTATCTATATTACACACACAAAATACCACATTAAAGAGCATTCAAGTTGCAAAGTCAAGCACTCAAAAGTTAGGAAGTGCCTGAATTAACATTGCCTGTGCAAAAAACTTTATTGGGTTTGTCTGTGAAAAGCACCTGGGAGCATATGCACTGCAACTGGCGTATAGGAATTGCACGAGGCTGGAAAGTGCTCAGTACATTGACATGTAGGACTGCTGTAGTGATTTAAGTGTAGATGAAGCCAGAGACTTAGGCTTTTGGCTAGGTCACTTATAGTTCTAGCCCTTCTACGGAACTCAAAATCCACAAGTATGATGAACCATAAACATCTCCCATACCTCTGGGAGATCTACGAAGCAACAGTTTGGCCCTGGTCTGACTTCTCTCCCGAAATCTGTTCTCTCTGCCTGCTCCTCTCCCATGGAGCAGGGCTCTTCTTTTAAAGCCCCTCCCTGGAAACCTGCCTTCTGCTCCAGTTGTCTCAATTTAGGCAGACTGCCTTTAGTAGGTCATTAACCTCTGCCTTGCTTGGAGGCTCTGGAGCTGATACTGGAAAGTGACAGGCAATCTTAATACAGGCATCATTGTGATTTTTCCAGAGGCTTATAACTTGGCCAAATGTGGGCAGATTTTCACTGAGATGCCCAAAGGCACATCCCTGACCCCTTGCCAAATTTCAAGTCCCTGCTCCAAATCTTGGGGGCACAAGAGCTATCCAAAGAAAGGTCACCATAATTTTTTAGCATGGGCAAACCAGTGTGTTTTTCCCTGGCCTCATGCTTGGTGATGGTTGAGCCATTTGGGGCTGAAATTAACAATCAGGTGCTCATCATGGATAATTGCAGCCCAAATGGTTAAAGTTTGGCAAAGGTATAAGCAACTGAAAACAGGGTCTTAGGATGGGAAGTGTCAGTCAGCCTTAATAGGTGGAGCTACCAGCATTACCTAAAATATATTCAGCCCAGCAGAGCCTCTTAGCTAAACCAGAGAATGGAGAAAAGCAGAATACTCCAAAGAGTCCAGGAAGGACTTAGCTATATTGATCCAATGTATCTGGTATGCACTTAGATATTATCATGGGAGATCCTACAGAAAATCCTAAAATAGGCTAAAGTATACTAAGAACATAAGTGACAGGTACATAAATATAAAACACAATCAAGCAAAAAAACTGTACATATATAACCCTGATCCTGAATCCACTATTCATGTGAGTAATCCTTACCCACGCAAGTAGTTCCACTGACTTCAATCGGATTATTTATTTTAGTAAAGGTTGAAAAAAACGGTTACCCACCTTTTCGTAATGGTTGTTCTTTGAGATGTGATGTCCATTCCATGCATGTGCACCCCAAGTGCATGGTCATAGGAGATTTTTACATTAGTGGTATCTGTATGACCAGCCATGGCACCCCCTTGAGTGCCATGCTCATGTGCTGGTATATCAGGTGCCGCTGGTCCTGTGCCCTCTGTTCCTTCTTGCCGACAACTCTGATAGAGGGGCGGGAAAGGGAATGGACATGAGCAACACATCTCGAACAACAGTTACGAAAAGGTGGGCAACCATTTTTTCTTCGAGTGCTTGCTCATGTTGATTCCATTGTAGGTGACTCAAGCAGAATCCTCGAAGGTGGGCTTGAATGTCGGTCTGGCTGAGCAGTGCTCCAAACTGCAAAAGCCAGCATCGTTGCAAGATTGCTGAGTCAGTGCATAATGTGATGCAAATGTGTGGACGGATGACCAGGTCACAGCCTGACGGATGTCCTGGATTGGCACCTGTGCCAGGAAGGCTGCCGATGATCCCTGTGCCCTAGTCAAATGAGCCATCACAAATGGTGGCAGGGACACCTTTGCCAGCTCATAGCAGACCATGATCCAGGATGAGATTTTCTCAGAAGACAGTGGGCGACCTTTCATCCTGTCCGCCACCACAACGAACTGCATCGACTTACGGAATGGCTTCGTTCTGTGTAGAATGCCAGTGCCCTCCTGACATCCGGAGTGTGAAGCCTATGCTCCTCCTCCAATGCATGAGACTTTGGACAGAAATCTGGTAAGTGTGTCCTGGCCAGTATGAAACTGTGAAATGACCTTGGGCAGAAATGCCAGGTGCAGGCACAGCTGGACCTTGTCCTTGAAGGTGAGCACCCTGATCTCAGACACCCTGTGAGCTGATGTTATAGCGACCAGGAAATAAATCTTCCAGGAGAGAAGCAGGTAGCCAGAGGCTCCACGGGGGATCCCAGGAGCCTGGACAGCACAAGGTTCAAGTTCCAGGGAGGGACAGGGTCCCAGATGTGCAAACAGAGGCGCTCTAGACCCTTTAAAAATCTTGATGTCCTCGGATGGGCGACGAGAGACCTGCCCTGGAGCAGGGGATGCAACGCCGAGATGGACCTTGATGGAAGAGAGGGACAACACTTGAAGCTTGAGATGCAGCAAGTAATCCAAGATGTCCTGCAGTGAGGTCTGAAGGTGCCACTCCAAAGCCCAACACACAAGGGTTGAGGGTTTTCTGCTGCTCAGCAAAACCTATTGAACATGGGCCAAGCATGCCTGTTCTTCTGTGCTCAGCCACCCAGGAGCCAAGCCAAGAGATGCAGCACCGTCAGGTTCAGATGCAGCAAGTTGCTGTGTTTATGTGACAGCAGGTCTGGCCAAAGAGGCAGTGGAAGAGGGGCAGCTGCCGAAAGGTCCAGCAGCATGCCGAACCAGCGCTGACATGCGGAGGCCACGAGGATAACTCTCGCTCTGTCCTACTTGACTTTCACCAGGACCTTGTGGATTAACAGCAACAACGGAAAGGCATACATGAGTGCCCCCAACCAAGAGATGAGGAAGGCATCCAAAAGGGAACCTCTGTCCAGACCCTGGATGGAACAGAACTTGTGGCACTTCCTGTTCTGTTTGGACACGAACAGGTCCACCCGGGGAGTTCCCCACCTTTGGAAGATTATGTCGACCAACTCCAGATGGAGAGCCCATTCGTTGCAAGATGAGAAAGTCCTGCTGAGGTGATCTGCCAGGATGTTCCTGGGTCGGTGGACTGCAACCAGATGAATACCATGCTGCACACAAAAGTCCCAAAGGCTGAGAGCCTCCTGAGAAAGGGTCGAGGATCTGGCACTGCCCTGCTTGTTGATGTAATACATCAGTTGTATTGTCCATCAGGACCTGTACCATCTTTCCTCTCAGGTGGGGCAAGAATGCCTGGTAGGCTAGGTGGACCACCCTGAGTTCCCTCACATTGATATGGAAGGCTAGGTTGTCCCATAGCTAGCAGCCCTGGGTGTGCGGCACTTGCCAAGGTGGGCTCCCCAGCCCAGATCTGAAGCATCAGAGACCAGGGTTAGAGACTGGGATGGAGTCGCAAAGGAGGCCCCTTGGAGCACTGACCCGGAGTTCAACCACCAGCGTAGGGACAGTATGACACCAGTAGTATTACACAGGTCAGGGTAGAGGCCGACACTGAATAAAGCGTCCACCTGTTTGGCCATCTCCTCCACCTCAAGGCCCAAGTTCTTGGCCACCTGCCGAAGTAAGGCCTGGCGGTCCTTAAAATCATCAGGCGGGCTGGCCCTGGAGGGTCCCACAACTGTCTCATCCAGGGATGAAGATGGCATCTGTCCCACTGGAGGGGGGCCGTAGTCATCCTCTTCCACCGGGGAGAGTGGCTTAGGGGTGGGCACAGACTCCTGAGTCTCAGCTTCTGGGAGAGTCTCCAGTACCGGGCTCAGTGCTGATAGCTGGCGCTCTGAGGCAGCCGCTGACAAGTGGAGCAAAGGGGGCATAGCCATGACTGGAAACACCCCCCCCCGGCGCGTTGCAACAAGGCCACTGCCCCGGCTGCCACTGCCCCAGCACTATTGATGCTTGGTAGCCCACTCTCACTGCCAGGGTCTAGGCAACGGGCTAAAGCGGCCCTCGGTTCTGGAGGAACCCCCTTCCGGAGACCACGGAGGGGCTGTAGATGCCTGAGTCTGTCTTGAGACCACCAATAACGGTGACTGATGCCCTGCACAGAGGGGCCGATACCAATGGCATAGAGACTGGGGCCGGTGCCAAGGGGACCAGAGGTGGGAAGGAGAACTCTGCCATGGCACCAGCAACTGGGATTGGGGACAAGACGACGACCTCCAGGATAGTGATCAGTGCCAGTAGTAGAGGGACCGTGCCTCCCTCTTGGCAAATTGTATCAGGACAACTGTGACCGTGACACTGGCAACTGATGGCGAGTATCTGCCAACCTGGACAGAGGCTCCAGCGTCTGTCAGTGCGGAGGTGCAGAGAGCTTCATTGCCTCGGGGCATCGGCGGCACTCCACTGTTCCCTAGGGAGCCATATCAGCTGGCTGCTGGGCCTGAACGGGTGGAGACCTGTGCTCCTTCGATGCCTGGGGAGTATGCATCAGTGTCGGTGCCAGCAGGGGAGTCAGTCTAGTACTGCTCGCTGGAGTCAGAGGAGGACTCTTTACTGGGCCAACAGCCCAACTGGAGAGGGCCGACTGTGGGGCTCCAGGGTGGGTGGATGGCCCGAGGCAGTTACTTTGCCTGCTGCCACCTGGCTTTTCTTCACCAGTGCCAGGAAGCCGTGTTTTCTCACCTTCTTTTTTGGTACCGGCGACAAGGAGCGGTGCCAGGCAGAGCCTGGTGCCGGTGGTGCACTTCTCACTGATGCCAAGGTGCTCAGTGACTCGTGCCGAGACGGCTCAGACACCAGATGGAGGGCAGGCTCCGTAAGGAGAGCCCAGAGTCTAATATCCTGCTCTTGTTGTGTGCTGGGCCGAAAGTTCTTACAGATCCAGCACTTGTCTTTGACGTGTGCCTCCCACAAGCACTTGAGACAACTGCCCGATATCAAGTGGTACCAGAACATCCCAGTATCAAGGACTGTACAAAAACATTCCCCAGGGATAACAGGAACACACTTACCCTCCTAAAAGATAAGGTCAGGATGACAGTATGTAATAGAAATGTTTTGATTGAACCAACATGTACAAGGTGATGGGTGATAACTAGTCACGTCAGGGGGCAGTAACTAACTATGTCAGAGGGGCAGTACATAACCGGTTTGTAGGAGGGTATAAAGATGTATTTCAGAGGGAGCGTCTTTGTCTAGCCTAGGAAGGAATGGAAAGTCCCACCATTCACTGAGCTGGTCCATTGTTACAGGCATACACGTATTCATGGTCCAGCAGAGCCTGCGGGATATTAGTACCATGCTTCGTCGACAATAAACCTGGCCTGGTGTCTTCGTACCTTAACGGATCTTGTGGTCATTGGGTGGTTCCTTCGAAGTCTGCCATGCCGGCTGTCTGCGCAGAGCTGGGGCAGCACACCAGAGGGAACACACACAGCCAAACATCTGAGCACAAACAGCACTGGTCAAAATAAACCAAATATGGTACAGAAATCCCCTGTGAAAACCTGTACTTATAACAGATGCAAGTCTCAATGGCTCAGTCGTAAGAGTCTAAAACCAAGGATGATAAGCTTCCCAAATCACCAGCTTTTCCCTTTCAGAAATACGAGCCAGATTCTCAGCTGCTGTCAGTCGGTATAGCTCTAGTGACTTCAGAGGAGTTGTACCCATTTATACCAGCTGAGAATCTGGTCCTATTTTTTCTAGGCTCACCAGCTCATTCGTTTCATTGCACTATTTAGTAATAGTCCATTTATCTGCTGTATTCCAGCGTCTTGAGATAGTTCTCTTAGCAACTGCAGATGCTTTTAACAAAAACTCCCTTGCAGGATTATTAGAACCTCCATTTGACCCCAAATCTTCTCAAACAGAAATCAGAGTGTCGTTAGGGGTGTTGCTATGGAGAGCCATGTTTTTTCTTTTGCTAAACTCTTAACAACACTTAAGCATCTAGTATCCTCTTCTTCAAAACTGCCTCTTTTAGTAATTCTAACATAAAGCAGATTCTCTTGTTGCAGCGTCTCTTCTTCTACCTAGTATCAAAACAGCCGGAAAAGATCTTTTGTTGTATTAACCAAAGTGTAATAACATTGAAAAAAAAAAATCACTTGTAATGTCAAATATTCTCCCATCTCTTTGCTAGAATGTCAATATCAGCAGTATGAGCCCGGTGAAGACATTTTTACAAATTCACTTGGACTATATTCATGCATCTTATATGTTCACTTTCTCAGAATATTCTAGCAAACAAGTTTATTGGCAGGAATATTAGTGGAACCAGCTAGTTTTAAGCAAATACTGAAGCATACACAGAGAAAGTTCATTCTGAACTCATAATTGCAAGCATTTGCACTGCGGCATAATTCTAAGAATTAAAGGGAACAGGACCTATGTAACCAATACAATCTAGCCAGCACAGCTCTAGTTTAAATAATATCAACTACTAAAAATGAACAATTTACAGGCCAAAAATCATTCATGGAAATTTGGCAGATAATTGTTAATAACAAATTCAAGATAAAAAATTAAGCTGCTTGCAGACAATTCATTAAATAATTTTTTTGCTACACGTTATTTGCCCAGCTTCGCCTCGCCTCCGCCCCGCCCCCAGCAAACCTGATGTATTTATTGTGTTAAAACAACTTAACACCTTCAATAAAGAATTACAAATATTGGACATAATCAAAACCTTAGAAAAATATTAGCATTTCTTTAAAGTTGGCAACTGGTTCAAGTTCCTGTGGTGTATTAACTGAACATTTGTGTTATAGCCATTCTCATGTTAGATATTCCTAATGTTGTTATCTTTGTAAATGGATCTCTATAGTGGCTATTCATTTGTTCAGAGTGAGTTTGTAATGGGGTGGCACCAACTTCTTGTGAGCACCCCACCCATCCCCCGGCTGGGTGCATCTGCACCTCTTTCAGTCTGTGGTGACCCCTTCTGGCAGTTTTTCTGGCGGTTTCTAGGTACTCAGCTCTCTGGCCAAGTCACAGACAGTCTGTATGGAACACAACTCAAACAGACCCCTTCTGGGGTCTTAGTATAACAAAGTCTTTATGCGTTCCTGGCCCTGGTAGGGGGCCATGCCCCCAGAGCTTCCTCCCAGGAGACACTTTGCCCACTCTGGTCTGTTCTGGCCCCAACTCTCAAGCTGGGCCTCTTACAGTTCAGTTTCCCTTCTGGAGTTTATCACTGTCCAACTGTAGGCCACTTCCCCAGTGGCTTCTGGGGATAGGACCTGGGCCCGCCCACTACACCAGGTCCCAGCCCAGGGACCCTAAGAATAGCAGCCACACACCACTGTGTCCCTTTAACTAAAGTGCTTTTAGTTCCCTCTGTCACTTCTCCATGGTGCCAGCCTCCACCAATGCTTCACCCTTACCTCAGGGGTGTTCTACATTCAGGCCCAGCAGCCAGCCAGGAGCTTACTCTCACTCCCAGTAGCACTGAGCTGACTAACTCTGGGCTGCGCTGTGGCTTCTTTTATACTAGCCTGAAACCCACTGATTGGCTAGCCCCTTGCAGCCTCCCCTCGTGATTGGCTGCATCCCACACAGCCTCTTTAGGCTGCTTGGAGGACTTAGCTCCACTACTCTTTTCCTGGGACAGGTGTAGCGGGACTCTGAGGCCTCCAGCAGGGAGACTCTGGGCCTAATCCACCGTGTCACAGAGTTATTTCAATGAAGGGCAAGAATAACTTGTGTTATGATTGTGTCAAACAACAACAATAACAACATATAAAGAAGCCACATGGGCACAGGTGGGTCCCAAATAACCAGGTTAACTAAATACACACAAACAAGCCATGCTAGCTGTATACACATGGCTGGTCTGTCTGGTTTCTGTCCGCTTCTAAAACACAGAACACAGTGAGCATCACTAGAAGGCTCACACAGTATTCCTGTGCACTTGTTAACTCATACTCCTGAAACAGAATAAAGTGCATTACAAAAATCAAAAAGCACTATGTTTCAAATGCTTCCATATCATTGTCCTTTTGGAGCTCCACTGTTATGTAAGATGGAGACAAGAGTGCCTGGAGCTTAGCACTCCTTAAGGTATGGCAGAATCCTTCGGATCTTCAATTAAATTAAATCTTTAATGGTGTTTGCTTTTCAGGAAACATCTGTGAATCTGGTGCCAGAATTTGATGTTGGCAATTATAAAATTAATTCATGGGACTATCTTCTTCCTAAAATTATGTACATGTAACTCCCATTGATTTCAACAGGAGTTTTGCATGCATATGACAGGGAAGAATTTGACCTCACATGGACTGTTAGTCCAAATTTTACTGTGAATTACAGTGAGCACACATTCGCTGCAGAGACATTTTGCAGAGAGATGTGGTAGCTATGGAGGAAGGAGCACACCCTTGTATTTGCCTTTACACTTTGCACAGCCCATAGCCCCATTTCCATGGAATTAGGGTGGTTTTGTTCCCCACTGTGCTGTGCCTTGTAGGGAACCTATTGGGCAATAACTTTAGCAGCATGAGTTGGCACCATCTGACTGTTTTTGAGATAATTTCTTCATGTGTGATGTTCTGCTGAAATATTCATGGAGTTCTGGCAACATATCTGTGACGGTCTAACTAAAAAGCTGGAAAAGGATTCTGTTACACAGCTGCTCTGTGCGTTCTGGGACTTTCGGATGGCTTAGGGTTTATTGTATTAAGTTTGAAATCCAAAGCGTGCAGTTGGCATTAGTTGTCACTGAAGCTCAGAAACTGCAACATTGGGTATCATCATTTCTCCAAGTATCTAATTTTAATCAGATTACAAACAACAAGAAGCCTGAGGCACCTGCCTCTCACACTATTTACTTGGCGTTCCAAATGGTAAATACCTCTCAGGATTTGGCCCTCCCAATTTGGAAGGGTGGTCTAGTGGTTTGGGTCCTAGCTGCAGACTTGGGAGACCTGGGCAAGCCACTTAGTCTTTCCCGGCCTCAGATTACAAATGGAGATAACAGCACTTCCCCACAAAAAGGGTTTTGTGAGAATAAATACACCCAAGATTGTGAGGTTTTCAGACACTGTGGGAATGGGGTTTATATAGAATCATAGAAATGTAGGACTAGAGGGACCTTGAAGGTACAATGGTGGGGATTCCACAACCTTCCTTAGGAGTCTATTCCAGAACTTAACGACCCTTATCGTTAGTTTTTCCTAATGTCTAATTTAAATCTCCCTTGCTGCAGATTAAGCCCATTACTTTTTGTCCTACCTTCAGTGGACATGGAGAATAATTGATCATTGTCCTCTTTCTAACAGCCCTTAACTGATTTGAAGATGTATCAGGTCCCCACTCAGTCTTCTTTTCTCAAGATTAAACATGCCCAGTTATTTAACTTTTCCTCAGAGATCAGGGTTTCTAAACCTTTTATCGTTTTTGTTGCTGTCTTTTGTACTCTGATTTGTCCAATTTTTTCCTAAAGTGTGGTGTCCAGAACTTGGCACAGTACTCCAGGTGAGGCTTCATCTGCCTAAGTGAATGGAGGGTGGGGATAGGAAAAGCACCCCTCAGACTTATGGACTTACATATAAAAGAAGGAGGAGCTGTGCACTGATGTCTCACAATGGGTTCCGAGCCGTTTTCTATAGCTGGCTTCGATCGGTGTCTGCCTGGATTTTTTGGCACTTGTTATGTTTGAGGAAAGTGAACCCTTTTCTAAGCCATATGTCCGTGTGGCAGCAGAGGAGGCTACATCATTATGAATTCTCTTTCTAAGCTGGAAGGATGGTCCTGTGGCTCAGGCAAGAGATGAGGACTTGAGAGGTCTGAGTTCAACTCTTGGCTGTACCAAAGACTTCATGTATGACCTTTGGCATTACTAAGGGCCTGATTTGGCAATGTACTCAAATGTAAGCAGGGCCTGGAGGAGTTATCCCCTGACACCTAGTGATGAACTTGGGGGGAGCCTCAGGAGCAGACTATTTGCATAGACATGCCTACTCCGCCGAGGGGATCAGCAGACAGACCTAAGTTGCCAAAGTGATCTGTTTTGGGTTAAAACTCACATTAGTTTGGTCCGATGGTCCAGGGACATCTACACCGAACACATCACCGGCCACCAAAGTACCAGGAGACGTGAACCAGAGCGACATCATGCACCGACTACAAGAAAGAGACTGAGAGACTTTTTCCATTGAACCATACGAACTGGAACTATAAACTCACTGAACGTTAAAATCTCACCAAATGAGGGTCAAAACATCCTCACCATCGTATCCACTCATTATACTCCACACCTGAACAAAGCCCTCATATGAACAACATACCCTCATATCTCAATGTCTGTACTTTGACCCCCTAACCTTTTACCCCAATCAGAGATATTGCAGATTATGTATTCCTTACGCCATCTGATCTTAAACCGAACTTTGCACCCCTTGATAATCTGTATGTCATTCCCTGATAACCAGAAACTTCTACGCTTAAACTCTGTACCGTTCACATTTTTTTAAAACATCATTTTAATAAAATTTTTAAACTTGAATACAGGGGTAATTAAATGTTATGATACTTACTGTGTGCGTAAAGGGCAGCAGGACTGTACTTTAGCATGCCCTGATGAAGGGGGTCACAGTCACTCACCAAGCAGGGGTAGTGATGCCAAATGCAAGTACAGGGCAGAGGGGGGGTGGGCATAGTTGTTGCTATGTGATGTGTGGTCCTGTTTAAAGGGTCCCAGAAACGCTTTGACCCTCCCCCTCCAGTGTTTAAAGACAATACTCACTAGACTCACATGAGAGCCCTGGTTCTTTTTCAGTGATCATTAGAGCTGAACTCACTGATAAGCTGATTTTAGGGGGGGCTGAATGTTACACCTGGTATGGAGACAGCACTGTGGTGAAAAGACAATGCAGAAGAAGTACCAGCAGCAGCAGCAAGTTTCCCAACTACCTGAAGAAATCACTAAAGAGCTGAAATCACTGAACTGGACGAAGTGGGAGAACCCCAGAACCTGGCACCGCAGAGGGAGGCGGCAGTGATGGTGGCAGCTGTGATCAGCAGCATCAATGGCAGCAGTAGTGACAACAACAAGCAGCAATGGTGACATGCAGCGGCAGTGACAGAGGCACAGAAAGCGATCAACAATGGCAGAAACCTCTGGTGAGCAGAGGCATCACTTCAGGGGTGGGAGGCAAACCCACCCAAGTTTTCCCAGATTGATGGGTGGGAGATCAAGCCACTTCTGTTTTGTATTGTTAAGAAGAACCTGGCTATTGAACCTGGCCTTTTTTGCTGCTGACCCCACCTGGCAGAAGGGCTACATGTAACTGTAAACATGTCAGTGCAATAGGGTAACAAAGCGGGACTCGCCACCGCGGTGCCTCCTGCTGGCCATCCTAGGAATTAGCTCTTAACCCTTACAGTCCACCCTCAGCTAGTAGTGTCACCCCTGCTGTCTTCACTCTTTGGTCCTGTATCACTCCGTGGACCACAGCATCCTCTTCTGGGCACGATCCTCCAGTTGTGTCTCCACTCTGGTATCTCCCCACTTCCGGGGGACCGGCAGTCCTTAGTCCCGCCACTTGCCTCAGCAGCCAACTGCAGTCCAAGGTCCAACCCCTTGCCTCAGGGGCAAACTGCAGCCACTCTTCTCATTGGCAAATGGGGTGCAAGGAGGGGAGGACCCAGGCCCACCCACTACTCTGGCTGGCAGCCACCTACTGCCCTCCTCCAACCTGCTGCCTGTTTTCCCTGGGCCACTTCCCCCATAGCCCTAGCACCCTCTCAGCCCTTATAGCAAGGCCCCAGCCTGGCAGTGGTCAGCCAGCAGCTCACCCTCGCACTCTGCTGCCCCTGTCCCGTGCTGCTTTATCTATGGTGCTTCTTCAGTCAGTCCTCCTCCCTTGCCTTCCAGGGAGAGACTCCCCTCTGCTCTGATGAGCAGCCCTTTATGTATGGCTCTCACCAGCCCTGATTGGCTGCTCCAGCAAGCCTTCCCCCGCTTGATGGGTTCAGTAAGCCCTTTCCTGATTTGTGGGTTCTGCACAGCCTCCCTGGTGCTGCTTTTAACCCCTTCTTCTCCCTGTGTGGGGCAGTCGCCCCACCACAAATAGCCTCAGTATCTCAGCATAGTCAGCTGGGATCTGGGGCAAAAATTGGGGATTGGTCCTGCTTTGAGCTAGATGACCTCCTGAGGTCCCTTCCAACCCTGATATTCTATGATTCTATGAATGTAGCACAGAGGGAACCACCAGGGTACAGGGTCAGCTCCTCTCAGGTCTGCGGGCAATGTGGAGGGGAAGAGAGGGACTAGGACCTGGCCTCCTTCCCACTCCTCCCTGCCTACTTTGTAGAGATCAGTGCTGCCAGCAGGACTAAGCATGCAGAGACCTTGTGCTCCAGTACTCCTCTTGTGTCTGGTCCCAAGGGTCATTGATGCTTTTGATTTAATTTGCGTTCCATCAGAGACCATCATGGTAACAAGATGACTAAGAACAAGAGAGACCCAACTAGCATAAACACATCCCAGTTAATACAGGACTTGCATGTGTGCCAGGAATCCTTAGAACTGGAAGGGAAGTTGGTATTAACATGAGACCACGAGAAAACAGTGACAATTAGAGCCTGGTATTGCAGGAATTGGCCTGATTTCACAAGGGGAGAAATGAAACAATGGTTCAGTAAGGCTGGCTGAAAAGTGGGGACAGGGAGAACTGGGAAAGTTTCAAAATTGTTTTCTATTCTAAGGGTTAGAAATGAACCCTTTCCCCCCCCAAAAAATTCACAATTTCCCCAAAATGGCAATTTTTCAACCCCCAAACCCCCTTCTCATTAAACAGTTTTTGACCATCTGTACTATTCAGAAATGACATTACTGACAATTCTAACACATTCTCATTGTCAGCTGTACCATCATAGGCACTGCCTGGTCCAGGTTTATATTCTTCTTCAGTCCTTCACTGTGATGCTGTCTCTCCTTTTGCCCTAAAAGTAAGCATATGAAACCATGTGTGTTGAACAAACTGTCAGAGAGGGAGATTTCCCCAAGCTCTAACGATATTTTAGCAGTTTTCAAAGTAGAGCATGAACATACAACAGAGTGTCCTCTAGGAGAGGAAATTACAGTATTTAAAAGCAAGCAGCAGGTCCTTGTTGGAACTATATCTACTGCAGCTGTGCTGAGCAGTCTGGGACATGTCTTTTTATCCCAGAGTAAACTGTAGATACTTCACAAGACGCTTGGCAAACCACAGCATCTGTAACTGCCATAAGTGTTTCATGCATATTGTACAGCAGAGGTACAAACTAGAAAACTCAGCCCTACGTGTACGTTGTCCACACATGCTGGAGGAGTGCTTGGGGGACGAGAGGTACCTAGCCACTCACTGGAGGGGGTCTGTGTGCAGTTGGATGAGTTTGGGGTCTTATACAGCGCATTAGCTATTGCACTGTCACAGCTTCCCTGTGAGATAGCTCAGGATTATACCCATTTGTAGAAGTGCAATGTGAGGCACAGAAAGGTTGAGGGGAAAATGTTCAAACTTGGGTGCATAAAATTGGGCACCTAAATCAAGAATTAAATATCTACTTGAAAACATCCTAAGATTTTCAGAGGTGCTGAGCACCTGCAGCTCCCATAGAAGTCAATAGGAGCAGTGGGTGCTCATCCCCTCTACATTTAGGTGTTTAATTTTAGACATCCAAAGCTTGAAAATTATGGTGTGAATTGACAGGGACAGAGTGAGCAAGTGTGTTTCAAAGCTGGGATCAGAACCTTGCGGTCAGTCCTTGGATGATGTAATAGCTCATGCTACTTCTCCAGGTACTTAGCTAGCCCCTCCTTGTGGTTGGAGATGATAATGGCTGCTCAGCAGACGAGTTGCCCCAGCTGCAGGTTGGGATTGACAGGGAACTTGCAATGGCCCTAGTTCCACCATCTGTAGCCTAGATGACAGTGTCCCCAGAGCAGAGAATTGACTTTGGGGAGTTCTTCCCAAACATCAAGGCATCCATAGTAATGGTTGCTCCGAAGTCCCGCCCTGAGTAGCTGTGAAGGGACTGCAAGTAACCCGAGATCTTTAGTGATGAGCTCTCAGCCCTTGTTATGGGATTCTGCAATCTGAGGGTCACAACCACCCTGCTGTCCATTGTAGCTAAAGGGAAGGAGGGTCTCCAGGAGGTCCCTCTATGGAAAAGGCATTGACTTATTTGTATAGCAGCATCACTTGAATGTCCATTCCAGGACTGGGGACTCCCTGTTCAGGAATTCTGGATGCTGTTCAAACACATGGGAAGACACATTCCTTACAATCTGACTATTCAACTCACTCATCTTTTTTCAAAACAATAGGAGGGAAGCTGAGTGCAACAACGTGATCCTATTATCACATAAGTTAGCTACACGCACATCAACAATTTTGATTAATATGACAATATTTATAAAAGAAAAGATACTATCAGCTAACCCATGCCATTCAATCTAGCCAACATTAGTTAGCCAATTTCTTATTGGCATCACAACAGAGGTAGGACTTGGGAGTTATTGGAGGGAGAGGCGGTTTGAGGATGTAAAGGAACAGCATGGGAGAAAGCAAGGAGAGATTAATGAGGGAAACAGATAAATGGACCATGATGATGATGTGTGCATGGACTCTTTAAAACTGTAACAGACAGCTGGGCAAGAAGGGGCTGGGAAGGGCTCTAAGAGAAGCTTGTATTATGGAACAATCGCCCCACTGGGAAAGTTTCTTCCTTTATTAGTGGTCAGTCAGAACTATGACTTAGTTCTTAAAAGTTTGATGACAATTTCATTCCAAAAGGAACCACACATACTTTCACCAAATGGTACAGAATCCAGTAAAAAGCACAGATGCCTTTGTGATTTTGGTTTTGGTAAGGAAGAGCCCATGAGAGATTATCCAACAGCTGGGATTTTAAGCAAGAAGCTTTCAAAAAAATGTACACAGTGAGTGAGTGAGCTACCTCTGGATTAGGTGCAGTTGCAAGGCAGTCTGAACTAGTGAAAATGGAAGTCATCCAGCAGGAAAGCAGTGGCAGCATATTGTAACAAACAGGATAGAAACATCCCCCTACAGGAAAAGGGAAGCACCACAGAAAATGCCTCAGGAATCCTGAAGTCCTGTGCAGAAATGTGGCAAGGCAGAATACAGCAGGGATGAGGCCTGCCCAGCCAGCAGAAGCATGTGCAGGAAAAAAAAAAAAAAAGATACTGAGAGCATATGTGCTGAAGAAAAAGAATTGGAGAGTTCATCCAAGCAAGGGTGAGGAATACCTATTCCATGGGATCTGTGTCATAGAATCATAGAAGTTTGGGGTTGGAAGAGACCTCAGGAGGTCATCTAGTCCAACCCCCTGCTCAAAGCAGGACCAACCACAATTAAATCTGAAACACTTAGATGAGAGGAAAGCGATCAGGAACAGTCAGCATGGATTCACCAAGGGAAAGTCATGCCTGACTAATCTAATTGCCTTCTATGATGAGATAACTGGTTCTGTGGATGAAGGGAAAGCAGTGGATGTGTTATTCCTTGACTTTAGCAAAGTTTTTGACACAGTCTCCCACAGTATTCTTGTCAGCAAGTTAAAGAAGTATGGGCTGGATGGATGCACTACAAGGTGGGTAGAAAGTTGGCTAGATTGTCGGGCTCAACGGGTAGTGATCAATGGCTCCATGTCTAGTTGGCAGCCGGTATCTAGCGGAGTGCCCCAAGGGTCGGTCCTGGGGCCGGTTTTGTTCAATATCTTCATTAATGATCTGGAGGATGATGTGGATTGCACCCTCAGCAAGTTTCTGAATGACACTAAACTGGGAGGAGTGGTAGATACTATGGAGGGCAGGGATAGGATACAGAGGGACCTAGACAAATTGGAGGATTGGGCCAAAAGAAATCTGATGAGGTTCAACAAGGACAAGTGCAGAGTCCTGCACTTAGGACGGAAGAATCTAATGCACTGCTACAGACTAGGGACTGAATGGCTAGGCAGCAGTTCTGCAGAGAAGGACCTAGGAGTGACAGTGGACGAGAAGCTGGATATGAGTCAACAGTGTGCCCTTGTTGCCAAGAAGGCCAATGGCATTTTGGGCTGTATAAGTAAGGGCATTGCCAGCAGATTGAGGGACGTGATCGTTCCCCTCTATTCGACATTGGTGAGGCCTCATCTAGAGTACTGTGTCCAGTTTTGGGCCCCACACTACAAGAAGGATGTGGAGAAATTGGAGAGAGTCCAGCGAAGGGCAACAAAAATGATTAGGGGTCTGGAACACATGACTTATGAGGAGAGGCTGAGGGAACTGGGATTGTTTAGTCTACGGAAGAGAAGAATGAGGGGGGATTTGATAGCTGCTTTTAACTACCTGAAAGGTGGATCCAAAGAGGATGGCTCTAGACTGTTCTCAGTGATAGCAGATGACAGAACGAGGAGTAATGGTCTCAAGTTGCAGTGGGGGAGATTTAGGTTGGATATTAGGAAAAACTTTTTCACTAGGAGGGTGGTGAAACACTGGAATGCATTACCTAGGGAGGTGGTGGAATCCCCTTAGAAGTTTTTAAGGCCAGGCTTGACAAAGCCCTTGCTGGGATGATTTAGTTGGGGATTGGTCCTGCTCTGGGCAGGGGGTTGGACTAGATGACCTCCAGAGGTCCCTTCCAACTCTGATATTCTATGATTCTAAATCATCCCAGCCAGGGCTTTGTCAAGCCTGACCTTAAAAACCTCTAAGGATGGAGATTCCACCACCTCCCTAGGTAACCCATTCCAGTGTTTCACCACACTCCTAGTGAAATAGTGTTTCCTAATATCCAATCTCGACCTTCCCCACTACAACTTGAGACCATTGCTCCTTGTTCTGTCATCTGCCACCACTGAGAACAGCCTAGCTCCATCCTCTTTGGAACCCCCCTTCAGGTAGTTGAAGGGTGCTATCAAGTCCCCTCTCACTCTCCTCTTCTGCAGACTAAATAACCCCATTTCTCTCAGCCTCTCCTCACAAGTCACGTGCTCCAGCCCCCTAATCATTTTCGTTGCCCTCCGCTGGACTCTCTCCAATTTGTCCACATCCTTCTTGTAGTGTGGGACCCAAAACTGGACACAGTACTCCAGATGTGGCCTCATCAATGCCGCATAGAGGGGAATAATCACTTCCCTTGATCTGCTGGCAATGTTCCTACTAATGCAGTCCAATATAATGTTAGCCTTCTTGGCAACAAGGGCACACTGTTGACTCATATCCAGCTTCTCATCCACTGTAATCCCCAGGTCCTTTTCTGCAGAACTGCCGCTTAAACAGTCAGTCCCCAGCCTGTAGCAGCGCATAAGATTCTTCTGTCCTAAGTGCAGGACTTTGCACTTGTCCTTGTTGAACCTCATCAGATTTCTTTTGGCCCAATCCTCCAATTTGTCTAGGTCACTCTGGACCCTATCGCTACCCTCCAGCGTATCTACCTCTCCCTTCAGCTGAGTGTCATCCGCAAACTTGCTGAGGGTGCAATCCATCCCATCATCCAGATCATTAATGAAGATGTTGAACAAAACTGGCCCCAGGGCCGACCCCTGGGGCACTCCGCTTGATACCGGCTGCCAACTAGACATTGAGCTGTTGATCACTACCATTGATCCTGATGATCTAGTCAGCTTTCTATCCACCTTATAGTCCATTCATCCAATCTATACTTTTTTAATTTGCTGGCAAGAATACTGTGGGAAACAGTATCAAAAGTTTTGCTAAGGTCAAGGTATATCACGTCCACGGCTTTCCCCGTATCCACAGAGCCAGTTATCTTATCGTAGAAGGCAATCAGGTTGGTCAGGCATGACTTGCCCTTGATGAATCCATGTTGACTGTTCCTGATAACCTTCCTCTGCTCCAAGTGCTTCAAAATGGACTCCTTGAGGATATGCTCCATGATTTTTCCAGGGACAGAGGTGAGGCTGATTGGTCTGTAGTTTCTCGGATTCTCCTTCTTCTCTTTTTAAAAAATGGGTGCTATATTTGCCTTTTTCCAATCATCCAGGACTTCCCCCATTCACCATGAGTTTTCAAAGAAAATAGCCAACGGCTCTGCAATCACATCAGCCAACTCCCTCAGCACCCTGGGGTGCATTCCATCCGGCCCCATGGACTTGTGCACATCCAGTTTTTCTAAATAGTCCTTTACGTATTCTTTCACCACTGAGGGCTTCTCACCTCCTCCCCGTATTGTGCTGCCCAGTGCAGCAGTCTGGGAGCTGACCTTGTCTGTAAAGACCAAGGCAAAAAAAAGCATTGAATACTTCAGCTTTTTCCACGTCATCTGTCACTAGGTTGCCTCCTCCTTTCAGTAAGGGTCCCACATTTTCCCTGACCTTCTTGTTGTTGCTAACATACCTGTAGAAACTCTTCTTGTTACCCTTCACATCCCTTGCTAGCTGCAACTCCAATTGTGCTTTGGCCTTCCTAATTAAACCCCTGCATGCTCAAGCATATTTTGGGTGTCCAAAGACAGCACCCATCAACAGGCATGGACTGTTAGTCTCAAGATTTACAACACAATTAAATTTAAATTGATGTGGGGGCGTACATGATGACTGTGATTTCTAAATCAACTTAAGAAGGTGAGCACTAGGTCTACACTGGAGCAGCTCCCAGAGAGTGCTCAATAAGCCAAAGACATGTTGGAAGCCAATTCAAAGCCGGTACTAGCTACAAAGGCAGGGAGCATGAGTTATCATAAAATATCAGGGTTGGAAGGGACCTCAGGAGGTCATCTAGTCCAACCCCCTGCTCAAAGCAGGACCACTCTCCAGTTTTTGCCTCAGATCCCTAACTGGCTCCCTCAAGGATTGAACTCACAACCCTGGGTTTAGCAGGCCAATTCTCGAACCACTGAACTATCCCTCCCCCACCCAAAATTGGACATCTTTGTCATTAATGGGACCAGCACATGTAACCTCTTAGACTGAACCACAGCCATTAAGATGGGCTTGTTAAACACAGAGGAAGTTGAGTCCGCATTTGGTAAAGTGGCCTCAAAGGAGAATCAGTGTGAATTTTGCTGAAACTGGGGGCCATGTTATATGAATTCAAAAGGCACTTAGGTACAGTTATCTGGGGATTTCATGAATGCTGGGATGCTCCATGCCACTTCCCAGAGTTTGCATTCACTGCAAAAACACACATTGCATTGTATGTAAGAGAGCAGTATGACTGCTCAGAGCTCCGGTATGAAACTGCAGAAAAACATGAGAGTCTCTGGATTAAGTTTAGAAGTGTGAGCAACAAGGGTGATGTCGTGGTGGGAGTCTGCTGTAGACCACTGGACCAGGGGAATGAGGTGGATGAGGCTTTCTTCCGGCAACTAACGGAAGTTACTAGATCGCAGGCCCTGGTTCTCATGGGAGACTTCAATCACCCTGATGTCTGCTGGGAGAGCAATACAGCAGTGCACAGACAATCCAGGAAGTTTTTGGAAAGTGTAGGGGACAATTTCCTGGTGCAAGTGCTGGAGGAACCAACTAGGGGCAGAGCTCTTCTTGACCTGCTGCTCACAAACCGGGAAGAATTAGTAGGGGAAGCTAAAGTGGATGGGAACCTGGGAGGCAGTGACCATGAGATGGTCGAGTTCAGGATCCTGAAACAGGGAAGAAAGGAGAGCAGCAGAATACGGACCCTGGACTTCAGAAAAGCAGATTTCGACTCCCTCAGGGAACTGATGGGCAAGATCCCCTGGGAGAATAATATGAGGGGGAAAGGAGTCCAGGAGAGTTAGCTGTATTTTAAAGAATCCTTATTGAGGTTACAAGGACAAACCATCCCAATGTGTAGAAAGAATAGTAAATATGGCAGGCGACCAGCTTGGCTTAACAGTGAAATCCTTGCTGATCTTAAACACAAAATAGAAGCTTACAAGAAGTGGAAGACTGGACAAATGATCAGGGAGGAGTATAAAAATATTGCTCAAGCATGCAGGAGTGAAATCAGGAAGGCCAAATCACACTTGGATTTGCAGTTAGCTAGAGATGTTAAGAGTACAAGAAGGGTTTCTTCAGGTATGTTAGCAACAAGAAAAAAGTCAAGGAAAGTGTGGGCCCCTTACTGAATGAGAGAGGCAAACTTGTGACAGAGGATGTGGAAAAAGCTAATGTACTCAATGCTTTTTTTGCCTCTGTCTTCACGAACAAGGTCAGCTCCCAGACTACTGCACTGGGCAGCACAGCATGGGGAGGAGGTGACCAGCCCTCTGTGGAGAAAGAAGTGGTTCGGGACTATTTAGAAAAGCTGGACGAGCACAAGTCTATGGGGCCGGATGCGCTGCATGCGAGAGTGCTAAAGGAGTTGGCGGATGCGATTGCAGAGCCATTGGCCATTATCTTTGAAAACTCATGGCGATCGGGGGAGGTCCCGGATGACTGGAAAAAGGCTAATGTAGTGCCCATCTTTAAAAAAAAAGGAGGAGGAGGATCCTGGAAACTACAGGCCAGTCAGCCTCACCTCAGTCCCTGGAAAAGTCATGGAGCAGGTCCTCAAGGAATCAATTCTGAAGCACTTAGAGGAGAGGAAAGTGATCAGGAACAGTCAGCATGGATTCACCAAGGGCAAGTCATGCCTGACTAATCTAATTGCCTTCTATGACGAGATAACTGGCTCTGTGGATGAGGAGAAAGCAGTAGACATGTTATTCCTTGACTTTAGCAAAGCTTTCAATATGGTCTTCCACAGTATTCCTGCCAGCAAGTTAAAGAAGTATGGGCTGGATGAATGGACTATAAAGTGGATAGAAAGCTAGCTAGATTGTCGGGCTCAACGGGTAGTGATCAATGGCTCCATGTCTAGTTGGCAGCTGGTATCAAGCGGAGTGCCCCAAGGGTCAATCCTGGGCCAGTTTTGTTCAATATCTTCATTAATGATCTGGAGGATGGCGTGGATTGCACCCTCAGCAAGTTTGCAGATGACACTAAACTGGGAGGAGAGGTAGATACGCTGGAGAGTAGGGATAGGATACAGAGGGACCTAGACAAACTGGATGATTGGGCCAAAAGAAATCTGATGAGGTTCAACAAGGACAAGTGCAGAGTCCTGCACTTAGGATGGAAGAATCCCATCCCATAACTACAAACTAGGGACCAAATGGCTAGGTCCTTTTCTGCAGAACTGCTGCCTAGGGGTTACAGTGGACGAGAAGCTGGATATGAGTCAACAGTGTGCCCTTGTTGCCAAGAAGGCCAATGGCATTTTGGGCTGTATAAGTAGGAGCATTGCCAGCAGATCAAGGGACATGATCATTCCCCTCTATTCAACATTGGTGAGACCCCATCTGGAGTTCTGTGTCCAGTTTTGGGCCCCACACTACAAGATGTGAAAAAATTGGAAAGCATCCAGCGGAGGGCAACAAAAATGATTAGGGGACTGGAACACATGACTTATGAGGAGAGGCTGAGGGAACTGGGATTGTTTAGTCTGCGGAAGAGAAGAATGAGGGGGGATTTGATAGCTGCTTTCAACTACCTGAAAGGGGGTTCCAAAGAGGATGGATCTAGACTGTTCTCAGTGGTAGCAGATGACAGAACGAAGAGTAATGGTCTCAAGTTGCAGTGGGGGAGGTTTAGGTTGGATATTAGGAAAAACTTTTTCACTAGGAGGGTGGTGAAGCACTGGAATGCGTTACCTAGGGAGATGGTGGAATCTCCTTCCTTTGAAGTTTTTAAGGTCAGGCTTGACAAAGCCCTGGCTGGGATGATTTAGTTGGGGATTGGTCCTGCTTTGAGCATGGGGTTGGACTAGATGACCTCCTGACGTCCTTTCCAACCCTGATATTCTATGAGTCTATGATTCTATGAAATGAAAAGAAAGCAATGGGAAAACTGGGTACCAAAAGGTATAATCAGATAGCAACACAATGGAGCTGTCATTACTGGGCCCTGTTTCTTTGGAAAATCTCTGTCTCTGGTACCCCTACTGCTAGGTGGCAAACAGCAGCACAAGTATGCGACAAAGAGGAAAAGGCTAGGAGAAGAGGGATTACTCTTGCTTTTCAGTGGATTCCTCAGTAGTAACTTCTGTATCACTGTCATCATGCATAAGAGCTTAGACTACGACTCCTCACCCATCACACAGTAAACTACATGGCAAGAGGCTAAGAACTGGAGGTAGGAACGTTTTCTTTCCCTTTCTGTCTCCTACAAGAAAGTTGCATACTCCCTGAATAATCCAATCGTGCTATTGTCTGCAGAGTAACAGAAATGATCCCTCTTGATCTCCAGCTATAGCCCATTAACCTGGAAATTAGGTTTCAAAGAAGCATATTCAGCCATGCTATTTCCACTGAGGCAGAAAATGTTTCCCCCCTATTGCTTGGCCTCATCTATAACTTAGTGAGTAAAATGAGAGATGCTTAGAGAGAAGCAGAGGGAAACATTGTAAATTTAACACTGATGTGCACAAGCAGTCAAATCTTTGCCTGTCTCTTCTTTTCTCCCTCTACTATCACACTGAGTTAGCTTTGAGCCTGAGGGGAGTGAGGTGGTCTCATTGCCAGCACAATTCCCGGGCTTGGCAGCAGCACCACTATGGCACTGGCTTTGACACACAACAGAAAAGGGCTGTGCTCAAAACTGAACATTGCATCCACCACAAACAGGGCTGAGAGCACCCAAAAGCAGCTAGAATGTCTGAATCCCTCCACTAGGGCTCACATAGAGATTATTCTTTGGTAGCGATACAAAAGACATGACCCAGGGATTCCGGGTATACTCATATCTACATCTTCGTCTGTTTTCGTAATTAGATCATGCAAATTTTACCCCAGCATGGAAAGATGAGGGTGACTGTCATAGATGGGTGCAGAGTTTGCCCCGACTTTAACCATGTGACTAAAGCTTTTGAGACTCTTTCCTCAATCCAGCACAGTTTAAAAAAAAAGATCCTAGTGCAGTAGTTCATTCAGTGTCTAAAAGCTGCCTGCTATACAGCCCTGGTTAGGAGGCTGAAGTAATTGTATGCCTCATAAGTAATGAGTTGGAGGAAAGCATGCTTCTAATCCTGAAGCCATCTATGGTGGCCACACATCAAAAGTCAGCAGGGGAAAAATATTAAAATTAAACGTAATCCCCAATGCCTAGCCCCAACTCGAAATTATCCCACTCATCCAGAAGCTGAAAAAATACATGGAATAAAATGAAGTGTGCGCACAAGGCTCAAGCAGAGCCGGCCACATGTCCCAGCTCTGCTTGGCCATTTGACCAGTGATGAAAACATACACCCAGGAGAAGGTGAGCTTTGACACTGGGGATGGATTGCTCTCTGCTGACAGCACATAGACAATTATCACTTGATGAAAAGGCAGCACTGATGCTTTCCCTCTCTTTCCGGAGGGTCTCCTCCACCTAATGGAATATCTTCTGCATGAGCAACGTGACTCAGACCTAGAGATAGGCAGGCAAAGAACACACTAACCACGAGAATATGGAACACTTAATGGAGGGATAGCTCAGTGGTTTGAACATTAGCCTGCTAAACCGAGGGTTGTGAGTTCAATCCTTGAGGGGGCCATTTAGGGATCTGAGGCAAAAATTGGAAATTGGTCCTGCTTTGAGCAGGGGATTGGACTAGATGACCTCCTGAGGTCCCTTCCAACCCTGATATTCTATAACTGAGAGTTAATCTTCTCACACTGACCAACCAGGACATGTTAGCCGAGGAAGAATAATTTAATGACCCCCCTCAAACCGGTAGGCCCAAAATCTTAGGGTAATTTTGATAGTCACTCACACTTTAGTTCTGTCACCCTCAGAGGTAGCATGCACCTGAACAGCTGATCACAGCAGGCAGGAGGTGCTGGGAGGGAAGGGGAGGCACTGACCCACAGGGCTGCAGTGGCCTATGCCCAGAAGTCTAAGTGAAATGCCATGTGCAACTGAAAAACATACCATACCTAGGTCAGTGCTCTCCCTTCACAAACGCACATGCAAACTATTAGATTGTGAAAGCCCTACTGGGGAAGCAGGGGAGGGCTGGGTTTGTCTTCACCCACTGATCAGCACCATCCTGCTCAGTAGCAAACACGTCCCCTCCGATGCGTGTTCTCAGTTGCAGGCAGCGAACCACTTCCCAACAGCAACTTTCCCCTTGGCACAGAAGCATAGTCTAGCTTTTGTCAGCACAAAGCAAATAAGTAGCAGGTAAGGGCTTGTTTGTAATTACGTGGAGGCCATATTCATATTCCATGTAAAACACAAAAATCATTCTCGGACCCACTTTCGTTCCTCACACATATGACTGATAGTTTGCCATACTCAGACCTCAGACACAGAGACAATACCTCTCAGAAGGCGCTTTTGGAGAATGAATCCTTTAACCTGCATCTCTTATTAGCGGAGTAAACTACTGCTCTTTTCTCTGTGTGTCTTTTTAACTACACGTGATGAAAATATATCAGAGCCTAGGCAAATATGTCCATGATTTCTATGTCACCCTTCTGCCCATCAGAGTTGGTAGCAAGAAGGGCCAGGTTCAGTATCTAGGGGTTCCATTCCAATAACACAATGCAAAACTGGCTCGAGCCCCGACCCAGTGACCTGGGACAAATACATACCACGCCCTTGGGCGCCTCTAAGAGGCAATACTTCCCCTCTCGCAAGCACAGAGTCTGAGTGTAGCAAAAGCCTTTTAATAACAGAGAGAAACAATGTGGCATTATGTTGGGGAAACACCACCAACAGGATTCATAACACAACCCATGAGAAAAACCCACCCCAAGCAAATTGGGCCATATTCTTTCCCTTTGGTTCTTGAGTCCAGCAACTCAAAAGTCACCCAAAGTCCCAAAAGTCTCTGTCCCTGGTCAGTGCAGCCCCAGAGTTCAAAAGTTTATCTGCAGAGTTTTACCTCCCAGCCTGGGTGGAAATGGGGGGGTTAAGGGGCACCTTACGTGGTCCGAAGCTGACTGCCCCGCCTCTCTGTGGGGCTCCACTCCACTCTGCTCCACCAGCCATCCCACGAACTGCTCTGCTCCACCAGCCGCTCCGCTCCACCAGCCGTCCAGTGAGCCGCTCCAGCCATCCCGCAAACTGCTCCGCTCCACTCCACTCCACCAGTCCCATGAACTACTCTGCTCCGCCAACCGCTCCAAAATATATCTTCAGCCCCCCCCACACACTTAACACAGCACTCAGCAATTTCAGCTCTTAGTAATTTTAGCTCTTTAGTGATTTTAGCTTGTAATAGGGGAGCCTCAGTGATGGTGCACTATTGGCCCAAAATGAATTCAGCTCAGCAGCCCATAACTAGACTCCTACTGGACTCAAAATTAGCTCTGATATTCTACAGGGGAGAGAGAAGGCAGCAGTACAATTAGTCTTTAAGGTCCTCACCAGGAGCCAAGCCCCCCAAGTATTAATACCTATCCCCAACCTCTCTCAATTCACTGTCTTTTGGAACCCATGACCCTTGCCTAGCGAGTGCTACTTAGTTGATGGTGAGTCCCTCCAGCATAACACAAGTCCAATTACAGTTCCACTGACCTTGATTCACATAATCAAGATAACAACAGTTTATTCTTCCTGCCCCAATAAGAGAGAAACTGGGGCTCCTACAGCAGCCAGAGTGACCATCTAGGTGGGGTGGGTGTGCCTATGCAAATGAGATCAGCCCCTGAAGTTCTTTTCCACAACCCACCACAACTCGCCACCAGATGTCAGGGCAGAGCTCATCCTGACTCTGCTTACATCTATATATACTTGGATTCTGGGATATAAATTGGGCATTCCCTCCTAAAATGAGTCATTTATCATCAAGTAACTGGATCATCCCCTCTCACAGTAAAATCCATAGGAGAGGAGGAAATGACTGCAGAGAACCCCCCAACATCATCCTTCTGGCAGAAGGGAAAGAGACATGAGATTTTTCCCCCTTCCAACCAATAAAGATCAGAGGACTCAACCCTGAACCCAGCAGATCTCCAATCATGGGCAGTGCAGGCTTCATTCCCTAAGCATCTCCTTCACTGACATGTAACTAACTGTGAAGCTAACAGCTGTGAACCAAGGTGGCCTATAGAGGTTCACACATTTCATTATTGCTCTTTGTTGTATAATATAGCAGGTACATGTATTGGGCTAGATGGGAGAACAATTGGTTGAGTTGGGCTTTATTACACAGGAAGTCGGACTAGATGATGAAAATGGACCATTCCAGCCTCAATATCTATGAGTGTTGTATAAATGCAGTTTATGGTATATTTTTCATAAAAATGACTTTTGTGGCCACTGATCCGCTAGTATACACAAAACTGTACATATTAGAAAACCTGCATGATATATTAGCTCTGAGTATGGGATCAAGCAGAACGAATTAAAAGTAGTGGAGTGACAATCATCTGGCCATACCACAAGCTTGTCAATGTGATTTGCGAGTTAGAAGATGGCCAAAGACTTGGACCCAGCCCCTGATGGTTCCCATTCATAAAAAGGAGGGCCCGATTATTTGTTATTTATTATTAACATACTAGATCTAGACTGGATCTAGACTGTTCTCAGTGGTAGCTGGTGACAGAACAAGGAGTAATGGTCTCAAGTTGCAGTGGGGGAGGTTTAGGTTGGATATTAGGCAAAACTTTTTCACTAGGAGGGTGGTGAAGCACTGGAACGCGTTACCTAGGGAGGTGGTGGAATCTCCTTCCTTTGAGGTTTTTAAGGTCAGGCTTGACAAAGCCCTGGCCAGGATGATTTAATTGGGGATTGGTCCTGCTTTGAGCAGGGGGTTGGACTAGATGACCTCTTGAGGTCCCTTCCAACCCTGATATTCTATTACTCTATACCCTAGCAAAATACTGCTCTGCATCATCCAGAAGACAATTGCACCCAAGATAGAGAACTTTCTAGCTGAAAAACTAGCCCAGTTTAGAGCCAAAAGACAGCAAATATTCAGTCTGCATGTGTTATACATGAATGGTGGGAAAGTGGCTCACGTCTTTGTGGATTTTGCCAAGGTGTTTGACAGCATTTGGCACAAACCTCTTAGGGGTAGCCTGCGACTAGTCTGAGTTGGTGAAAATCTGATAAGGCTGATACAAAACCTCTAGAGGAGCATGACAGCTGCGGTGTTTATCCTGCATGAGCAAAGTAGTTGGTTTGATTGAGGGATACACGTCAGACACATCTGCGTGCTATTACTGACCCTCTTCAACTGTTATTCTGAAGAAGAGTCACTGATGGAAACCTACAGGAGGACGTACCCATTGGTGGATGAAAAATTAGTCATCTGTGCTTTGACGATGATATTGACTTGACTGGGGCATCGCAACAAGATATCATACAGAAAGATAAAGAAACAATGTCTGTTGAAAAGGTGAAGATATTTCTACCCAAGTCTGAGGAGGCACTGAAGTACCCTGAGATACCTAAGCAGTGTGATACTTAAAGATGGGATACTTAGAAGTGGACTTGTGACTGCTGCTCTAGTGATATTCAATGGCATTTGGAGAAGCAAAGGAATTTCTATGAAGTGTAAAATTAAATATGTGTATGGGAGCCCAGAATGCTAAGGAAACAGGACACTAAGAGGTTTTCTGCCCTCAAATTGCTGCACATTTGTCATAACCATACAGCTAAGGGTAACCTAGAATTCCTCCTTACCTGTAAGGGGTTAAGAGCTCAAATAACCTGGTTGGCACCTGACCAAAGGGACCAATGGGGAAAGAAGATACTTTCAAATCTTGGGCGAGGGGAAGGCTTTGTGGTGTGTTCCCCTGGAAAGCAGAGAAGCATCAGGTTAAAAAACCTCCTTCTCCTATAACCCATCCTGTACAAGTCTCTGATATTACAAAAAGAGTAAGTAAATAAGGCAAGGCACGTTAGATTACCTTTTGTTTTCAACTTGTGAATTTTCCCTTTGCTAGAGGGAGGTTTATCCTGGGTTTTTGTAACTTTAAAGTTTTGCCTAGAGGGGAATCCTCTGTGTTTTGAATCTGATTACTCTGTAAAGTATTTACCATCCTGATTTTACAGAAGTGATTCTTTTACCTTTTCTTTAAATAAAATCCTTCTTTTAAGAACCTGACTGATTTTTCCATTGTTCCAAGACCCAGGGGTTTGGGTCTTTGATCATTTTGTAACCAATTGGTTAGGATATTATTCTCAAGCCTCCCCAGGAAAGAGGGTGTAAGGGCTTGGGGGGATTGCTGAGGGAAGAGGAACTCCAAGTGGTCCTTTTCCCTGGTTCTTTGTTTAATCACTTGGTGGTGGCAGCGTTACTTAAACCCAAGGTACAAGGGAGAATTTGTGCCTGGGGAGTTTTTAACCTAAGCTGGTAGAAATAAGCTTAGGGGGTCTTTCATGCGGGTCCCCATGTCTATACCCTAAAGTTCAGAGTGGGGAGGAAACCCTGACAATATTAGATATGCCTCACACACAACTAACAAGGAGGTTTACGCTCATAACTGACCTGATACTGGACATCAGCAAGACAAACAGACAAAGAAAACTTAAGTTTGAGGCACACATGGGTTGGATGAGTGGAGGAAGATTGCCAAAGCAAACTTTGCAGAGATTGGTGCCAGTGGACACACATGGCAAGTGTGGTTCCGTGAGGTGGCTAACTGGACGGGACACAGTATGGGACAATTCTCAAGGCTGTTCCAAGACTGCAAAATATGGAGGAAGATTGCTGCCAATGACTCCCGTGCACTGTGTTTACTGTCCATGTGATAGGTTTCAGAGTAACAGCCGTGTTAGTCTGTATTCGTAAAAAGAAAAGGAGTACTTGTGGCACCTTAGAGACTAACCAGTTTATTTGAGCATGAGCTTTCGTGAGCTACAGCTCACTTCATCGGATGCATAGCATATCGTGGAAACTGCAGAAGACCATGTGATGTGACTATGGTGCTTGGCTCTATGAGAGTATGTATGCGCGAATGTGTAACAGGGTTGGCTCACTCCTGAGCGGCCTCTCATGGCCAGACTTGTCTCTGCGGCGCCCTGCTTCTGTTTCCCCCTCTTTGGGACCCCTGAAGAACTGCACACAAGCTTCTCTCTGGGTTACCACCACCCCTGCCTGGGGCAAGTTCAATAAAAGAAATATTTCTTAACAATCCTCAGGGTCCCACAAGACAGTCTGCCAGCACACAACAGTCCATACTGAGCGCTGGTGTCTTCTCGCACAGCCAGAGCTATTCTTCTCTCGGAGTCTGCTCTCACAGCTGTCACGGACTCACAGGACTCATTCTCTTTCTCAGCTCTGGACAGTCCCTGGGAGGAACCCCCTTCAGCGCAACAGCCCTTCTTGGGGGTACACTCTCTCTTGGGGGTTAAGCCGTAGGCCCCGCCCCCTCCTGGAACCGCACTTCTCTGAGCCTTCAGCATGCCTGTCCCTTGTCGTGGGCCCCCTCAGGGAGTCCACTCGCTCTGGACCCCGGGTCCTCCATGCCTAGAGGGAATAATGCAACCTTCATCTCTAGACCCGAGCAACTCTCCACCAGCGTAAATCAAGAGGGTTTACTGAGCATGTGAACCAAGCACAGGAAACTCGCCAGGCCCTCAGACCTAGCAACCCTCAGCACAGTACATCTAGGTCTCTCCTGCATCCAGGTGGGCTCTGGCTTCTCTCTCTCCCCAGTCCAGAAGCTCCCTCCTTCCAGCCAATCATCCTATATCATCTCCTGCAACAGCTCCTCCACTATCCTTTGTCTTTGGACCCAGGTAAACAAGTTGCCTGGGCCTTCTCTCTTCCGTCCTTTGTTCCCCACTGGCTGGAACTGGCTGGTCAGGTCACCGGGGTCCTCTCTCCTCAGCCCTTTGTCCTCCCTCTGGTCAGAACCGGCTGACTGCCAAGCTGGGATGGGCCTCCTGGTCAACAGATCATGGGTTGCTAGGATCCCCCATCTCCAGGCAGTTGTCCAGGGTCCTGACCGCTAGGCGAGGTCACACCTGGTCCTCTGTAACAACAAACCCTCTCACCCCACCTCCTTATACACACAGGGAAACTGTGACCCACACAATATTCATGCAAAATTCTTAAGAAAATCCCCCACTTCATCACAACAGCCCATGCTCCCAGCTCTTCCTAGTTAGCACAGACTTCTTAGGCTCCTAAATATCTAGACCCAAACTCCATCCAAGTTTCCCCAAAGGAGCCTCCTGCTTCCTGGGCTCCTCTCAGTCACAGGGTCTTCCATGCAGAAGCCCTTCCCATTCACTCCCGGCAATCTCTCTACCGGTTTCTGAGCTTCTCCCCTTCATTGCAGCTTCCTGCTGCTCTTTATAGGGCAATCATCCTGATCTTTCCCAGGTGTGGCTCAGTCTGTAATCAGGTTCAGCTAGCCCCTGCCCTCCAGCCCTTAAGGGGCAAGCCACCCTTTTACAGCATGTACGTGATCAGGTAATTAAAGTGGGGGGAATCACTCACAAGGGCAGAGTTAAGCTTACGTAGGCAGCCTTTGCTGAGATATCTCTACTTTTGAGCATTTAATTGGGCAACCTTAACTCTGTCTTCACAGAAATGTAGCTATAGATTAGCCTAAGTTTTAAAAAGGAAAGGAACAAAAAAGAAGGCGCTTCGCTCAAAGGGTTTCAAAGCTTCACTGGCTCGCAACAAGTTGACAGTAATCGTGTGTAAATTCCATATCCAGGAACTATTTAACTCAACACTTGCAGGAGAATTTATTCTGTGCACATCGGGAGGTGCTGAGAGTCTTAGGAGCTGGGTAACTATTAAGACATTAGGATAATGCAAAAAATAAATAAAATGCATCAGAGTGAGGCGCTCCCTGGAGAATCTCCCAAATGCACAGCAGGGCTCTCTGCCCCTTTACACCTTCAGGGAACTATTCAATACGTAGCTACGTTAGCCACATGCAAAGCCACCATCATTAGCTGTACGCCGTGGCACGGCATCTGTGTGCAAATGAATAGCAGAATTAGATCCTTAATAAGCGTGGGTAAAAGCCCATGCAAAATGTACTGGGCATGTGTCACATGCAATTTCCACAGGGTCATAACCTAGTCCAATTAAAAACAAAATTTCACTGGAAAGTCTCCAAGGCAGGTCTCCTCAATGTGGCCTAATGTCAGCGCTCTACCCTCGCCAGTTCATCTGTAGAGCTATTTAAAAGCTCACAGGAAGTTCTCCTGCATTGTTTAAAGTACATTCATCATTGTCCTTGAACTCAGACATGACTGGATTGTTTTTGTTTTTGATCTGGAGGATGGTGTGGATTGCACTCTCAGCAAATTTGCGGATGATACTAAACTGGGAGGAGTGGTAGATACGCTGGAGGGCAGGGATAGGATACAGAGGGACCTAGACAAATTGGAGGATTGGGCCAAAAGAAATCTGATGAGGTTCAATAAGGATAAGTGCAGGGTCCTGCACTTAGGACGGAAGAACCCAATGCACAGCTACAGACTAGGGACCGAATGGCTAGGCAGCAGTTCTGCAGAAAAGGACCTAGGGGTGACAGTGGACGAGAAGCTGGATATGAGTCAGCAGTGTGCCCTTGTTGCCAAGAAGGCCAATGGCATTTTGGGATGTATAAGTCAGGGCATAGCGAGCAGATCAAGGGACGTGATCGTTCCCCTCTATTCGACATTGGCGAGGCCTCATCTGGAATACTGTGTCCAGTTTTGGGCCCCACACTACAAGAAGGATGTGGAGAAATTGGAGAGAGTCCAGCAAAGGGCAACAAAAATGATTAGGGGTCTGGAACATATGACTTATGAGGAGAGGCTGAGGGAACTAGGATTGTTTAGTCTGCAGAAGAGAAGAATGAGGGGGGATTTGATAGCTGCTTTCAACTACCTGAGAGGTAGTTCCAGAGAGGATGGTTCTAGACTATTCTCAGTGGTAGAAGAGGACAGGACAAGGAGTAATGGTCTCAAGTTGCAGTGGGGGAGGTTTAGGTTGGATATTAGGAAAAACTTTTTCACTAGGAGGGTGGTGAAACACTGGAATGCGTTACCTAGGGAGGTGGTAGAATCTCCTTCCTTAGAAGTTTTTAAGGTCAGGCTTGAGAAAGCCCTGGCTGGGATGATTTGATTGGGGATTGGTCCTGCTTTGAGCAGGGGGTTGGACTAGATGACCTCCTGAGGTCCCTTCCAACCCTGATATTCTATGATTCTATGATTCTATGTTCAAACGCAAAATAAAAATCACCTTCAGGCAGATGCAAAAACAGAAAAGTCAACATTTCAGAGAGTTCCAAGGCACTAAAACCAGGGTGTTAGAATGAGGTCAAGGCCACTCCTGCTTCTTTAGAATGGCATCAGGGCCACAAATACTTTTTCTATGTGTAGGATAGAGATGTGCCTGAGCTGCGAAGTTTGACTCTGTTGATATCAAGGGGTTGTAGGTCAGCTGCCAAGTGCATCCAAACTTCCTCCACATTAGGCGCTGCTTGGATCAAGGGGTTTGATTTGGGCCCATGTGATCAGAGAACTCTTTCTTGCCATTATATTGAACAATTCTAGGATAGCAAAGTACATGAGGAAACTTTGTAAGTGCTGTCATGACGATAAATGCCAGCAGCATAATGAAATGTTGTGATCACATAGAAGGCATGATTACAATATGCCCAAGAGCAGACACTTCTTATACACCGGATTTATTTTTTTCTGGGCAGTTGCTCATGTGACAATGGAGATTAAAGGGCTGTCACATTCAAAGTGCGGCTGACCTGCTTTGCAGTGTGTCTGCCTTGGCAGCTCCTGCAAGGACCGATGATGGAAATAGGCTAGATTTCCGCAGTGCTGGATTGCTGGGGTGCTGTGACTCCATCATCCATTCAAACTGCTATCCCTGGTTGGAAACAAGCTGTTTCATTTTAGCATTTCTACCTCTTTGACCTGCTGCTTTTCATTGTCTAGGACAGCGTTTCCCAAACTTTTTTGGCCACGGAACACTTTTTAGCCTATTACGGAACACTTATAATATTATTTTGTAGTCGTTTGGTTTTCAAATAAAAAATTGTGTTATTTATGCTCAAATATATTTTATTTTATAAAACAAAGCAAAAATACAAATTTAAAATAACTTGAACTAACAATTTCTAACTGGAAAGCGTGTATAAAGTAGTACAAAAATCAAGTGCAAGAGTCAAAATTAAATTCTAGATTCTTTCACAGAACACCTATTCACATCGTGCGGAACACCAGTGTTCCGTGGAACACAGTTTGGGAAACGCTGGCCTAGGAAGTGCCCCATTTCTCTTTAGCCAGTTGTCAAGGTTTCTGAGATACACGCCAATATTGGGAGAGCTCAGGCTGAACACTATTTACACATAAACTCTACTATATTTATATAGTGATAACGTCCAGAGACCTCAACCAGGTCAGGACGCCATTGTGTTATGTACAATGAGCTGTACAAACACATAGTAAACAACAGTCCTAGCCTCAAAGACTTTACAGTCTAAGGGTATGTCTACACTATGAAATTAAGTCAATTTTATAGAAGTAGATTTTTAGAAATTGGTTTTATACAGTCAATTGTGTATGTCCCCACTAAGTGCATTAAGTCGACGGAGTGCATCCTCAATACCATGGCTAGCATCAACTTACGGAGCAGTGCACTGTGGGTAGCTGTCCCACAGTTCCCGCAGTCTCCGCTGCCCATTGGAATGCTGGGTTAAGCTCCCAATGCCTGATGGGGCAAAAACGTTGTCGAGGGTGGTTTGGGTACATGTTGTCAGTTGCGCCTCCCTCCCTCCCCCCGTGAAAGCAACGGCAGACAATTGTTTCATGCCTTTTTTCCTGGGTTACCCATGCAGATGCCATACCATGGCAAGCATGGAGCCCGCTCAGCTCACCGCTGCTGTTGTGAGCATTGTAAACACCTCATGCATTATCCTGGAGTACGTGCAGAACCGGGCTAAGAGATGCCAGCATGAGGATGATTGTGATGAGGACATGGACACAGATGTTCCTGAAAGCACGGGCTGTGACAGTTGGGACATCATGGCAGCAGTGGGGCTGGTTGATTCTGGGCCTGGCAAACAAGCACAGACTGGTGGGACCTCATAGTGTTGCAGGTATGGGATGATTCACAGTGGCTGTGAAACTTTTGCATGCCCTGAAGCGCAGGAATACCGAGATGAGAGCTGCCCTGACAGTTGAGAAGCGAGTGGCAATAGCCCTGTGGAAGCTTGCAGCACCTGACTGCTACCAGTAGGTCAGGAATCAATTTGGAGTGGGCAAGTCTACTGTGGGGACTGCTGTGATCCAAGTAGCCAATGCAATCACTGATGTTCTGCTATCAAGGGTAGTGACTCCGGGAAATGTGCAGGTCATACGGGATAGCTTTGCTGCAATGGGGTTCCCTAACTGTAGTGGGGCGATAGATGGAACACATATCCCTATCTTGGCAGAGGACCACCTTGCCAACCAGTACGTAAACTGCAAGGGGGTACTTCTCAATGGTGCTGCAAGCACTGGTGGACCACAAGGGACGTTTCACCGACATCAACATGGGATGGCCGGGAAAGGTGCATGAAACTCGCATCTTTAGGAACTCAGGGCTGTTCGAGCAGTTGCAAGAAGGGACTTACTTCCCCGAACAGAACATTACCATTGGGGATGTTGAAATGCCAATAGTTATCCTTGGGGACCCAGACTACCCCTTGCTCCCATGGCTCATGAAGCCGTACACAGGCAGCCTGGACAGTAGTAAGGAGTAGTTCAACTATAGGCTGAGCAAGTGCAGAATGGTGGTAGAATGTGCGTTTGGACATTTGAAAGCACGCTGGCGCAGTTTACTGACTCGGTTAGATCTCAGCACAAGCAATATTCCAATTGTAATTGCTGCTTGTTGTGTGCTCCACAATATCTGTGAGAGTAATATCTGTGAGGTTTATGGCAGAATGGGAGGTTGAGGCAACTCGCCTGGCGGCCAGTTTCACACAGCCAGACAACAGGGTGATTAGAAGAGTGCAGCAGGGCGCGCTGCACATCAGAGAAGCTTTGAAAACCAGTTTTGTGACTGGCCAGGCTACGGTGTGACATCTGTGTGTGTTTCTTCTTGCTGCAAGCCCGCCCCCCTTGTTGATTTTAATTCCCTGTAAGCCAACTACCCTCCCCCCTTCGATCACAGCTGGCAAAGGAATAAAGTAACTATTGTTTTGAAACCATGCATACTTTCTTTATTAATTAAAAAAAAAGTGAGATAACTTGACAAAGTATCCCAGGTGGTGTGGGGTGCAGGAGGAGGGAAGAACAAGGCCACATTGCTTACTGTAGCCACACTACAAATCAAAACTGTTTGAATGACAGCCTTCTGTTGCTTGGGCCATCCTCTAATCCCCGTGTTATTGGGTGACTGGGTGAGGAGGATATGGAACTTGGGGAGGAGGGCAGGCGGTTATACAATGGATGCAGTGGGGGTCTGTGCTCTTGGTTGACTTTCCTGCAGCTCCAACAGATGCTTCATCATGTCCGTTTGCTCCCCCATTAGCCTCAACATCACCTCCTGCCTCTGCTCTTCGCACTCACTTAATGCTTTCCTGGACTCTGCCACTGAATGCCTCCATGCATTAAGCTGTGCCCTATCAGTGCGGGAGGACTGCATGAGCTCGGAAAACATGTCACCGTGAGTGTGTTTTTTTCACCTTCTAATCTGCGATAACCTCAGGGACGGAGATGATAGGGGGAGCATAGAAACATTTGCACCTGGGGGGAGATAAAAAGGGAGAGTAAAGTTTAAAATGATGCATTTCTGAGAACAAAAGGGAGACTCTTTCACGGTGAATCAAGCAATTCACAGCACACAGCACATGTGCTTTAGGTACAAGGTCGCATTTTGCCTTTTATATTGAGCGCCTGCCGGTATGGTGACACATCACACACAACTGGGCAACAGAATTCAGTTTCCAGGCAGCCATGGTAAGCCTTTTGGTACGGGGGGTTGGCTTCTTCCGCCTTCATAACATGTGGGAATGGTTTCAAACTGCAACACCATCCTTTCCCATAGCAAGCAATGCTGGTTCGGTTTCACATTTAAAAGGAGGGGCTGCAGTTTTCGGGTGAATGTGCAGTACACACCTCCCCCCACCCCTCGGCTATTCTCTGGGATGATCCCTTCACCCGTCCCCCCGCCACATGGCTATTCTCTGGGATGATCCCTTTTAGCCAAGCGCAAACAACCCAGCATGAACGGGATCCTTTTACTGTTCCCTTACAAAAACTGTCTTATTCCAACCAGGTGACCATGAATGGTCTCACTCTCCTGAGGCTAACACAGAAAGATAAAGACAGAATGTGACCAAAACCCAGGACCAATCGCTGCCATGCTTTGTGCTGCAATGATTCCAGACTACTTCCTACTGGCTTGGCATGGTAAAGTGTCCTACCATGGAGGACAAAATAAGGCAGCCCTCCACAGAAACCTTCTGCAAAGGCTTTCAGAGTACCTCCAGGAGAGCTTCATGGAGATGTCCCTGGAGGATTCCCGCTCCATCCCCAGACACGTTAACAGTCTTTTCCAGTAGCTGTACTGGCTGCGAATGCATCCCAATTCTTCAGGGCAAATCAAACATTAAACACGATTGCTTTTAAACCCTGTACTGTAGTTACAAATATGCACTCACCAGAGGTGCCTTCTCTGGCTTCAGGGTTGGGGATCCCGCCTTGGGAGGTTATTGGCTCCAGGGTGATGAAAAGGTCCTGGCTGACGGGGAGAACGGATTCACCACTTGCCTGCTGCGCATTCTCCTCCTCCTCCTCCCTGTTGCATGAGACTCTCCCCTTGCAGGTGTCCACGGACAGTGGTGGGGTAGTGGTAGGGTCCCCTCCTAGAATGCCATGCAGCTGATCACAGAAGCAGCATATATGGAGCTTTGACTCAGAGCAACCATTTGCCTCCTTTGTCTTTTGGTAGGCTTGCCTCAGCTCCTTAACTTTCACGTGGCACTGCTGTGTGTCCCTGTTGTAGCCTCTCTCCACCATGCTCTGTGCGATTTTGGCATATATATTAGCATTTCTTCTTTTTGATCGGAGTTTGGCCTGCACAGATTCTTCTCCCCATACAGCAATCAGATCCAGTGTCTCCCTTTCGCTCCATGCTGGAGCTCGTTTGCAATTCTGGGGGGACTGCATGATCACCTGTGCTGCTGAGATCTCCACGCTGACCAAACAGGAAATGAAATTCAAAATTTCCCAGGGCTTTTCCTGTGTACCTGGCTAGTGCATCGGAGTTCAAAGTGCTGTCCAGAGCGGTCACATTGGAGCACTCTGGGATATCTCCCGGAGGCCAATACCATCGAATTGCATCTGCACTACCCCAAATTCAACCCAGCAAGGTCGATTTTAGCGCTACTCCCCTCGCCGGGGAGGAGTACAGAAGTCGATTTTAAGAGCCATTTAGGTTGACAGAACAGGGTTGGTTGTGTAGATGCATTCATTTTAAAATCAACCTAACGCGGCTAAATTCGACCTAACCCCATAGTGTAGACAAGGGCTAAAGGCATGTCTACATGTGGACACTCCTGAAAATTAATCCATATTAACTAAAGGTGTGAATTCAAAGAAGGTTAATTAAACCCCATTAAACCCATATGGACATTCTTACTCAGAATTAAAGTAATCAAAATTCGGTCCATTTTAATTCACTTCCAAAAATGTAATTAAGCTAAACCAAATTAAGGTCATTTTATTTCTGAGTAAAAGCATCCATGCAGGGTTTTATGAGGTTTAACTAGCTGGCTTTGAATTCACACATTTAGTTAATTTGGATTAGCTTTCATGAGTGTCCCCATGTAAGCAAGCCCTCAGAGACAAGACATACCAGGTGAATGAGAAACAGGGTCAGGAGTGGGGAAAACAAACAGGGCAACAAAAAGAACAGGCTTTTTAACAAAGATGACCAGTTTGCACAATTCTTAGCCAGTCAGGAGCAGTAATCACAGTATTAACAGCTCATCCCCTGCCCAGTGGTTGTTATACTGACACTTCTCTGTATGCATTACAGAAGTGGCGAGGTTTCAGGAGGCTTGAAGGAGGATAAGACAGGGGCTCTCTGGATTTTTTCATAAGGAGCAGCAAGAGAGAAAGGGTGAAGGCGCTTGTGGGAGAAGAAGTCAGGGGGCAATCAAAGTGAGCATCACTGGCAGAGTGAAAGCAAGAGTCAATATCATGAGAAAACGATAGGACGGATACGTAGGGCTATGGAAGGCTTTGAAGGTTAGGATAAGAAGATTGCATCTGATGTGGTGGAAGAGGGGGACTCAGTGGCAGGGTGTAGACAGGGGTGACATAGAACAGCAAGCCAGGAGAATGATCTAGCAGCAGCATGTTGAATAAACCGGGGGGTGGGGGGGAATTGCAGGCACTGAGACTGAAGAGGGGATTTCAGTGGTCACGGTGCAAGATGGTCAGTGTCTGGACAAGTATTTTGCCTGTGTGAGCAGAGAAGAAAGGCTGGATCTTGGAGATGCTGGGAGTAGCGAAGCAAAGACTCACTGGCACAGCACCTCCTGCTGGTTGTCTAGGGAATTAGCTCTGGTCCAGCCCAGAGCATCCTCTGCGGGCCGGTGTCTCACCTGCTGCTGGCCCTGTGTCCCTCCTGGACGCCGGTGCCTCTTTACCTCAGGGTTCTACCCCAGCAGTACCCCTACACTCTGGGTCTCCCCTCCCTGGGGAACCCCCAACCCTATAAACCCACCTTGCCTCAGTGGCTACTGCCAGTCATCATCTAGCCCCTGCTCACTGGGGCAGACTGCAGTGTAATGGCCACTCATCGTTGGCAAGAGGGTAGGACCTGCTGCCTTTGCCTATCCTCGGGCTGCCCCTCTGCAGCCCCAGTACCTTTCTGGGCCTTCAACAAGGCCTGCAGCCTGGGGCTTTACCAGGCTGGAGTTCCCCAGCTCCCTTGCCCTATTCCCCAGCACTGCTCTGCTTCGGTACCTTGCTCATAGGCAGCTAGCCCTTCCCACTCCAGAGCAGGAGTGAGACTCCTTTAGCCCCTGGCCCCCAGCCCTCTTATAAAGGCCAGCTGGGCCCTGACTGAGCTGGCCACAGCTGTGGCTGCGTCCCCAATCAGCCTTGCCTTTCACAGCCACAGCCCTCTCCAGGGCTGCTTTTAACCCTTGTTTTCCAGGAGTGGGGCAGCCGCCCCACTACACTGGCAAGAAGAAGTGACACAATTTTTACCTGGCCTGGATGTGTAGGTCAAAGGAGAAGGCCTGAGTCAAAGGTGAAGCTGAGATTAAATGTCTGAGCAGGAGGGAGGAGGTTGGCACTGTCCACTGTGACGGAGATAGGGACAAGGGGATTGAGGCCAAGAACTTTGGAAGAATCAAAGGAGGACTGGGTAACAAGGTGGAGGAAATATCAAGAGGTCCTTTCTGGCCATGTTTAAGTTTCAGTTAATGGCTGGACAGGAGGGGACATCAGAGAGACAGGCCAAGACTTCAGTTGGATGGAGGGTGACAGGTTCTGAGTAGTTTTCAGAGTAGCAGCTGTGTTAGTCTGTATCCGCAAAAGGAAAAGGAGTACTTGTGGCACCTTAGAGACTAAGAAATTTATTTGAGCATAAGCTTTCGTGAGCTACAGCTCACTTCATCGGATGCATGTAGTGGAAAATACAGTGGGGAGATTTTATATACACAGAGAACATGAAACTATGGGTGTTACCATACACACTGTAACAAGAGTGATCAGGTAAGGTGAGCTATTACCAGCAAGAGAGCGGGGGTGGGGGCGGCGGGGGAACCTTTTGTAGTGATAATCAAGGTGAGCCATTTCCAGCAGTTGGTGTGAGAAACAGTGGGCGGGGGGGGGGGGGGAATAAACATGGGGAAATAGTTTGACTTTTTGTAATGACACATCCATTCCCAGTCTTTACTCAAGCCTAAGTTAATTGTATCCAGTGTGCAAATTAATTCCAATTCAGCAGTCTCTCGTTGGAGTCTGTTTTTGAAGCTTTTTTGTTGAAGAATTGCCACTTTTAGGTCTGTAATCGAGTGACCAGAGAGATTGAAGTGTTCTCCAACTGGTTTTTGAATGTTCTAATTCTTGATGTCTGATTTGTGTCCATTTATCCTTTTACGTAGAGACTGTCCAGTTTGACCAATGTACATGGCAGAGGGGCATTGCTGGCACATGATGGCATATATCACATTAGTAGATGTGCAGTGAACAAGCCTCTGATAGTGTGGCTGATGTGATTAAGCCCTATGATGGTGTCCCCTGAATAGATATGTGGACACAGTTGGCAACAGGCTTTGTTGCAAGGATAGGTTAGTGGTTCTGTTGTGTGGTTGCTGGTCAGTATTTGCTTCAGGCTGGGGGGCTGTCTGTAAGCAAGGACTGGCCTGTCTCCCAAGATCTGTGAGAGTGATGGGTCGTCCTTCAGGATAGGTTGTAGATCCTTTATGATGCGCTGGAGAGGTTTTAGGTGGGGGCTGAAGGTGATGGCTAGTGGCATTCTGTTATTTTCTTTGTTGGGCCTGTCCTGTAATAGGTAACTTCTGGGTACTCTTCTGGCTCTGTCAATCTGTTTCTTCACTTCCCCAGGTGGGTACTGTAGTTGTAAGAACGCTTGATAGAGATCTTGTAGGTGTTTGTCTCTGTCTGAGGGGTTGGAACAAATGTGGTTGTATCGTAGAGCTTGGCTGTAGACAATGGATTGTGTGGTGTGGTCTGGATGAAAGCTGGAGGCATGTAGGTAGGAATAGCGGTCCGTAGGTTTCCAGTATAGGGTGGTGTTTATGTGACCATCGCTTATTAGCACCATAGTGTCCAGAAAGTGGATCACTTGTGTGGACTGGTCCAGGCTGAGGTTGATGGTGGGATGGAAATTGTTGAAATCATGGTGGAATTCCTCAAGGGCTTCTTTTCCATGGGTCCAGATGATGAAGATCTCATCAATGTAGCACAAGTAGAGTAGGGGCATTAGGGGACAAGAACTGCGGAAGCGTTGTTCTAAATCATCCATAAAAATGTTGGCATACTGTGGGGCCATGCAGGTACCCATAGCAGTGCCGCTGATTTGAAGGTATACATTGTCCCCAAATGTGAAATAATTATGGGTGAGGACAAAGTCACAAAGTTCAGTCACCAGGTTTGCCGTGACATTATCGGGGATACTGTTCATGAAGGCTTGTAGTCCATCTTTGTGTGGAATGTTGGTGTAGAGGGCTTCTACATCCATAGTGGCCAGGATGGTGTTTTCAGGAAGATCACCGATGGATTGTTGTTTCCTCAGGGAGTCAGTGGTGTCTCAAATATAGCTGGGAGTGCTGGTAGCGTAGGGCCTGAGGAGGGAGTCTACATAGCCAGACAATCCTGCTGTCAGGGTGCCAATGCCTGAGATGATGGGGCGCCCAGGATTTCCAGGTTTATGGATCTTGGGTAGCAGATAGAATACCCCTGGTCGGGGTTCTAGGGGGTGTGTCTGTGCGGATTTGTTTTTGTGCTTTTTCAGGGAGTTTCTCCTAAAAAACCAACCTTCCACACAAACTTCCTCATGGCTGGACTTTACAAAAACTAGACAAGCCATTTACAACACACACTTTGCTTCGCTACAAAAGAAAAAGGACACTAAACTATCTAAACTACTACATGCCACAAGGGGCCACAACAGTGGTTCCCTTAACCCACCCAGCAATATTGTTAATCTATCCAAATATACTCTTAGCCCAGCAGAAGAATCTGTCATATCTTGGGGCCTCTCCTTCTGCCCCTCCACCCCCACGAACATGATACAGTTCTGTGGTGACCTAGAATCCTATTTTCGACGTCTCCGACTCAAGGAATATTTCCAACACACCTCTGAACAACATACTAACCCACAGAGACCTTCCTACCAAGACTACAAAAAGAAGGATTCTGGGTGGACTCCTCCTGAAGGTCGAAACAACAGACTGGACTTCTACATAGAGTGCTTCCAACATGCATGGGCTGAAATTGTGGAAAAGCAGCATCACTTGCCCCATAACCTCAGCCATACAGAACACAATGCCATCCACAGCCTCAGAAACAACTCTGACATCATAATCAAAAAGGCTGACAAAGGAGGTGCTGTCATCATCATGAATAGCTCAGAATATGAACAAGAGGCTGCTTGGTAGCTCTCCAACACCACTTTCTACAAGCCATTACCCTCTGATCCCACTGAGGGTTACCTAAAGAAACTACACCATCTGCTCAAGAAACTTCCTGAAAAAGCACAAGAACAAATCTGCACAGACACACTCCTAGAGCCCCGAACAGGAGTATTGTATCTGCTACCCAAGATGCATAAACCTGGAAATCCTGGGGTGATAGAGAAGGGGATGTAGCCAATGAAGGAGCAACCCAAGAAACAGGGGGGGGAACCAGCAGAAGACTGAGTCCTGAAAGCCCAGGGATGACAGAATGTCAAGCAGAAGAATTAACAATGGGAGATGCTGCATGCCCAGCACTTCAGAAAATCTGACACTTCTGGTAGGTGCCTAATAGGAGCTGAGCTTTTCTGACAACATGCCCCCAGTTGTGGAGGCTGTTCATGCCCTTTTGAAAATCCAGCTACTACGGACTAAGTCATAAATTCAACCACTAAAAGCAAGAAGCTTCTTATATCAAGAAGCCACAACTGCTATTCCCATCCAGAGTCACAAATGTTCCATCTCACCACGGAATGTAACCTAGAAGTTGCTATGTGAAGGGAGTTTAACCAATAGCCTTACTTGTGCAGCCCTTGCACTGATGATTTATGTAGGAGTCGGATGATCACATCAATTCCATTTTTAGTATTTCTATATCTTCATCCCTTCATGCTGTTGCTCAATAATTGTCAGTGTGCAGTTTTGTCAGGAAATAATTATGTTTATTCTGTGAGAGTCTTTGCATGTTCCTCTTCATATTTTATAAGTTCCCACTCTGAGTCACCAGTACCTGAGGGACAAAGGGAACGAGGAATCAGAAAAAAAAAGGCAGTTGCTATGACATTACATTAACTTAGCAGAAAGTATTATTTTTGACAATTTAAAGCTACATTCCTCTTTATTCTGTAAAATTGTTAAATGTCTTCATTTAGGGCTGCCAAGAGGAGGGGAAAAGTATATAACTGAACACACAAACAACTCCACTTTCATTACGGGATTATTTAGATGCCATTTTAAAACTGTGATCTCATTGGCCAACTGAAACAGCAAGACAGGCAGGCACTGTACGTGTAGCAATAGACATCCACAATGCACCCCTATGGAGCAATAAGGGGGGCATGAGTTGGATAACTATTAGCCAGCACTCAGATCCCAGAGTGATGGATACAGTATAAGATGTGGGGGCATGACCACTTATTGGGGTGGGGGTGGTGTTCCAAATATGGCCTCAAAGATTCCTCTTTATTTGACTGCATAAGGAAACCGTGCATATACAGTGAAATTCAGCCTTGTGCAGAGGGCCAGCATAAAACCTATGCACTATGCTGGAATGAGTCTCACCCATAGTGCAGAAACAAAGAAAGAGCCCCACGGACAAATATCCCCCTCCCACACATCCGTCCTAGTGATATTAGTGAAGAGGGGGATTTGTCCCCTCCCCCATCTACTTCCATGCTACCTCCTCATTCAGCTTCCCTTAATTTGGACCCACAATGTGTTTGTGCCCCTCCAGCCATGTCTGCCCAATGACCTTCTCTTTATGGATTTACAGATTCTTAAGAATTTAAGTCCATGTGATACGCAGAAGATCAGACCATCTAGTCCAGGGGTCTCAAACACACGGCCCGGGGGGTTATTTTCTGCAGCCCGCCAGCTCCCTGCGGGGCCCCCCCCCCCCCAGCATTTACCTAGAGCAGCTCCTGCCCGGCGCTCCCAAGGAGCTTTGGGGGAGGTACCAGGAGGAGCGTCCAGGGCAACACACAGACCCCTGTGCCCCCCCACCCCATGTCCCGGCCGCTTCCAGGAGCGGTGCGGGGGCAGGGCAGGGAGGCAGGGAGCCTGCCCTGCCCACAGTGCACGCCGGGCCAGACCCACCCCCCGAACCCCTCCTGCAGCTGAACCCCCTGCCCTGAGCCCCCTGCCGCACTCCGCACACCTCCTGCACCCCAACCCCCTGCCCTGAGCCCCCTGATGCACCCCACACCCTGACCCCTTGCCTTGAACCCCCTGACGCACCCCGCACCCCTCCTGCACCCCAACCCCCTGCCCTGATCCCCCTGCCACATCCTGCACCCCTCCAGCTCCCCCTGGGGGCAGGGAGGGGGGGAGTTGGGGTGGGGATTTCAGGGGCAGGGCAGGGGCGGGGCCTCATGGAAGGGGTGGAGTGGGGGCAGGGGGGACTGGGGGGTGGTCAATGGTGCGGCCCACAGGCCAATGTACTAGTCCTCGTGTGGCCCTCGTGGTCATTTGAGTTTGAGACCCCTGATCTAATCTGACCTCCAGTACATCACAGGACATTGCATTTCACGCAGTTACCCCTGTACTATCTTGTGTTTTTTGCTAAAGCCTATCTTCCAGAGAGGCATCCAGAGACAGAGAATCCACCTCGGCCCTTGGGAGTTTCCAGTTTGAATTTGCCCAGCTTCAGCTTCCAGCTCTCAGTTCTTGTTCTGCCTTTCTCCCTTAGATGAAAGAGCCCTTTGAGCACCCGGTATTTTCTCCCCACAGTCATACTCATAGACTAGAGGAGGGCAAAGTGTAGCCCGTGGGACCCTTCTGCTCAGCCGCTGAGCTCCTGGCAGGGAAGGCTATTCCCCGGCCCCTCCCCCGCACCTCACCTCGCAGCGGGCGCAGTGCTCTGGGCGCGGGGGCGGTGAGCTCCTGGGGCAGCGCAGCTCCAGAGCCCGGCCTGACCCGGCGCTCTGTGCTGCGTGGCGGCGGCGTGGCCCGGCTCCAGCCAGGTGGCGCGGCTGTAGCGCCGCCAGCCACCGGTGCTCCAGGCAGCGCTGTAAGGGGGCACGGAGCAGGGGGGTTGGATAGAGGCCAGGGCAGTTCGGGGCGGGTGGACAGGGTCAGGGCGGTCAGAGAGCGGGGAACGGGGGGTTGAATGGGGGCAGGGGTCCCGGGGAGGGGCAGTCAGGAAGAAAGGTGGGGGGGTTGGATGGGGCGGCAGGGGTCCTGGGGGCGCAGTCAGGAAGGAGAGGAGGGGGGGGGGGTTGGATGGGGCGGCGGGGGGCAGTCAGGGGACAGGGAGAAGGCGGGGTTGGATGTGGCAGGGGTCGGGGGGCAATCAGGAAGGAGGGAAGGGTTGGATGGGGCGGCGTGGGGCATTCAGGGGCAGGAGTTCCAGGGGCAGTCAGGGAGAAGGGGTGGTTGGATGGGGCAGGGGTACCCGTGGGGGGGCAGTCAGGAATGAGAGGAGGGGTTGGATGGGGCGGCAGGGAGCAGTCAGGGGTGGGGGTTCCGGGGGTAGTCAGGGGACAGGGAGAGGGTGGGGTTGGATGTGGCAGGGGTCGGGGGGGCAATCAGGAAGGAGGGAAGGGTTGGATGGGGTGGTGGGGAGCATTCAGGGGCAGGGGTTCCAGGGGCAGTCAGGGAGAAGGGGTGGTTGTGGAGTCTGGGGGGCGGGGTATCAGGGGACAAGAAGCGGGGGGCGGAGATAAGGGGCGGGGGCGGGATCATGCCTGGCTGTTTGGGGAGGCACAGCCTCCCCTAACCGGCCCTCCATACATTTCCAAACCCGATGTGGCCCTCAAGCCAAAAAGTTTGCCTGCCCTTGTCATAGACTGTAATCAAATCACCTCACTCCTCTTTTTGATAAACTAAACAGGTTAAATTCTTTAATTCTCTCAATGTAAGACATTCTCTCTCATCCTCAGATCATTTTTGTGGCTCTTTTCTGCACCCTATCCATTTTTCAATGTCTTTTTTTAAAATGTAGACACCAGAACTGGACGCACTAGTCTAGTGTCAGTCTCATGAGTGCCATATACAGAGGTAAAAATCACCTCCTTACTCTTACTCGCTATCTCCTGTTCAGACAAGGAAAGCACCAGCCCTTTTTGCCACACACAGCACACTGGGAGCTTACGTCAAGCTACTTGTCCACTATTACCCCATAATCCTTTTTGGAGTCACTGCTGTCCAGGCTACAGCCCCCATTCTGTAGGTACGGCCTGTGCTTCCTCTTCCTGGATGTACAACTCTGCATTTAGCAGTATTAAAATGCATTTTGTTTGAATGGGCCCAGCTTACCAAGAGATCCAGAATGCTCTGTATGAGTGCCCTGGCCTCATCATCATTTACCATTCCGCCAATCTTTGTGTCAGCCACAAATTTTATCAGCAGTGATTTTATATTGACCCCCTGATCATTGATGTAAATGTTGAATAGCATCAGGCCTCACACTGCTCCCTGGAGAAACCCACTTAAAAGTCCCCATTCAATGATTCCCCATTGACAATTACTTTTTGAGATCTTTTTGCTCACCAGTTCTTAATCTATTTAACAAGTGTCCTATTGATAGTGTATAGTACTAATTTTTTTTTATCAGAATGCCATGCAATACTAAGTCAAATGCCTTAGAAAAGTCTAAATATATCTATCTATGCAGTTACCTTCACCAACCAAGTTTGCAATCACATCAAAGAATGGCAAGGCCTATTTTCCATAAAACCATGTAACTGGCATTAATTATATTCCTATCCTCTAATTCTTTATTAAATTGATTCCTGTATAAGCTTTTCCATTTTTTGCCGGGGATTGATATCATGGTAATTGGCCTATACTTACCCAGGTCATCATGCTTGCCCTATTGGAAGTGGCACAGGATTATGCCATTCTTCTGGAATATTTTCCCAGTATTCCAAAATGTATTAAAAATCAACATAGTCAGGCCAGAGATCTCCTCAGCCAGCTCTTTTAGGACTCTTGAGTGCAAGTTATCCGAGTCTGCTGATTTGAAAACATTTATCTGTCAGATTTTTTAACATCCTCCTTAGTTACTAATGGATGGAAAATACTTCATCATCTTCATGTAATATGACCATATCCATCTTGATTCTTTCCAAAAACAGAAACAGAAATATTTATTGAACATTCTGCTTTTTCTGCATCATCATTAAAAATTTTACCATCTCCATCTAGTAATGGGCCTATAACACTGCTAGGGTTTCTATTCTTCCTAATATATTTAAACTCTAATTAGCTCTACCAGCCATGAATTTTTCCCCTGATCTTTTTAACTTCCCTTATCAAGTTTCTACACTTCATAACTTCTCATTTATATTGATAGCCATCTATTTCCCTCCCCCACCTATTTGTTAGATATTGCTTTTTTATTTCTAATTGCTGACTTCACCACTGAGCTAGAATAGGCTTTTAGCCAAAGTTGTCCTCTTTCTCGATTGTAGAATTATGGCTTTTTGACCATTTAATAAACTCTTCTTAAAGAACGCCCAAGTTTTATTCACATTCTTCTGTCTAAATATTTCATCCTTTCTCCTTAGTTGTCCTCTCCCTCCTTGGATCATCCTTTCATCTGCTTTTCTTTTTCCCTCTTGGTGCTAGTGGAGATTGGTCTTCCTGATCTCAAATTATTGCCCATCTTCCTTTCAGTTTCTCTCTTTAAGGATTTGTTCCAAACCCCACTGAGTCCCCTTTTTTCCCCCCTTTTAAAATTATTCTGGAACCTCCCCCCTTCAGCCCAGATCAATTCAGAGAAAAAAACGTCCTGCCACTGTGACATATATCTTTAGGTATATATTTTCAGCACTGATTGTACCCAGCAGTATGAGTCAAACTGACAACAACCGCATCTCCCACCAGTGCTCCTTTCCCAACAGACTTGCAGCGCTCTCGAATGGCTGCTGGTGAAAATAATGAAGAACATGAATAAGTAAAACAAATCACAGCTCTAAATGCTTTGCAAAAAGAAAAGGAGTACTTGTGGCACCCTAGAGACTAACCAATTTATTTGAGCATAAGCTTTCGTGAGCTACAGCTCACTTCATCAGATGCATACTGTGGAAAGTGTAGAAGATCTTTTTATACACACAAAGCATGAAAAAATACCTCCCCCCACCCCACTCTCCTGTTGGTAATAGCTTATCTAAAGTGATCACTCTCCTTACAATGTGTATGATAATCAAGGTGGGCCATTTCCAGCACAAATCCAGGGTTTAACAAGAACGCCTGGGGGGGGGGGGTAGGAAAAAACAAGGGGAAATAGGTTACCTTGCATAATGACTTAGCCACTCCCAGTCTCTATTCAAGCCTAAGTTAATTGTATCCAATTTGCAAATGAATTCCAATTCAACAGTCTCTCGCTGGAGTCTAGATTTGAAGCAGAATGGACTTCTACATAGAGTGCTTCCGCCGACGTGCATGGGCTGAAATTGTGGAAAAGCAGCATCACTTGCCCCATAACCTCAGCCGTGTGGAACACAATGCCATCCACAGCCTCAGAAACAACTCTGACATCATAATCAAAAAGGCTGACAAAGGAGTTGCTGTTGTCATCATGAATAGGTCGGAATATGAACAAGAGGCTGCTTGGCAGCTCTCCAACACCACTTTCTACAAGCCATTACCCTCTGATCCCACTGAGAGTTACCAAAAGAAACTACAGCATTTGCCAAGAAACTCCCTGAAAAAGCACAAGATCAAATCCGCACAGACACACCCCTGGAACCCCGACCTGGGATATTCTATCTACTACCCAAGATCCATAAACCTGGAAATCCTGGGTGCCCCATCATCTCAGGCATTGGCACCCTGACAGCAGGATTGTCTGGCTATGTAGACTCCCTCCTCAGGCCCTACGCTACCAGCACTCCCAGCTAGCTTCGAGACACCACTGACTTCCTGAGGAAACTACAATCCATCGGTGATCTTCCTGATAACACCATCCTGGCTACTATGGATGTAGAAGCCCTCTACACCAACATTCCACACAAAGATGGACTACAAGCCGTCAAGAACACTATCCCCGATAATGTCACGGCTAACCTGGTGGCTGAACTTTGTGACTTTGTCCTCACCCATAACTATTTTACATTTGGGGACAATGTATACCTTCAAATCAGTGGCACTGCTATGGGTACCCGCATGGCCCCACAGTATGCCAACATTTTTATGGCTGACTTAAACAACGCTTCCTCAGCTCTCGTCCCCTAACGCCACTACTCTACTTGCACTATATTGATGAGATCTTCATCATCTGGACCCATGGAAAAGAAACCCTTGAGGAATTCCACCATGATTTCAACAATTTCCATCCCACCATCAACCTCAGCCTGGTCCAGTCCACACAAGAGATCCACTTCCTGGACACTACAGTGCTAATAAACGATGGTCACATAAACACCACCCTATACCGGAAACCTACTGACCGCTATTCCTACCTACATGCCTCCAGCTTTCACCCTGACCACACCACACGATCTATTCTCTACAGCCAAGCTCTGCGATACAACCGCATTTGTTCCAACCCCTCAGACAGAGACAAACACCTACAAGATCTCTATCAAGCATTCTTACAACTACAATACCCACCTGCGGAAGTGAAGAAACAGATTGATAGAGCCAGAAGAGTTCCCAGAAGTCACCTACTACAGGACAGGCCCAACAAAGAAAAAAACAGAACGCCACTAGCCTTCACCTTCAGCCCCCAACTAAAACCCCTCCAACGCATTATTAAGGATCTACAACCTATCCTGAAGGATGACCCAACACTCTCACAAATCTTGGGAGACAGGCCAGTCCTTGCCTACAGACAGCCCCCCAACCTGAAGCAAATACTCACCAGCAACCACATACCACACAACAGAACCACTAACCCAGGAACCTATCCTTGCAACAAAGCCCGTTGCCAACTGTGCCCACATATCTATTCAGGGGACACCATCACATGGCCTAATAACATCAGCCACATTATCAGAGGCTCGTTCACCTGCACATCCACCAATGTGATATATGCCATCATGTGCCAGCAATGCCCCTCTGCCATGTACATTGGTCAAACTGGACAGTCTCTACGTAAAAGAATAAATGGACACAAATCAGATGTCAAGAATTATAACATTCATAAACCAGTCGGAGAACACTGTACTGTGTCCAGTTTTGGGGCCCACACTACAAGAAGGATGTGGATAAATTGGAGAGAGTCCAGCGAAGGGCAACAAAAATGATTAGGGGTCTGGAACACATGACTTATGAGGAGAGGCTGAGGGAACTGGGATTGTTTAGTCTGCGGAAGAGAAGAATGAGGGGGGATTTGATAGCTGCTTTCAACTACCTGAGAGGTGGTTCCAGAGAGGATGGTTCTAGACTATTCTCAGTGGTAGAAGAGGACAGGACAAGGAGTAATGGTCTCAAGTTGCAGTGGGGGAGGTTTAGGTTGAATATTAGGAAAAACTTTTTCACTAGGAGGGTGATGAAACACTGGAATGCGTTACCTAGGGAGGTGGTAGAATCTCCTTCCTTGGAAGTTTTTAAGCTCAGGCTTGAGAAAGCCCTGGCTGGGATGATTTGATTGGGGATTGGTCCTGCTTTGAGCAGGGGGTTGGACTAGATGACCTCCTGAGGTCCCTTCCAATCCTGATATTCTATGATTCTATGATTAACACTTCAATCTCTCTGGTCACGCGATTACAGACATGAAAGTTGCTATATTACAACAAAAAAACTTCAAATCCAGACTCCAGCGAGAGACTGTTGAATTGGAATTCATTTGCAAATTGGATACAATTAACTTAGGCTTGAATAGAGACTGGGAGTGGCTAAGCCATTATGCAAGGTGACCTATTTCCCCTTGTTTTTTGCTACCCCCCCCCCCCCCGACGTTCTTGTTAAACCCTGGATTTGTGCTGGAAATGGCCCACCTTGATTATCGTACACGTTGTAAGGAGAGTGGTCACTTTAGATAAGCTATTACCAGCAGGAGAGTGGCTTTGTGTGTGTGGGGCAGGGGGGGAGAAAACCTGGATTTGTGCTGGAAATGGCCCAACTTGATTATCATACACATTGTAAGGAGAGTGATCACTTTAGATAAGCTATTACCAGCAGGAGAGTGTGGTGGGGGAGGTATTTTTTCATGCTTTGTGTGTATAAAAAAATCTTCTACACTTTCCACAGTATGCATCCGATGAAGTGAGCTGTAGCTCACGAAAGCTTATGCTCAAATAAATTGGTTAGTCTCTAAGGTGCCACAAGTACTCCTTTTCTTTTTGTGAATACAGACTAACACGGCTGTTACTCTGAAACCTAAATGTTTTGTGCATCTGTTCCTGCTTTTTCTTTATGTGCTGGCATTTTTTGACCCCCCCCCCCCCCATCTCCATCTTTAATTCTCTCTCGTTCCTTCCCCTGACACCCTCCCACCTTTTAATCTTTTCTTGCCAGTCTCTACTTTCAGTTTCTCTCTCTAAGCATAATAAGATTTCCCCTCAGACAGGAGCAATTTCTCACTCCTAGCTGCACTTTTTTGGTGTTGGAGTCTGCTCCAGTCTCTCATTCTGCCCATTTCCCACTGCTGGCTCCTACTCACACAACTTTACTCTGCCCCTGTAGGGACTCCAACCCACAGACATGCTAGCTCTCTGTGTAATGCACCTGGAGCGCTGGGTATCACTTTACAGACTTGCACTGAACACTGCAGTAGGTCATACCTCTCTAGCTTCCGCTTGGAGAGACACCCATCTGCACTTGTGCTGGCTCTTGGTGAATGGACTCTTGAGCCGCAGTTCCAATTCCGGCAGTTGAGTTATTAACAGCCCTTCTCTGGTCTTCCAAGGCTTTAACATATTCACATGGGACAGCCTAGTTTCTTTGCGCCTTGCAGGCAGGCGCATCCATAGCCCAAAGGACCAACCTGATGAACCATTTCAAAAGGTCCTTGCCATCTGGCTAGCAGCTTGGTTTCTGTGCGTGGGAAGCAATAACAATACCCCATCCCCAGGCTGGAAGGTCATAGGCGTAAACCCCAGTTATATGTTTGTTCTTGCACCTCACTGGGCCCCCAATAGGTTTTCATGAGGAAAAATCCCCCATCTTTTTGAGGCATTTCCTGAGCTGGAGGACACACTGGGCTGTATTGTTGCCTTCAGGTCTTGCTCTTCCCAGCCCTCATGTAGAAAGGTGCAATATCCCTCAAGGCTGCCACCAGTATAACAGTTAGAAGAAAGACACCCTGGTGGAAGCTTGTGGTACCTCCATTGTTGTGAACAAAATGGGAGGAAGTATCTGGTCCCCATGCTTGGGATCAGAGGCCACAAACCTTTATACCATCACTCTCAGGGTTTTGTTGAATCTCTCATCTAATCCATCCATCTATCTCTGAATGACAGATGGAGGTTCCTAGCAACTTGATCTTGGATAGGGAGAACAGCTCCTGCATTATCTGGGAAGTAAAGTTGGTCCCTTGATCTGTCAGGATTTCTCAAGGGATCCCTACTGAAGAGAAGAGTTCTATGAATTCTGGGACAACTGCTGTCACCTTTGTGGAGCACATGGGATGGCCTCTGGATGCTGGGAAACAGTCTACGATCATTAGAACGTACTGATGTTTCACTGCAACTTTTCTCCAGGGGCCCTACCATATCCATCCCAATTCACTTAAAGGGAGTTTCAATCAGGGGACTGGGACCAAGGGGGTTTTTGAGACAGGCTTTGGGGAAGTCAATTGGCACTTGGGACAAGAGGCATGGTATACTCAGACCATTCCTGTTATCTTTGGGGAATGTGTTTATTGGGGTGTTCTGGTATCACTCTTCTGGAATGTGCTTGCGTGAGTGCTTTATGCCTAGCACCTTTTAGGAATATGTGTTTTTGCAACATCACCCCTAATCTTACCAATTCTGTGAGCAGGGTCCGCCTCCGAGTGCGTGTTTGCTGAGTAAGTATCTGAGTGTGTGTTTGCTGGGAGGGCAGTGTGAGAGCCTGAGTGAGTGCGTGATTGGCTGGTAGCCTGCAGGGGGCGGGCATTGGGGCTGTCTGTTTGTTTGTTTCAGGGAAGCCTGGCTGTTTAAAAATAGCCAGAGCTTCGCGAACCAGCTGAGCGGCAGCGAACCAGCTGAGCAGCGGGGAACAGCAGAGCAGAGCAGCACACAGCAGGAGTTTGCCTGGGAGTTCGCCTGGCGTGAGCCCAGTGAGGCTTACATCTTGCCAACTTCTCTGAGAAAGCTCATAGTAGGAAGGTGATATGGAAGGGGGGGGGTTCAGCTGTTGTGACCTGCACTGGATGTGCCATGTTTGTCTTTCTTCCACAGGACAGAAGCGACTTTGTCTGTACAAAGTGCAAGCTGGTCTCCATATTGGAAGAGAAGGGTCAAGGTCTGGAGCAACAGATAACGACCCTGCATTGCATACGAGAAACTGAGGATTTTCTGGACAAAAGTCAGGATATGCTTCTACGGGCACAAAGCTCTAAAGATTTAGAGCAGGTTGCACAGCGGAGCCAAGAGGCCAGTGAAGAAGCTTGGCAACATGTGACCTCCAGAAGAAGAAGGGGGAATGTCCGGGTTCCAGCAACGCGGACACAGGTAACTAACCGCTTTCATGTTCTCTCCACAGGTACCTTTGCGGAGAGTGGACCAGATGATATGTCTGGGGGGAGAAAGCAGAAGGAGACTCCGCTGGTTGGAAGGCATGAGATGCACTGTCCTGAGATGGGGGTTCCACGACCACCACTCCCAAGAGAAGGAGGCGGGTGGTGGTGGTCGGGGACTCTCTCCTCCGGGGGACTGAGTCATCTATCTGCCGCCCTGACCGGGAAAACCGAGAAGTCTGCTGCTTGCCAGGGGCTAAGATTCGCGATGTGACGGAGAGACTGCCGAGACTCATCAAGCCCTCGGATCGCTACCCCTTCCTGCTTCTCCACGTGGGCACCAATGATACTGCCAAGAATGACCTTGAGCGGATCACTGCGGACTACGTGGCTCTGGGAAGAAGGATAAAGGAGTTTGAGGCGCAAGCGGTGTTCTCATCCATCCTCCCCGTGGAAGGAAAAGGCCGGGGCAGGGACCGTCGAATCGTGGAAGTCAACGAATGGCTACGCAGGTGGTGTCGGAGAGAAGGCTTTGGATTCTTTGACCATGGGATGGTGTTCCATGAAGGAGGAGTGCTGGGCAGAGACGGGCTCCATCTTACGAAGAGAGGGAAGAGCATCTTTGCCAGCAGGCTGGCTAACCTAGTGAGGAGGGCCTTAAACTAGGGTCACCGGGGGAAGGAGACCAAAGCCCTGAGGTAAGTGGGCAAGCGGGATACCGGGAGGAAGCACAGGCAGGAATGTCTGTGAGGGGAGGGCTCCTGCCTCATACTGAGAATGAGGGGCGATCAGCAGGTTATCTCAAGTGCTTATATACGAATGCACAAAGCCTTGGAAACAAGCAGGGAGAACTGGAGGTCCTGGTGATGTCAAGGAATTATGACATGATTGGAATAACAGAGACTTGGTGGGATAACTCACATGACTGGAGTACTGTCATGGATGGTTATGAACTGTTCAGGAAGGACAGGCAGGGCAGAAAAGGTGGGGGAATAGCACTGTATGTAAGGGAGCAGTATGACTGCTCAGAGCTCCGGTACGAAACTGCAGAAAAATCTGAGTGTCTCTGGATTAAGTTTAGAAGTGTGTGCAACAAGAGTGATGTAGTGGTGGGAGTCTGCTATAGACCACCGGACCAGGGGGATGAGGTGGATGAGGCTTTCTTCCGGCAACTCGCAGAAGCTACTAGATCGCACGCCCTGGTTCTCATGGGTGACTGCTGGGAGAGCAATACAGCGGTGCATAGACAATCCAGGAAGTTTTTGGAAAGCGCAGGGGACAATTTCCTGGTGCAAATGCTAGATGAGCCAACTAGTGGGGGAGCTTTTCTTGACCTGCTGCTCACAAACAGGGAAGAATTAGTGGGGGAAGCAAAAGTGGACGGGAATCTGGGAGGCAGTGACCATGAGTTGGTTGAGTTCAGGATCCTGACACAGGGAAGAAAGTTAAGCAGCAGGATACGGACCCTGGACTTCAGGAAAGCAGACTTCGACTCCCTCAGGGAATGGATGGGTAGGATCCCCTGGGGGACTAACATGAAGGGGAAAGGAGTCCAGGAGAGCTGGCTGTATTTCAAGGAATCCCTGTTGAGGTTACAGGGACAAACCATCCCGATGAGTCGAAAGAATAGTAAATATGGCAGGCGACCAGCTTGGCTTAACGGTGAAATCCTAGCGGATCTTAAACATAAAAAAGAAGCTTACAAGAAGTGGAAGTTTGGACATATGACCAGGGAAGAGTATAAAAATATTGCTCGGGCATGTAGGAATGAAATCAGGAGGGCCAAATCGCACCTGGAGCTGCAGCTAGCAAGAGATGTCAAGAGTAACAAGAAAGGTTTCTTCAGGTATGTTGGCAACAAGAAGAAAGCCGAGGAAAGTGTGGGCCCTTTACTGAATGAGGGAGGCAACCTAGTGACAGAGGATGTGGAAAAAGCTAATGTGCTCAATGCTTTTTTTGCCTCTGTCTTCACTAACAAGGACAGCTCCCAGACTGCTGCGCTGGGCATCACAACATGGGGAGTAAATGGCCAGCCCTCTGTGGAGAAAGAGGTGGTTAGGGACTATTTAGAAAAGCTGGACGTGCACAAGTCCATGGGGCCGGACGAGTTGCATCCGAGAGTGCTAAAGGAATTGGCGGCTGTGATTGCAGAGCCATTGGCCATTATCTTTGAAAACTCGTGGCGAACGGGGGAAGTCACAGATGACTGGAAAAAGGCTAATGTAATGCCAATCTTTAAAAAAGGGAAGGAGGAGGATCCTGGGAACTACAGGCCAGTCAGCCTCACCTCAGTCCCCGGAAAAATCATGGAGCAGGTCCTCAAAGAATCAATCCTGAAGCACTTACATGAGAGGAAAGTGATCAGGAACAGTCAGCATGGATTCACCAAGGGTAGGTCATGCCTGACTAATCTAATCGCCTTCTATGATGAGATTACTGGTTCTGTGGATGAAGGGAAAGCAGTGGATGTATTGTTTCTTGACTTTAGCAAAGCTTTTGACACGGTCTCCCACAGTATTCTTGTCAGCAAGTTAAAGAAGTATGGGCTGGATGAATGCACTATAAGGTGGGTAGAAAGTTGGCTAGATTGTCGGGCTCAACAGGTAGTGCTCAATGGCTCCATGTCTAGTTGGCAGCCGGTGTCAAGTGAAGTGCCCCAGGGGTCGGTCCTGGGGCCGGTTTTGTTCAATATCTTCATAAATGATCTGGAGGATGGTGTGGATTGCACTCTCAGCAAATTTGCGGATGATACTAAACTGGGAGGAGTGGTAGATACGCTGGAGGCAGGGATAGGATACAGAGGGACCTAGACAAATTGGAGGATTGGGCCAAAAGAAACCTGATGAGGTTCAATAAGGATAAGTGCAGGGTCCTGCACTTAGGACGGAAGAACCCAATGCACAGCTACAGACTAGGGACCAAATGGCTAGGCAGCAGTTCTGCGGAAAAGGACCTAGGGGTGACAGTGGACGAGAAGCTGGATATGAGTCAGCAGTGTGCCCTTGTTGCCAAGAAGACCAATGGCATTTTGGGATGTATAAGTAGGGCCATAGCGAGCAGATCGAGGGACGTGATCGTTCCCCTCTATTCGACATTGGTGCGGCCTCATCTGGAGTACTGTGTCCAGTTTTGGGCCCCACACTACAAGAAGGATGTGGATAAATTGGAGAGAGTCCAGCAAAGGGCAACAAAAATGATTAGGGGTCTGGAACACATGACTTATGAGGAGAGGCTGAGGGAACTGGGATTGTTTAGTCTGCAGAAGAGAAGAATGAGGGGGGATTTGATAGCTGCTTTCAACTACCTGAGAGGTGGTTCCAGAGAGGATGGTTCTAGACTATTCTCAGTGGTAGAAGAGGACAGGACAAGGAGTAATGGTCTCAAGTTGCAGTGGGGGAGGTTTAGGTTGGATATTAGGAAAAACTTTTTCACTAGGAGGGTGGTGAAACACTGGAATGCGTTATCTAGGGAGGTGGTAGAATCTCCTTCCTTAGAAGTTTTTAAGGTCAGGCTTGAGAAAGCCCTGGCTGGGATGATTTAATTGGGGATTGGTCCTGCTTTGAGCAGGGGGTTGGACTAGATGACCTCCTGAGGTCCCTTCCAACCCTGATATTCTATGATTCTATGATTCTTGCTCACAGCTTAACTTTGCTTTATATTAGCAAGGTTTTGACTACTTTAGCCCAGGCCTCAGGCCTCATACCAGGCCTCTGACACATGGGCTTATGTTTCAGGCTCTGCTTCAGGCTCTGTTTCAGGCTTATGTTCCTACTACAGTGGGTACAAACAAGGGGCAAAATAAACCAGAATTAAGGTCAGTGGGGAGTGACTGGGATATAAGTGGAAGGAACAGGAAGCAACGGGGAGCTCTGAAGGAAAGCTCAGGGGATGAGCCTGCGCTGAGGAGCTGGGAAAGCCTCATCTGGCTGTAAGAGGGCAGTGCACTGTGATACTTTGTAAGGAAAGAATAAATACACACAAGGTAAAAGGGTAACAGCCTCAGCTGGAGTGGGGTATGGGGGCATAACTGTGGGACCACCCAAACCAACCAGGCAGTGAAGTACACTGGGTAGCAACTGAGATGCCCTGTGACAAAGAGTAATTGTATAAACTGCTCAACCAATACTAACTCATCCCCCTGAGCTCCAGTCAGCTCCGCTGGCCTCAGCCACTGCCAGCAACAGGTTTTGGGCCACCACCAGTGGCCATGCTCCCCGGGGATACGTTTCCATCCAGAAGCGGTGGTGGCACATCTCTTCACTCATATCAAGAAAGTCCAGGCTGGCAACCTTAACCAGTGTGTAACCCTGGGCAGCCACCAGGTCAAGCCCTTGGTATGCTCCCTGGGCCAGGCCAGTCAGTAGGGGGCCAGCACAAGGCCCAGTACTCTGGGGGGCCATTAGGAGGTCACTACCATTCACTCAAAGGTGATCAAGAAAGGCTCAGGGTTGTCATTATGAGGCCCCATATTAGTCAGCTTCACAGGCACTGATGGGAGCGCTGGTCCCACACTCACGGCCCCAGCCACTGCATCCCCAGGTCTCCCGCCAACCCTGCAGCACCAGCAGTAACTGTTGGACCCGCAACAAAACCTGGTACTTCTGCTGGGTTGCCATTGTGACCAGTAGCTGCGGTTATCAACTCATCTGTAGCTGCTGTTGCAACAGTTGCTGCTGGCACTGCTGTTGCTGAGTTGCCTGTTGTCACTGGCTTTCCCTCGGCTACTTGCGCCACTAGTCTGGATCCATGCTGCTTGGTTTCTTTGCCTCTCTCACATGTGGGTTTTCTATCCGACCTTTGTGTCGGGGTTGGGAAGCGAATGCTCACATTCTCCACCACTTGTAGTAGGGTATAAGTCTGTAGCTCCCCCTGAGGGAGAGGGCAGGCACTGCTCCTGCCTTGGAGTCTGGGGCACAGTCCTGCAGCTGCACTGTGCAGGGCAGCTGATCCCCTCACGGGTAGTATAGTCCATAGACTTCAGCAGCCTGAAAAATGCAGAGTCCTGAGCTTTCAGGAATCCAAAGAGGGAAAAAAGGAAAGGGAAAACTACCAGTTCTTCTCCTTTCTGAGAGGGTCTGGCTGGCCAAGGCTTTCAAGTCATTTCTGTGGTGAGCAATCCCTGCTTCCAGGGGCCAGTTGAGTTGCCATCCTGCTCCTTCAGTGCACTGCCTGCACCCAGCAGGGATCCATCTCCAGGCTTGACAGGCCTCACAGGTGCACTGGGCTGGGGCTGACTGTGCCCAGAGGAGCTCTTTAACTCCTTCCTGACCAGGTGTGATGGGGTGTATAACCTGTATAAGCCCCGCGGGGGTTAACATGGGCCCACGAAGCCAACTAACACACCTCACAGCACCTGCAAGAGAGAGAGAAAAAAGTAAGCATAAATGATGCAGAAGCGCAGCTGGCAGGGGGCTGGGTGGTGAGTATAAAGCCAGGAAGCTTGTAGCAGACAGGGGCTAAATATTACTGCTAACAACCACATTGGTGCAACTGGCTGCAACCAGAGTAACTGCCTGGATCTCAGCACATCTAGCAATAGCTGGCAATGAACTGGCACACAAAGAGGCAAAAACTGCTCTTAAGCACAAATGAGTTGACCTAGAGATCCCCTTAAGCACACTGGAATTTAAACACTTCATCAAAACTGAGTTAAGAAAAGAATAGCAAGAACTGTGGGCACATGAAACGAAAGGGGGAAAAAATCCCTGAAGTAAGGCCAACAGCTGAAAATGTTGCTATAATCCAAGGCCCTGAGAGAAAGAGCAAAGTGGCTCTATTCAGAATTTTAACAGATCATTGTGGATCTATTTCTAACAAACATACATAAGGATGGGCTATGCAAAATGTGTAAGATCCAGGAAACAATAGATGATCTCTTATGGAATTGTAAAGATGTATCAGTGAGAGGTTTTCCATTATATGGAAAATGCAAAAGCTTTAGAGTAACAAAATTTCCTTTGCAAGACCTTCCCAGAATACGAGGAAAACGGGGCCCAATTAAAAAGTGATCCTGCAATTCTTTAAGAAGAGTGGGAAAGGTGACAAACTTTAAGTGATAACCTAACCTCAAGGTCCAGTAAATTGCTGTCATAGACTCAGGAAGTGAGTTTTCGGTGCCACAAAACCCAAGATGAAGAAAGGGGTTGCAGAGAGACACTACAGTCACTTTGGGATAGAAGAGGCAGGAAGCGGTCCAGGGAGGCAGCAGTTGGTCTGAGGGAGCAGACCTTGGCTGCCAGCTACAGGTTCCCTGGGCTGGACCCCAGAGCAGAGGGAGGGCCAGGGTTCACCTACCAGCCACTGGGGAAGGAGGGGTGAAACCCCCTGAAGTAAGGGATGTAAGGACCATGGAGTCCAGAGACAAAGGGAAGACCTGCTGTAAGGTCATTAGACTGTAGCTGGTGGACTCTGTTACATCAGAAGGGATGGACTAAAGTGTGACCTGGACATTGCAGGAAGAGAGACCCCCACAGTGACAGAGTGACTGTTGGCAGGGGGTGCCATATGGGGAGACTGCTGCTATGTCATGCCTGGCCACAAGGAGGCGATCCTGCAGTGCATGAACCCCTTTATACTCAGATGAGGATCTGTCCCTCCATATACACACAAAATGGCAATATTTTTTATGAGGGGGAAAGGAATCTGACTGTGAGAACTCCTGGTGACATCCATACAGGGACAACGTGAAGTTGGTGTGGGCATGTTGTACGGGACAGGTCACTGTATTTCCTGGTTTCCTTAAGTTTGTGGCATGTTTTTTGTTAAAATGCTGTTGTTCCTTTAAGGGCTGTGGAAGGGACTTTAACTGAGCATTTTCTGGTTTCCCAGTACGTGAGTTAGGGGTTCTGAAGTCTCATATACCAGACAGATAAAGAGAGCAAAAGACACTGTTTTGCCGGGCCATGCTTAGCTCTAACAATGTCATTTTAAAATGATTTTTATCAGGACAAATGCCCCTTTAAAATACTCTTTGGAGATCCAAATAGTAGATCTGAGAGACTAACTCTAGAATCATGCCCCCCCCCACCTCAATTTCCTCCATTACCTTACACAACGATCTTTTGAGAACTGGAGCAGTGGTAACTGTTAGCTACGTTAGACTGATGACATGATGATAAGCACTTGGGTACCAATGTTACAAGCACAGTTTGAAAACTTACAGGTAGAGAAAGAGAAGCTGTTAAAATTCAATTGCAGAAATTCTGATTTAGCTTTTAATCTTAGGTTGTACTTCTAGTTTTAGATCTTGTTTTTAATCTTCTGGTAAAGAAAATCATGTTCTTAGAGGATGCAGCATCAAACTTAATAAATTATTTCATCTCTCTCATCTGAATCTTTGACGAACGTGTTCCCTTCTGTGCGTTGAACTGGGCACTCAGCTTTGAAAAGCCCATCGGAGCGCTGAGGGAACAAGTAGGGAAGATGAGTGGAGATGAAAGATGGGGGCAGATAGCCTGGGCAAGAGGGAATCCTGCCTTAAAAGATCCTTCATGAATCCACACACGGCACACTTGGTGCATCAGTTTTCAAGAGTTTAACTAGAAAAAACAGGACCCATCCTTGTTTTTCCTAGAAATGACTGGTCCTTCCAGCCATCTGGAGCTGACTGCTAGGCTTTCAGATTTCTGAGAATTCACTCCCACCAGCTGGTTCTAACTCAGAATTTCTCTCTCTCAGATGTAAACTAGTTGTTCATCTTTAAACATTGACAGCTCTCCTCAAAATGGCCCTTGTGCTTTTGTGGTCAATCTTCACTTTTGCACAGCTCCTACCAGAATCTGTTGGTCTGCTTTGGGTGGTGCCTCTTGGGACCCGGGATGAGATTTAAAAAGGAGCCTAGAAGAGTTAGATGCCCAAATCCCATTGAATTTCACAGGGAGCTGGCACCTGACTCTCTGTGCTCCTTTGAAAATCCCAGCTCCAGTCCCTTATCAAAAGTCCATTCTGCTTTAGAGTTTCAGAGATTTAGGTTAAGGGGTTTTTAAATCAGGAGGTCCACTCTGGAAACCAACAAATTTTTATTCCCAGCTGTGCTGACAATATATCAATATGATTTGAAAGGCACAAAACCAGCACCTGTTCCTGGGTCTAATATACCTTACACTTTACAGTTGTTTTCAGAAACTATGTAGAGCATGGTTACACTAAAACTAGGCTTCCTTATTAGATGATCTCACAGTACAGATGTGGAACTATTCTGTAATCATTTATGACTATATATACACACAACTTATGAATACCGTATGACCATATGACCCCTGGTGCAGGGGGTAGGAGGGTCAAGTACCATGGACAGCAATGACATGTTCATCTACCTAGGCCTCAAGCTGAGTTCAAATACTCGCCACAAGCCAGATGTTCTTCAACGAATAGGTCTCGCCGCTTCCTGCATGAAGTCCATGTCTTGCTTATGGGCACAAAAACACCTTTGCATTGAGACAATGCAGTCAGGATCTATCAAACCAGTGTACTACCTGTATTGCTCTATAGATCAGAAACCTGGCCCTCTTATAGGTAGACTTGGAGTGGATAGAGACCCTCCGTGTGTACTGTCATCCCCAAAACCTAAGCATGGAGTTGTCTACCTTTGTGCACAGTGTCACACTCTCACAAAGATATGGCCTTCCTTCAATCGGTCATTATATTCAAAAGCGGCATTGGCCATGCCGCCAGGATGGAAAAATACACACCATGATCTCAAACTCTCAGTTTATACGTGTAATGCGGTGCCTGCCCTGACCCTATCTGGCACCACCTCCAGGGCCATCCCAGAGATGTGTGGATTCGCAGGACTGAGCCACATCTGGAAACTTCACTGTACGACGCCTGGTGCGATGCTATCAACTGTGGTCACACTGGCTGGCACAATGATCCTTAGTAGACTATGCTTGTTTGATGATGATGATATTGGGTTAAATCCTGGGACATTTATTGTATGACTATATTGGGTTAAACTAATAGGGCTGCTGGAAAAACAAGCAGGAAGCAAATCAAGTGCTGGAGATAAGCCACACCCACCCACCACTTCAGGGGTGTCAAGAGACAATGCCTGACCTATTAATTATGAAGATTCTACCTCTGGGCTGCAGCCAAGTTACAAAACTTGTTTGCCAGTGCTGGGAGCCAGCAGATCAAAAGGATTATAAAACAGTTAAAAAAGACTCTCTCTGTCCGGGGGTCAGGCAATTGTTGTGGAGCTGTTCAGGTGACACCCAGGACACACGGGGGAGTCTGAAGAAGCTAAGGTTTCTTGGCCCACTGTCACAGGATGAGAGGGCTTTAGGTAAGATAAAGATGCATGTAGACTGTTTTAAAATCCTTTTCTCTAAATATTTTATTCCTACTGTTAAGATTAAACAATACTTTGGTCTAAGGCAGCTGTTAGGTCACTCTATTCACCACTGGTCACGGACTCCCCCAGGGAATAACCATAGGTGCCAAACCCAGCCGGATCTGCTGCGTAAGCGCTGTGACACACAGTACTGTAGGGCAGGGTCTGGTTTAAGAGTGGGAGATGTTGTCAGTGCTGTGGAATGTTGTTAACCCTGCAGCTGTTCTTGGAGCGCCGACGTCAGTTGCACTAGTAGGCAGTGCAGGCTGTTAATTCCACAGACCTCAATGTTACTCAAAGAAAGACCAGAAGCTTGACTGAGTGGCTACGGTGCTGGGACAGGCTTATTGTCGACGAAGCACAGTACTAGCACCCTGGCTCTGTGGTTACAGGTACACTAACACATGTATGCCCGTATCAAGGTACCCACTCAATCAGCACACCGGGATGCCTTCCCCTCAGCAAGTACAAGTCACCCCTCCTATGACTTCTCCTTTTATCCACTGATACAAACAAGTTACATATTACACTCTAGATGATGAAAGCTACCACCCTTATCCTTGTACCTGCTAGTTCAAACCCAACATCCTTATCCATTATCCTGTCATGCCAGCCTTCTCTCACCAGGGGTTGGTGAGTTCCTGTAGCATCTCTTAGGAATGTCTTTACGTAGTTACGTGAGAGGTCTGGGTGTTTTTGTACCATCCTCTCCAGTCAGGAATGTGCTTACGTGCTGTTAGCTAACATAGGCGCCAACTTCCCCTCTAGCCAGGCCCCTACCCCACTCAACCCCTTCCCCCAAGCCCTCGCCCCGCCTTTTCCCTCCCCCGCTCCACCCCCTCCTCGCCTTTTTCCGCCCACGGAGTCAGCACCTATGTTAGCTAATACCTAGTGTGTTATTTTGCCAAGGCGTTTGGTTCACACTGTTAGTTATACCTAGGGCTCCAGCAAGACCTACAGGAGAATCAACATCATTTCACCCCAGGAGAGAGAAAAGCAAAAGGCCTGACACCTGCGGGGCTGCACTCAGAGACCAGAGAGGGGGCACTTATGAAGGTATACTACATTACTAAATCGTCTGTCTTAATTATTTGCATTTAAGGGGGTTGTTCTGAAAGGGTGTCATTCACTCCATGTACACGGTGAACACAAAGGCTATGCACCACTTAAGTGCAGTGACCCTCGAACACTTTTTATACTGGGGATGCTGAAAGACACCTAACCAAACTGTAAAGCAGTGGTCCCCAAACTTTTTACCTTGCACCCCCCCTTATTCCTGTCCGCAGCCCCCGAGAGCTGGGGCCAGGAGCAGGGCTGTGGTTCCGGGAGGGGGGGACACAGACAGGGTTAAGGGGGCCAAGGCTGGGGCCAAGGCTGGGACACCTGGGTGTGGGCCAGGGATGCTGCAGCACCCCTAGTTCCCATGCCTATACTTAAGTGCCATTTAAGCTCTGTGCTTATGGCGGAAGTACATCTTAAGTAGTGCACAGGCCGTCTCTGGCTCTTTCTGTAAGGGTAATAATGCTTTAAGATCTAGTTTAGCATTATCAATATTCTCTAGCAGGTTAGAGAGGGCATTTTCTGACTCCTATGGAAGGGGCTGGGTGTGACTCCTGCTAGCTTGGGGAAAATAGCACAGATTCTGATTTTGTGCTTGGGATTTTCAGGGCTAACAATGAATTTCATCAGTTTTAAATCAGTGTAACTCACTTAAAATCAATGAAGTTCCACCCTTGTAAAACTGGAGTAACTCAGCAGTAAATCAAGCCCTTGACCTTGAGAAAGTCTGCTGGGTCTGATTTACTTTTCCAATTTCCACAGCCTCTCAACCATTCAAGTGCTAGTGACTAGTAGTTCCCTCTGCAGGATTCTGTTAGCTCATGTTTCAGATAAAAATAGTTTTGGTTCGCTCCGACAGCAGGAGCTCAGCTGAACAGCAATCTCTTTCTGCCAGTGGCAACTCTCACCTTTAATAGTTCATTTCAGAACTGTGAAACTCAATTTTAGCTCAGGTTCTCTCACTGGGAAGATCTCTTTCTAACTTGGCCAGTGTTGAATTTTGTCAAATGCCGTCATTTATTCAGGAGAATTACTGAGGGAAACACCCCGTAACAGGCCAGTAACAAAGATCAATAGGGATCTTTTCTGTAATGATAGCACCTTTTTTTTTTTAGGCCTGACTTCTGAGCATTTAGGAGCTTGGGATTACTTTGAATGCTGCACCATTAAGGATTGTTAAAAAACATCAAAGCAGTACTAAACGATCTGTTAAAAAACCTCTGTTGTTGCAATCTCTATTATGCTAATCTATTCATGATCTGGTTATTTGGCATAATCTCAAACTCCCATAGCGAATAAAAGCTAACTGCATTGGGCTAAGAAAAATATAGTTTCATGGAAAATGATAACATATTTAAAGAAAATCAAACTGTGTTCTCTAACAAGTGTATCTATGCAGGCCATTGAATTGTCTCTTTCCGGGGAGCAGTTTCTGAAAGCAGAGTTAAGCTGCAGTATAGAGAAGTATCTGAGAGACATGGACTATTAAGGTATTTTGTACAGGTCAAAAGCAGAACCAGCTGAATACTGCTGCTTGTCATTGCGATAGTTGCACTGGTTCACCATAGGGACTCTTTGGTTGGAAAAAAACTGGCTTTGAATTTAAGTTATAACTTAGTACACATGGTAGAACGGTTTTGCAAACCCTAAGTGCATTTAAGGAGAGATGCACTGTGAGGTCATATGACCCACATAGCTCTGATAATTAATACAAATTCCCGTCTCCACAATATAAATATGGCAATTTAGAAGAACTCCGGGAAACCAGTTTAGAAAAAAACAAAGGTGAATGGACTGATTTAATCAGGATTCACCAGAGTGCTGTTTTGTGGATCAGGGACAGTCACATGGGCAACCCTGAAATGACAACACAGCTGTAAAGGAAACATAGAAGGGTCTCAGTCTCCTTACTGAGCAAAGACTCTTGTGTATAAATCGGTAAAGGGTTTCAGGGCTGGTACAGGAGACTTCCAAGAAGGAGCTTTGGAGTGCAGCATGAATCAGAGGCAGTCGAGACAGAATCTGCAGCTTCAGCTCAGATCAGTAAAAATCAAAGTGTTCTCGGATCCAGAAAAGCCTGGCAGCCCTGGAGGACGGAACAAGATCAGATCGGATAGCAGAAGGGGAAGTAGGAGGAGATATTCTCTCATTCATAAAGAAAGGGAACCTTTACAAAAGAGAGCCTCTGAGCCAGGTGTTAGGAAAGAGCAAGCTCATCAAACCCCACACTCCACTACAAACCTCACTCCCCAAAAGAGAGAAGAATGGCCATGGAATGCTCTGCATTCAGAACTAAATGCAACATTGACTGGACACTGCTGTGATGGGGGCCCTATATTGTAAGTACCTGGATAGAGACACAGACAAGTAGGCAGGACAATGATCATGAAATTCAAAGGCAAACCATGTTGGATAGCCAGGGGAGTGTTGTGATTATAGTACAATATTGTGTAGGGGCTCCCACCAAGGTCATGGCCCCTTAGGTGCTGCACACATAGTAAGAGAAAAAACCCTGCCCTGAAGATGGATAAGCAATGGAAAGAAAAACAAAGGTAGGGTGAGTCAGATAGGAGGTCAATGATGGACCAATACCCAGCTGTCCTGAGTCCTAGGCCACCAAAGCACAACGCTTCTCAATTGGACCAGATACTCTACAAAGAAGAGGAAAATAATTACATGCTTCCCTGACACCTGTACTAGCACTACACAGAGTGCTGTGTACACCAGCAAGAAGAAGACTGAAGGAAGAAGGAATAGCTTTGGCTCTTTGAACCCCTACAGGATTTGAGAGTCAAATCAAATCATCCAGCAATCCAGAGGAAAAAGCATCATTCCTGGATCTCTTGGAAGAATCAAGAGGTTCTACATAGCTAATGCATGAGTCCGGAAACCAAGTCAGAGAAGCAGAGCTGAACTCCTACAGGCTCAGCCCCACCCTGGTAGTCTTTCTTCTTAAAACAAAAAATAAAGAAAATTTACACAGTGGTACACAAAGCACATGTTTAAAATGGGTTTGAAATTATAATCATGCAATATGTGATGAAAATATGGTTCCAGTGAGAAGGGGAATAATTCTTTCCCCATCACTAATGAAAACCAGAACAGCTAGATGCTTCCAAACAGAGTGTGTAACAAAACTCCTTCTAAATGAGGTTAAGCAGAGGATTGCTGGGGATCCCTCTAAGATCTCTCAATGATTATCCGTATTACAGTTGCGTTAAGAGGCCCCAGTAGAGATCAGGTCCCCTTTGTGCTGGGGGTTGTGCCTTCCTAAGTGTATGTGCAATCTAAACACACAAGCATGAGAGGGAAAACAGAGGCAGAGTGACTTGCCCAAGTTCACATGAGACATCACTGGTGGAGCTGGGAATTGAAACCATAGCCAGAGTCTCAGCCTAATGCCCCTACCTATTAGGCCACTCTGCCATTCTCAAGGGAGGAGCGGAGGAATTTTCTTTTGCTCTCTCTGTTTGTCTATTAAAGGTCAGGTGGTGACTGGATGGAACTGAGTTGCAGGCTCTACTAAGAACATTCCTGGCTGGCTCAGGATTTAAGTGCTCTTTTGGGGGCCTTTTTTGTTTTGCTGCAAGTTCAAATTTTGCAATTTCTTTTAATTAATTCTTGTGTGTTCACCTAGGCCCCATCTCGACAGGGGGGGGAGATAAAAACTAGTAAGAGAAATTAGAACTAAATGAGTGTTGGCATGTAAATTTATCCACTCAACTATCTCTGAAGGGAAGGAAGAGACACAAACATCCATAATTCAGGAAAGCACTTAAGCGTGCACTTAGCTCCATCCCTATTCAAGACAGCAATTGAGCGTATGCTGAATGTAAATCACGTTCTTACCTCACATTGACTTTCTTGCTTCACTGACACCTGTTCAGTTCTATAGAAGTATTTTCTCTCTCTCTGTATTATTTGAGATGGTGTTACAAAAATTAAAAAAAATTAGGTACACTTTGCCTTTCACATCTCTCTCTCCAATTCTACCACCTAGAGACTAGAAGTATCTCGGAAGGTAAATGGGCCTAATAATCCAGTAATGGGGCGGGGGGGGGAGGCAATATATTACATTGAAATTTGTATGCAGATATTGTAGGTACACAAGAAACTCAGCTCTCTGGAGAAGAGCCAACTAAAGGGTTGGGTTGGTGTTGGCACATTCAGCATTTTGTAACAGGAACAACAAAGAGATGTTTGCTATCTTAATCAGAACCACTTCCCATTTCAATTAATGCAGACCCCGGCTGATAAAGGAGGTAGATACACACCACCCAGCTAATGCAAATGGACAAGAAACAACCTTTATAAAGCAGTATGCACTACAGGGAGGATCACTATTCACAGTGTACATCTACACTGCAATTAAAAACCTGCAGCTGGCCCATGCCAGCTGACTTGGGCTTGAGCTAAGGGACAGTTTAATTGCGCTGTAGAGACATTCGGGCTCAGGCTGAGGCCCAGGCTCTAGGATCCTCTGGGGTGGGAGGGTCCCACAGCCCAGGCTGCAGCCTGAGCCAGAATGTCTACACCACATTTAAACAGCCCCTTAGCCCGGGCCCCACAAGCCTGAGTCAGCTGGCACAGGCCAGCCCTGGGTATCTAATGGCAATGTAGACATATCCCCAGAGACCAAGTGTTGGGGTTCTATGTAGGTGGGGAATAGGAAGGCTGAGGAGGTCAAATGCACAAACCCAAGCCAGGGCATGGGCTGGAAAGGCAACATGAGGAACCCTCACTCTACCCTCCTCTCCTTGTATGCACTCCCATAAGGTCCAGGAACTATGGGGGAAACAGAAACTGCTTCCTACTCCTGTCCACTACTGAACTGTCCAGCCACAGACAGGTGAATCCTATATTGATACAGCTTTAAGGCTGCATAATGACTCCAAAATTGGGAAATGGGGAAGTTGAATACTATTACTGAGATCTAGCATATGGTCATGTAATTAAAAGAAAGGTTTTTCACAATGCATTCACACAAAGGGGCAGAGTTCATACTGAATGCTCAACCTTAACTATAGCTTTGCCTGACTCCTGAGCATTTAAATGTAATGTCACATTAGTGTATTTTTTGCATATAATTGTGGAATTATTTTACAATGAAATATTTCTTTTTTCTCTTACATGCCTCCCACTACTTAACCTACTTAACAAACCCTAGTTCCCCCATAAGGTAGTGCACATAAAATTGATTTTAATTTCAAAAGCAGTGAAAGTGTTTTGATTCTTTGCATTTTTATCACAGACATTTTATATTTTTTTCCACATAGCGGAAATCAATAATGCATGATCTGAGATCAAATACAAAGCTATGATCTTACAGAGTGAGCAGTTTTACTTTTAAATTCTTAAAATGTAGTATCAAGAGAGATCATCAAGAAAGAAAGTGTCATTTGTATATAAAGCCTTTTTCTCTGATCCATGCCTTCATTCCAAAACCACATTGACCAGGTGCAGTGTATAGCAACAGAAATCACTGGACATTTTGCTGCATGGTAACTTTCCCATTTGGGAAAGTATTTTAAAGCATACTGGTGCCTAACATTAAGAGAAATGCTAAATCTGAAGTGTGATTATTGTTTGTATTTTGATAGCATGGAGAGGATGCTAATCAAGAGAAAGAGAGGCAAAGTGACTTGCCCTAGGTCATATGATAGGTCAGTGGCAGAGCCAAGAAGAGAACCAGGCCTCCTGAGTCCCAGTTCTATGCCCAATCCATGAGACAACACTGCCTATAACAGCGTGTACATGTGCATGCCCGTATGCATAGGGGTCATATATTGGTTTGATCTACACACTTGTGCGTCCCTAAAAAGCTACTGCCAGGAAGCTGCAGGGCAGGCATTGTCTATCCTGCCTCTAGCCCCACTCCAATCCCGCTTAAAGCGTCCCAGGATGGAGTTGTAGGGATCGGGGTAGGGTTCACATGTTCTGTTACATCCCTGTTCTGGCCTCTCCGGGGGACAGTTCACATGGCTGTGGGCAACCAGGATAGGTTCATGCAGCACCAATACTCACTTGTGGGGGGTACACATGCCAGTTTCAGGCCTTGAGCTAGAATTTAGCCTAATAACTGAAGCATATTAAAGGGCTCAGATACCAAAGGAGAAGAATTATGGAGTGCTGGCCGTCTCTTCACGGTAAGGGCTGTGACTAACTTTCCATTATAAGCGTAATTTTGTCCCATCCCTAACTTTGCCAAAATCTTACTAATCTGCACAATTTTTATTTAGGGTAGAGAGCTAATTCTAGAGCAATTTATTGGGTGGCATCATCTGCAGTGATGACCTCAGACCTGCCTTCAGGCAGTAAGTGAAGGCAAATATCCACGTGGCCTGTTTGAGGTGTGGGAGCAACCCTCCTGTATACTCAGGCAGCTGTTTTGATGCTTTGACCTCACTGGTTAAGTGGATCCAGAGCATTCCCTGTGGAGGCTCTGAGGATCAATATTGTCCCTTTCACAGCCCACTCGCTTGATGCCTTGCTAAGGGCTCAGTGATGATCTTTTAATCTCATCCATGATTACGGTGGCTCTTTTCCCCAGTTGCATTGCCCTAGGTCATACCCTGTTTTGCCAGACGACCTCTAAGAAGCAGCAAGTAAAAAGGATGGCTGGAGTGCTGGTGGTGGAAGTCTCTGGTGACTCTGACCAATTGCATCATGAAGATTTTTTGTTTTATTTTTATGCTGTGGCTGCCTGGAGAACAGAAGGCAAGTTTATTTGCCTAGAGCACCTTTACAGTCTCCACTGGCAGATACTTTTTCAGCTGGTAACTAGTCTGTTTAATCAGGATTCCCTCCGTTTAGCAGTGGATTCAAAATTGTGCTATCCGTTGCGAGGGCCCATCAGATTACTTGGTGGATAAAATCATGGCAATTCTCAACATCTGGGGGGAGAGCAATATCTGAAGGGGGCAAATGCTCAGTCAGTCCAGCTTGAGTTTCAGCTGGTTTCATTCTTTGAGGGCTTAGAGGTGTCAAGAGCAGATCTTGTGCTTCCGCTGAACGTCCACCCTGCCTGGTGAAGGCCAATGGAGAGAAGCTGGGTCCAATGTTAGTGGGGCTGTCAATGTCTTGCTGATGAAGGATGGGGGCTTCTCTTACGGAAGCTTTTGTACATCCCCAAAACCTATTACTTAGAATCATAGAATATCAGGGTTGGAAGGGACCCCAGAAGGTCATCTAGTCCAACCCCCTGCTCGAAGCAGGACCAATTCCCAGTTAAATCATCCTAGCCAGGGCTTTGTCAAGCCTGACCTTAAAAACCTCTAAGGAAGGAGATTCTACCACCTCCCTAGGTAACGCATTCCAGTGTTTCACCACCCTCTTAGTGAAAAAGTTTTTCCTAATATCCAATCTAAACCTCCCCCATTGCAACTTGAGACCATTACTCCTCGTTCTGTCATCTGCTACCATTGAGAACAGTCTAGAGCCATCCTCTTTGGAACCCCCTTTCAGGTAGTTGAAAGCAGCTATCAAATCCCCCCTCATTCTTCTCTTCTGCAGACTAAACAATCCCAGCTCCCTCAGCCTCTCCTCATAAGTCATGTGCTCTAGACCCCTAATCATTTTTGTTGCCCTTCGCTGGACTCTCTCCAATTTATCCACATCCTTCTTGTAGTGTGGGGCCCAAAACTGGACACAGTACTCCAGATGAGGCCTCACCAGTGTCGAATAGAGGGGAACGATCACGTCCCTCGATCTGCTCGCTATGCCCCTACTTATACATCCCAAAATGCCATTGGCCTTCTTGGCAACAAGGGCACACTGCTGACTCATATCCAGCTTCTCGTCCACTGTCACCCCTAGGTCCTTTTCCGCAGAACTGCTGCCTAGCCATTCGGTCCCTAGTCTGTAGCGGTGCATTGGATTCTTCCATCCTAAGTGTAGGACCCTGCACTTATCCTTATTGAACCTCATCAGATTTCTTTTGGCCCAAACCTCCAATTTGTCTAGGTCCTTCTGTATCCTATCCCTCCCCTCCAGTGTATCTACCACTCCTCCCAGTTTAGTATCATCCGCAAATTTGCTGAGAGTGCAATCCACACCATCCTCCAGATCATTTATGAAGATATTGAACAAAACCGGCCCCAGGACCGACCCCTGGGGCACTCCACTTGACACCGGCTGCCAACTAGACATGGAGCCATTGATCACTACCTGTTGAGCCCGACAATCTAGCCAGCTTTCTACCCACCTTATAGTGCATTCATCCAGCCCATACTTCCTTAACTTGCTGACAAGAATGCTGTGGGAGACCGTGTCAAAAGCTTTGCTAAAGTCAAGAAACAATACATCCACTGCTTTCCCTTCATCCACAGAACCAGTAATCTCATCATAAAAGGCGATTAGGTTAGTCAGGCATGACCTTCCCTTGGTGAATCCATGCTGACTGTTCCTGATCACTTTCCTCTCATGTAAGTGCTTCAGGATTGATTCTTTGAGGACCTGCTCCATGATTTTTCCAGGGACTGAGGTGAGGCTGACTGGCCTGTAGTTCCCAGGATCCTCCTTCTTCCCTTTTTTAAAGATTGGCACTACATTAGCCTTTTTCCAGTCATCCGGGACTTCCCCCGTTCGCCACGAGTTTTCAAAGATAATGGCCAAGGGCTCTGCAATCACAGCCGCCAATTCCTTCAGCACTCTCGGATGCAACTCGTCCGGCCCCATGGACTTGTGCACGTCCAGCTTTTCTAAATAGTCCCTAACCACCTCTATCTCCACAGAGGGCTGGCCATCTCTTCCCCATTCTGAGATGCCCAGCGCAACAGTCTGGGAGCTGACCTTGTTAGTGAAAACAGAGGCAAAAAAAGCATTGAGTACATTAGCTTTTTCCACATCCTCTGTCACTAGGTTGCCTCCCTCATTCAGTAAGGGGCCCACACTTTCCTTGGCTTTCTTCTTGTTGCCAACATACCTGAAGAAACCCTTCTTGATACTCTTGACATCTCTTGCTAGCTGCAGCTCCAGGTACGATTTGGCCCTCCTGATATCTTTCCTACATGCCCGAGCAATATTTTTATACTCTTCCCTGGTCATATGTCCAACCTTCCACTTCTTGTAAGCTTCTTTTTTATGTTTAAGATCCGCTAGGATTTCACCATTAAGCCAAGCTGGTCGCCTGCCATATTTACTATTCTTTCGACTCATCGGGATGGTTTGTCCCTGTAACCTCAACAGGGATTCCTTGAAATACAGCCAGCTCTCCTGGACTCCCTTCCCCTTCATGTTAGTCCCCCAGGGGATCCTGGCCATCTGTTCCCTGAGGGAGTCGAAGTCTGCTTTCCTGAAGTCCAGGGTCCGTATCCTGCTGCTTACCTTTCTTCCCTGCGTCAGGATCCTGAACTCAACCAACTCATGGTCACTGCCTCCCAGATTCCCATCCACTTTTGCTTCCCCCACTAATTCTACCCGGTTTGTGAGCAGCAGGTCAAGAAAAGCGCCCCCCCTAGTTGGCTCCCCTAGCACTTGCGCCAGGAAATTGTCCCCTACGCTTTCCAAAAACTTCCTGGATTGTCTATGCACCGCTGTATTGCTCTCTCAGCAGATATCAGGAAAATTAAAGTCACCCATGAGAATCAGGGCATGCGATCTAGTAGCTTCCGTGAGTTGCCGGAAGAAAGCCTCATCCACCTCATCCCCCTGGTCCGGTGGTCTATAGCAGACTCCCACCACTACATCACTCTTGTTGCACACACTTCTAAACTTAATCCAGAGACACTCAGGTTTTTCCACAGTTTCGTACCGGAGCTCTGAGCAGTCATACTGCTCCCTTACATACAGTGCTACTCCCCCACCTTTTCTGCCCTGCCTGTCCTTCCTGAACAGTTTATAACCATCCATGACTGTACTCCAGTCATGTGAGTTATCCCACCAAGTCTCTGTTATTCCAATCACGTCATAGTTCCTTGACATCACCAGGACCTCCAGTTCTTCCTGCTTGTTTCCAAGGCTTTCTGCATTTGTATATAAGCACTTGAGATAACCTGTTGATCGCCCCTCATTCCCAGTATGAGGCAGGAGCCCTCCCCTCACAGACATTCCTGCCTGTGCTTCCTCCCGGTATCCCGCTTTCCCACTTACCTCAGGGCTTTGGTCTCCTTCCCCCGGTGAACCTAGTTTAAAGCCCTCCTCACTAGGTTAGCCAGCCTGCTGGCAAAGATGCTCTTCCCTCTCTTCGTAAGATGGAGCCCGTCTCTGCCCAGCACTCCTCCTTCATGGAACACCATCCCATGGTCAAAGAATCCAAAGCCTTCTCTCCGACACCACCTGCGTAGCCATTCGTTGACTTCCACGATTCGACGGTCCCTACCCAGGCCTTTTCCTTCCACGGGGAGGATGGACGAGAACACCACTTGCGCCTCCAACTCCTTAATCCTTCTTCCCAGAGCCACGTAGTCCGCAGTGATCCGCTCAAGGTCATTCTTGGCAGTATCATTGGTGCCCACGTGGAGAAGCAGGAAGGGGTAGCGATCCGAGGGCTTGATGAGTCTCGGCAGTCTCTCCGTCACATCGCGAATCTTAGCCCCTGGCAAGCAGCAGACTTCTCGGTTTTCCCGGTCAGGGCGGCAGATAGATGACTCAGTCCCCCGGAGGAGAGAGTCCCCGACCACCACCACCCGCCTTCTCCTCTTGGGAGTGGTGGTCGTGGAACCCCCAACCTTAGGACATCGCATCTCATGCCTTCCAACCAGCGGAGTCTCCTTCTGCTTTCTCCCCCCAGACATATCATCTGGTCCACTCTCCGCAATGGTACCTGTGGAGAGAACATGAAACTTGACACGCCGCCAATTATCACCTACTATCTAATCTACTATTTCTGGTTACGATTATTGGAAAGAGTGTGGGGAGACAACTTCACATTCTCTAGTTATTGTCAATCTCCCTGGTCCATGGGTTTGGCTTGGCAACTACATTGGTAGATCTCATCTTAGAGACAAATGAAGATCAGTTGCCATGCTGATGTATTCTGGCACCCAGAGGAGATGGAAAGCAGGCTTAGACAGTCAGTTCAGGATTCCCCTTGCATCTGAGAATCTGTGGGGGACAAAGTGATAATAATCATCTGTTCTTGGCCCTTGTGGTGTAGACCAGTGGCTCTCAAAGCTGGTCTGCCGCTTGTTCAGGGAAAGCCTCTGGCAGGCCGGACCAGTTTGTTTACCTGCCGCTTCCGCAGGTTCGGCCGATCGTGGCTTCCACTGGCCACGGTTCACCGCTGGCCAATGGGGGCTGCAGGAAGCATGGCCAGCATGTCCCTTGGCCCGCGCCTCTTCCCACAGTCCCCATTGGCCTGGAGCAGCGAACCATGGCCAGTGGGAACCGTAATCAGCCGAACCTGCGGACGCAGCAGGTAGACAAACCGGTCTGGCCCCGCCAGGGGCTTTCCCTGCACAAGCAGCAGACCAGCTTTGAGAACTACTGGTGTAGAGGATGGATGTTCTGGGGCTTTGGCAGGAGTGGGCTAGATCGTAGAGAACTCTGGTGATCCTGGAGCAGGAGAATGGCTCCTACGGGACCATTGCACCAGGGGTAATTTAAAACAGCCTCGAGGCGGCTCTAATTTATGCCAGGGGGTGAACCAATCCTCAGTTGCCCCTAGAACTGGCAGAATGCAAAGGGGCTACAATGCAAGCTCAGCCACAAGCACAGTGTGGAGCGACTCGAGGATCTGGCCCTGATGTTTTATGGAGGCCCAAAAAAGGTACAATCCTTTGCAGTTATAAAGCCAATGAGCTACATTAGGTGTCCAATCCTCTGTACCTATGTACTTCTATATATCTCCACTTACAATGCTAACATCAGATCCTGGTGTGTGGAATAGTGCATATACTGTAGCAGTTCTTTAACATTATTCCTAGAACAATAGACAAATTCCTCATCATCCAAACCTAACAAAACCAGAAGATAATGCTTGATAGGAAGCTGATGTTTGCAATGCGAGTAGGGGGATTAGGAGGAGAATTGCCTTGAACTGGCATCCCCAGAGACTGGTTTAAATATACCAGCCACTCAGGTTCACTGAAGGTCATATTGTCAACTCGGGGGAACAAGAAGGTGGAACCTGATGTTCCAGGAGGTGTCAACATTCTTTTAATAACACAGGGATTAACTATTATCTGGAGCACAAACAGGAGAAAATCACCCTCTATGCAACTGTACAGCTTCCTCTCCTGTTCCTTATCACCACCACTGAAGGAAAATACTCCCGGCTGCCAATATGTCTGTTAGTCTATCAGGTGCCACAGGACTCTTTGCCGCTTTTACAGATCCAGACTAACACAGCTACCCCTCTGATACTTAACTCTTGAGATGTAACCCAAGTCTCCCAATATTTGGTATTATCCTTAAAGCCCCAGCGCCTGGAGCTATAGGAGAAACTCAGCCTTTATTATTTATAAAAATAACTTTCAAGTCCTCGTGATTCTCCAAAAAAGCTTGAAAATGTGAACCGCAAAGGATCAAAAGCCCAAAAGCTAATAAATTCAACCCCACATTTATTATTTTTTCAAATCTCATGATTTTGGGGCAGAGGAGGTCAGATTCTGATTTTTGAACATGTGGAGTTGGCAATAGTAGACCCAACCTACCCCTCCTCCTGTCCAGAATGTCCCTTGAATCTCAACGCATGCAACGACTGCTCTCAGACCGTTAGGGAAATGAGCCGAAGAAAGCAGCATTAATGCATTAAGATGCTTCCCCATTACCCTGTTTTCATTTTTTAAGATTCTCCGGCTTTTATTCATTACTGCTTTATAATTTTCTTCAGCTCCAGTAAGAGACACATTGTTTCACTGAAAGCACAAGCCACTGAACTGCACTAGACACAGATTTAGTAAGTAATTTTACAACTTCAGTTCCAAGTGGCAAAAGCTTTTCTTTTTTATCCTAACCTTGATTTTAGTTTCTTTTGCCAGTGTTATTTGTTGTCGCTGATTTAGCATAATTAAATCATAAAGACCAGAATCCAACAAGGTACTTAAACATGTGTTGGACTTTACACATGTGTGACTAGCCCATTTATTTTGATGGAACTACTCATGTGTTTAAACTTAGGCAGGCACTTAAGTATCTCAGTGAATGGGGCCAAAAGTACACTCTAAAGAGGAAAGCTAAAGGAGATGAGCATACACCAGCCTGGTATAGACAATATACATCTTTAGAGATGAATGCCCAAAATCCAGTGCAACATTTTACATATTATAAGTGATTGCTCTTAGCTTATTTCCCATGAAATCATGGAAGAACTTAGAACAGCGAGTGCTTGGGCATGTTTATTATATTTACTGGATGAGAATTAAGCTAGGGTAAATAACCCATCATAATGACAGACAGCTTTCTAAAATTTATTAGACAATTTAGCAGCAATATAAAAAGCCATAAACTAATCTAATTGGAAGTGCTTACACAGTATATGACTTCCTTTCAGGAGCCCACTAAATATTTTTTGCCTAATGGAAAAGGCTAATTTTTGTTGTAGTGTTTTATACTTTAGTCCCGGGCTCACCTTTTCAAAGGCACAAAAGGAGTTAGGCACTGAACACCCACTAAAAGTCAATGGGAGTTGGGTGCCCTACCCTTCCTGAGCCAGATCTCAGGCTTTTTGATCCCTAACTCAGATGGGGTAGGTCCTTGGGTATTTGTCACTAGGTGCCTGGGAGGAGCCAATGTGCTGGCTCACTGGGAGAGAGCCCAGACAAGGCCAATATGACCCATCTGAAAATAATGTTTTTGGGGAAAACTTAAAAAAATATTTTTTTCAAAGTGTCTCATGAAAACATTTCTGTTTTTCAGTGAAACACTGGACACCTGGATATCATTTCAATGTTTGGAAAACCCTTTTGGATGAACGTTTTCAGTTGTCACTACAAATTTTCACAAAAAACAAAAACTGTTTTTTCTTTATTAGCAACATTTTCTACCGAAACTTTTCAGTTTTCCATTAAAAAAAAATGAAAAATTTCAACCAGAATGAATTTATTTTTCACATTTTCATTTCGACTGAAAAGCCACTTCTCCTTAAAAACTGTAACCCAGCTCTGAGCTCTGTATAAGCCCCCTTTACCAGAGGAATTGACACAAGGGTTGCGAGCGGCCTGATATATAAGCAAATGTGACGATCGAGTCCATGCCATGACTGGTGGCTGGAGAATGTTAAAGTGCACAAAATAAAATGAGGAGCAGGATTCCCATGCTTTGTGAATGCTGGAAAAGGAGAGAGCTTTATGCCTACAAAAGCTGAGTTATCTCTTAGCTGTTTCTATAAGCAGCACTCTCTCCTCATCTTCTGTACTATAAAAGGAAAATTAAAAAAAAAACAACAGGGCTTATTGTATCCAACTGCTGGGTGGTATTTATTCATAGCTCCACTAGGGATAGTGGGACTAGCTGATCGCTGCAGTACTGATCCTCTTTTCTACGTCTTGCTGGAAGTGCTGCCAGAATACAAACAAGATACTGAGGGCCAGATGGGACTGTGTTGGGGCGCTGCCCCAGAAGCTGTGGGGGGAGGGGGGGGAAGACTGTGTCTCCTTACAGCGCCCCTGCCCCCACCAAGGGAATGTGCATGCTGCACCACATGTTGGGAGAAGGCATCATACCACCCCTATGCAATTAGCCAGCCTGATTGATGCAAGTGAGGGGAGGCCAGAGGCAGATTATTGCCCTTCCGCCTCCCTGCCCCAATTCTGCCCTTTTGGGGTGGTTTGGGGAGAGAGGAAGGAGTCCCTATACTCAGGGAAGCACAGGGGCTGTGAGGGTGCCTGGCACCATCCCCCGCTCTGCACCCCCATTCAGGAGCCAGGCCTAGTGACTTATATAGCATCTATTGATCTACCACACTGGTGGATAGTAATAAAGCCAAGACAGATGAGCCGAAGTGCTAAAGAAACCCGAGAGAGAGCCTTGAAGCACTGAGAGGCTTTCAGGCAAAAACTGGATACTATATCAAACTAAAGTCCAGGGTATAAAACAAACCGCCCAACAGAGCCTAACTCAGCATTGTAGACCAGCAGCTCAACGCAGCAGCAGTGAAGGAAGCCCAGTGGCCTAGGAGCACTGAAAGCGCAAACATTTCATGGGGCTCCCCGGAACTGCAGAGGGATCGAGAGAGGGTAACCGAAGCCCTGGCAGAGATGAAGTGCGAGGCACAGACACAGCGGCTGGAAGAACACCGAGTCAAGGAGCAGCGTTCTGGAGAGTTCTAGGGGTTGCAGGAGTGGCTGGGAACTGGTGGTGCAGACTGTGTAACCCAGGCAGCTCACACTGGGACTCACGGCTTGGAGGGGGAAGCGTTGTGAGCAACATGGTTTATGCTGTCTCCCTCACACTGGTGAGATGCAGGCTGAGGATGGTGGCTTAGATTTTAAACCTGGGTGCCAAAAGTTATGCTTAGGTCCACAGTTAGACACCTAACAAAAGACAGCCTGATTTTCAGAGATGGCGGGTACTTACAGCTTCCGTTAAAGTCAGTGGGAACTAACGATGCTCTGCAACTTTGAAAATAATTATTGTTTGTTTGAAATACAGTTGCGCCTTGAGCCCCAGCCCAGGTCCCATTGTGCTAGGCGCTGTACAGACACACTGTGAGAGAGTCCCTGCCCTGCCCCCAAGAGCTTACAGTCTAAATGTGCAAGCAAACAAAGGAGGGGAAACGGAGGCATGGAGTAGTGACATAACTTCCCAAATTCATCCAGAAGGTCAGTGGGAGAGCCCAAGTCCCCAGAGTCCCAGTGTTGTGCCTGACGCACTGGACATATTGCCCCTCTAAAATCAGGTGCTTTTTATTTAGTTAGCACTAACTAGGAATTTAGTTGAGTAGCTTTTAGCCTCCCTTCCCCCAACTAAAGTCTAACAAAAGTATGTTTCAAACTTATATTTTCACTGCAGTATCTTAGCACCATTCAAATGAATGTCTATTGTGTGTGTCTCTCTCTCACTCATGCTTAGGGAACTACAAAGCAAATAGGGTGCTGGTTGACTGCACCTCTGCAAAATAAACTGGTGTGTTACATCTCATTTCTCTCTCATGTCATGTCAGCTTTAGTGTGAGTGTTCCAGAACCAGATACTGCTCACTCTCTCACAAGATGGTCTCTTAAAGCATAATTTGTGTTCAACTAATGTTACTCAGACATGGTGACATGATTGGAATGCCAACAAACTGCAGAGACCAGCTACATGGGAGAAGTCAAGAGGGACAAAGTACAGAGATTTATATCCAAACTATGCGCACAAGTACGACTCCATTAAGTAGACTGTGAAAAATGCTGCCTACGGAAATGTAGTACGACTTGTGCACCATTGAGTCCCTACTTTGTACTGCTGCAATTTTAAAGCTGCCTTGTAGCTACACATATGCCTCGAAGCTCAAGCAGGTATCACAGAGGATGAGGAAATTGTGAAAATGTCTGAGCTAAAATCAGAGTTGCACAAAAGAAGAATGTGAGATATGGTAATGGAGGCACATGGTGCTCCCCCGTGCGTGTGCATCATGAGACAGTCTTACATTCTGCAGAACACCTGCTTCATTCACTGAGCAGGCTGGACAATGGGAAGTGCATGAGGCTGGGGGACAGCATTTCATTTTTAAGGCTGGGATCATCAAAGGAATGTGAGACACGCCATGCCCAGTGACTTCCAGTGGGTTTTGGGTGCCTGTCAACCTTGGGCACCTCTGAAAATCCCAACCCAAATAACATATTAAAGCAAGCAAAGAAGAGTGTGCACTACACCACTGCTATCTACCTATCAGACAGAACACATGTACCCATGTTTCTGCTTTATGGAAACCTGCATTTCTGCTTTAAGGGCCATAACTTTAGCTGCTGTCAATCAGCATAGCTGCACTGACCACAAGGAGCTACATAGCTGGTCCAGAGTACCTATTTTTAAATCAAATACATCACCATTTTAAAATATATTCTGTTTATCCTGACTGTTCAAAGAGTGCACCTCTGCCTAATTCACTCCACTCCCCTGCACACACAATTTTCTCCCTGGGAAGAGGTGGAGAGAAAAAACAAACCACCCATGAGAGATGCTAGTCACGTGGCTTAATGCAGTAGTGGAAGGCAGTCAGATACTACGGTACTGAGGGCAGCGTAAGAATCCGTTTAGAGCAGAATACAACACAATGCTATCCTACCTGCAGGGCCACATTTTGCTGCCTGCATAGGGACCAGGACTCATTTACGGTGCATTGGCCTGCCTGTGCACTAAGTGTGGGAAGAGTCCTGCAAAAATAATAGTATGTGAGCACGTCATTATAAACTGTATCATAAACCTTGATCCTGCCAGACTCCTGTGCCTGTGTAACGCCGACAGACCCTGGTCGTCGGTGGGTGGGATTGAACCTGGGGCCTCTAGAGCCTCTACTGCATGAGCTAAAAGCCATATGGCTCTTAGCTAAGGCTGTAGAACAGACTCATTAATCTAATCTCTCTCTCACTCAAGTGGTCTCAGTGCCACTAGATGGGACAGAACACCACACCCAGAAGGTGTGTGGGTTACACCTGTGGATAGTCCTACTGAATTTAATCTGGCTCCATGAAGACACTAGGGCCAGCTTTTTCCCCCTTTTTTGAACTTGTACATTTTTATTAATTTTTCCAAACATAACAAAATACCAGACTCATCATAATACACAAAGTAAGTAAAGAGGGTGAGGATAAAGGGAGGGGAAGGGAAGCACCATATCTATCTCCAGGATCTACATTAATTCAGAGGCCTTTAACAATTCAGTCCAAATGGCTTTGAATTTTTCAGGCATTCCCCTTCCGCAGAAAGCCAGTTGTTCACTAGCTGTAAGGGCAGCCACATCACTGAGCCAGGCATCAATGTTCATTGCAGATCAATTTTTCCATTTTTGCAGGATTAAAATTTTTAGTGACTGAAGCTGCATGTTGGAACCAGGCCACCTTGTTAGTAGGTAAACCTTTAGGTATCAGGAATATATCCAAGGAGGAATTTAAGCTGAGCATCCAATATCAGACTGGTCCTTTGACCCACCTCATACCAGAAATTCTTGATACAGGTATACTCCCAAAACACGTGAGCGAATGTAGCATCCAGGAAGTTACATGAGGCGAGATTTTGCAAGGATCAAGGACATGATACAGCCCTTTGATTCGGATCATGAATGACGCAGATTTGTGCTTGTCTCCTGTTCAGGCTCATCTTGAAAGTGTTACACAGATCATAAATTAGGGGAATAAGAAGACATTTACATATCCCCTACTGAGCAGCTCAGTCTCTGAAGCACTAACCTTCACAAAACATAGAAGCATTCACCAACCTGAAGAGAAATGCTGTAGGATGAGAATTTTCATAACAAGCCCACTAGTTGCCTATAAATAGTGGTAAAAACAGATTTTAAGCTTTTAGACTGGAAGATGTTAATGAGATCCCATGCTGTCCGGATGCCCATCCCTCTCCCACACCAGCTACCAGCTTTCTCAAACACTTTCCCCACAGAAGGAAGGTTGGAGACGGTCAATGAGAGATCTGCACAAGCTAAGTGACTAGGCCTCAAAATGGCAAAAGCAATTTAATGCTAACAAATGTGCACTGGAGGGGAAACATTAAATTACCAGCGCATTTTACAGGGGTTGTCAATTAACTGCATCAACCCAGGAAAGGGACCAGGGAATCACTGTAGACAGTTCAATGGAGAACTCTGGCCAATGTGCAGCTGCATTCAGGAAAAAGCTAAACATGTTAGGATGCGTAAGGAATGGGGATGGTGAATAATACTGAAAAATATAATACGTTTTTGTAAGTCACTGGTGTGGTCGCATCTTGAATGCTGCATACAGTCCTGGCAATAGCATGTCCAAAAGGATATTGCAGAACTAGAGGGAGTTCAGAGAAGAGTGATGGGATTGAGCGAAGGCCTGGAAAACTCTCATATAAAGAGAGATTGAAAAGATTGGGATTGTTACCTTTGGAAGGAGACAAATAAGAGGGGACATATCCCTTAGGTAGATTTAATCTTGGTTGGCACCCTACTCTCTATCAATGAGTTATTAATCATAAAACTCACCGAATGAGGGAATGCCTTGCCAATGGCTTTTAACAAGCCACAATCATCTGCCTCAGCCAGCACTGAGAACCTGACCCCTTCCAGGACCACATTGCATTATGGGGCAAGCGACACAAATGCCTTTTGAATATCACAACTGCAATGCAGAATTCAGAAACTCAGTGTGTTGTGTTCCCTCATTCCCTAATTAAATCACAGTTGTATGTTCTACTGCCTGGTAATTGACAGAAATTATACTTGTTGAGTCCAGGGCCATGCAGATCAACAGGTGTCCGGCCAATTATCAGGAAGGAGACCTCGCTTACAAAAAGTCACCCTTGCTTTCACAACGTCTTTGATAAAACATTGAACACAATTCAGAACACAGCTATTATTTGAAACACCTACTCTAACCCATGAGGAACAGAATGAATGCAACAGAAATGAGAAAACAGCAATCAGCATACAAATGGGAATGTATCAAGTAGCTTCTAACATGAGCTAATTCCTGCTGGGAATGCATTCTGACTGGTTCCAGCACCACCGTGTTTTCTAGCAACATTAGAATGTTGTAAGCCCAGCCACATGACACTTTACCATCATATTTAGTAACTGCATAATGCGTTCAGATTTTTAACCACTGCAGCAGAAAATACTGTCTTATTACAAAGTTGCTAAGTGAGGTAGCACTTTCCCAACTACGGGCTTCTGAGGAGATTTGGATATTAGAAACCTCTGGAATATAGCTGAAGCGGTATACATGTATGTAAGGAGCTCTTTACAACTCCCTTGCCATATGGTCCATTGAATAGGGCACTGGTCTGGGGTTCACTGCTCTTCTATTGACCTACTGCGTGATCGTGAACAAGTCACTCCGTCTCTCTCTGCTTTATATTTCTCCTTGGTCTGTCTTTCCTACTTAGACTGCAGGCTCTTCACGGCAAGGACTTTTGTGTTTATACACAATGAAGACTTGATCTCCACTGAGGCCTCTTGGAGTAGTGTTATGGCAATACAAATGTCACCATTTTCCTTATTCTTCTAATCTTGTTTGGAAAAAAGAAAGGCTGTTATGACCATGTAAAAAATTAGCCACTCTATTCCAAAGATCTGAATGCATCTGTGCATGTATTCAGCATTATAGCAGATTAATTCAGTGACAAAAGTAAGTTTTTACTACCTTCACCTCCTATTAGCCTGGCCAAGCCAAAATAGCTATGGGAGACAGAGCTGGATTCTATCCAGTTCACACATCATCAACAGGATTATTGAATAAGTTCCAGTTGCAGAGCCAAACTTTGTAGGTGTAATTGCAAATTCACAGGCATAACAATGGGTGGATTTTAGCTAGCAGGATCTTTATTAGTGAAATCATCCATGAGCCAGAAAGAACAGAGATTGGCTTTCAGATCCTGGTCTGCATTTGCAAGGATGAAAGTTGGGGGTGTGGGGGGGAGAATGGTAGCTGTTAAATTTAAATCAGTGGAGTTACACCAACATAAACCTGGAGTAATGAAGTAGTGAATCAGGTCCTACCTATTTACTTAGTTAAATAACTTTAAATGGTCACTACATGCCAAGCCACTGACTAACAGACTGATGGAAAATAAGGTTTACAAAGAGGAATATACCATGGAATCTCTCCCACAAATTAATCCAGATATAGAGGACCAGTTCATCAGCTGGTGTAAATCAGCATAGCTCCACTGATATCAATGCCAAGTTACACCACCTGAGGATCAGGCTCTAAATCTTCTAAAATTTCTCTCTACAGTTTTAGCATTGGCGGTGCAGTTTCTCCCCCATCTAGACCACACAAGGCAGGATGATGAGGAAGATTATGCCACAAAGTAGAGGAGTGGGAGGGTATGACAAAATGATCAGTGTTTAACTCTGCTTTGAAAAAGCACCACAGGGAAGTGGGTTTGTTTACTTAGGACTTGTCTACATGGGCAGTTTGCACCAGTTTTAATGTAAATTGGTTGTTAAACCAGTGCAGACTCCTGTGTGGAGAACACTTACTTCAGTTTAAGAGTGGCTTATTGCAGTTTAGTTAAACCGGGTGACTGAATCCAATTCAGTTTACATTCACACTTTAGGCTAAACTGGTACAACTTTCCCATATAGACAAGGCCCTAATCTGAGTGGGGAAGGAGTGTTTGTTATTACCTTGTGTGAGAAATAAGTAGTACTGGCTCATAATCAGCTGATTGAAGCATACCTACCTTTATCATCTGAAATGAAAAATTAGGCGTCTGAATTATTGTCCCAGAATTGACACTGAAATAGCTAGCACTTGAATGAAGATTCATGCATGGAAAAATGGTGGGATGGGAAAAGATTCCGTCTTCCTGCAGCTTCTCACCGCAGCAATATGAGCACCTGCATTTTGGGATATTTTTCTTTGCAAACAAGTGCATATCAGAGCTGTACCAGATGTTTCTTCTGAAGAGGCCACAAGAGCCACATCGAATCTGCATTTCCAGCACACTCCACCAAAAACTCCCTGAAAGTTTTAGACTGATGCTCAGCAATAAAATATAGCTAACTACTGAGCAGCAAAAGAACAGATCATTGGGAATTTGGCTTGGTTTCTGTTCCATTTTGTTTAACATGTTTTTCCACTCTGTTCCTCAACAGAGTGGATAATAGTGCTCTGCTGAACTGTCCCCATACTACAGAACTCACTGGCGCATGTGGATGACAAGAGGACCGTTTTTAATGTGATTTTCATCTGAAGATTTCCATTAATGTCCCCAATCCTCCATCTGACTTCAATTACCTTGTGATCATTTCTATTATGCAAGCAGGCAAAGGCACTATGACCAGGGCACTGCACCACACAGTAAGTCAGTCCCTGCCCTGAAGACTCTGTAATCTAAATAGACAAGGGATGGAAGAAAGGAAGCAGTTTTATCCCCGTTTTACAAATGAGAATCTGAGGCACAGAGACATTAAGTGACTTGGTTTGGAAGACATTGGAACTCTCTGCCAGAGCCAGGAATTGAACCAGATCTTCAGAATCCCAATCCAGTTCCTTGTGCCCAAGCTCATACTTCCCTGGACTACATATGTGCATAAGGTTTTAGAGGCCAATATATAACTAGTGAGGCCTCGATCCTGCATGAGATCTGTGTGGGTGCAGCAGTCTGTCCACACCGATCAAAATGCAGGGATTTGGGCCTTAGTCAACTTCTCTTTTGCTGAAAAGGTCTCTTGATAAATATCATTAAAAGAGCTGTTTTGTTGGGTCTGGGAAGGTTAAAAATTCAGGACACACAATCTAAAAGGTGAACAATCAACAAATGGAACTGTTTTAAATTAGAACATTTCAGAACAATTCAAGTTGACAGTATTTTCTTAAGCTTGCAAGCAGGAAATATAATGCTGTTGAGTAGCTTTACCTCCAGGAGAAAGGAACTTCTGCCTTACTGCTCAACAGCTACAAGAAAGATCTCTGTTGTTGCTAGGTCCATCTAGATGTAGATGGAGACATTATTCTGGCAATTCACATTTTACTCTCTGTATTTTCTTTCTGTCAATCATTTTTGGCAACTGTATTGCATCCATCAGTAGGATCCACTTGATTTACAAGCAAGTGGATCCCATCACAAATAACAAGATTACGAGTAAAAAAATAAACACCACCATGTCCAAACCCTTCGCACAGCTACTTAAAAAAAAAACAAACAAAAAACCCACAAGCTACTGCTGTTGGAAAACATCTTCCCTAATGCTAAAATTAAGCAAGAGTAACTCAAGATACATGTACACTAGATAAATTCACAGTAAATCCAAATTTTCTACAAATGCAGAATTTTATAAGCTCACAGATCTCAATATCTTCCTGACAAATTCTCTCTCTCAAAATTGCATTTTGCTGGAAGAGGCAAGTTTTTGGAATTTAATAACTTTAATTTAATACCTTTAATAACCTTTGTATCACTAAAATCTCCTACTTCACATTTAGTGTAGTTTTTCTAGACAACGCGTGTTCATTAAAAAATACTGTACGACGATTATCCTGTTAGTTACTGGAAGAAAGTTGTTAATTAACGTGACATTTCAGAGAATGCAGTTCTCATACCTAGTCGCTGGGACACACAGACAAGTTTTTAGATCCTTTGGAAATGCTGATCCTGCACTTAGCAATGCAGAATGCAATTTTTTTAAAATATATAATGAGGTTTTGTGTTTTGCTTATGCACTTTGCACTTTATTTTATTAATTTTTCATTATAAAATCCTCACTTGTCTCTTACAGAATAAAAGATACTTTTTAATGAGATCCTAGCCTGCGGGAAAGATAGTTCTCTACGGACTGGCAGACTCTGACAGAAGATATAACTAATTTAAACAAAATTAAAAATACAACTTGAAGGTATGTCTCTAATGACACTTTAAGAATCTCAGACTTAAATGTGTTTTCAATTGGGTTTTTCTTTAATTTTACAAATTATTTTTATGTCAGATGTCTTCACTGAGTGGACTCATCATACACTGAGACCAATAACAAGCTTTTTTCCAAAAGGACCAGCACACTATCTCCCTGTAAGCACACATCCTTGTCCCTAGGGCGCTCCCTCATGCCTGGATACAGCATTGCATGGGACTTCACCTCACACACACACACTTCCAGTTGCCACTTTCTTGGCCCAGCAATAGCCAGTCCAAGCCAGCATCTTCTCCCAACCCTTTCTCTAGGTCTTCTCTGGCTCAGCCCTCTAGCCAAGTCACATGATAGTTCACGCCCCTTCTAGGATGACAAAAGGGCCAACTCAATGTTCACAAACAACGTCCAAACTCATGACACATCTGCCCCTCTCAGGCTTGACTGAAATCCTCTGCTTCCTGCCCCTGCAGAGATTCCCTGAAACCACTTCTTCCCCAGCAGGAGTTCCCTGCTGCTTCCCTTTGCCTGGGACTCCAGCAGTTTACCTCTGGGGATCTCTCCCTGTGGGCACTACCTCAGGGCTCCCAAGGGTGCATACGCTGCTCCCTGTGGGTCTAGTCTCCTGCTGCAGGCCCTTACTTAAGGGTCCTACTCTGTTCCCTGTGGGTGCCTCAAATTGGCTTCCTCAGGCTCCTCCCAGCGGGAAACACCCCTTGTTCCTTTCCCCAGGCTCCTCCCTCCTCTCCTAAGTTCCCAGCTCTACTGACGCTCAGCGCTCTCCCAACTTCACCACAGCTGGGACCAGTCTTTCTAATTAAGCCCCATCACTAATTAGCTAATTGGGGTCACTAATTAGCTCCTCTACTGCCAGCTCACTAGTGAGACTGAGGGATAGCTGCTCCATCATGGGCAAGGCAGGGCCCAGCTTGCCTCAAAGGGTTGGCCAGCCATGATGCTCCTGTAGCATCTCTGGCCCAAGGCAGCATACATTCAGAGACCAGGGGCAGAGCCACATCCACAAACTAGTAGATTATACCACCTGTGTGTGCCAGGGTGTGTATATGACATATAGAGCTACACGTTCGGCACTCAGATAGGAAATAGCCTAAGCCAACTTGACTTTAGAAACTCAGCTTGGTCACATAATGCAAGTGAATAGCTGAGAAAGCACTTGCCATCTGGAAAAGGAGCAGTCCTGTATTGTTCATTACTACGGAGTACAGACATAATGAAAATATTGTTCATTTCCTCTCTTCTCCACCTGACTCCCCTCTAAGCTGCCTCTACTGTTCTCAGTCCTGTATTCAGTTTACTCGCTCCGGCTCTGTCCCATCAGAATTAGATACAAGATACATGTCAATGTTAGATTTGGTCATATGGCAGGACTCCTCTCTGGGCCAAAAGTTTGGGCAACAACTCACACAAGGCAGCATTTGCCCACTGTAGGTCTTGTCCACACAAAAATTTCACCAGTTTAGCTACACTGATTTAGAAACTGACTTGGTTAAATTGATGCAGCCCTCTCATGTAAACCCTCACTAACTTAAGAGCCTTATAGTTCCTTACCAGCTGAAGCCAAAATCTATTTAAAGCACTTTTAAACCAGTTTAAGCATGTCCACATAAGGGGATTTCACAGATTTAATTACACTGCTCTCTAAATCAATTCAGTTAAATCAGTGAAAAGTGTGCATAGACAAGACATGAAATAAGATGGTATTTCCTGTCCTAAGAACAGGGCCCAAATCAGGGCAGCGTATGCCAAATACTTTGCCACTTAAGTCATTGGGATGGAGTCTTGTTTGAGGCAGGTGGAAGGTAGGGATTGATTTATGCTTTGGGATACCTTGAATATGAAAGACTATTTATCTGAATGATGTTTTATGGCCTACTTTGTGCAGGAAGTCAGAGTAGCTGACTATAGTGGTCCCTTCTGGCTTTAAATGTCTATGAATATAAAATTAATGTTGACTCTATCCAATGGACCAGACCTTCAGATGGTTTAAATCAGCAGAGCTTCTTTCGCATCAGTGGGGGTGTGCCAATGCACACTAGCTGAAGATCTGGCTGTATACGTAATTATACAATGGACTAATCTATACATGTTGCAAATTTTCTCTGAAATGTCAATAAAAAAAATTCAGAATGTACTATTTTTGATTAAACCTGGTTACTGCTGTTTTCATGGCCTCCCACCGTGAAACCCTGGATGCAGTCCTTTCCTGATCATTCTGTTGCAGAGCTGGGGTTTGCCCACTCACAGAATATACCACAGGCCCTGCCTCCAAGCCTGGTAGATCCCCAGGGAGCTGCAGGAAACTAGAACCAACTACGCAGAGGCCCTGTGCCTCTGCACTGGCTCTGCTCCCTGCTAGCAAGTCATATTACCAGTGAGTGCTGGGAGAGAGCTCCATCCACCACAGAGACAGCGTCATAGGGTTTAAAGCCAGAAGGGACCAGCAGATCACCCAGTCTGGCCTCCTGTACAGCAAAGGCCACCAGTATGAGTGCACTAAACCCAACAACCGAAATGAGCCCACAGTATTCCAGCCCACAGGAGATTAGGCTGCAGGCTGGGAATAGGATGGACCAAGGTGCACCAGAGCCCAAGGCCCCTGCCAGGGCAGGGAAATGATTGAGAAATAGCCAGATAATAGCCAGATAATCCTGGCAAGTGACCCGCAGCCACATGCTGAAGAGGAAGGTGAAAAACCTCCAAGGTCACTGACCTGGGGGAAAATTCCTTCACAGCCCGATACATAGTGATCAGTTCGACCCTGAGCAAGGACCAGCCAGCCACGCACCTGAGAGAGAAAATGCTCAGTGCCACCTCCGAGCCCTGGCACACCCTGCCCAGTGTCCCATCTCCAGCCATGGCCATCCCTGCTGCTTCAGACAGAGGAGATAAACCAAAACAAAACAGAATACACTGGGGGAGCGAGGGGGAGGAAGGAATCTTTCTGTCCCTTGCAGGTGGCTGGCTGAAGCTCAAACATGAGCTTTTAGGAACATAAGACATAAACCAGAAGGGAGCCCCTGGGCTGCTGAGCCCTGCCCCTAACCATCACAAGCAACCCCATCATACAATGACATGCATAAATGTGTCCAGCTCTCTCTTCAAACTAAGTAAGTTGTTTGCCCCCACAACTCTTACTGGAAGGTTGTTCCAGAACCTCATCCCTCTGATGATTAGAAACCGTCTTTTAATTTCGAGCCTGAATTTGTTCCTAACCAGTTTATACTTGTGCCATCTGTTTTTGTACCAACATTGTCTTTTAGCTTAAATAGCTTTTCACCCCCCTAATGTAGTTATAGAGAGCAATCATCCCTCACTTAGCCTTTTTTTGCTAGGCTAAACAAGCCAAGCTCTTCCAGTTTCCTCTCCATTCCCCTGATCATCCCAGTAGCTCTTTGCTGCATCCCTTCCAGTTTAATTTCTTCTTTCCTGAACATGGATTACCAGAACTGTACACAGTTTTCCAGATGAGCCCTTACCAGTGCTTTGTACAAAGGCATTAATGCTTCTCTCTCTCTACTGGAAGTGCCTCACCTGACACACCCTAGGATCGCATTTGCCTTTTTCATAGCACACATTGTTGGTCATAGCCATCCTGTGATCAATCCCCACAGGCATGCTTCTCTCCTCCTCTGTCTCTTCTAACTGATGAGCTCCCAGCTTATAGCAGAATTCATCATTATTAGACCCTATGTGCACGACCTTGCATTCTGTCCTGTTGAATTTCATCTAATTTCTGACACAGTACAGCCCCAGGCTAGATGATCTTTTCCACCTAATTTCTGCAAGGCCAGAAGGGGAATAACATGAATCTCTTCTTGCTCTCCTGACCTCTGTCTCCTACCCCCACACTGATCCATGTCCCACCATGTTCCCTCCACAAGGTTTGAGGAGGGGAAGATCCATGAGCAGACAGACCACTCTACATGCCAGTCTGGGGAAGACGTTCCCACCCACAGATTTTTGTTGCCCAGCACACCCTTGTACATACTGCCTGGAAATATTTCCTCAGGGTCTCATATTAAGAGCTGTTTGTTTTTCTTTAAACAGATACGCTATTTCTGCACAGCAGCCTTTAGTAGGAAGGAAAGCTGCTCTGCTCAGATGGGTCTTGTGTCAGTCATACCAGTTGCTCAGAAATGGGGCATAATTTAATATGATATTAAATATCAAAGCCATTACTTCTAAGTTTTTGACTTTAATCATCTCTCCTCACTTCTCAGAGAGCTGGTGGTGGCAGTGGATGAGGGAGAAGGCGGGGGGAAATCGATCACTCTCTATGTGGAGCTCAAGCCTTTTGTAAGAGATGTTAGAAGTATAAATACTATGTAAAAATGACAGAACAACAAAAACCAGCTTGTGTTTTCTGCTTCAGTTACACACGATAGAACCTTAGAAGGCCGTGTTCCTCTGAATCATAACTATACAAATGCCTGATTCAGGGACCCGTGATTTCCTTCCCTCGCCAAGGGGAGGGGAACCCCTCATTACTTGTTAACTCTGAAAATATCTCTAGGATTGGCGATGCTGCTCATATCACATGGAGGGGGAGAGATTCACAGAAGTAAACAGTCATTTTTATTAGCAGGTGAATGAAAAGAATCTTCCATTTGAAATGAGCGCAGCTGAGCGTGCACAAAGGAAGCAGAGGGCTTTTGACCCTGAAATGATCACACACAGATTGGGGGTGAGGGATTGCCCCCTAAAAGTGAGAAAAATCAAAAGGCAGTTGAAAAACATGATGATTTTTTTTAATGGTGATATTTTAAGCCAATCTTATTAATGTTGGGGAATCTGCGTCACGATTTTTGAGCATCTAGGCTTGGCAATACTGCTGCAAACCCAATATGAGCTTTATAAGGATGGTCGGCTACCACTCTCCAGCTGTGAAGCATATTCAGCTAATCCTACAACATAGTTCCACTATCCTTCAGGTGGTCTTCCCTGGCTGCATAAATGTCAGGCCAACAGGAAGGAATTTTCAAGGGATCACAGACCTGAAATTGAAGTTTCCTGGTCAAAATCTCCCATGTGCTTGTGTTACTGACAGGTTGAGAAAGGATACTTTCATGTTCTAGATTGTCATGCTGTCCTCATGAAACACATGTGACACGCTTTAACAAAGCCTTTCCTTTACCTAGGAAGAGGAAGGTTTTGCCATCCTTACTGCTGTTGTGAGTAGCATCTTACTCCTCCGATCATAATAAATGGAAGAAGTTGAGGAGTGAAGGACTACTCACGGTAAGGGTGACACATTTAGCGCTATTTGGCTGCAGAGAAGAGAAGGGTCATTCAGCCAAAGATTTCACGGCACTGCTTTACCTCAGGATAATTGTGATGGGGACAAGGGAACTGTTCCTTATGGTTGTCAGAGGTTGCCTGAATAAAACAGCAATGGGAACCCTTCCATCCATTGTACTAGTGTCTTGAGGTAGCCTGGGAAAAGTTCCCTACTCCCAGAACCAGGAAATGATGTAACTGTTTTTAAATAGACTGTCCAGGACATACGTCTCACCTTGGACTGGGCAATCTCTGGGAGGTGCTACTTTTACAGCCCTCGGCTGTACCAGCTCCTGCGGGTTGTGCATCCTTGGTGAGGGGTCAATGGGAAAGGTTCACAGAGGCCTGGGAAAGGAGAAACTTGTTGAGGTGAGTCGTTCAACCCCCACACAGCTCATTTACATCTCACACATAGATGTGCTGTCATTTTAGGGGCCTTAGGCAGCCATCCTGCTGTGCATCCATCATCATGGGACTCAAGCAGTTCGGAAGGTCTATATATCGGCTGAAGAGAACTCAAAATCAGCAAGCATTTGCATTCATTTTAGGTCAGTTTTATCTCTGGCAGTTACAAGTTTGATGGACTAAAGGGAATGAGGTAGACACAACAGACTGAATTTCAGTGAAGTCCTTTTAAGAAATAAGGAACCTCTACATAAAAATATCTAGTGCGACTTATTGGTCAGATTTGGGAATAGTGGAGTTTTGCATTTGCACCTGAACAGCAATTATACACGAGGCCTTTAACTCTTGTTCATTTAAACAGGCAAAACACCAGATTTTTAAAAGCTGATTTTAAATTGCCATCCCAGTCAGATGCAGGGCCTGATTTCAACACCACAATGTATTTATTGTTTTCAGACACTGCCAGTGGGCAGGCCAAAAACCTTCCCTGCAAATAGGAGAAGAAAATGTTCAATGTTTTTGTAACAAAAGTTATATGAAAACTATATACTGGTCTAAACAAAAGAATGTTTAAACTGCCAATTTTTAAATTAGAGTTCAATAGCATTTAATATGACCCAGATAAATTCTTTGCAGTTGCAAGATAGGATATCCTAAGGGGAATATATCACTATTTATATTAATGCTGTACATGAAGGAGACTATTTCTTTAAATCTTGTGAATAGCTATTAGCTAAAGAGAAGAGAATTTCATTATAATATAACCTATGAAATATGAAATGTTGACACCATAAAAGAAAAACTGCAACCTCAAAAAAGACTTGAGTCCATATACAACTATGGGTTAATTCTGTAAAATAGTTGAATGGGCAGCTAATAGTTTTGCACAAAGTAATACAGAAAGGGATTTAAAAGAGGCCAGACTTGAGGGTCAAGAAAAGATGACTTGGCAGCAACCAAACCTCCATCCATGGATGTACAAAATCTTGGTGCATGAGTTCACACGCCCAGTACAACGGCCTAGAAAATTAATGAATTGTTGGAAAAAATTGAGATAGCTGCCTTAGTAGGTCTACTTCACAGCTGACCTCCATGGGCTTTGACTCAGAACCTACTTTCTAGGACCCAATACAGCCCTGTTGGAAATCAGTTAGAAATGGGAACAGTATCCAGGTGTTAAAGATGGGGAAAAATACCTGGATTCTCAGCTGATAGATGTATCAAATATTATGAGAGAAATTATGTGGATACCAGAGCTATGAGCTTTAAACTGATGCAGTTTAATGTTATGTATTGAATCAATTATACCCTAGTACATCTGCACAGATTAGGTTAAAGAGATATTTTATGTTGGAATTACTCAAAGAAAATAGCAGATAACAGACACATGATTGAAGCAATTGTGGGATAATAAAATTAGCAAAATAACTAAAGATAATATTCCTACGTCTTCAGCTCTATATGTCCTGGTACAATATGCAATATTATTAAACATCAAATGTGCACAGTCAAATGGGTTCGAATATTGGCAAGTGTGTATATACACACACATTCTTTGAGCGTATTGGACTAGTGTGTGTGTGTGTGTGTACAGAAAGATATAACAGGACCAATAGAAGTGGTCCAACATTTTAGATCTCCAGGAGGTTGCTTCTTTTTTTTTTTTTTAAATCACATTCATAGGAATAATGTGGAAGATCTCATTAAAAAGTGATTCTCATGTGAAAAGCATCAAACAAAGGATAAATAGAGCAATCAAATATCCTTCAACTACTTGAGACTGTATGCAAGAGCTGGATATTATCTGCAGCAAATGACTTATTTAACAAATTAGCCATTATTCTTATTCACAACTTTTCCATGAACAGATTTTTGATTTAAAATCCCAGACCCAAGCAGAGAGCCACATCCAGATTCAAATTCACTGCTCAGGTCTCTCTACCCACAACACACCAAATGTATCTGAATGTTACTGTAAGAAGATACACGAACTTGATCAGTTATTGCTCCAAGCATTAGTCCTTTCACTGAGGTCTCACAGTGGGAATCGCTCGCTCTCTCTCTCTCTCATCACAAAAGTACTATATACTCTTCAGTGGCCTTTGGTGTGATCCTACTATTAGCCCAGGCAGGTTGTACCTTCATTCCGACACATATTCAGTATTGCTAAGAATCAGGCATCATCATAAATGTCATGAGCCCTACTCAACTCCCACTGAAGTGAATAGGAATATTTCCACAGGGAGTGGGCTCATAACCTGACTAAGCAAGTGCACACATCAGATAACTTGGTACCATATTCAGCAAGTGAAATATGAGTTACTTTACATCCACTAAGAAGTCTGTACTGAACTGTATTTTGTGTTAGCTCGAACTTGGTAGACAAAGAGCCAAACCTATGAGACAGTAATTGATTACTTGGTAATGCCAATGTTACATTTGCAGGTTGAGCCCATAGCCGTGACATTTGTAGATTAGCTAGTGAAGAGCGGTTACATTGTTTTCTGATCATTTTAAAAAGTCTACATAAGACACTGGCTGAGGTTAGGAATAGCAAAAGGGCTAATACTCCATTGCAAACACACCCTCCTAACTATAGCAGGAGTGTTTTTGTATCCCCTCTTTTAGCAGAAATGTGTTAAAACAAAAGGCTGTGTAGGAAAAAAAAATTTTAAAAACAGACGTCTCAGTTTCTGGGCCAGTTAGACTGAGTGTCCCATCAAGCACATGGTTGATGATGGAGCTGCATACTGAGGTTTTGCAAAACATAGAATAGAAATCACTTATATTTTGCTTATACAGATTCCCTGCACTAAGGGAATGAGATGGAGAACTTAGCTTAGTACAAAGAGAGAGCTATCTTTTCTTTACATACCATAACCACATTTAAGTCAAGTCTCCAGTTCTCAGCATTACCAACTTTCTTATAGTAAAATGAAGTAAAAAAATCCATTTATTCATCCAGGAGCATGCAAAAAAGTAGAAAATCCCATAAGATAAATTATTAATGCCTCAAGTGCTGTCCCAGTTTTATTATGCTTCCTGAATGAATAATTCTAGTTATTTATGTTAGTCTATTGATGAAAACAATGGGTTGGATGTTTTGTTTTTGTTATATGGAAAACAAAGGTAATCCTCCAGAAAAAAAATGACAGGCGAACAATGTCTAAATCATTCACACATTTAAAATAAAATGTAGAAATATTCACTGCTACCAATGTGACATTTAACTAATGGGCTAGTGTCAGTCTAAATGATACGACACGCAACACCACTAAATAGTCACATGTAGACTCTGTGAGTGGAGCTCTATATTTATACAAGTTTGGTTCTCCACTTCCTTGTACATGGTGTAGTTTGCTTACACTAGTGCATAGCCAGAGGTGAAAATAAGCTGGTATGGTCCAATACGGCATACCGGCAAGAGCGAGTGCACCATACTGGACCAGCTTCCCCAGGCAGCGATTTAAAGGGCCTGGGGCTCCTGGCAGCGGCTGGAGCCCCAGGCCCTTTAAATTGCCACCAGAGCCCTGCTTCCGGAGCCACTGGGGCTCCATCAGCAATTTAAAGGGCCCGGGGCTCTGCAGCAGGTAGTGGCAGACAGGAGCCCTGGCCCTTTAAATCACTGCTGGAGCCCTCAGCCGCCACTGTTACCCTGGGGCTTTGGCAGTGGGGCTCAGGCAGTGGGGTAGCGGCAGCCAGAGCCCTGGGCCCTTTAAATTGACACCCAAGCCCTGCTGCCAGAGCCCCAGGGTAGCAGCAGCAGCCGGAAGCCCCCAGGAGCCCCCCGGGGCTCGGGCAACTATTTAAAGGGCCCAGGACAGTAGTGGCAGCCGGAGCCCCGGGCCCTTTAAATCGCCGATGGAGCCCCGGGGCTCCCAGCTATCTCCACAGCTGGTAGCTCCATTGGTGATTTAAAGGGCTGGGGCTCCCAGCCGCCTCTACTGCAGCTGGAGCCCCTGGCCCTTTAAATCTTGATTTAAAGGGCCTGGGGCTTTAAAGGCCCAGCCCCTTCGGGTCAAGGTCCCGCCCCTGCTCAGGACTCTGGCGTACCGGTAAGTCCTTTAAATTACTTTCACCGCTGTGCATATCGGATATAAAATGCAACCATTATGAGTTGGAAATGACATCACAAGGGGCAAGGTAAAGCCTAATTAGGCCCTGGTTTTGTTCTGTTTTAATTCATTTGTTTTCATCCCAAGTTCCAAAAATGCCCATCCAGAGTGTGGGAATATTTTTTAATGAACTAAGGCTACTAAACAAGAGACATCAGGAACTGATGTCAGGTCCATTATTTAGCAAACCAGATGTACACAGTGCTCCAGGGCCATGACTGTGGGTTTGTCATGCTACAAGGCACCAACAGTCTTGCAGCTCAGTTTCTTAACTATTAGATCATTTCCTATAGATTTTGCACCCTTCACCAGTTCATAATCTTTTTTTTTTTTTGAAAAACAAAAAAAGCCACTTCAAAGGCTCCTCCTTTACAACTAAAATAAAGCTGATGCCTTTAACTTTTCATCCTAAATAAACTGAATGTGATTTCTGTCTGTGGCTGCTCCTGTTCCGCACACAATCTCTGTAAAATGCTCTATTCCTGGTGATACAGTGGCCAGTAAACAGGCCACAATTTTCAGCCAGAGCTTTCTAAATGTTTGGAAAATTTTGGCCACAGCATTCTAGACGAGGCAGAAAATTTTCCAAAGCTCCTGAATGACTTGGGAGCCTAAGTCACTTTTTAAAATGGGACTGAGGTGCTTTAGAAATGTTACCCAAGGTCTAAAGAGTGCCTTATACAGTAGCAGTATTTCCTCATGTGCTCTACCCACCTCAAATTTGTATCTGTGGCTGTTGCTAATTAGTGTAAGCCATAGTCCCTTCCATGACTGCTGAGTCCAAGCCAGGATTTTATGTAGTCCCAGTGTTGTGACACTAGCACAGGCCATGTGGTTCGTCTGTGAACTGGACAGCACTACAAGGTCTGTGGGTGTCCAGTAGTTTCAATGAAGAGTCCGCAGATGACAGACCTGCTCTGTAAAAAAGAATAACGAGGTGGGTGTCTCAGCTTTGATATCAATTAGGGCTGTCAATTAATCACAGTTAACTCACGCAATTAACTCAAAAAAATTAATCACGGTTAAACAAATTAATTGTAATTAATTGCACCGTTAAGCAATAGAATACCAACGGAAATTTATTCAGTATTTTTGGATATTTTTCGACATTTTCAAATATATTGATTTCAATTACAACACAGAATACAAAGTGTACGGTGCTCACTTTATATTATTTTTTATTACAAATATTTGCACTATAAAAATGATAAACAAAAGAAATTGTACTTTTCAATTCACCTCATACAAGTACTGTAGTGCAATCTCTTTATCATGAAAGTCACACATGTAGGGTTTTTTGTTACATAACTACACTCAAAAACAAACCATTGTAAAACTTCAGAGCCTACAAGTCCACTAAGTCCTACTTCTTGTTCAGCCAATCGCTAAGAGAAACAAGTTTTTTTACATTTATGGAAGACAATGCTGCCCGCTTCTTAATTACAATGTCACCTGAAAGTGAGAACAGGCATTCGCATGGCAGTAGCTGGCATCACAAGATATTTATGTGCCAGATGCGCTAAAGATTCATATACCTCTTCATGCTTTGGCCATTGTTCCAGAGGACATACTTCCATGCTGATGATGCTAGTTAAAAAAATTATGCGTTAATTAAATTTGTGACTGAACTCCTTGGGGGAGAACTGTATGTCTCCTGCTGTTTTACCCGCATTCTGCATATATTTCATGTGATAGCAGTCTTGGATGATGACCCAGCACATGTTCATTTTAAGAACACTTTCACTACAAATTTGACAAAAATGCACCCTCTGGAAAAACTTGGAGATAGGAACATTTGGATCCAGTGAGAGGACAGGGATGTCAAGGAGCTGCGGAAAGAGGGATAGCTGGAAGAAAGGTAGGGAGTTGTTCTGGGGTGTCTGAATTGTCAAGTGCACCTGCAGATTTTGGCCCATTGCCAGTCCCTGAAAGGTCTGGCTTGTGCAGCCAACATGAATCATACACCTTCAATTCAGGATTCATTCACTTCTACCCAGATTCCTAGTCCTCTGGTCTCTTAGGCAACATTCCCTTTTGTGACGAAGTGGGACTGTTCTTAACGTTTCCTCTGAATATTGTGGGGGTGCCTCAGTTTCCCCTATGCAGTTCTTAAGTATCTAGGTGGTGGGATAAGGGTGTATGATCATTGCAGAGCCCTACAGGGCATGTGTGTGCAGGAGTCTGGACACAGAGGATGGCCAACACCCTGTTTCCTGGCAACTGAGGGTCTGGGCCCTTCCCCCCTGCAAGGTGAGAGCTAAAGGGTTGGAGAACAAAGGAATCAGGTGACCTCCTGGCCCGGGAAAGGAACAAAGCCCAGGGGAGGAGGGGCTGGAGGGAGTTTCAGTTTGGGGCTGGCTGGGACATGGAGTGAAGGGCAGACGTGGTTGTCTGGCTCACTGCCCCCCAAAATGGACCCAGCTGAGGGGTCCCGTTCTCTGCACCTACAAGCTGTGTTTTAGACCATGTTCCTGTCATCTAATAAACCTCTGTTTTACTGGCTGGCTGAGAGTCACGTCTGACTGCAAAGTTGGGGTGCAGGACCCTCTGGCTTCCCCAGGAGCGCCGCCTGAGCGGACTCGCTGTGGGAAGCACACGGAGGGGCAGAGGAGGCTGAATGCTCCGAGGTCAGACCCAGGAAGGTGGAAGCTGTGTGAGCTGTTTGCCCTGCAGACAGGCTGCTCACAGGAAGGCGACTGCCTCAGAGTCCTGACTGGCTTCATGGGGAGCAGTTCCAGAGCATCGCCCGGGGACTCCGTGACACCTTTCTTTACAGATTTGCCTTTCCTGGTCATTTTTTTTTTGCGCATTCTTCATTGAAGGCTGGAGGTCATCAGTCAAAAAATTTAGAGGGTATGAAACACAAAGTGCATCTGTATTTAGCCACAGAGCTCGAGGTTTAGCTGCAGTTTTCAGAAAACTGTTTTCAGAATAGTCTGCCATTCACATTAATCACCACAGTCCACCTTATGGCATATGCATTAGTCTATTTCAGAACCTCTTTTCTAAAATACCTGGCTGCATATTAGAACTATAAATGGTCTCACAGCAGTGAATCAGCCTGTCGGGGCAACATACATTAGTCTGAACTGGACAAAATATATTTTTGTGTAAAAAATATAAGAACGTATCATTACTCAAATGGAGCTTCTAATGCAGTCAAAATGGGAATCAGAAGCAAGTGCTATAGAATAAGATTTCTGAATGAAGACAAAGGCCCCCAAATGCAGAACACAAGTAGACTGCACTGCAGGGCTGTATTAGAAAATATTAAAGCCTACTAAAGAAGAAAAACGTATTTATACATTTAGGGCTATGTCATATTTTTAGTACAGATCCCATAGAAGTGCACTGACTCAGGGGAGCATGAGGAAGCCTAGTTCACTACACCCCTTCAAAGGCGTTACCATAGTCATCTCTCCTGTGACCCAAGACCCTCTTAATGCCAATTGGCAAGAAGGTGCAGAGGGGTTACAGAGATCTCTTGGGACTGGCAGGAACATAAGAATGACCATACTAGGTCAGCCCAATGGTCCATCTAGCACAGTATCCTGTCTGCTGACAATGGCTGGTGCCATGTGCTTCAGAGTGAGCGAACAGAACAGAGCGGTTATTGAGTGATCCGTCCCCTGTTGGCCAGACCCAGCTTCTAGCAGTCAGAGGCTAGGGATTCGCAGTTGCATCCCTGAGCATGTTGGCTGATAGCCATTGATGGACTGATCATCCATGAACTCATCTAATTCTTTTCTGAACCCACTTTAGCTTTGGCCTTCATATATAGTCTAGTTCACGTTGTACATTCTAGTTTCACCAAAGAGTGTCATGTGAGTTCTCAAATGAAAGCCCATGTCATACTGGTCATCAAGTATTGTACAGATACTGTGTAAGGAGTTAGGTATATACACTGAAAATACATTCTTAAAGTCTTTGTCTGGGAGATTGCTCACCAGCAAAGGTGAAACACAGGTTTCCTGTCAGACAAGAGATGTATATCCATCGATCTGTTTACGTGTAAACTGAGTATTGTCTCAAGCTGAATATCAATGAAGGGTTGTGGGGACTTCAGAAACAAACTAGCAGGAAGAGAAAAACAGCAGGAGAAAGAGAACCTTATCTTGAGGTACATTTCAAAGGTTTCTTTGACTATATTTGGGGGCAGAGAAGACACCTGGGCACCCTTAAACTGAGGAAGTAAAAGGGACAGTGGTTTTGCTTCATGAAAAAGGGGGTCTTAACCAGGCTTGGTTGAAAAAGCTAAAGAGAACTTTAGGTGAGATAAAATTCTTTAGATAGAAGGTTAACCTGTTAGTTAAGTTTATTCTCTAGAAAGAATGTTATGATTTTATTTATGTAACCATCTGATTCCAATATTCTTACTCACTATTACTTGAATCTGTTTTTTCATAATAAATGTACTCTTGTTTTCACTATAAATATATCTCAGTGCTGTGGCACTAAGCCAAGTGCTGGGCCTGAGTTTGAATCCAACAAGCTGGTGTGTTCTGTTCCTTTGGGAACAGCAGACCTGGTAATTCTGTGAGTGCTCAGTGGATAAGGGGCTGGACAGTGTAGTGAATGCTCCAAGGACTATGGGGTTGGTGAGTACCTGTCACTATCTGTATAGACAGGGCAAAGCCTGGAAAGCAGCACTTGTGCTGCCAGAGGCTGGTGGTTTCAGGGAGCTGATCCAGGGCAGCACAGATAAGACTTCCTCACACTGAGGGGCAAGTGGTGGGTGAGGTGCCACACAACCGTCCTTACCCCTGCAGAACATCACACCCCCACACAAACACATGGTGGGCCAGCTCTGGTAATTACTTAGATGGTGTGATGACTGCATCTACACCCACCTCAGAGCCGTAACAAGGCATTTTAGCACACGGGGTGAGCAAGCATATTTGCACCCCCTAGAGGCGATGCGTGCCCCCTGCAATTTTCTGCCTTCCATTTAGCACAGAAGTTTTCAAAGTGTAGGGAGCCGGCAGATTAGAAGCTGGTGGGAACTGCCCAACTTGCTCGAGCCCCTGGCTCTCTGGGCTGTGGGACCCAGGGCTCATGCTGGCTGGCTGCCTGGCAGCCATCCCTGCCTTGATCCCCGAGCTGGGCAAGGCGGGCAGGATGGCTCTGAGCTGTGCCCCTGATGCGCTCTTGCCTTTCCCCTGAAGGAGCCTGGTGCCGGCCGGTGATGCCCCCCCCCGGAGCTGATTCCTGTCTGGCTGCTATTTTTCTGTCCTGAGAGTTTTGCACCCTGGGTGGCTGCCCCACTCACCCCACGCTGGTTACGGCCCTACCCCACCTTCCTTCCACCCAGTTGTTCTGGTGGAATAATTATCTCAGGCACAGTCCCTGCACTCCCCCAAGTGTCCAGGCTGAAATTGTGTCTGGCCGTAATGTGGGCTACATAAGGGGAGGCTTAGTCCCTCCTAAATCCCTGTATGGTGACATAAATATATAGAAGAATGAGGGGGGATTTGATAGCTACTTTCAACTACCTGAAAGGGGGTTCCAAAGAGGATGGATCTAGGCTGTTCTCAGTGGTACCAGATGACAGAACAAGGAGTAATGGTCTCAAGTTGCAGTAGGGGAGGTATAGTTTGGATATTAGGAAAAACTTTTTCCACTAGGAGTGTGGTGAAGAACTGGAATGGGTTACCTAGGGATATGGCGGAATCTCCTTCCTTAGAGGTTTTTAAGGTCAGGCTTGACAAAGCCTTGGCTGGGATGATTTAGTTGGGGATTGGTCCTGCTTTGAGCAGGGGGTTGGACTAGATGACCTCCTGAGGTCCCCTCCAACCCTGATAGTCTATGATTCTATGATAATGTCAAGAAACTCTAGTGTTGGGCTGTACAATGTACCTCTTCTTAATAAAAATCTCAAATCATACTCTAATATATTCTAATGAAGCCAACTTTGAGACTCCATAGTTAAAAATCAAGGGTGAGGTTTTTCAAATGCACTCTGTATTAGCTTAACTCTGCTCCCACTGAAGTCAGCTTTCTCATTAACATCAATGGGAACAGAGTTAGGTCGACAGCCCTACTAAAAATCCCATCCCAAATGTTTAAACCAGCCCTACAGACAGACCTGGTTGTGTTGTTTATTCTACAGAACTGAGCTCCCCTTTCCTGCTCATGAATGAGCTGCAGTTTTTGCACGTATGTTTGGTCATGCAAACTTGTTCAACGGATAAATTTCTGCAAACAAATCTTCACCCAGCAATTGTTAATGAAATGGTCACAATGAGTATTAATTTTGTTCGGCATGACTGGCCAGGTAAGATTCACAGGAGTATTTCTGTCCCTCTGGTTGGGCCAATGACCGACTCTTCATAAATGAGAAGAGTCCCTTTTTCTATCTCCAAATTATCCATGATAATTTGTAACTGTTCAGAAACCTACTGCATGACTAACAAAAAGGTTTTCAAAGTGATTTGGAGCGAACTTACTGTGATTTACTGCTCAGGACATCCAGAATGGTGAGCCACTGTGTCATCCCTTTGCCTCAGCAACAGTGAGCCATGTGTCAGCTCCCTGGCACACCAGTCTGCCCTCCTCAATGGCAATCTCCTTGAGACTCTGCCAGTCTTAACCTTGCTTTGCAAAAAACAATCAGTGAATTCCAAGTTCCCCAGAGATGTCTCTCTGTAGTGTCCAGTCCCTCTCACTGGACTCTCACAGAAATTAAATTTGTTTCTTCCAAAGAGACACAGTACACAATAACCTGTCAGTTAGCTAAAATCGCACACTTTACTTCAGTATAACAGCATCAGGATGGTTATAAGTAAAACTAAGAATAAGTTTATTAAATGAAGATGATATATCAAATGATAGATCTAGATATATATAGTCATACTAAGCAAAAGGAGAGGCCGGTATGGTTACAAACAAAACAAAAATAAAGTTTTCCAGGGTCTAAAGCTTAACAGATTACCATCTTGCTTTCAGGCAAATTCTCACCTATAGTCAGTTTCCACCCACATGGTTGTAGGATCTGCCTTTCACAGATCCCAAGAGCTCTGGCCTCTTTTTGTCCCTTAAGTGATGGATCACTAAAATGTCTTTTTGTTCCCTGTAACGGTGTGCACTCACCTCTCATGAGCGCCTCCTGTTGGCTGGGTGCAAACCTGCACTCTCTCTCACTCTGCTCCCAGTGCCCCCTGTCAGCTGTTAACTTCATCAGGTGGGACTTCAGTGACCCAGCCCTCTGGCCAAGTCACACACACTCAATATGCACAAACAAAGAAACAAACCCCTTCCAGGGTAACAAAAGTCCAACAGCAGCTGTCACTGTGCCCTGGTTGGTATCTGCAGCCCTATTTCTGGACTCAATTCTCAGCCTCTTCTGGGATAGCTTTAAGTCCATGTCTGCCCTGGTATAGAACAGTGCCCCCAGGGCTTTCCCCCTAGAGATGCTTCAAGTCTGCCTTCACCTGGGCCTTTAAACAAAGTCTTATCTCCTGCTTAGGGCTTAGGCCACCCTGTCAGTGGCAGGACAGGGTCTCTCCCAGGCCTTCTCACCTGGAGTCTCACAGCCTCACCCTTCTGGTCCCAGCCTGCAACTGAACTGCTCAAGCCCTGCAGCTCCTTTTAACTGAGTCTGCTGAGCTCTGATTGGTTCCTTCCTAGGCAGGCCTGGAGGACCCACCTTTACTGATCCTTTTGTGGGATGCGGTGTGGTTGGACTGCAAGGCCTCCAGCAGGGGGCCTCAAAGGGCCTGGTACAACCTGTCACACTCCCCTTATATTACCCAAAGTTCATTGTCTCTGCCACAAGAGCCAGGAAGGCATTCTGACATACAAATTCTGTCCCCCAGGAGCGCTACTAAGTTGTCTCCTCTGCCACTTGTTAGTTTGATGGCTTTGTTTACCTTCAACATAAATGTACTTTTATTGTCCTCTACCTGTAATCAAGACAGATAAATCCACATTCCTTTGTCTAGGCTTTGTCATGGTGTACGCACTGCCTCCCAAACACATTTTAAGAACATATTTCCAGCACACACACATAACTCTTTGTACATAACCCATACATACATCACACAATGATTTTCGAGACCAGCGTGTCACCACTTTACATATGATACCTTACATGACACCTTTTAGATACTTATGACAAAAGTATGTTGGGGACACTGAGTGTATTAGGCCTGGTATGAGTTACAGTATGGTGGGCCCTCTGGAAGCTGGCATTGAGGGGCTCTTAAGGTCACATTTACGTCCACAGCAAATACTCACAGTATTTATTCATGACATTTTGCCTTCCCACAATCATCACTGTGCATAAAAACTCACTCACCCAAATGTTTCCGTTTGGAAGGTTGATTCACAAGCATATTGATTATTTTTTTGCTATATTTGCTCTAATCTAATCTGGAATCCAGGTGAAAGCAATCATTTGCATGCAGTAGGTTAGAGTTAAATAGAATATTAATGATTATCATCAATAGGAGATTACAGTCTATATAAACCTAAGAAAATGACTACTTTTAATTCTTGATATTTTGACAAGTTACTGTTGTGCAATACCACTGCCTTCAATGAGGTTCTACAAATGTAACCTGGGACAAAAAACTAGCTCAGGATATTTCTATATTCTTTAATTTCCATATCAAGAATATTTTTTCTGGGTTTCATTCTTTTAGATTTGGTTTAAAGATTCTTGATATTTGGTTTTCTGGACAGAAATAAAATTACATTTCATCTTTGTCTTCATAAACTAAGGTTTTTTGCTGATTTAATTCTGACAGCTTACTGTTTTTGATGCATCTATTTCAATATATATGAAAACACTTTTTTTTCTCACTCTAGGTTCTCTACATCACTTGAAAAAAAATTTCCTTTGCAGATTCAAATTTTCCCACATGCAATTCTTAACATATTTTTAAGTTTCAAGGGACTGCATCAGAAGTGGTAAAAAAAATCTGCACCATTTATTATGGAATAGAATGATCTATACTTTAGTGGAATATTTAATATTACAATTTTTTAAAATAGTGCACATTATTAAATGCCATGCACGCTCTATGACCATTGTTCATTACTGTTATTTTTCATATTATAACTGTTCAAAATACTGTCCTCTCCCAATCTCTGTAGAAGCTATGTGCCAGATTATCAACTGGTGTAAATAAGCACGTCTCTAATGGTGCCAGTGAGTCTACATGGATTCAAACCTGCTGAGGAGCTGACTATTTAAAATGCAAATAGTTGGTGGTTCCAATTCAGTAATTCATAAATCCTCAAATGTTACTTAACTAAATGTGGTAGGCTTGCCATGACAGGCTTAAGAGGTGTAAGCAGGTAAGAGTTCCCACCCTGTTTAGGCTATGGACTCTTCAGGGCAGGACGTATATCATACTATGAGTTTGTACAGCACCTAGCTTAGTGGTGCCCCAATCTCAGACACCATAATGCAAATTGTGATGTTTCACTCCATATGTTTTATAAAAATATGTTTATATGTGTGGATCTGATGTAACTGGAATATGCTTTATGCAAAAGGTCTCTTGTAAGATATCATTACAAGGTTTATAATCTACTGAGTGTGGTCATCCTATTTGTATGAATGTATCATTCTTGTATCTGAAACTAGGAATATGAAATATAACTCAGGTCCTATTGTAATTATGCAAAGTGTGGGCCATTAATGGTGGTTTGGAATCTTGATGGCTCCCATTAACTAGAATAATTGGTTGTAAATTGCTCTATTTACTTGTAAGCCTTCCTGTATACCTGTGTGCCAGTGAGTGGGTAATGAAATCTCGCAGGACATGTGAACATGTCACCTGATACTGGAATCCATCTTTAACCTTGTGCTTTTCCATTTAGAAGGAGGGGTGGGAACCCAGAGAAAGACAAAGGATTCCTGCCTTGTGCCAAAGACATATAAGGGGAAAGAACAGAACAAAGAGGGCTGCCAGTCATGAGAAATCCCCTAGTTATCACCTGAGCTGTAACTAACAAGAACTGTACCAGGGGAAAGGATAGGGCCCAAACGAGGAAGAAGTCTAGTATGTGAAAAAGCTTATTGGAACATCTCTGAGGGTGAGATTTACCTGTATTCAGTTCTTAATGTATTAGGCTTAGACTTGCGTGTTTTGTTTTATTTTGCTTGGTAACTTACTTTGTTCTGTCTGTTATTACTTGAAACCACTTAAATCCTACTTTTTATACTTAATAAAATCACTTTTGTTTATTAATTAACCCAGAGTAATTGATTAATACTTGGGGGAGCAAACAGCTGTACATATCTCTCTATCAGTGTTATAGAGGGTGGACAATTTATGAGTTTACCCTGTATAAGCTTTGTGACAAAGTTCCTGCTCTACCTTGGTGGGTCTTCCGCTTATTGACGGATTTGCTTGCCTTGGAGCTTCACGGCAGCCCTCAGCTTGGCCGTTTTTTTGAATTCACAGTCCAGGTCGACTCCTCCTGTGTCTGACCAGGAGTTGGGAGGATTTGGGGGGAACACGGGCCCACCCCCTATTCCGAGTTCCAGCCCAGGGCCCTGTGGAATGCAGCTGTCTGGAGTGCCTCCTGGAACAGCTGTGCCACAGCTACAACTCCCTGGGCTACTTCCCCATGGCCTCCTCCCAACACCTTCTTTATCCTCACCATAGGACCTTCCTCCTGGTGTTTGATAATGCTTGTACACCTCAGCCCTCCAACAGTCCACGTTCTCACTCTCAGCTCCTAGTGCCTCTTGCTCCCAGCTCCTCACACGCACACCACAAACTGAAGTGAGCTCTTTTTTAAACCCGGGTGCCCTGATTAGCCTGCCATAATTGATTCTAGCAGCTTCTTCATTGGCTACAGGTGTTCTAATCAGCCTGTCTTAATTGTCTCTAGAAGGTTCCTCATTGTTCTGGAACCTTCCCTGTTACGGGAGACGGAATCGTTTCTTCGCTCGCTCCTGAGCTATCTGCTTTCTTTTCCTTCCTACAGCCCCCCGGCCCGGATTTTTCACACTTTTCCTTTCGCTTAGTTCCCCCCCCCGCGATTGGGCCGGACGCTTTGTTTTTTGGTTTTGTTTTTTCTCGTTTTCTGAGCTGCGTCAGTGGGCTGGCCGGTCACCAGCACCCCCCCACTGCCTGCTTCTGGACTTTGCTTTTTGCTTAATTGAAACCCCCGGAGGAGGGGGGGAGGACTGCCGACCCGCTACCCGGAGGAGGGGAGTGGAAGCCCCAGACCCCAGCCATTTTGCTGTTATTTCTAAACATGTACGAGCTAGGAAGATTCTTCTTATCTCTGCAACATTCTTGGCCTGCTGAAAGCCTCATTACAAAGCCAGAAGAGAAGATAGCCAACAGGAAAAATCACCCAGGGAAGCTACAAACCATCGTAGAGGGGGCCGTAAGACTGAGTAACTTTGAATTGTACTCTCGTGTGGGGGGAGTTTGACTGTGTTTTAATTGCGTTTGTGGGGGCACAGGGGGTGTGGCACGGAGCTGCCCCCCGATCCATCGGTGCCCCCCCAACACTATTACGACAGTCACGGCCCCCCCCGCCGTCCGTCCCTGCTGGCAACTTGCCATCTGCCTTTGGATTCAGCTGTTTGCTTTGAATTTTGCCGCTCGGACCAAACACAACAGCCGAACAAACGAGACTCTTTGGACAAACGTGCGTGGGTCCACGTCCCTCCCCCCCCCCCCCGGACTGTTTACCCACAGATTGCCTCTATTACCGGACCCCAACTCCTGTTTTCCTCCCCCATCCAGTCCGACCCATGTGGCACCCCCCGACCCCCCGCCTGCAGCCCAGCAGGGAGGAGTGGTTAATCTGCTTCCCCCTCCCCCCTTCTCCTTCTGGTGTCTCCCCGTCTCTCCCTGCTCACAATGGCGGGGAATGAGAGGGGTGAGGCCCCTCTAACAACCTCAGTTGCCCCGCCCCCACCTACCCCCTGCCCAACCCTGCAGCCCTCCCCCCCACCACTGCTATCAAAACATCTGCCACCGCCACTGCTGGGGCATCGACAGCAGGAGGCACCCAGGCGATTACTGCCGCTGTAACGTCCACCGCCCCCCCCAGATTCTAGGAAACCCCCCCCAGTTGGCCGGAAAGGCCAGGGTGTGGAGAAAGGAAAGGGCCCCGCTAAAACCACCAGGCCCTCCATGGCAGGGGGCTGCCCCCACTGCTGTGGCCTCGTCATCGACCATGACGTCCCTCCCCGCTGTTCCCTCCACCAGCTCTGTGAGCGTCCCTCCCCCAGCCCCCAGGATGTATGCCCGGGTGGTGGCACCCCCCCCCCCACCTGCCACCTCGTCATCTCGCCCACCCCCCGCCTCCGCTACCATCAATAGCGGCCGGGGCTCCTTTCCCACCATGACCAGGAAGCACGGTGTCCGTTGCCTCCTGGTGCCCACCTCACCCCACGTGGAGACATACGTGCAGGCGTTGGCGAGGGTAGTAGGACCCACGGCTATTGTGGCGGCCTCCAAAATGTACAGGAAGGTCGTCTTTTTCTTAGCATCGGAGGCTGCTGCCCAGGAGGCGGTGGAGAAGGGCCTGGCGGTGGGGGGGGTGTTTGTCCCCCTGGAGCCGCTAGAGGACCTGGGCGTTCGCCTAGTCCTCACCTCCGTCCCTCCCTTTCTACCCAATGCCGCCCTGTTACCTGCTCTCTCCACCCGGGGGAAACTTGTTTCTGTTATCAGCCCTCTCCCGTTGGGCTGCAAGGACCCCACCCTCCGTCACGTCCTCTCGTTCCGCCGGCAAGTGCAGCTTCTACCGCCGGTGGGGGTGCGTGACGGGGAGGTGCTCGAGGGGTCCTTCCTAGTCCCCTATCAGGGAGCCCGCTGTCCGGTCTTTTACTCCACGGGAGAAGCCCGGTGCTACCTCTGCCGCTCAGCGGGGCATGTCCGAAGAGACTGCCCTTTGACCCAGCGGGGAGGGGCACCCGAGACCCCCAAGACCTGGCAGGACGTCGGCTCCGTCGTTGCCGACTCCCCTGGCCGCCCGGCACCTGAAACCACCTCTCCTCCTGCCCGATCCACCGCTGCTCCTGTCCGGGCCCAAGAGACACCTCCCCTACAACGCCCAGACGAGCAAGGGAGTCCCACCCTTGCTATCAACAATCCAGCAGAGCCTATGGAGGAGGGTGCAGCAAAGATATTACCGGGTATAGGAGAGGGCCCGCCCCAAGGAGAACCCCCCGCCCCCCATGCTGCCTCACCGTTACCCCCCCGAACCCCTGAACCATCATCTCTGCCCCCCGACACGACCCCTGCTAACCAACCCCCAGACGACGCTATGGAGGGCTGGACCCTAGTCCAGGGGAAGCGAGGCAAGCGGAAGGCTTGAGCTCCGCTGCACCCATCTGATGCGCAGGCCCCCCAGAAGACCAGGAAGGGAGGCACGGATACTGAGCCTTCCGCTATGCCCATGAGTCAGATCCATCCGCCGGTGTCGGGAGGGGAAGATAGAATGGCATTGGAAGGTAGAATCTCCCCTCCACGGGAGACTCTCCCCTCCGAGACCCCTGAGGAAGCCCCTTCTACCCGGATACTACCTGAACCCCCCGCGAACCCCGAAGTGACCGTTGAGGCGGGCCCCAGAGGAGAGGCCCTCGGGGTAGCAGAAGACCACCTCTCCTCCATGTATGAGGAGATCGAGGCCCTACGTTTGACCCCGGTCACCCAGGGAGAGGATGATCTACTGCCGGCTGGCCTCGATCTGGGCAACCTCACCCCAGTCCCCCTTTCCCCATGCTCCCTCCCCCTAACTGCCTTCCCGGACAGGCACCCTACAGAAGGTGGTCCACCACCTGATGCCATGGCCGCCAAATCCACCACAGAGCCTGCACCTACCATCACTGGGAGCCCCCTCCCCCACCCCTCAACCCTCGAATCTGCTCAGGAGGCACCACTTTTCAGCTGCTTGCCTCCTGAAGCCCAGAGCCTTGCCTCTGACCCCACCCCCACCCCTGTCCCTGCCTAATCCACCTCCTCCTGCAATGCTATTACCGCCCCTGGGGTTATTTCTTTCCCTTTTTTTGCGGATCCCCCCCAAGGAGCAGCCTTTGCATTTTCCTGCCGCGACCCATTAGGAGCTGCAATTTTCCCTCCGCCATCCCCTTCTACCCCAAGGCCTGAGGTGAACTTTAGCCTGTCAGACACCCCGTTGGTGGTCTGCACCCTGCCTGCCCGCCTTAGCGGACCACGAGGCTGCTCCAAGAGCCCCACTAGGGAATAACCGGGATATCGCAACCCCACCTCCCCATGAGCTGCAAAAAGCGTTATGGGAGTTTTTAGAAGACATCCGTGGCTCCCGCAACAGGGTACAGCCAGCTCTCCATCTATGGGGGGACTTTGATCAAATCCTCCAGGCTACAAGGGCCCTTATAAAGGAGGGTAGAGGGAAAGGAAGGCACAGTGCCGCAGCCTACAGGCGGACCCGCAGCTTCCGTGATGATTTACTCACTTACTGGATGGGTCACGGATTGTTGCGCGACCCGCTGGGGGCCGCGAACACCCCCGCCAACAAGGAACCCCCAGCCCCCCAACCCCCCAGCCCTCCGCATGACGCCTCTCATTATCTCAACTTTGAACACCATGGGCTGTAGGATGGCTCTCCGCAGGTCCCAGGTGCTCTCTTACCTTTGGGAAGGGGGTACTCTGTGGTTTTCCTGCAGGAGACCCATACGGATCCGACCGCCAAGGACAGCTGGCGGCTGGAGTGGGGGGACGGGGTCTACTTTAGCCACTTCACGATTCGACAAGCTGGAGTGGTGACCCTGTTCTCCCCCAACCTACAGCCCGAGGTGCTAGGGATCACTGAGGCCGTGCTGGGCCACCTGCTGCATCTCCGAGTCCTTATGGAGGGGCTCGTGGTCAACCTCATTAACATCTATGCCCCGACAACGAGCCCGAAGCGGCCGCAATTCTATCAGCGGGTGTCCAACTTCCTCGGCACCCTAGATTCTCATGAGTGCCTAGTCCTGGGAGGGGATTTTAACACCACCCTCGAGGAACAGGACCACTCAGAGGCCGAACTGAGCCCATCCGCCGTGAACATTCTCCGAGAAATAGTCGAACATCACTCCCTAGTAGTCGTCTGGCGTGACCACCACCCAGATGACACTTCCACATTCACCTTTGTCCGGGTGGAGACCCATCAGTTACACCGCTCTCGGTTGGACCATATTTATCCCGTTTCCATCTTTCACAAGCCCACTCCTCCAACATTCGGCCAGCCCATTTTCCGACCATCATCTAGCCACCATAACAGACTCCCTCCGTGCAGAGAGGCCGGGGCCAGCCTATTGGCACTTTAACAACAGCCTGTTGGAGGATGAGGGCTTCGTGACGTCCTTCCGGGAGTTTTGGCTTGCCTGGCGAGAGCAGCGGCATGCCTTTCCCTCGGCGCGGCGATGGTGGGATCTAGGGAAGGTGCGCGCCAAGCTCTTCTGCCGTGACTACACCCGGGGCACCAGCTGACGGAGGAACGCAGCGATAGAGCAGTTGGAACGGGAGGTCTTAGAGATGAAGAGGAGTCTGGCCGCCAGCCCCGAGGACCCATTCCTCTGCAGAGCGTGCCAGGAGAAGCGGGAGGAGCTGCAGACCCTCGAGGACCATCGGGCCCGAGGTGCCTTTGTTCGATCCTGCATCTGCCTCCTTCGGGAGATGGATCGCAACTCCCGTTTCTTCTACGCCCTGGAGAAAACGAGGGGGGCCAAGAAACACGTCACCTGCCTTCTAGCAGAAGACGGCACCCCCCTCACGGATCCGGTGAAGATGTGTGGGAGGGTCCGTGACTTCTACACAAGCCTTTTCTCCCCGGATCCGACCGATCCTGGCGCTTGCAGGGTGCTCTGGGAGGAACTCCCCACGGTCAGCGTGGGGGACCGAAACCGACTAAAGCTGCTTCTCACCCTGGCCGAGTTCTCGGAAGCCCTCCATCCACCAATAAATCTCCTAGCATGGACGGGCTGACCGTGGAGTTCTACCGCGCGTTCTGGAACATCCTTGGCCCAGACCTAGCCACTGTCTGGGCCGAGTCTTTGCAGGGCGGGGTCCTCCCTCTTTCGTGCAGGCGAGCGGTGCTCACCTTGTTGCCAAAGAAGGGAGACCTCCGCGATTTATGAAATTGGCATCCCGTCTCGCTCCTTAGCACGGACTACAAAATCGTAGTGAAAGCAATCTCACTGCGGCTAGGGTCCATGATGGCGGAAGTGATCCACCCAGACCAAACCTACACTGTCCCGGGCCGCAGCATTTTTGACAACTTATTTCTAGTCCGAGACCTTTTGGAACTCGGGCGTAGAGATGGTCTGTCATTCGCCTTCCTGTCTCTTGATCAGGAGAAGGCGTTCGATAGAGTGGACCATGGGTACCTCCTGGGCACTCTGCAGGCATTTGGATTCCGACCTCGGTTTGTGAGTTTTCTCCGGGTGCTGTACGTCTCCGCAGAGTGTTTGGTTAGGCTCAACTGGACCCTGACCGAACCGGTCAGCTTCGGGCGAGGAGTACGGCAGGGGTGCCCCCTCTCGGGCCAGCTGTACACTCTGGCAATCGAGCCCTTTCTCTGCCTCCTCCAAAGGGAGGTTGACAGGGTTGGTGCTGCGGGAGCCGGAGCTGCGGCTGGTCCTGTCGGCGTACGCCGATGACGTGCTCCTCGTGGTCCAGGACCCGAGCGACTTGGCGCGGGTGGAGGCTTGCCAGGCCATCTATTCGGCAGCCTCCTCCGTCCGAGTCAACTGGGTCAAGAGCTCTGGCTTGGCGGTGGGGGACTGGTGGCAGGTGAGCTCCCTCCCACCCGCGCTTCAGACCATCTGGTGGAGCACAGGTCCACTTCTCTACCTAGGTGTTTACCTTTCTGCCACGCACCCTTCTCCGCCGGAGAACTGGCAAAATTTAGAAGGCGGGGTGATAGAGCGGCTCCGGAAATGGACGAGGCTACTCCGATGTCTCTCCCTCCGAGGGAGAACACTGGTGCTTAACCAACTAGTCCTGTCCACGCTCTGGTACCAGCTCAACACCCTGGTCCCGGCTCCGGGTTTCCTGACCAACCCCTGGACATCGATTCTAGAGTTCTTTTGGTCAGGAATGCACTGGGCCCCTGTTGGGCTTCTTCATCTACCCCTGAAGGAAGGAGGGCAGGGCCTGAAGTGTCTGCCCACTCAGGTCCGTGTCTTCCGCCTCCAGGCCCTATAGAGGCTCCTTTATAGTGCAAGTAGTTCGATGTGGAGCATATTGGCGCACATCTTCCTGTGCCGCTTCCAAGGGCTCCGATATGACTGGCAGCTCTTTTATCTCTGTCCGAGAGGTTTTCTGCAAGACCTCTCCAGGCTGCCGGTCTTCTACCAGGACCTCCTCCGGACCTGGAAACTGTTTCAATGACCAGGTCCGTGGCGGTCACCATGGGAGCAGATCTCCTCGTGGAGCCCCTGCTACACAACCCAAAGCTCGGTGTGCAGGTGGTGGAGTCCCGCCCGGTGCACCAGAGTTTGGTCCTGGCGGAAGTCACGAGAGTCGGAGACCTCCTGGACTGCGACCGGGGAGACTGGCTGGATCCCCTGATGCTGGCTCGTCGCATGGGGCTCTCCAGACCTCATACCCCCCAGAGCGTAATTCTTTTCTGCTTCAAAAAAAAAAAAATCATTCTCCTGTAGCCCTCTGGTCTGGAGGGAGAAGGAGGGAGAGGGCTGCTGCTCCTGCTGCTGGTACTGCTGCTGCTAGGCTCTGGGCTCTCCCTGCTGCTCCAGCTGGTCCCCTGACTGGGCCAGACACCACCACCCCGCTTCCTTCCGGGGGGGGGTACTCTGTGGTTTTCCTGCAGGAGACCCATACGGATCCGGCCGCCGAAGAAAGCTGGCGGCTGGAATGGGGAGACAGTGCCCGGCCGCCTTGGACGTCCTCCGGGAGATAGTCAAACACCACTCCCTGGTGGACGTCTGGCGTGACCACCACCCGGATGATATTTCCACATTCACCTTTGTCCAGGTGGAGGCCCATCATTCGTGCTACTCCTGGTTGGACCGCATTTATTTATCACGCTTCCACCTTTCACGAGCCCACTCATCCAGCATCCGGACGGCCCTATTTTCTGACCATCATTTAGCCACCGTGACGGCCTCCCTCTGCGCAGAGAGGCAGGGCCGGCCTATTGGCATTTCAACAACAGCTTGTTGGAGGATGTGCGCTTTGTGACATCCTTCCGGGAGTTCTGGCTGGCCTGGCGAGGGCAGCAGCATGCCTTTCCCTCGGCGCGGCGGTGGTGGGACCTGGGGAAGGTGCGTGCCCGGCTCTTCTGCCGTGACTACACCCGGGGCGCCAGCCGACGGAGGGATGTGGCGATAGAGCAGTTGGAACGGAAGGTCTTAGAGCTGGAGAGGCATCTAGACACCAGCCCCGAGGATCCACCCCTCTGCAGAGCATGCCGGGAGAAGTGGGAGGAGCTCCAGGCCCTGGAGGACCATCGGGCCCGGAGTGCCTTTGTTCGATCCCGCATCCGTCTCCTTCGGGAGATGGATCGTGGCTCCAGCTTCTTCTATGCCCTGGAGAAAAGGAGGGGGGCCAAGAAACACATCACCTGCCTTCTGGCAGAAGATGGCAACCCCCTCATGGATCTGGTGGAGATGTGCAGGAGGGCGAGAGCCTTCTACAAAAGCCTTTCTCCCCGGATCCGACCGATCCTAACGCTTGCAGAGTGCTCTGGGAGGAGCTCCCTACCATCAGCACAGGCGACCAAGACTGGCTAGAGCTGCCTCTCACTCTGGCCAAGTTCTCGGAAGCCCTCCACTGCATGCCCACCAATAAATCTCCGGGCATGGACGGGCTGACCGTGGAGTTCTACTGCGTGTTCTGGGATGTCCTCAGCCGAGACCTAGTCACCATCTGGGCCAAGTCTTTGCAGAGCGGGGTCCTCCCTCTTTCGTGCAGGCGAGCCATGCTCGCCTTATTGCCGAAGAAGGGGGACCTCCGCGACTTACGAAATTGGCGTCCTGTCTCGCTTCTCAGCACGGACTACAAAGTCGTGGCAAAAGCAATCTCTCTGTGGCTAGGGTCCATGCTGGCGGACATGGTCCACCCAGACCAGACCTACACCGTCCCAGGCCACAGCATCGTTGACAACCTATATCTTGTCCGGGACCTTTTGGAACTCGGGTGTAGGGATGGTCTGTCGTTCACCCTCCTGTCCTTGGATCAGGAGAAGGCGTTCAACAGGGTGGATCACGGGTATCTCCTGAACACTCTGCAAGCGTTTGGCTTTGGACCCCAGTTTGTGTGTTTTCTCCGGGCGCTGTACACCTCCGCGGAGTGTCTGGTTAGGCTCAACTGGACCCTGACCGAACCGGTCAGCTTCAGGGAAGGAGTACGGCAGGGGTGCCCCCTCTTGGGCCAGCTGTACGCTCTGGCGATCGAGCCCTTCCTCTGTCTCCTCCGAAGGAGGTTGACAGGGTTGGTGCTGCGGGAGCCAGAGCTGCGGCTGGTCCTGTCAGCGTACGCCGATGACGTGCTCCTCGTGGTCCAGGACCCGGGCGACTTGGCGCGGGTGGAGGCTTGCCAGGCCATCTATTCGGCAGCCTCCTCCGTCCGAGTCAACTGGGTCAAGAGCTCTGGCTTGGCGGTGGGGGACTGGCGGCAGGTGAGCTCCCTCCCACCAGCGCTCTACCACTGCTCTACCTAGGCGTTTACCTTTCTGGCATACTCCCTTCTCAGCCGGAGAACTTCAAAATTTAGAAGGCGGGGTGATAGAGCGGCTCCGGAAATGGACAGGATTACTCCGGTGCCTCTCCCTTCGAGGGAAAGCGCTGGTGCTTAATCAACTAGTCCTGTCCATGCTCTTGTACCGGCTCAACACCCTGGTTCCGGCCCCGGGTTTCCTGGCCTAATCCAGACATCGATTCTGGAGTTCTTTTGGTCAGGAATGCACTGGGTCCCTGCAGGGGTTCTCCATCTACCCCTGGAGGAGGGAGGGCAGGGCCTGAAATGTCTGCACACTCAGGTCCATGTCTTCTGCCTCCAGGCATTGCAGAGGCTCCTTTACTGTGCAGGTAGTCCGGCGTGGAGCATACTGGCGCACGCCTTCCTGCGCCACTTCTAAGGGCTCCGATACAACCGGCAGCTCCTTTATCTCCATCCGAGAGATCTTCCGCAAGACCTCTCTAGGCTGCCGGTCTTCTACCAAGACCTCCTCCAGACCTGGAAACTGTTTTCAACGACCAGGTCCGTGGCGGTCACCGTGGGAGCAGATCTCCTCGCAGAGCCCCTGCTACACAATCCCCAGCTCCGTGTGCAGGTGGCGGAGTCCCGCTCGGTGTGCCAGAGGTTGGTCCTGGTGGAAGTCACAAGAGTTGGAGACCTCCTAGACTATGACCAGGGAGACTGGCTGGATCCCCGGACGCCCGCTCAGCGCATGGGGCTCTCCAGACCTCGTACTCCCCAGCGCGTACTTCAGGAGGTGAAGGCCGCTTTGCCGCCCACTGTTTGGGTTTCTCTCGACCTGGTCCTGCATGAGGACAAGCCCCACCCACCCTCTACCCCAGGCCCACTGGACCTTTCAATTGGATCCCTGCCCCGTGGACCCAACCGACCCCATCAGCCCTTCACCGTGAGCCAGCTGCACAAGATGCAGCTGGTCTGCTTCCAAACCGCGCCAAGGAAACATCTATACACGCTCTTGCTCCACACCCTTCACACCCTCACCCTTGTGTCCCACCCCAATACAAAATGGTGGGACCTGCTGCCACTTTTGGAGGGTGAGGAGCCCCGATGGGCCAGGCTATATTCCACCTTGGTCCCGAGGCCCGCTGGGGATATCAGTTGGCAGCTCCTTCACAGAGCCGTGAGCACGGGCATGTTCTTGGCGCGGTTCACCTCGATCCCAGACACCTGCCCCTTTTGCAGCGTGAGGGAAACCCTGGCACACGTATATCTGGAGTGTGCCAGGCTGCAGCCCCTATTCCGGCTCCTCACCAATATTTTATTACGTTTTTGGTTGCACTTTTCCCCTCACCTTCTTATTTATGCACTCCCTATCCGTGGCCCCATAAGGTAACATGATCTCCTGGTCAACCTCCTCCTGGCCCTAGCTAAAATGGCCATCTATAAAACCAGAATGAGGAAGTTGGCCGATTGAGTCTCCCATGACTGTGGGGCCTATTTCCGATCCTCGGTCCGTTCACGTATCCGGGCAGAGTTCCTCTGGGCGGCATCCACTGACTCCCTTGACGCCTTCGAGGAGCAGTGGGCGCTGTCCGGGGTTCTCTGCTCGGTGTCCCCATCTGGGTCCCTTCGTTTGACCCTTTGACCACACTCCTGTCCCTATTATTTCATTAGTTGTCCCCCTGGATTTATTTGGTGTCCAGGTCCTGTGGATCCCCCTCTTAGGCTGGAGGGGGATCCTTTAGCAGTGGATGACCTTCGCCCCCCCACTTCCCGGATCCCAATAGGATTACTCTCCTATAGCCAGCTTTATACAGAGTAAAACGGATTTATTTGGAGTTTGGATCCCATTGGAAACTGGGTGTCTGGGTGCTGGAGATAGGTGACCCGCTGAGCAGTTTTTGATTAAAGTCTGCAGCTTTGCGGGCGTGGACCAGACCTGGGTCTGTGTTGCAGCAGGCTGGCGTGTCTGGCTGAACAAGGGAGGGTTCTGGAGTCCCAAGCTGGCAGGGAAAATGGGCTCAGAGGTAGTCTCAGCACATCAGGCGACAGTCCCAAGGGGGTCTCTGTGACCGAACCCATCACACAAATAATTAGTGATACTACTACTCTGGAAAAAAGGATACATGCACTAGATATAGTCCAAACTGAGCTAGCTGAAATGGATGTGATTTTGTAATTTTAAATAACTGATTGGACACTTAGAGTCTGTGTAGGTGCTTAATATCCTAATGGACACATTCCTAGATAATCAGAACGGGGCTGGTAGGTAGGAATCAGGGAGCCTGTTTTGCCCAACATTCACTGACAGTAAATGTTATTGAGCAAACAGTCAGATGGAGAAACCCAGTCAGCTCAGCCTTACATGACAAAGACCTGAACAGTGCCTGAACTGAACACATTCTGTAGGGTCTGCTGATGAGACTGAATTGAAGGGTAACTTCAGTCTCTCATTACACTCTTCAGAAGATTCTGGCAAGTGAAACAGCAGTTAAGCAACACTTTAATAATTCTTGTAAATAGTTTGTGCCAGATTCTCAGCTAAGGCCTAAGTGTACACAGTGTAGGTCAGGGCTGCAGGTCACGCAAAGATGGCATTAAGGTCACTGCTGTGTGCAAGGCCGGTCCCCAGGGATAAGTTAGAGCAGCCTTCTAGCTGTTCTAATTTCTACCAGTTTCTAATTACCAAATGGAGGCCAGAGATCCTTTCCTTCAGCCATGGGCCCTGAGCTGTCACCAAGGTGGCTGAGGGATGGGGGCGCACAGAAGCCTCTGTGTCAGCACTGCATGTCTGGAGGGTTGCCTTTACACTGGGGCTGGATGTGCTGGATCTAAGGCCCGATCCTGCCAGCCATGCAGTGCAAAGCGGTTGCAACACCCCAGTGGAGCTGGCTCTTTATATTTAAATCCATTTCCCTACTTGAGCCCCCTTATATAGTGACTCATCACTGGTGAGTTGCCTATTCACAGATGCCCAACTCACCCTTGAACAGCTAGATAGAAAGCTGTTCCTGGCAGATGTATTACAGAGCTGAAAACTGTAGCTGTCAATTAACTCTCCCTATGCACTATCTGTAGGTTTAAAAAAAAATCCACTGAAAGTAATTGACAGCTAAATTTCTGCTGGCCAGCTCTGCCTTGCCATTTGCCAGTTGCTACTATGCTGTGCTCCTACAAACACTCTCATATCAATTGGCAAGCCTGCAGGGGCTCACTTCCTAACACCAGACTACAGGAGCACAAGAATTCCCCTTCCAGCTCTGCTCTGATTGTGTGAAAGCCCTCACAGTACTGCTGCCAAGCAACAGACAGGAGCCAGTGCTCGCTGCAGGGGCTGGCCAGGCACAAAAACAAACACATGCAAATACGGACATGCATGAAATAAACACAGGCAAAAATGCCAGTAAACTCCTATGGCTGATCTGTAACCTGGCCTCTCTGCTAAAATCCCCTGAGTGATCTCCTCATCCCAAGATGATGGGGGAACGATATCAAAGCTAGAGCAACCAACTCAGGCTATTGAGAATATGAGTCCACCATAGCAAGATCTCCCGTCCATGTATCAAGAATAGAGCTGCATGGAGAATGGAAATGCCATTTCACAGAGGATTTTGAGATTTGAAATTTTGTTTTCATTCTGATTTGCAGCAAAGCACAAAAACTTTGAAGTTTTCTATGAAAGAAAAACAATTAAAAATTGCTTTGGCTTGATCAAAATGTTTTGTTTCAATTTCAACTTTTTAAAAATTGCATATTGTAACATGTTTATTTTAAATTTTGAAACAAAAAGCCATGTCAAAAGGAAAAGTCAAAACACTTCATTCCACAAAATGTCAAAATAGGACTTTTCATCATTGTCAGAACTTCCCCCACACCCAAATGTTGGTGAAATTGACACAATTTCAAAAAGTGTTTTGATTACAACTGGACTGCTTTTTTTATAGAAAACTGTCCTGTTTAAGTTTTTCCAGACAGTTCTAAAGAGAAGCAACATTTTGTATAGACTGTTGGATCTGGCAAATAGGATGATGCCCTGAAACCCAAGAGACGAGGGATCAAATAGAACATTACGGACTACGCAGTGTAATTGTTTCTCCAGATCTACAAAAAACTCCTAGGAACACATGTTAGAGGCTATGACCACCACTGTAAAATTTGAGACTTTCTGCTGACTGATTGGTCAATTTCTCCCTCCTGAGCAGAAGCTCTATGGAGACAACTAGAGAGCAAGATATCAGGTGGATGAGACAGGGATCTGCTCAGCCAGGCTTCCAAACATGGGTAAGTTGGAAACTGATGGTGAAAGTCAACAGCGACTCCAGAAGGCACTGGGTACATTCTCACAGTGCTATGCAAGGCTCCCCAGGACTGGGAGGTGTAGGAGGCGCAGCAGCTCCTGGTAACACTTGTGTGGTGTTGCAGCACCATTTGGGTGTAGACACAAGATCTGGTCCAAGAATGGCAGGGACCTGCACTGGTCCTGGCAATGCCTAAATCTTCTAGGGCAGACAAAATGCTCATGTGCAGAGATGCTGCACTCATTCTAAACGAACTATAGATGTTAGTATTTTTCAGTGTATAAAATAGCCTGTATTTTGTAAATTAAATGCCATGAAAGTTGCATACAAATATTTAAACAAAAAAAAGACTTAAGACTTTGTGCACAGCACCTTGTAAAACAGAAACCTTTGCCTGCATAAGATCAAAGGCCCCTGTAGCTCAAAAAAACAAAGTAATCAGAATTTAGGCACATTTGAAAATGTAATACCTATTTTCAAAAGCAAGTCAGGCACTTAGGACATAGTAACTTTCAGTGAGACTGTGACTCCCAGGCCACTTTGAGGATGGAACTTAGAAGCTTTGGAAAGTTTTACCCCAGGAGCATAAGAGGCTTCCATAAAGCAGTCAGTGAAGAGGTTACAGGACATGGTACTGGAATGGCCAGCTGCAATGGCATATCCATTGCAACAGCATTTTCAGTCTACATTAGCACTTGTGACAGACCCAGACCAGTTGGGTGTAGGTTTCAGAGTAGCAGCCGTGTTAGTCTGTATTCGCAAAAAGAAAAGGAGTACTTGTGGCACCTTAGAGACTAACAAATTTATTTGTGCATAAGCTTTCATGAGCTACAGCTCTAAAAAAGGCAAATATACTGGCCACCGGATGAATAGTTTTCTGTTCCCTGAGTGACCAGAGCAGGAGCTGTCCTAGAGCAATCAGGAACCTGCTAGAACCAATTAAGGCAGGCAAGCTAATTAAGACACCTGGAGCCAATTAAGAACTTACTAGAATCAATTATGGCAGGCAGGCTAATCAGGACACTGGTTTAAAAAGGACCTCCCATCAGTTAGTGAGGGGCATGGAAGGAGTGAGAAGGCATGCTGCTGGAGGACTAAGGAGTACAAGCATTATCAGGTTTCAAAAGGAAGGTCCTGTGGTGAGGATAAAGAAGAAGGTGCTGGGGGGAGGTCATGGGCAAGTAGCCTAGGGAGTTGTAGCTGTAGCTGTCACGCAGCTGTTACAGGAGATGTAGATAGGCTGAACCTGGTGTAGAGGGTGGGCCCGGGTTCCCCCCAACTCCTGATCGGACACAGGAGGAGTTGACCAAGTCTGTGAGACACACCAGAGGGGAAGGTCTAATTTGGAAAGGGATCTGGCCTGTCCCTGACCCACTAGGTGGGACACAGAGACTGCAGAGATTGTTCTCCCTTTCCCCCATGTTGGCCAGTGATGAGGTTAACTGAGTGAACAGCAGGTTTGTGCCACTAACAAAAAGGGCCACACTGAGGGCTGCTGTGAACAACTGAGGTGAGAAAATCTTCCGGAAAGTGCAGGACCCACCAAGGCAGAGGAGGAACTTTGTCACACACACAATGGTACAGAGGGATCCCAAGGGAGGACACAAGACTGGCAACATCTTGCTCCATCAAGCTCAACTGCAATGATGCTGGTAACACTCATGCAGCGTTGCGGTGCCTTTCGGGTGTGGACACGAGACCCGGACCAAGTATGGCAGGGACCTACACTGGTGCTGGCCATGCCTAAATTTTCTAGGGCAGACAAAACCCTCATGAGAAATACTCTAAGGAGGAACAAGCAAAGATGCATAGAGTCTCTTACAGGTGCCAAGCAAAGTCAGTATCTATTCCCCAACGTGTCTGCAATGACACAGTCACTCCATCCGCTAGGCTTTAATCTTGAGGAAACGGAAAAGGGGAACATGCTCCTGCTCTCCAGGCAAACCTTGGAGGCAAGAATGGCACAGCTGAAAATTAAATCCATAACTGACCAATTTTAAACTCTTTGCAAAGCCAGTAAAGATCAGCCTGATTACCACATAGACAAATGCAGTCTCTCATGCACAAGAGGTATTTTTGTAGCTGCCTCTAGCGAATTCCTAATCAAACCAAATGTTTAACTCGAATTAGATTTGCTTTAGCTAATTGTCTTCATGTGCATATCAGCTCTGCATTTTAATCAAACTGGCCATTCATCAATCATCCAGCTGTCACTAAGGCTCCATTTTAATTCCCTGTTTCTTTAATGTACTGTATAGAAGAAGGTGGTGAGTCAGAGTGAAGTTTCAGCTATTTTAAATTCTCCCTAATATATAACAGAAGTTGGTCCAATAAAAAATGTTACCTCACTCATCTTCCCACCCTAATATACGAGGCTTTTTAGAGGATTGATTAACTGTCGCATTGGGAAGTTATTGTACCTCATCCCTATGTAATGGCAACAACAGCCTAGCACATTGAGAGAGAGGCAAATCCTGTGCCCTGCTCCAAGTCTCAGTACAGAGGAATGGCAGGGCAGGCAGAGGGTGAAAGTTTCCTCCCATGTTGTAGTGCCAGAGCTGAGGCTGTAGCAGTCTCAACACTGGTCCTCTCCCACTACTCCTCCCCTGGCCTGGCGGCAACTACACTATCTTTAGGCTAGGTGACAAACAGGATATCACGAAGCATGGGGGAGACAAGGCCTTGCACTCCTCACTTCCTGTGATTCATCATGATTCTCAGCCATCCAGTAAAACCGAAGGTTTATTAGACGACAGGAACAGTCCAAAACAGAGCTTGCAGGTACAGACAACAGGACCCCCTCAGTCAGGTCCATATTGGGGGGCAGGGAGCTTGGACGCCAGCCCCAGGTCTCCCTCCATTTCCCCAGCCAGCTCCAAACTGAAACCCCCTCCCGCAGTCTCCTCCAGCCCACCCCCTGGCTCTTCCTCCAGCCTTTGTCCAGTTTCCCAGGCAGAAGGTGTCATCTGGCCCCAAACCTCTCCTGGGCTCAGGTTCCATGCTCAGGTATCATCCCTCAAGTGAAGTCACACCCTGATATCCCATCACCAGTGCAGACAGTACCAGTGAAACTCCCACGCAACATCCCCAGGTCAATCCTCCCCACTCCGTCACATCTCTCCCCCATTCAACACTGAACTGAGCAAGGTCACTCTAACCAGTGACCTGGGGAAGTTCAGGCACTCCTTTCCGGGACAACGCATTAGCTATCATGTTGGCACTCCCCTTCACATGGACCACGTCCATATCATAATCCTGCAGGAGCAGGCTCCACCTCAGAAGCTTGGCATTGGCTCCTTTCAGCCAGGTCAGTGTACACAGTGAAGTGTCACCCAAAGAGATATGGCTGGAGTTTCTTAAGGGTCCAAACCATAGCCAGGCATTCCTTCTCTATGGCTGTGTAATTCTGCTCCCAGGGTAACAACTTCTTCCTCAAGTACATAATGGGGTGTCTCTCCCCTTTTTCATCAACCTGCATTAATGTCGCACCCAGCCCCATGTCTGAGGCATCAGTGAACGCTGTAAAGAGCTTGTCAAAGTCTGGGTTTACCAGAACTGGGCCACTGACCAGAGCCTCCTTCAGCGCGCAGAGAGCCCTCTGGCACTGCTCGGTCCAGACCACCTTGTCTGGCTTCCCCTTCTAGCACAGCTCAGTGATGGGGGCAGCTGTGGAGCTAAAGTGTGGCACAAATCTTCAATAGTACCCCGCCGTCCCAATAAAGGACCTGCTTTTTGGTCTGGGCAGCAGGCCAGTCTCTGATCACCTCAACTTCGGCTGGTTCTGGCTTTAGGCGGCCACTCCCCACCTGGTGGCCCAGGTAAGATACTTCAGCCATCCCCACCTTCCATTTCTCAGCTTTTATGGTCAGCCCAGCCTCCTGGAGTCAGTCCAGCACTTGTCTAACCTGGGACACATGGTCCTCCCAGGTCTGGCTAAAGACACAGATGTCATCAATGTACGTCACGGCAAAACTCTCCATCCCCCTCAGTAGCTGATCCACCAGGCGCTGGAAGGTGGCCGTGCCCCCTTGAGGCCGAAAGGCAGGGTCAGGAACTCATAGAGCCCCAGAGGGGTGATAAAGGCAGATTTCAGCCTGGCATCTGCATCCAGTGGTACTTGCCAGTAGCCTTTTGTAAAATCCATGGTGGTAAGGCAGTGAGCTTCTCCCAGCTTGTTTAGGAGCTCGTCATGCCTGGGCATGGGGTAGGCGTCCGATACAGTGATGGCATTGAGCTTCCGACAGAACCAGATCGACCCGTCCTTTTTGGGGACCAGCAGCACAGGTGAGGCCCAAGGGCTGGAAGATGGCCAGCATGTCACTGACCTCTCTTTCTAAGTCTTGAGCAGTTTTCCCTGTGACTCGGAAGGGGGAACATCTTATAGGTGGGTGCGACCCCGTCTCCACCCGGTGGACAGTCAGATTAGTGAGTCCAGGCTGGTTGGAAAACAGCTGTCGGTACACATGCAGCACCCTTCTGATCTCAGCTTGCTGGGCAGGGGTTAGCCAATCAGAGAGGGGAATTGTTTCCAGGGAGGAGCCAGCTCCTGTCTCAGGAAATAGATCTACTAACGGGTCATCTCCCTGCTCCTCCCAATGTCCACACACGGCTAATACCACATTCCCCCTATCATGATATGGCTTCATCATGTTAACATGGTACATCCTGCGGCAGTGTGCCCAGTTAGACAGTTCCACCACATAATTTACCTCATTTAGTTGCTTGACAACCTTGAAAAGGCCTTCCCAGGCGGCCTGTAGTTTGTTTTTTCTCATGGGGATGAGAACCATCACCTGGTCTCCGGCAGTGTAGGCATGGGCCTGCACTGTGCGGTCATACCAGAAGTTCTGTTTCCTCAGGGCTCTGGCCAGATTCTCCTTGTCCAGGCCCATGAGCTCAGCAAGTCTTTCTTGGAAGGTCAGGACATACTCCACCACTGATTCTCCATCGGGAGTGGTCTTTCCCTCCCATTTGTCTCTCATCAGGTCCAGGGGCCCTCTTACCTCACCTGCTGTTCGCGTACAGGGAGGTGCCCCAGGAGTCTACTGGGTTTTTGCCTTTTGAACTGTTGTATGGAAAAAGGGTAAGTACTTGTCCTAATCCTGCGGATGCTGGTTCATAAAGGTTTTCAGCATCATCTTTAGAGTTCCATTGAACCTCTCCACCAGCCCATTGGACTAGGGGGTGATATGCTGAGGCCCAGGTGTGCCGGACCCCACATTTCTCCCACAAGCACCGGAGCAGGGCTGACATGAAGTTGGATCCTTGGTCTGTCAAGACTTCCTTGGGGAACCCCACTCGGCTGAAGATGATCAGCAGCACATCTGCCACGGCGTCTGCTTCAATGGAAGACAAGGCCACTGCCTCGGGGTAGCGAAATCTACCACCACCAGAATATATTTCTTCCCTGATCCGGTCATCTTGCTAAGAGGCCCCACTATGTCTACAGCCATCTTCTGGAAAGGCTCCTTTATAATGGGCAAAGGTCTCAAAGCTGCTTTTCCCTTGTCCTGGGCCTTCCCCACCCTCTGACGGGGTCACAGGATTGGCAATACTGCTGGACAGTGGTAAAGACCCCAGGCCAGTAAAAGTTCTGTAGCAGCCTCTGCCTGGTACGCCGGATTCCCTGGTGTCCTGAGAGAGGGATGTCATGGGCCAGGCACAGGAGCTTGCGGCGATACTTCTGGGGGACCATCAGCTGCCTCTGGATCCCCCATGACTCCACTTCCCCTGGGGGAGCCCACTCTCGGTACAGGAATCCCTTCTACCACAGGAACCTCTCCTGGCAGAGTGGTCTGTGCCATGCTGAGGCCAGCCAGGTCCCTTAGCTTCTGCAAGGAGGGATTTTTCTGCAACTCGGCCTGGAACTCAGCAGTTGGGGAAGGGATGGGGACCTGCTCCCTCTCACCGGCTGGGTCTGAAGCTACTGCCCCTCTGAGCCTTGTCCCTGGGCACTCCCTCCTCACTAGGGGAGGGTTTGGCCCTCTGGTGAGGTACCCTACCCAATATCAGGGCGCAGTGCCCCCCGCCAGCTCTGGCTACAGGTCATGACTAGGGTGTTCTGGGGGTTGCTTGGCCAGTCCCTTAGGTCACCCCCCATCAACACGTCAGTGGTCAAATGATGATGCACCCGCACATCCTTGGGGCCCTCCTTGGCCCCCATTTCAGATGTACCCTTGCCACGGGCACCTTAAATGGGGTTGTGCCGACACCCGTCAGGGTCAGGTAGGTGTTGGATACCACCCGATCTGGGGCCACCACCTCGAGCCAGGCCAGCGTCACCTCATCACCCGTGTCCCAGTATCCACTGACCTTCCTCCCATCCACCTCTAGGGGAACAAGGCACTTACTCTGTGGGGACAGCCCCGCGCCCACCCTGTAAACTGAGAACCTTGAGTCCGGAGCATCCAGCCCCCCTGAGGAGCTAGTCTGGGAAACGCCTCCCTCCTGAGCAGTGGGTAAGCTGCTAGCCCCCCCGGCCTGGGACGCCTGCCCCTCTTCCAGCTGAGTCCTCACCAGTTAACCCTGTGCAGGTTCAGTCTGCTTAGTCTGTCCTTGAGCTTGGGGCACTGGGTCCATATGTGGCCTCTCAGTTCATGTTCCGTTGGTCCCCTCGATCCGGGCGGTTGGTCCTGAGGCCGGTTGTTCCCCTTGGGAGGGTGTGCTCCACATTCCCCCTTTGGGGAATCCCAGGGTGACTCTTTCTCTGCATCAAGGTGGGCCTATTCCTTTAAGCCTCCTCCTGTCCACCTCCTGACCAGCGGTCCACGAACTCATCGACTAGCTGCCCTGCGCACCGCAGGTCCTCTGGCTTTTTGTCCCCCCAGCCTCATCCTCAGGTCGGATGGGCAATGTTCATACAGTTGCTCCAGTACAATCAGTTTAGCCATGTCCTCCTTAGTCTGGGCCCCATCTGCCTACTTGTAGACATATCCCTGCATTCGGAGGATCAGTTCCAGATTTGTGACCTCAGGGGTTTTACGCAGACTCTGGAACTTTTTCCGGTATGCCTTGGGCGTCATCCCAAACTCGTGTAGCAGGGCATTTTTGAACAGTTCATAGTCCCCTGCCTCTGCCCCTTCCATTCGGCTGTACATCCGCATGGCTTTAGGGTCCAGTAAGGGGGTGAGATACCGGAGCCTGTCAGCAGGGTCAACCCTGTGCAGCTCACAGGCCTTTTCAAAGGCAATCACGAATTCATCTATGTCCTCCCCTTCCTTATATTGGGACAGGATGCACTTACCAAAGCTCCATGCAGTCCTGGGTCCCCCATCACTCACCGCAGCAGGGGGCTCTCTGCTCCTCAACCTTGCCATCTCCCGCTCATGCTGACACTGCTTTTCCCATTCTTCCTGCTCCTCCTTCAGTTCCTGCTGCCTCAGCTCCAGCTCTTTCAGTTTTATCTCCCTCTCCCATTCCAGCCGCCTCAGCTCCAGGGATGGGGAGCTCCGCCGGGAGGATCCCCTGCTGGCCGCAGGGGTCAGGGTGCCCTCAATGTTTGCTGGGCTCCTCCCAGCCCCTCCACTAGGCATATGTAGGAGGGGCCTCAGGATGCCCTTGGCAGCAGTCTGACCCCTCCCAGCTGGGACAGGCCCCGGTGCTCGCCCTGCATCCACTGGGCTGCTTCCCTCAGAGACAGGGATCGGTTCATCTGAGCGATCTTCCTCCTCCAGCTGAGCAATCAGCTGTTCTTTGGTGAGCTTCCCAATGTGCAGCCCCCTCTCCTTGCACAGCTCGACCAGGTCCCTCTTAAGGCAATGGCTATTCATCTTCCCGCTGGCCCCAAGTTATCTCAGCTCCCCATGGTTGCTCTCAGCTCCCATGGTTTCTAGGAGGATCCCCTAGTATGCCAACCCTTCTTCAAGTCACCACCTCTTTCCCAGGGTCAAGCCGCAGATGACTCCACCCCTGGAATCACTCACCGGGGGACCCCATTCCTGCAACAGTCCTTCTCTCTCCCAGGGTCAAGCCACAGATTCCTCTGCCCATGGAACTGCTCGCTGCAGTCCCCAGAGGGACCCCGTTCCTGCAACAGTCCTTCTCGCTGGTCACCCACTCCCAGGAGTTAAGTGTAGCTCCTCTGCCCAGTGAAACCTCTCCTCTCTGAGCCTTCAGCACGCCTGGTCCTCATCAATCCCCCTTCATTTTACTGCTCCCCAGTCGCTTACTGCAAGAAGCACCATCCATGGGGTGCAGTAGATCCCACCGCTACCACCAGTTTTCACGAAGCGTGGGGGAGACAAGGCCCTGCACCGCCCACTTCCTGCAATTCATCATGACTCTCAGCCATCCAGAAAAGCAGAAGGTTTATTAGACAACAGGAACACAGTCCAAAACAGAGCTTGCAGGTACAGACAACAGGATCCCCGCAGTCAGGTCCATATTGGGGGACAGGGAGCTTGGACCCCAGCCCCAGGTCTCCCTCCATTTCCCCAGCCAGCTCCAAACTGAAACCCCCTCCAGCAGTCTCTTCCAGCCACACACCCCAGCTCCTCCTCCAGCCTTTGTCCAGTTTCCCGGTGTCAAAGTTCCTTCCCCACTCTGAACTCTATGGTACAGATATGGGGACCTGCATGAAAGACCCCCTAAGCCTATTGTTACCAGTTTAGGTTAAACGCTGCCACCACCAAAGTGTTATACAAAGAACAGGAAAAGTGCCCACTTGGAAACGTCTCCCCCCCAAGAATATCCCCCCAAGCACTACACCCCCTTTCCTAGGGAAGGCTTGATAAAAACCCTCACCAATTTGTATAGGAGAACACAGACCCAAACCCTTGGATCTCAAGAACAATGAAAAAGCAATCAGGTTCTTAAAAGAGAATTTTAATTAAAGAAAAAGTAAAAGAATCACCTCTGTAAAATCAGGATGGTAAATACCTTACAGGGTAATCAGATTCAAAACAAGAGAATCCCTCGAGGCAAAACCTTAAGTTACAAAAGGACACAAAAACAGGAATATACATTCCATTCAGCACCAACTTATTTTATCAGTCATTTAAACAAAACAGAATCTAACGCATATCTAACTAGATTGCTTACTAACTCTTTACAGGAGTTCTGACCTGCATTCCTGCTCTGGTCCCGGCAAAAGCATCACACAGACAGAGAGAATCCTTTGTTCCTCCCCCCCCCCGCTCCAGCTTTGAAAGTATCTTGTCTCCTCATTGGTCATTTTGGTCAGGTGCCAGCGAGGTTTTCTTAGCTTCTTAACCCTTTACAGGTGAAAGGGTTTTTCCTCTTGCCAGGAGGGATTTAAAGGTGTTTACCCTTCCCTTTATATTTATGACACCTGGGCAGAAGGTATCATCTGGCCCCAACCCCCTCCTGGGCTCAGGTTCCATGCTCAGGTATCATCCCTCAAGTGAAGTCACACCCTGATATCCCATCACCAATGCAGACAGTACCAGTAAAACTCCCACGCAACATCCCCAGGTCAATCCTCCCACTCCCGACTCCATCACACAGGATATGTGCATTCCCTTCATAAGGTCTTGCCATCCAGCCTCTGTGCTGCAGAACTACAACTGTAAGATTTCAGTTCTATGGGATTCTCAGGAGTCCAAAGTTTCTTCTTAGTCCTGTGGACAATCTGAAAAATCCTGGCAGTTTTAGTGTTCCACAGTAATCCCCTTCTTCCCTCTTTAAGCATCCTCTTCCCCAGCCCCCTCCCCCACACGTATATATACCAGTACAGAAACGGTGGTGCTTCCCAGCCTAATTGCCTTAATTGGCAAGGGAGCACACCAAGACAATGAGATACCGGAGGGACTCTGTTGAGAATTGTGATTTCTTTCGCATAATCTGTGCTCCAGAGTGCTCATTAGGCTGTGAATTACTATCATGCAATGCATTCCATTTATAGTGCACAACATCTCAGCACGTAAACTGACACTGATTTGCTATGTCATCTCGGACAAGGCAAGGTTATGTGCCTTATCTGGGAGGTACCATCATCAGTTAGGAAGTGAATTAGCAATTAGGAAACCAGCGTATTTATTCTCCTACTGACATTTACTTGATGTGTGACTTTGGGTAAATAACCTTTCTACAGGTCAGGTACCCCATGGATCAAATGGGCAATATAATAATTATTTACTAACCTGGGTGCTCAGGGACTTCGCTCAAGGGAGGTGGGGTCTAGTGGCCCTTGTTAAGGATAGCAACATTCAGGAAGCATCAAACCAAACAGTTCAGCATTATGGAATTTACAAGACCCGTTAGCAATGTTACGTCAGACAGAGGAACTTGCAAACACTGACTAGAGCCTGAAATGTTCTGTTGCACCTTTTAAAAAAACCTGGGAAATTAAATGCAAAAATGTATATAAATGCAATGTTAAAGTTGCACACCAGCACTCAAAAGTCAGAAAACACAAAAATTATAGTTGGAGAGGCAACCTTAACTGTGACCTCTTTGTGCATATGCATTATGAAACTATACTGTTTCTCAAATAATGCAGTCTAATAACAATTTTCCTGCAACCTTGAATACACATACAAAGCATCTTGAATTAGTGCTTTGGGGGGGGGTATTTAGATTTAAAATAATAAAGACTCCAATCAAAGGCTTTAGATGCCCTAAGAGCCTTAATTATACAATAAATACCACCACATTAACTCTGATCAACATTAAAATCATCAGTGCCAAAAACTCACCCAGCCAGCCACTCACCCCCTTCCTCAACAAGGAAACATACCCTCAGCCCTCTCAAATAGATGCCTTTTTGCATGCCTGGAAAGTCAACAAATTCAGGTTATTTTGGACCACAAGGAGATGAAGTTCCAGAGTTCATACACACAATGGTAGGTAGAAAGCTGGCTAGATTGTCGGGCTCAACGGGTAGTGATCAATGGCTCCATGTCTAGTTGGCAGCCGGTGTCAAGTGGAGTGCCCCAGGGGTCGGTCCTGGGGCCGGTTTTGTTCAATATCTTCATAAATGATCTGGAGGATGGTGTGGATTGCACTCTCAGCAAATTTGCGGATGATACTAAACTGGGAGGAGTGGTAGATACGCTGGAGGGGAGGGATAGGATACAGAAGGACCTAGACAAATTGGAGGATTGGGCCAAAAGAAATCTGATGAGGTTCAATAAGGATAAGTGCAGGGTCCTGCACTTAGGATGGAAGAATCCAATGCACCGCTACAGACTAGGGACCGAATGGCTAGGCAGCAGTTCTGCGGAAAAGGACCTAGGGGTGACAGTAGACGAGAAGCTGGATATGAGTCAGCAGTGTGCCCTTGTTGCCAAGAAGGCCAATGGCATTTTGGGATGTATAAGTAGGGGCATAGCGAGCAGATCGAGGGACGTGATCGTTCCCCTCTATTCGACACTGGTGAGGCCTCATCTGGAGTACTGTGTCCAGTTTTGGGCCCCACACTACAAGAAGGATGTGGATAAATTGGAAAGAGTCCAGCGAAGGGCAACAAAAATGATTAGGGGTCTAGAGCACATGACTTATGAGGAGAGGCTGAGGGAGCTGGGATTGTTTAGTCTGCAGAAGAGAAGAACGAGGGGGGATTTGATAGCTGCTTTCAACTACCTGAAAGGGGGTTCCAAAGAGGATGGCTCTAGACTGTTATCAATGGTAGCAGATGACAGAACGAGGAGTAATGGTCTCAAGTTGCAATGGGGGAGGTTTAGATTGGATATTAGGAAAAACTTTTTCACTAAGAGGGTGGTGAAACACTGGAATGCGTTACCTAGGGAGGTGGTAGAATCTCCTTCCTTACAGGTTTTTAAGGTCAGGCTTGACAAAGCCCTGGCTGGGATGATTTAACTGGGACTTGGTCCTGCTTTGAGCAGGGGGTTGGACTAGATGACCTTCTGGGGTCCCTTCCAACCCTGATATTCTATGATTCTATGAATGCCCAGCCAGTCACCTCCTCTTTCATTCACCAACAAAAAACTTCATTTGGTGTTAGTTAAGGTTGCTCTCATCAATAAACTAAACCATAAAAAATGAGGAAATGCAAAGTTAAGGATTAAAAGGCTGCAGTGACAAATGCTCTCAGGTTAGGAAATGCCATAATGAACGTTGCCTCGGCAGCCTGAATTCAGCCCCCTTGTGTGTGTGCATTGTGACACAGCCTTTAATCACCTGTAGAAGTGACTGTGCAAAGTTTGGTGGGAGTGTCATGCCCATCATCCCATAGGAATTTGGTGGCAGAGGCAAGGATAGAATCCATGCTTTCAAAGTGGCATGCAACTTCCCTAACCACAAGGCCATCCTTTTTCTTCCAGCAGTCCCCTGCCTCATTCCCTACAAATCTTCCAATTTCTGCAGCACATGAGGCAGGGATCCTACAGACAACAGCCTCCTTTTCTGTACTTCCCTGATTCATCTCCAGTGCACTGAATGAACCTGGGGTCCTGTGTTACACATACTATGGGTTCATGTAATTAAAGACTGTATCATAATGCACATGTGAAAAGGGGACAAATTAAGGTGCCATAGACAACTTTCAGTATGGAATTTCTGAACTTGAGAGTGCTTGATTTTGCAACCTTTAAATCTTCATTAATTCTTAACTTTGTATTTCCTAATTCTTTATGGTTTAGTTTATTGTGAGAGCAACCTTAACTAACATTAAATGTAATTTCTGATTCGTTAATTTCCTTAGTTTTTTAAAAGGAAGAAAATGGTTTATATATGTGCTATTTAAAAACAAAGCACTTACACATTTGTTGTCTTCAGTGTATACACTTCATTGCCATAAGCTATCTTTGTGAAGCTCCATATTTCATCACTCAGTGATATGTTGTCCAATATATTGAAAGTCATGAAATTAAATTGTAGTAAAAACAAACCAAGTTTTAATGCAACTTCAATTTTACTGCAACATCTAAATGACAGTTTTTAAAATTCTGTAACAGGAAACTGGGCTGGGACTCAAAGCTAGAATCTTCCACTTTTTAAAGGAATCTACATGAAAAGAAGCTGGAGTTTTGCATCTTCTTTTCATATCCCCCTTTTGAGGAAAATAAGAAACAAACAATTACCGAAGAAACCATGGAACATACCACAGTACAAGCCCAAAGGAGCACAGCTGGAGTTGATCCAAACCCAGTCTGCTCTGTCCCAGGTCCTCCTGGGGCCCTGCTTTGTACTAATGTGATGATCATCTGAGGGAGACCAGTTATCAAAGGCAGTCATTGCTATGACAACCAGGGCCCTAGTGGCTCTCCCCAAGTATGCAGATGAGAGTGCTGAGTGGCTGATTATCTCTGGTGTCACAATGTTACTGTGCAGGTAGCTGCAAGCGACACTGTGTGAACAAAATAAAAATCAGGTTTTTCCAGTATTCTGGTTTTCCCAAATTTTCCAAAACAGACCTCAACATACAAACCCAAAGTACACATTGGAGATCATGCCACACAGGTATTAATCAATGGCTGAAATTTCAAATTCCCCATGACCTGGTTACTTAAAAGGGTTCCAAAAAAGGTGAGACATTGATGTACAGACCCGATAACACAGAACATGTTGATGCAACCTTAACTATGGTCTTGCTGTTGAGAGACCATAATAATGAGGGAGTTCCAGCTTAATCACGCCTTCTAGCCCCAGCTGTGTTAGCATGGCCTGGAGAGAGAAAGGAGATCTCTTAGGTAGGCTGGTGCCGGACCATTTAGGAAGACACCATCCGAAGGCCACCTTACTAACCCTATCGGCCCCATATATCTCTTGCAAAAGAGGTGTGACAGGATGGTGACCCACGGCATCCTATACTCAAGAACTCTGCAGGAGGAAGAGCAGTTGCCCACAACTGCCTGCTGAGATCCAAAGAAAGCCACCAAAGAGCAGCCCTGCCAGGCTGTGAATAATTCTGTGCATATAGCAAAGAACGGGTGAAAACAACTGACTGGACAGTAGACAGTAAACCATGAAGGGACATATCTCAAATGCAGTGTAGTAAAACAGGGTAACAGTGAACAACATATGCATAGGCTAACCATTAAATAGCATGAAGTCTTTCAAGGACTACATCACTAACAGCTGTGCTTCATCAAACCATACGAGTTCTAATCCTTATTTAGGCCTTCATAGATTCACAGAGTTTAAAGCCAAAAGAGGGCCCATTAGATCACCTAGTCTGACCTCCTGTGTATTGCAGCCTCTTAAATTTTGCCCAGTTAGTCCTGTATTGAGTCCAATAGCTTGTGTTTGGCTAAAGCACATTTTCCAGAAAGGCACTCAGTCTTGATGTGAAGAGATGGAGAATCCACCACTTCCCCTGGTAGTTCGTTTCCAGTGGTTAATCACAATCCCTGTTACAAAAAAAGTGCCTTATTTTTTATTTTAATTTGTCTGTCTTGAACTTCCAGACACGTTATGCCTTTGTCCACTACATCAAAGAGCCCTTTAGTACCCAGTCCCGCTTAGTTCCTATTAGGATTTCCATTCTCCTTATTTCACAGAAGGTAGGCACATCCTCACCCCTCAGGCCAGTTTAATCCAGTTTTCATATAAATGAGGCATGTCAGAAACTTCTCTTTAATTGCCCACTTTCCTATTTAGCCTAAGCTATTCAATATCCCTAGTTTCATACAAAATTCCTATTAATTTCAAAGGGAATGTTGCCTTTTAAAGGACAAGTGGATAAGTCACACTGTATAGACATACCACTATTTATTTCTTACAATGTCACTGTACAACTGGGAAATCCCCATGGGGACCTGATCCATCTCTCACTGGCCCCAGTGTAAATTAAGAGTAACTCCATTGGAGTAAATCCAGTTACACAGTGTAAATGAGTGGAGAATCAGGCCCAGGCACTTTTAGGTTAGATTATCAGGAAAAAAATCACTTTTGACTATCATGCATTGGCTGAAGGTGGAAATATATTTAACTTTCAAATTATTACCGTGCAGATTTCTATTCTAGATTCAACAAGTTCTCCTGGGATATTAAAGAAACAGGTTCAAAGAAAGTATCACCAGTACTCAGTGAATTAATTGTTGATTTTTATTAAAAGTTTTGAAGAGGTCACGTGGGTAAGAAATTTGGGGGCAGAACAAAGATAGAGTCAAAAAAAGAATATTAGAAAAATTCATACTCAGTGGATCTCAGGAGGATGAGAAACATTTTATGAACCAGTATAATAATGAATAATATGTTTATTGTTCAGAGATATGTATCCAAAGTGGGGGAGGGGGTCGGGTTTAGATGTACAGTTAACAATTTTTTTTTTAAAACTACATCTAATTTGCTGAATCATAGAATCATAGAATATCAGGGTTGGAAGGGACCCCAGAAGGTCATCTAGTCCAACCCCCTGCTCGAAGCAGGACCAAGTCCCAGTTAAATCATCCCAGCCAGGGCTTTGTCAAGCCTGACCTTAAAAACCTCTAAGGAAGGAGATTCTACCACCTCCCTAGGTAACGCATTCCAGTGTTTCACCACCCTCTTAGTGAAAAAGTTTTTCCTAATATCCAATCTAAACCTCCCCCATTGCAACTTGAGACCATTACTCCTCGTTCTGTCATCTGCTACCATTGATAACAGTCTAGAGCCATCCTCTTTGGAACCCCCTTTCAGGTAGCTGAAAGCAGCTATCAAATCCCCCCTCATTCTTCTCTTCTGCAGACTAAACAATCCCAGCTCCCTCAGCCTCTCCTCATAAGTCATGTGCTCTAGACCCCTAATCATTTTTGTTGCCCTTTGCTGGACTCTCTCCAATTTATCCACATCCTTCTTGTAGTGTGGGGCCCAAAACTGGACACAATACTCCAGATGAGGCCTCACCAGTGTCGAATAGAGGGGGACGATCACGTCCCTCGATCTGCTCGCTATGCCCCTACTTATACATCCCAAAATGCCATTGGCCTTCTTGGCAACAAGGGCACACTGCTGACTCATATCCAGCTTCTCGTCCACTGTCACCCCTAGGTCCTTTTCCGCAGAACTGCTGCCTAGCCATTCGGTCCCTAGTCTGTAGCAGTGCATTGGATTCTTCCGTCCTAAGTGCAGGACCCTGCACTTATCCTTATTGAACCTCATCAGATTTCTTTTGGCCCAATCCTCCAATTTGTCTAGGTCCTTCTGTATCCTATCCCTCCCCTCCAGCGTATCTACCACTCCTCCCAGTTTAGTATCATCCGCAAATTTGCTGAGAGTGCAATCCACACCATCCTCCAGATCATTTATGAAGATATTGAACAAAACCGGCCCCAGGACCGACCCCTGGGGCACTCCACTTGACACCGGCTGCCAACTAGACATGGAGCCATTGATCACTACCCGTTGAGCCCGACAATCTAGCCAGCTTTCTACCCACCTTATAGTGCATTCATCCAGCCCATACTTCCTTAACTTGCTGACAAGAATACTGTGGGAGACCGTGTCAAAAGCTTTGCTAAAGTCAAGAAACAATACATCCATTGCTTTCCCTTCATCCACAGAACCAGTAATCTCATCATAAAAGGCGATTAGATTAGTCAGGCATGACCTTCCCTTGGTGAATCCAAGTCCCAATGCTGTCATCCCTACTCCTAGTGAGTGGTACCTTCCCCTGTTAGCAGGCTTGCTGATTTCAGTAGGATTACTCCCAAAGTAAAACTACTATTTGACATGAATAATGGGGGCAGAATCAGATCCTAAAAATATACTGTACCTTTACGACAATAGGCTTAGTGGAAGCATACAACAATGACACAAATATATGAAAAGATGCGGCATATGAGTAGCTAAAGTTGGAGAAAACCCTGTTGCATTGCATTATTTATGAAGTAGTGTGTGATTGCACAATTAGAAGCCAATCCTACCTCTCTACACAGTGCCGTTTTGCTGCGTAGGAAGAGGACAGGGTGGGAGAGGTCTGTCCAGGAAATGTGCACCCTCTGCATGCAGCTGAGTTCAACTTCAGCTCTTCCCTGCATGCTCTGTAATCTCAACTAAGACCCAGCTGACCATTCCACAACCCACCTTGGCTGCTGATTACAGTGTTAATTAAGAACCTGATCCAATGCCCATTGCAGTAGAAGAGTCTTTTCCATCAGGTTTAATAAGTGCTAAAATCAGGCCCGGAATGCTCCGAATGTTGCAAGTTTTGTCATATTATTTTCCTTTTTTCTTGTTACACTACAAATCCTTTATTTTTTGTGCTGCCCTCACTGACTCCTGAAAATAATTGGTCCCTTTCTTTCATTTTTGTAACAGCCTTTTATATATCTGTAAACAGGGCCATCTCCCCTCCCTTTCCTTTTCAGCAGCCTGAACACATCCAGATCCTCTAACCTTTCCCCATTGGTCTTATTTGCCAAACTTCTGTCATTTTACAGCTCCCTTCTGAACTGTCTCCAATTCTCTCTCTTTCCTAACAAGTGGTGCCCAAAACAGAACTCCAGCTGAGGTCTGACCTGTGCGTTCATTTCATCCTCCTGTTGATACCTCCTAAAGCCCCATCTGTCTGTTTTGCAGCATTGTCAGTTCGTGTTCCATTTATTTCCCACTCTGACCCCCACATCCTGCATTGTCATATGACGCTCAGGACAGCTTTCCCCTATGCTGTGGGCCTGATCCCACGGGTACGCTGACTTGTGGTTCCTCGCTGCGCTCAGGATCAGGCTGTGTATCAATGCACGTAACTACTTCCTATGGAGCCTGTTTACAGAACAAAGAATAATCAAATGTAGTGAGATGGGTAGGAAAGGAAATTTCCTGCCTCCTAATTCCTTTTCTAGAGGGCTCCAGCTTCAAAGCAGCCACCGCCAGCTGTAGCTGCTTACCAGGAGGTAAGTCAAGGCCTCCTACCCACAACCACTGACCCAGAGAGACCTGGCACCAGGCCCACCAATGCCCCTTCCTCTTCTCCACAAGGAGAACCACAACATGAACAAGAGGGAGCTTGCAGGGACAAATGACATAAATCCTCCAACCCTCACCGCTCCTTGCCCAAAGCTATCAGCACCAAATACAACCCAGGGCACAGGGCACAGCATACCCCCCACCACTGGATCCAGAGGGACCCACCCCCAGGTTACTGGGCCCTGTAGCCTTCCCCGCCACGCTCCACATGGGAAGAAGCAGCAGCTGCAAGGAGCAGCTTTCCCAGCCTCCTGACACCATTCGCTCATCACCGAAACCAGGACTCTGGGAACGAAATCCTGGCCCCTTTGAAGGCAGTGGCAAAACTTCCATTCACTTCACCCTGAATATTTTCTAAATGGCTGTGTTATCACTGATTTCTGGCCCCTTTCCTCCTATCCCAGCAACCCCTCAGCTGCCAGTCCCACTTTCCCTGCCTATGGTGGCTTCACGCTCCCCTTTCCACCTCCCTCCTTTGTAAGTTCTCTCTTTTTATCCACTGCCCTTCCTCAGCCCCCATTTCAACCCCAACCCTTGGAGAAACGAAAGCTGCATTTTCATCCTTTAACTCTGACGAATACACAAACACGTTTATTTGGATGGATCTACCAACCATGTACTCAGCACCCTGAGCACTTTGCTTGGATCTCATATTTCTTTCCTCAAATCCATCGCTGTTTTTTTGCCTTTTTAGATTGCAAGCTTCTCAGGGCAGAATTCTGCATGTTTATACGGTGAGTAGCATCCTGTGGCACTACTGAAATAAAATAAAATAATAAATAATTATTAAACAAATAAATTAATAAAATAATAAATAATTATAAAACAAAATTATTTAGTGCATTGTGATAACGACTCAGGGTCTGATCCAAAGCCCATCGGACTGAATGAAAACATGCCTTTTGAATCAGGTCACTGTTTGATCAGCCCCTCAAAGAGGCAGTGTTTCACATGTCAGTTCAGCCCCCTCTTATTTATCTTAGGGTTTTATAATACTGCCACCCATTACCATAGTATCTGGGTGCCTGCCAGGTAAAATCAATAGAAACAGCCCAGTCCCTAGTAGACTTCAAGGAGTCTCTAGTTCAGGGGTGGGCAAACTTTTTGGCCTGAGGACCACAGCTGGGAATAGAAATTGTATGGCGGGCCATGAATGCTCACAAAATTGGGATTGGAGTGCAGGAGGGGGTGAGGGCTCTGGTTGGGGTTGCGGGCTCCAGAGTGGGGCAAGAAATGAGGAGTTCAGGGTGTAGGAGCGGGCTCTGGGGTAGGGCTGGGGATGAGGAGTTTGGGGTGTAGGACGGTGCTCTGGGCTGGGACTGAGGAGTTTGGAGGGCAGGAGGGGGATCAGGGCTAGGACAGGGGGTTGGGGCATGGGGAGAGGCTCAGGGGTGCAGGATTTGGGTAGCACTTACCCCTCAAGGGGCTCCCAGAAGCAGCAGCCATGTCCCCACTCTGGCTCCTATGTGGAGGCATGGCCAGACAGCTCTGCATGCTGCCCCGTCTGCAGGCGCCGTTCCTGCAGCTCCCATTGGTCAAAGTTCTCGGCCAATGGGAGCTGTGGGGGCAGCATGCAGAGCGGAGCCCCATGGCTGCCCCTACACATAGGAGCCGGAATGGGGCCATGCCGGTGCTTCTGGAGGCAGCGTGGAGCAACCCCAGACCCTGCTCCCTGGCTGGAATGGGGCAAGCCCCAGACCCTGTTCCCCAGCAGGAGCTCGAGGGTCAACTTAAAAGGGCTGGCGGGCCACATTCGGCCCATGGGCCGTAGTTTGTCCACCCCTGCTCTAGTTTCTCTCCCCCTTTTCAGAGCAACAACTGCTTGAGGTAAGATAGTTTTGTTTGTTTCTGATTTTTTAGGGCAGGGCAGTTGAGTAGGTGGGGTGTGGAAGGAAGAAAGGAAGAAAACTTGCTAAGGAAGAAAAACTCTTCCAGTATACAGAGAGAAAATGTGCGGATTTGACCTTTATGCAACTAGTTGATGCCGTCTCAGAGAAAACAAGGAAATGTCTGTAGTGCCTGACCGCTTACAGATGGGTACACTATATGACAAACCAGGGGGAGAAAACACTATCTTCTGAAAAAAACCCTACACTTCCATTGTTAGGAGTCATTGGAGAGGAAACAATAGCACATATAACATCTGCTATTTAATAAGCCCTCATGTAGATTGCCCAGCTGGTGAGAGGAATGGGGAAAGTAACCACATGTGACAGATACTACTTCTATGTGGTTGATTCACTGCTGCAACGTGATCTGGTGCTACAGTGATGGATGTATTAAAAGAACCAGTGCAGGCGAGAAACAAACCCATCTGGGGAGGGGGGAAAGTCTCCAGAGCAGTGCTTATATCAAAGCTAAAGTAATGATCATCCGTTATCTTCAACAGGCAGTTTTAGAAAGAGAACAGAGGGCATATGTACACGTCTGTGTTTTTGCTCAAGAGCTGGTAAGTCTGCCTCTAGGAACACCAACTGCTGCACAGATGATCTGAAGGGGGTGTGGATGCCACACCACCAGCAGTGCTAAAATGTATGAGCACATTAGCTGCATGAGAAGATGATCTACAGCAGTAGGTGAAAGGTGCCAAAGCTGACCACAGTTATCTCTTTTGGCTGAATATGCACTCAGGCCTGAGAGAGTGATTTTGAGGATTGCTACCAAGTACTTCTCACGCGAGTGTTCAGAGGAGATGTCTGACTCTCAGAATGTTTTCTCCTCTTTCTCTGCTCAGGTCACGGAGGTAGGCTCAGTTCTGCCAGCAGTCACAAGCAACAGTTATTTCAAGTTGGGCCTCTCTGCCACGATCATAGGTTTGCCAGGCGTCCAGTATTCGACCAGAATGCCGGGTCAAAAAAGGCCCTGGTGTCTCCGGTCAGCATGACTGACTGGGCCATTTAAAAGCCCAGTCAGCAGTGCAGCAGGGCTAAGGCAGGCACCCCTGCCTGCCCTGGCTCTGCACACCACCACAGAAGAGGCCAACATGTCCCTGCGGCCCCTAGGCGCAGGGGCGATCAGGGAAGTTCTGCACACTGCCTCCGCCCCCAGCGCCAGCTCCACAGCTCCTATTAGCCGGGAAGTGCACCCTGACCCATACCCCAACCCCCTGTCCCAGGTCAGAACCTCCTCCCACACCCTAACTCCCTCCCAGACCTCAGACCTGCTCTCACACCCAAACTCCCTCCCGGAGCCCATATCCTGCACCCGCTCCTGCACTCCAATCCTTGCCCCAGCCCTGAGCCCGCTCCCACACTCCAAACCCCTCAGCCCCATCCCAGAGCCCCCTCCTTAACCCCAAACCCCTCAGCCCCAACCCCACCGCAGAGCCCGCACCCCCAGCCAGAACCCTCACCCCCTCCTGCACCCCACCCCCCTGCACCAGCCCAGTGAAAGTGAGTGAGGGTGGGGGAGAGTGAGTCATGGAGGGAGGGGGGCTGGAGTGAATGGGGTTGGGGCCCCAGAGAAGGGGCAAGGCCTTGGGGAAGGGGCACGGCAGAGAGCGGGGCAAGCATGTTCAATTTTGTGCAATTAGAAAGTTGCAACCCTACACAATCACCATCATAAATAATACCTATATTACCTGTTCCAGGTATCCCCTGGGGGGGCACTTCTGCTTCTACTCCATCCATGGATGGTGTTACATAGACCCTTCCCCCCCAAAAAAATGGCTCCAATAATCCAGTTACCCCATGTCTGCACAGATCTAAGTAAACAGGTGAGCCATCCTGCCAGGTACAGGGGTGATCACACCAGTGACCTCACAGGGCCCAGGGTCACTAAATCATCCTGCCGGGTACAGGGGTGATCACACCAGTGACCTCACAGGGCCCAGGGTCACTAAATCATCCTGCCGGGTACAGGGGTGATCACACCAATGACCTCACAGGGCCCAGGGTAACTGAATCATCCTGCTGGGTACAGGGGTGATCACACCAGCAAACCCACAAAGGCCAGCTTTCCTTGGGAACATGTTTCTGTGGTTGGACAGTTCCCCATACCAGGCTGGATGCTCAGCTCTTGCCATAGCATGCACATAAGGATTATAACTGAAGTTTAGCAGATCTTTGGACCCAAACAAAACCTATTTTTGCCTGTACTCTCTGGTTCCCCACAACCTGGTCAGTGCAGAGACCACAGAGATTTTCATTCTAGAAGCTCTTTTTCTTTTTACCCACATAAACTTGACTATCTGTTAAAAAATCAGATCCTCCCGTGCACCAGAGCTCGCCTTGACACAGCGGGGGGTCCGTCTGCATTGCAAGTGAAAGTGCAACTGTAGCACAGGTAGGCATAGGTAGTGTACACCTGGTGGCACAGGCTTTACCCCAAACTATAGACCCAGGCTCCCCAGCAGGCTTGTACTTCACATCTTCGCTTGCAGAACAGACTTACTCTGAAAGGGAGGCAAAGGTGGCTTTAAGCCACATTCGTTGTCCTCAACCCACCAGAACTGACTGGGGCTGACTCTGCCCCCAGCAAAATTTGGACCCACAGATGTAATGGCCCCTAAGGAGCCATTCCATGGGAAAAGACAGCTAGAGTGAAGTTATATTCCCTTCCCCCAGCCCATCCCACGACACACCACCTATGTGGACATTTCCTCCCCCCTATTATGGCTTTAAGGCTGCTGTGGGTCACTAACACAGAGCAGCCTGATTTGGGCCCACGACCTCGACCAATTACTCCTGCCATAGTTAGTATATAACATTCTTCTCGCTCTGATCTGTATACCGCACATGAGTGCATTCATACATCACACTTGGATGCTCTACAACATACAAAGTAAATTAAAACAATAAATAAGAGACGATAAAGGGCTAATTTCACCACTTTTATTAAAGTGCCTAATGTTACTCTTGAGTCCCCTTTATGAAGTCTTTCTTACCCTTCAGCTGTACAGTCTTCCCGGCAAAGTCACAAGAGAGGTGACTTTTGCAGATTGCACTACTAATGAGAAAATTGTTTGTTTTTATTGTAAGATGATTTATATAAATATTCCCCGCATGATAAGACTCTTGAAAAAACAAGTCTCATTTTCAAAAGTGTCCTGGGACACGGCAGGAAACAACAAACAAATTCATTCATAAAAACTTGACATTTAGAAAACATTTGAAGAACAGGGCTTCACGCTTAACAATCCCAGTTCAAAAAACCCTAGCACTGGTTGGCATTAATTTTATTTCTGAGGGAATTTATTATTGATATTATTCTATTGCTGTGCCCACGATGAGCTAGGCATTTTCCATGCATTCAAGGCTATGAGCCACTCACAATTTAAAGACAGCTAAAAGGAGGGCAACCACAAATAGGGAATTTTCATACTGCTCAGCTAGCTTCATTACAGGCAACCCAACTGAGCAACAAGGCCCTGCAGATGGGCTCGGGGGATGGGGGGCAAGATTGGACCATGTTTTGGAGACTCTACAGAAGAAGGTAGAGTGAGGGTTTCAAAGACAAGAGTGATGTGATCAAATCAAGAGGTACGGAAGATGACTTTATGGGCTGAATAGAACCCATTACAGCATATACTGAAGGCAGACAATATTATCTGATTTAAAAGTTACCAGCTATATAGACAAAATGGGAACAATACCAGACACAAGTTTTTTTCCTGGATTTGGATGAGCATGTACACAGCAGGTTGGCTAAATCTGCTGATGACACAAGGTGCTTTACTTTCTGACAGCTGTTGAGGGTTTTGAGACACTCCCAATAGATCTAAGCACACTGGGATATTTAGCCAAGTGAGTGCAGATTAAATTTAATTAGCAAAAAAATGCAAGGCAATGGCCAAAAATAGTCCAAACTTTTATATAAGCAGATGGGCTGTGAATGAGCTTTGAGGATTCACGGAGGGAAAGACCTTTGGGTCAATGTGGATAACTCAATGGAGCTGTCTGCCCAGTAGTAGATAAAACAGATATTTTGTGTGTTAGAAGAACATGGAAATGAAATTTTCTGGAACAACTGTGTGAGCCCAGCTGAAGTGATGTGAACAGCCAACAGCAGTCTTGGACTGGCACTCTGAGCCCCAAATTCCTCCCTACATCAGTGCAGAACCCGGCACAGGGATGGGGAGGAGAGGGGCTACTAGGGACCAGTATGGACCCTGGTAATATTTAGGGCAGCCCTCAGTGCTGCTCTAATTTGGGAGCCAGCTGCCCAAGGCCTCTGCCTGCCCCTATGTCCCCCAGGAATAGCCCCTGTGCTAGCAGCTTTCATGACCCAAGACTACTCAATTGTCACATACTTGCCCATAAAAGTCAAGGGTACATTTAGCAAATGGAGCAGGATTTAATGTGATCTCAATTACAGGCAGCATTTTCCAAAGCATTCAGCTTTGGCCCACCTCTGCTCCTGTTGAAGTCAAAGGTACAATTCCCATTGCCTCCAGGAAATGCAGAGTTAGGCCAAGCTGAGGGCTTCTGAAAAATCCTGCCTTACATAGTAGGTAAGCCTTGAACACTTAGGCAAGTGAAACCTCTTTTCTGATGGGTGACTAGTGTTGAGTCAATATTAATGGCACAGAATTTCTTATTTAAAAGAACTATAAAAGCTAAAAGAAATCTCTAAGCTTTCATAATGGAATACTGAATTCATGAACACTAATGAGCACAATAAAAAACCTAGGGCCTGCCTGATCCAAGGCCCATTAAAGTCAATGAGGGTCTTTGATTAGTCCCTGAGAGAGACTACCTCCATGCAGATTGTAAAATGAAGGAGTGATATAACTGTTCCATTGGTGTCCAAAAGCTATTTTGCACTGAGCACTACCGCTTTGTTGAAATTATCAAAATACAACACCAACATCAAATTCAAGATTTCTCAGAGCTGTGTACTTTCAACACTACTTTATAGTGCAGAATGCTGGAGAATGAGGAAGTATGACATGTCCAAACTGTCTTCATTTCAAACAACCTGTCTCAGAAAAATCCTCCATATTTTTTGGCCCAGAACAATCTCAAACCGAGATCTATTGACACAGCCAAGAGTGCAGCACAGTGCAGCCCCCTCATTGCCAGGAGGCGTTGGAGATGGATCGGTCATGTGCTTCGGATGGAAACTGATTCCATCACCAGAGTAGCAATAAGATGGACACCTGAAGGCAAGCGAAAATAAGGCTGCCCAAAAACAACATGGCGAAGAGCTGTGGAAGCCGAGCTGAAAAACCTGGGGCACAGCTGCGGAACCATTGAAAGACTTGCCAGAAACAGACAGGAGTCGAGGAGCTTCATCGCTACCCTAAACGCCGAGGCATAATAGAAACATCATGATGACGATGACTACCATACCATGTTGTGAACATCAGCATTTCTAGTGCTTATTATGATTCTACTCTCCGTTGTTCATTAACTGGACAAGACCAATTGTTGTTCCAGGGTAAAGCCTGCAACATAAAATAACAGCATTGTCACCTCCTGTTCCTCACTGTGAGACAGTGATTTGAGAGATGAGGTGGCCAGGTTCAACAGGACCAAGAAGAACTGTCAAGCTCTAGGCTAAGCTGAGGAGAGAAACTGGATTCTTTCAAGGAGATCTGTGATGCCTAGCCCTAAAGATTTCCATGTGACTAGTTAGTATTCTATTGGTATTCTACAGGCCAGTCAGCCTCACCTCAGTCCCCAGAAAAATCATGGAGCAGGTCCTCAAGGAATCAATCCTGAAGCACTTACACGAGAGGAAAGTGATCAGGAACAGTCAGCATGGATTCACCAAGGGTAGGTCATGCCTGACTAATCTAATAGCCTTCTATGATGAGATTACTGATTCTGTGGATGAAGGGAAAGCAGTGGATGTATTGTTTCTTGACTTTAGCAAAGCTTTTGACACGGTCTCCCACAGTATTCTTGTCAGCAAGTTAAAGAAGCATGGGCTGGATGAATGCACTATAAGGTGAGTAGAAAGTTGGCTAGATTGTCGGGCTCAACGGGTAGTGATCAATGGCTCCATGTCTAGTTGGCAGCCGGTGTCAAGTGAAGTGCCCCAGGGGTCGGTCCTGGGGCCGGTTTTGTTTAATATCTTCATAAATGATCTGGAGGATGGTGTGGATTGCACTCTCAGCAAATTTGCGGATGATACTAAACTGGGAGGAGTGGTAGATATGCTGGAGGGCAGGGATAGGATACAGAGGGACCTAGACAAATTGGAGGATTGGGCCAAAAGAAACCTGATGCGGTTCAATAAGGATAAGTGCAGCGTCCTGCACTTAGGACGGAAGAACCCAATGCACAGCTACAGACTAGGGACCAAATGGCTAGGCAGCAGTTCTGCAGAAAAGGACCTAGGGGTTACAGTGGACGAGAAGCTGGATATGAGTCAGCAGTGTGCCCTTGTTGCCAAGAAGGCCAATGGCATTTTGGGATGTATAAGTAGGGGCATAGCGAGCAGATCGAGGGACGTGATCATTCCCCTCTATTCAACATTGGTGAGGCCTCATCTGGAGTACTGTGTCCAGTTTTGGGCCCCACACTACAAGAAGGATGTGGATAAATTGGAGAGAGTCCAGCGAAGGGCAACAAAAATGATTAGGGGTCTGGAACACATGACTTATGAGGAGAGGCTGAGGGAACTGGGATTGTTTAGTCTGCGGAAGAGAAGAATGAGGGGGGATTTGATAGCTGCTTTCAACTACCTGAGAGGTGGTTCCAGAGAGGATGGTTCTAGACTATTCTCAGTGGTGGAAGAGGACAGGACAAGGAGTAATGGTCTCAAGTTGCAGTGGGGGAGGTTTAGGTTGGATATTAGGAAAAACTTTTTCACTAAGAGGGTGGTGAAACACTGGAATGCGTTACCTAGGGAGGTGGTAGAATCTCCTTCCTTGGAAGTTTTTAAGGTCAGGCTTGACAAAGCCTTGGCTGGGATGATTTGATTGGGGATTGGTCCTGCTTTGAGCAGGGGGTTGGACTAGATGACCTCCTGAGGTCCCTTCCAACCCTGATATTCTATGATTCTATGATTCTATGGTCACCCATTCCAGCCAAGCTGCATTAGAATCTTTTCCTTGCTGCTAAATCCAGTTTGTCTTTCAATCAATCACCTTGCTGTACATAAATCTGTAACGTGTGGCCCTCAGAGTACTTTTCAATAACAAAAAAATTAAAACAAATACTAAAAGCAAAAGAGGGGAAAAAATTTAAAAAATTTAGCGGGATTTTAAATAACCTGAGTGTAGTGGCACTTACTGTGCTTTGTGTTTAGAGACCTGCCAGAGCAGCAGCCTGTAGCTTGGCCCTGCATGTTGTGTAATTAGCAAACCAGGTTATTTGGACCCCACGGTGCTCGTATGACTCCTTCACATCAAGTTTGTTGTGCAGAAGACAGAGCACACGGATTCTACATTCTCAGTAAGAGGAAACCCTACAGAAGGTGAGTTAATTAGGCAAGTAACTGAGCACCAAGTGATTTCCTTCAAATGTACAGCATTATTTAAACACACTGGGGGACACCTGGAAATGGAATGAGTCCGTATATCACTACCCTTCAAACATGAGCATGTTAATCACAAAGCCTATCTAATTCAGCTTCAAAATATGGCAATGGAAGTGTTGCAAAATTTAATATGGTTAATTTGAGTTAATTATGCCTAATTATACATGTGCCATATTGCTGAGTTATCTAGAAACAAGTGTGTTTAATAGCTACAAACAGTAAGTATAATATTGAGCTCTATGATGAAACTTTAGATGCAAAATATATTCAAATACACACAAAAGAGCCATTGGCCATTATCTTTGAAAACTCATGGCGATTTGGGGAAGTCTCGAACGACTGGAAAAAGGCTAATGTAGTGCCCATCTTTAAAAAAGGGAAGAAGGAGGATCCTGGGAACTACAGGCCAGTCAGCTTCACCTCAGTCCCTGGAAAAATCATGGAGCAGGTCCTCAAGGAATCAATTCTGAAGCACTTAGAGGAGAGGAAAGTGATCAGGAACAGTCAGCATGGATTCACCAAGGGCAAGTCATGCCTGACTAATCTAATTGCCTTCTATGACGAGATAAGCGCTCTGTGGATGAGGGGAAAGCAGTGGACGTGTTGTTCCTTGACTTTAGCAAAGCTTTTGACACGGTCTCCCACAGTATTCTTGCCAGCAAGTTAAAGAAGTATGGGCTGGATGCATGCACTATAAGGTGGATAGAAAGTTGGCTAGATTGTCGG